>NC_132997.1:94957270-95619770 GCF_048564905.1 Vicugna pacos | reverse complement strand
TTCACATAAAATTCTAGAAAATGAAAGGAAATCTATAGTGACATAAAGCAGTGGCCGCCCAGGGAGGGGAGAGAAGGAGGGGCTAAGAAAAGGGCATGAGGAGACTTCTGCAGTGATAGGTGTGTTCATTATCTTATTTTGATGACGGCTTCATGCATGTAGATATGTATCAAAATGTATCAAAGGTCTAAATATACGCAGTTTATCACATGTCAGTTACACCTCAATACAACAGTGTAAAGTTTTGCTTTGTCAGCTCTGACTGAAGCATACTTAATTGGTCAGCAAATTAAACTGACGTGCTCTTTGGAAGAGTACCTTTCACAGTGTGATCTGTGGACATCTGGAAGACAGATGATGTAAGAGACATCTGGGAGTTCGCTACAGTGCTCCTGGGCCCCACCCACACCTGCAGAATCAGAATCTCTAAGGGTAGAGCCAGGAATCTGAATTTAAAATAAGTTCTCAAGTTTCTTCCCTATGCACATTAAAGTTTGAAAATCTCCATTGTAGAGATAATTAATTTCATCCTTTATAAGAAGAATAATCCTCATATAGCTTCTTTCTTGCCCCCAGCTGGCTATTACAAATATTTTTACTAATTATCACAACAACCCTGGGAGATGGGTAATGTTTTCTCCACTGAGTTCATATCTAATGCAAGGAACTACAGGGAGCAAAGAAACAGTTCCTGCCCTTAGGGAGTGCTACTGAGAATAAAGCAATTATATTAAAGCAATTAATTCTGATATTCTTTAAATATAAAGAAAACCCAAACATTTCTGACAGTGTAACTCTTTCAAAAGAGATGTTTTGTCCAAAGTCACAGAGCTAATGAGTGACAGCCAAAATCTGGAACCTGTCTGCCTGTCTTTTTCCACGGTACTCAGTAACTTTAACATTCCACATTATTCACACAATGGTGGTCATGAAAGAGTGAAAAGCAGTTTTACTTAAAAAAAAAAAAAAGTGAGTAAGAAAAATGATCAAGTGGCTAGAGTTGCTAATGTCAAAGAACATGGCTTATTTCACGCGGGGTCTCGGCACTCTCTATTTTATGTTGGATTAGCTCCTCTGCGGGACTGGGGCGCATCTCAGACCCACGGCATCCCTGCAGAGGCCTGAGCAGCACTCAGCACATGGGCTGTTCTCATGAAATACTTACTGATTAACAGAATCCTGCAAGTGGCTGCTGGATGAGTACTAATGCTTTTCACTTATGCTGATTCTAATTGTTTCATTCCATTTGTATTTTGTGAGAAGTGGTGGGGGGCTATAAATTTATTTTGGATATCAACTGATAGTAATCAACTTACTCATTTGCTATTGGCTAAAAAGATAAACCCCTTCATTCTGATCAATTAAAGATGAGATGCCAAAATAACTCATATTGGTGACATCCATGATTTTACCTTTTAGAGCTAGCAAGCTGGTTGCAAGACCACTGAGAAACTAGGTCACTGATGTGGAAGACCACACTTTTGATAGCTATGTTTGGGCCATGATGAAAAATTATGAATATCTTTCCTTAAAACCTTATTTCTGCTGAAGTTCCAGACAATATTTCACAAAGACTTTCCACTCTACTCTCTGCGCTAGACATTCACTTACATTTTCTGGAGCCAAAGCAATTATCCCCAATACTGGGCACATTTGTCATGTTTAGGTTGTGTTCTTTTTGGCCTCATGATGATATGAAGATGGCAGTATGTTTATCATTATCATTTCAGAGCAGATGCTTCCAAGAAGGCAGAAATTCTCCTCTCACTTGCTTTTTTGGCCTTAGCTCAAAATCCGAGGCTCATCAAAACTTCATAAACTCAATAAGGATTCTGCCAGAGCAGTAACTGAGCACACAACCACGCTGCACCTACTATGGGATTTTCATAGCAAAAACATTAGCCTCTATTTTAAGCCTTAAAAAAAAAATTCTTTCAGCAATGTTGTACAGTTTCTATATTTAGGAGCCACACATTTTTTAGTAAACATATTTCTATGTATTTTATATATTAATTACCATTGTGACAAAAATCTTTATTAGCTTGCATTTTCTAATGGATAATTCTAAGACTTAAGGAACTTTTAAAATTATTATGTACTTATTTTATATGAGTTCAACTTACTAAACTTTTGTTCAATTTTTAGGATTTTGAATTAAATATTAGATTTGAAGCCTGACTAGCAAAGAGTCAATTTTTGAAGTTTCCATCAGTACTTTCTTAATAGTCTTTTTTTGTTGTTGTTGTTAAGTGGAGGTACTGGGGACTGAACCCAGGGCCCTGTGCATGCTAAGCATGCCTCTACCACTGAACTATACCCTCCCACTTCCATCAGTACTTTCTTGGAGAGTTAAGAATAACTAAAAATATTTTTATATATCAGATACTGTTTAAAGTACACATGTATTTTTAAGCCTAACATTTTAAATGCAACTTTGTAGGTAGTACCATAACCCTTCAGAGGTGAAGATACAATTTTGTACCATTCCTGGGGGAAAAACCCCAAACTAGAAACAACTATAAAGCTTTTCAGTCTAAATGCTATATATCATCGTTGCTTTGGGGCCAAGAATTTGGATTTTTGAAAAAAAACCCTTAACAAGTTTATAGTATGTATAAAGTGCCACAGGAAACACAATGAATATAAAATACGGTCCCTGCCTCTACCAAATACCATGGAAAATAAAATAATTTCCAAGTCAACTGAGGTAACAAATTCCTACCTTTAACTGCAAAGGAAAATACAAACATTCGTTTAAGCACAAAGTTCTACAAAATTAAGACTGTAGATCAACTTTCAACTGTTTTGAGAATCCTGGCCCCAGGAAAAGCAAAGTTCACTCCAGTTAACAACCTACCACTGGTCTTCTGTGTCTCAAAACAGAAATCTCAATTTTAAAATCCCCAAATTGATTTGGAAATGTGTCCCTATCACCTACTGAAAACACTACATAGTAGAGTCCTTTTCTTTCTCAGTTTACTTTCAACGTCAAATACAAGTTTAAAACCCTCATCATGTGCAGTCTCCCCTCAGCAGCAGCATCTCTGCTCCACTTCCCAGAGTAACCGCTGTTAGGTTGGTTGGTTTCCTTCCAGATCTTTTTCTGTACATGTAAACACTCATTCAGACGTTTGTTTTTACAAAACTAGGTTCAAATTACAATACTATTCTTTTCATTTAACTTCAAGATCTTTTTATGTCACATTACATGCGAATCACCCTCTCTTTTTAACGGCTGTTTCATATCCCATAGTATGGAGGTACCAATTTAATTTATGCAACCACCCTCCACTGGTGGACATTTAGATTGCTCTCAAAATTCTCACTATTAAGCAAAGATGCAACAACATCTTTGTATGCTGAATTAAGAGGCCAGACTGCTGGGTTTAAACCGTGGCATGAACATTACCTGCTGGCAACCTTAAGCAAGTTACTTATCCTAGTTGCCTCAGCTGTAAAATGGGGATGACGGTAACAGCCATTTACCTCACAGGCTGTTACAAGGATTAAATGTGTCAATACCTGGAAGGTGCTTAGAACACGGCCTGGCACAGAGTTAAAGTGTTCAATAATGCCAGCTTTTCATCTTTGTGCCTAGATGCAATTATTTACTTGGACCAGATTCCTAGAGGTGAAACTGCATATTTAAAATTCTGTTATTGCAAAACTCTCCCCTTAAATGTCTATGTCAACATACATTCCACCAACTATAGCTTCCCCATTTCCTGTGACCTTGCCGACACTGGATATAGAAATCCTTTTATACTTTTGCCAATCTAATGGGCAAAAAAACAGTATTATGTTTTGATTTACATTTCCTGATTGAAGATGAACACCTTTCCATTTACTTCTTGGCCATTTCTTCTTTCTTCTTGGATTTCTTTTCTCTTTTCATAGTCTTTATTCATTTTTCTCACTTTAAATTTTTTTCATCCTTTATAAAAATATTTCCTGGTACTTTTACTATGTAGCGAGTGTTCTAGACAACTGTGTTTCAGTAAGAATTCTCATGGAATAAGTTTTAGTTTTACGAAGTATAATAAAGGTTCATTATCTAAAATACGAAACTAAATGGAATGAGGAGGTGAGGTGGTGGTTGGGGAGGAAGACGGACTAAGACGCCAGAATACATGCTGCAGGCAAGTCACTGAAAATGAGAGGGCTCGACTGTTGCCTGCGGCTCCTCTAACCCACTTTCGCAGTTGGGCAGGTGACTAGGTTAGACTCTGCCAATACCAAGCATGTCCTGAGCTTGTTATCATCTGAAAAGCCATTTGTCCTTTCCTCAAACCTACCCCTCACACTTCCCAGTTTTCCTCTTATCTTACCCGCGTCTCTTTCTGCCTTTCCGCCCGACAGCGGTGCTGGGGGAGTACACTGGAAAGGCTGCTGACCTGCTCTAAGTGCACTCAACTTCTGAAACCTTAGCAGTCCCACGCTGCCAGGATTATTTTTATGCACAGGTAATCTCTGAAAAGCTTTTTTATAATACATGCTTCTAACAAAGGCATTTTGTTTTCGTTTGACAAGTCGAAAACTTTCACTGGTACTTTTTTCCCCTCAAGTGATGTTTTAGTAACCAATCTATTTTTCTGGGATTACTACACCAAGGTGAAAAAGTAAAACCCTCACATAGCACAACAGAGTAAATTATAAATGAGACCATCAGACGATGGTGCAGCAATAAAACTTTGCTTCACCGTCAGTTCTGTTCAGCCTTGCTTCCCATCCACAATCAGAACATCATATGCATGTGTTGACAGAAATAATAAACACACGACCTTTTGGAAAAGCATCTATATTCAACATTAATTGAACTTGAAAGAGTAACATATCCAAAGATGTTTAACTGCAATTTACATTTTTTAGAAGTATTTTCCTGATTATAAAATTAATGCATGTATATTAAATATTGGCAAAATTATTTTTTTAATTACAAAATAGTAAGATAGAACCACCCAGAATCAACTCAACTATTGGTATCTTTCTGGATTATAGTTCAGTTTTTTTTCCTTCTGATTTTTACATAATGGAATCATAAGTCTAAATTTTGTTCTATTGCTATACTGTACACATTGTGTCATATCCACAATTTACCTTTAAAATCTACTTAAGTTAACAGAACTCTTATATTAACATCAAATCACATTGTTTCATCTTATATTCCTTTCTGATTTTAAGTTAGGGTAATAAGATAAGGAGTGATTTCCAAATCAGACTGGGCGACAAACAGAACGTACCTTTCTCCGATCTTTAAGAATCCTGTCCAAACTCTCTTCATTAACTTTGCTTGCATAGTCATAAAAACTGTTTTTTTTAAAGAGAAAAAAATACTTTATTAAAATTACATAGTACTTTGACACGAATATGGTTAGCAACATGTGTCTATGGATCATCTAACCCTAAAAGTTGGTACTAAAGATATAATTGTTTCTCTTTGATAGATATATAAAGAGAAATCAATTTAAATGCCTTAGTGATATGAGGCATCTTTTGTGTCAAAGAATACTCAAGAGACTGCTACATTCAAAGCAAGCAATTATGAAACGTGTGGTTTCAAATGGATGTGACATCTTTTCTTTGTTTCTAAGTATCAATTACCTATGGAAAAAAAACACAGAAGCTCATTTTCTGAGAAATGAAGAAGGGAAATGAGTATTTGTTGAATCTTTAATAAGACACTCAGCTGCACGCTTCCTCATGTCAATTCATTTCATTCTTGCCTAATGCTGGGAGGTAAGTACCAGCTCAGCCCAACAAATCAAGACGTTTTATTCCCAGATAAAGATACTGAGGTTAAGTGACTTGCCCCAAATCATAGAGCTGGAAGATGGAAGAGCTGGGATGTGAAGCCAGGTCTGGCTAGTTTCAAACTGAATGCACTTCACCCCTAAAAGAGACCAGTCTGCCCAGGATGCTGTGGTGAGCAGTCTGGGCATAACGATGTGTGGGCTTCTCTACCACCGGTCATGGTTTTAGGAATGCCACCCTTTCTCCCCTCCCCCTAACACCAGAAGTCCAGGTCTTCTAAGACAGGCAGGAGTTCAAGATATAGCAAAAACACTGAATTAGGAGCTAGGAGATACCAGCTCCAGCTCAGTTCTGCTCCTCACTGTGTGATTTTAGGCAAGTCACTTTAACCTATCTGGCCTCCATTTCCTGTTTTGCAAAATAAAATTTGGAGTAGACAGAAGATTTCTAAAATTTCTTCCAGCTCTCAGAATTACCAGTCTATGATTTGAATTACAAGTTTATGAGTCTATGTTCTGGTACTACTTTGCTGACAGTATTTTAAGGAACCCCTTAGAAGGACAAGGCGGGGTATGCCTAGCAAAGCTTTGAATAGTCAGGGCCAAACAGGACCCTCTCGTGAACCAAAGGCTGTGTGTGGGACCAGGGCCTGACTCATTTCATTTGCTCTGAGATTCTCTTCAAATGAACTGCTGGTTCCTTGTTTCATTTCCTGCTCCTCTTTTTAGTTGTGTGTAAATCTAAGAGGGAGGAGGTTCTAAGCTACCCTGAGGCTTTGTTCACAGACAGCGGTCTTGCATGGTGACAATCGTCTGAAATAATGGGTAAGTGTGTGCGGGAGGGGTGGGGGTTAGGTGGATGGCGAACATGACATAAGTCCCCAGGGGTTCTTGGGTGCAAGGGGGCTGGGTGTTCGGGGCAGCTGAGAGTGAGAGAGGGGTCAAGGTAAAAGCTGCAGGGAACACACAGCAGGAACAGCCAGGCACAAGGGGTTGGCAGGTGTTAAAGAAGGAAGTGCTGACCAGGAACGCTGAGTTGAACTAGCACGGGCAGCACTGCAAGGGAAGCACCGGCCTGGATTTTGGGGAAGCAGAAGAATAGGACATCGGAGTTTTCGGAAACACAGAGTTGAAATCATCACACCAGCCATCAGGTGGAAGGGCTTGGGGCTGAGAGTGAAGACAGAGGCTGGACTTGAGGTTTGGAGAGCAGAAGTCCAGCATGTGGGAGACACTGGCTTTTTTCTTCCTCGCTGTTTGCCCTCCGTATGTTCTCTGTCATTTGCTCTCTCCCTCTGAATGTGTCTCCTTCCCCTTCTTTCTCTTTCTGTCCTTCAGTTGGTCATAATATGCAACTGGTGTGTATTAACCACAAAAAAGTAAGTTTCATGTTCCCTTTCCTGAAGTTTTAAAGTTGAACACTGAACATTTTTGTTTTGTTTTTTTGTTTGTTTGTTTGGGGTTTTTTTTGGTGGGGAGGACATAATTAGGTTTATTTTTCATTTTTTTAATGGAGGTACTGGGGATTGAACCCAGGATTTCATGCATGCTAGGCATGCACTCTACCACTCAGCTATACCCTCCCCCCCACAACACTGAACACTTTTTATTCCTTTTAAAAACATTAACTATTTTTATCTGTATGTATCCGTGATTAACTTCCTTCTCTATGGTTGAAGAGCCCTTGTTAGGGAAGCTGGCAGAGACTTCCATTCTAAACTACTGAGGCCAAGATTTACATTGTCCCCTCACCCTCTTCCTAACTTAACACAGTGCCACATACACAATAAATGAGTGAATTTGGATGCCCTCAGTTATACTTCTAACTTTATAGCTATAATCATATACTAGTCCAAATTCACTAGTTTTTAATCAATTAATCTTTTAATAAGGACAAAAAGCTACAAAAAACAATGTGGCTTACCTAAAAAGTTTTGAACAAGGCTGATGATTATGAATTTCTGTAATTAGAAAGAAGAAATACATCTGTTAGTCATGTAAGATACACACAACTATAAAATAGCTCAGGATTAAAAAAAAAACTTTAACCAAAATCTCAGACAATAAAAAGACAGTTTTCCTCTCCCAAACAGTACGTGCACTAGTGGAGGCAGTGTGTCTTTTTGACACTTAAACTCAGGGACGCATTCTCAGAACAAAGTAAACTGGAGAATGAGCATTCTGTTTCCATTTGTCCATGTGTGATGAGCACACATCTGAAAGCTTTTATTCAGGAACATGCGCTACTCTGTGCCCTTATTCAATCTTACCTATTTAAACAAAGCGTAAGAGAAAAAAAGTAACCACTGACTGGAAGCTATTAATCAAGGTGGGTAAAAGCTGTGAGCACAGCTCCGGGAGAGGAGGGCCTTAACCACCCTGCTGCCATCAGTAACCTACCAACGACACAGGACAACTGGGCAAGGTGTTTTGAAGGGGAAGGGAGGAAACTCTGCAAGTTTATTAACCTTTTCAAAGATTTTCAGCACCAAGGGAAACAGTCATTTATAAGGCAGATTCTAATGGCTCTGAAAAGACTGCTGTGATTAACCGTACTGAACAATGCCTTCAAGTCATCGGGGGCTTAGGGTCTGGGTGGCTTTATAAGACTATGAAACTAATTAACCACGCAAATCTATTATTAACATTCTTCTAGACAGCGACTATTATCACCTGCTGTTTATAAAGCCACAGCCACAGAGTTCTAGCTGCAACTGTAGCTCAATTAAAATGAAACCACCACCCTGAAGGTCATGAGGCCGGGCCCATTAGCTTCTGTCCTGATGTCAGTGCTGCCAAAACGCACGCAGAAATGCCAATTCTTTCACAGGAAAGAAAAGTTCATGTGCCTAGTATAACTGTGGACATAGGGATGCAAATAAAATCTCATCTAGAAATAGTTCTTTCTTTTATCACCAAAGATGGTACAGTATACCATCATAAGTTATTTCAGAGATACTGTTAGTAAAGTAATTAAAATGCGGAACGTTTGTGGTAAAAACGAGAGAGTTCAGAGAAAAGGCAAAAAAAAAAAAAAATCCCCCATCTTCAACTTTAAAGGAAAGAATATTTTGCTTAAGAAAATCCCTAGAGTAAATTCTGAACTCTGCATACACACTCCTGTCATCAATCCGCCGCAGAGGGCTTCTTCCATGATTTACACCCTGGATTAGAGGCACACTGCAGATACGCTCTAGATACCATGTGGTATTTTCTAAAGGAAGTTAAAGCTTTCCTGTACAAGATTTTTGCAATACCTAACAAAGCACTCCGTGGACAAAACAGGGTGACGGTCTCAAACACGAAAAGCTGCAGACTGGAAGGCAGCTGGCGGGCACGGCAGCTTCCAGGTAGGTTTCTGGAGGCAGGCGGAGGCGGGGCAGCCTTGTAGGGGATTCTAGAGTGTTCTCTTCCTGCAGAGCTCGTCCACACGGTAGACGCCTCTTCCTGTACATGTGCCGTCTCTGCACTCATTTCTCTAGAAATCCCACTGGGACACACTGCTGGGCTTGCGCATCCTGCCGGTGGGTGAGCTGCACAGCTCCCGTGCCGCTCCCTTCCGCGCATGGCCCCGTTAACCAAGGGAGCGCTTCTGCTGCTGCCTCCGCCCTGCCACTGCCAGCACTAAGGGCGGACAGCGCCGCTTAAGGTGAGTGAGCACAGCTTTAAAAATTAATACGTATTCAAAACAAGAGGCAGATACTTCGTGCTCAAAATGTGATATTCTATGCAAAGCCCTCCTTGCTATATAGTCAGGTAGGGTGTCTGTGCATGGATTCAGACATTTTCAACAAATAAGAAATTTGGCCAATTTATTTTATTGAGAACACTTTATTCTGGAGGTTAAGCTATGCCAGAAAATTTCTTCACACTGGTGGTATGGAATACTAATCACGGCACGTTACCTAATGTTTGGCCTTTCAATCCAGGTTTTCCAGAGGCCCTGGTTTACATTTTCTAATATGCATTTATTTTTAAAAGAAGAATATTACAGCGATAACAATACATTTATGATAATACTAGCAAATACTTTGTTCATGAGATCCATGATGGTTTCAAACAATGAACTAAATGTAGCTAATAAATTAAACACTGAACAGCAAAAGATGGTTGTCATGGCACTGTGCTAGCTGGGACCTCTACTGATTGGTGCTTCCCCGTATCTACCGTCCCATGGAAACTGGCATTTACTGCAAGAACTCAAAGGTTTATGAATCAAAGATACAGTATACTATGCTGGAGAATTTGCATTACTTTACCATTACTATTTCTTTAAAGATAAATGGCCAAAACACTCATCAGAAGTGCTACTTCTGTGATCATGCCAGGCAAGAGAGCTCTTTCTTGCATGGTTTGCTGTCCGGTGTATCTGGCATTTTAGCCTTCATATCCCAAACTGCTTTTGAAAACCCAAGGGCAAACAATAAATAACTGCGCAAATGGCCAAAGAAATCTAATTTTCTATTTTAGGACATTAAAGAGTTCAGCAAAATAAGACACAAAAACAAAACCTCAATGGAAGAATAGCTATACACAGTATGTCAAGTGCCAAGTATTTATGTAACAAGCCAATATTGTGGGGAGTGGTTTTTAGAGTTCTGGGCCTGTGGGAAACAGCTGTCCCTCATTTTGCCCCAATCCTGAGCACCTCAGTCCCTTCCCCTGGTCCCTGACCCCGGCACTAGAGGGCTGTGGGGACAGGCTGAGACTGATGATCCGGCCTCAGCACAACCGAACCTGCCACAAACCACTCACCTTCACACATTCTGTTTCAGTCACACAGGAACACACCAGACTCCCTGCATGTTTTACGCGCTCTTTGCTCTGTGATCTCCTGAACGTACCGCCCACTTGCCCTAAGTTCACCTCCTTCGTGGCATCTCTACTGATTTAACCCACTAGTAGTTTTTTTTTCTCAAACTCATGAGATTCTCTGTTTCCTCCTTACAGCTCTCATTGTGCACTCTGGCGTTTTCTCTGCTCCTCTCATCCTCGCCCTAGTCCTGGAAGGCAGGATGGATCCAGACACCCTCCTCACCGCTAGCAAATGCCTCGCACCACGGACGTCCTTCCATAATTGTTGGCTGCATGAATGATTGAAATGTCCCTTGCTTTGCTTTGAGTGTCAGGATATGCTGTTTGATGATATGCTCAAGGTGCAGCTGAAAGGACTACGACCCCTATTTATTAAGAGGAGACTGATCCAAAGAGAGTGGATGCATCTACAAATATTCCTTCATTTTCCCCAGCAACCTCCCCCAAAACCAACTGTTCGGCTTATTTCTTGGAAGGCTGGGGAGGGTTAACAAACGTCTCACATAAACAAGCATAAACATCTCTGCCAGAGCCCTCCAGGAAGGACCAGCACAGCACAGTCTTTCATTACAGTACGAGGTGATGCTGACAATGGGCAGAGCCCAGGGTGCAGACGTGAGGTCCACGGTGGTTGTGGAGACAATCAGCACAGCACCGCATGGCAACCAGCCGGCCTGGCCCCCTAGTGGGGGAGGGGCAGCTTCACCGAACACCTCAACTTCCAGCCACGCACTGAGTTTACACGGACTTACAAAAACACATCCTGTCATTTAGTAATGCAAGTCATCGGCACTACGATTTGAGTGGCTTTCTATGTACTCTTTTAATCTATTATTAGATTAAAAATCAAAGGCCAAAATTAATTAAAAATTAATGAAAATAATTAAAAATTAAGGGCCAAAGAACAAAACAAGCAGCATATACATGAGAAGAGTATTTCTAAGGCCAGTGATAAACTCACCAATTACTTGCAGAAATTCTGTGTTGCTGATCTGGGAGTCACTGATGCTGAAGGTTTCCTCTTGTCTTACCTCTCCCAGCAAAAATCCTTCCTAAAAGGAATAAATGAAAATAGTTGCGACTAAAAGTAAAAATGACTTTTACTGGAATTAAGAGGAATTGAGGACATAATAATTTTAACAATAATCCAAATAAGCTTGCCATGTACTATTCCATAAGCCAACAAGTAAGACTAAAGCAATTTGAGATATAGCTATTAACTGGATTATTCCAAAAAAGGATTATACGACAGGATGAAATATTATTTTAATCCCTTCCCCAAAAACTCTGTTTTTTTTTTGAAGTGAAAATAAGAAGAGTAAATTCATCACCTAAATCCTACTAAATGTAACAACCAATGTTAAAAAAGTTTAGAAAGCAGAAATATTCCAAGGCTGTTTTCTTAAAGCAGCATGTAATTTATTTCTCCTTGTTATAAAAACACTGCTAATGACAAAAGGATAAAGAAGTTAATACAATGCACAATTAATTGCTCTTGTATAGGCTGGTATGGGAGCTTAGGATCTCGTCAAATAAATTTCTTATCACTCACATGCAAGTTTTCTCTCATAAATGCTGTGGTTAACTGATTTATACCCCTGGAGGACACACACCACCACCATCAAGTCTGGATTACTCAGCAGCATACAACCTACTGTTTGCGTGCTTGCTGCAGTGTTCACCACAAGCACAGTTGGAGAACATACACTCTAAGTGTCAAAATAACTTCCCTGCAGGTGGTGAACTAACAGGCTGTCCTGGACTCCCCTTCCCTCCATCCAGCTCTTCACTCTTCTGGCACTTATCAGAGACCCCTTCCCTGGCCAGTGTAACAGAAACAGAGTATGCCAGACACGCTGTTCCCTTCACCCTGCATCCTTTTTCTTCTTAGTCTTCTCACTATCTGCCATGTTACATATTCATATGTATTGACAAATGCCTACTCCCAATAAGATATACGCTCCATGAAAGCAGGGACCCTGTGCTTGTTCATTGTGTATCTCAGCACCCAGCACAGCACCGAGCACATGAGGTGTCAAATAAATGCTGGTCAAATACATTTGTTGAAACAATGTCCTTTCTATTCTAGGTTGACCATTCGAATCAATGAAAGAAGTTTCCTTGTTTAAAAACATTCCCATTTAGAATCGGTGGGAGTGAGGAGGGAGAGACAGATGCTTTACAGCATAGCTTTGTATTGGATTAGGGGTGTAGATTATCCTAACATCCTAAATACCATGTACAGGGCATCTCTCAAATGTGAGTAATATATAGATCCCCTTAAAAAAAAAATTCTCTCAGACTCAGAGTGTCCACGACTACTAGTCTTGAAAAACATTGACTAAAGAGGCTTGCTTTATTCTATGGAAGTCTTTCAATTATGAGTTCTCACTACAAATGCCAAGCTTTGTCTTTGTAACAGGTTAAAAAATTTTTTTAATCAAAGTAAAAAATACAATTTAAGATTCCTACAGAACTTTAGACTTCAAGAACATATCTACACCTAACTACCTCCCTCCCTCCTACCAAAAAACAGAAGGAAAAAAAAAAAAAGAACATATCTACAGATTCCTAGTGTTGTATAGTTCAAGGTTGTCAGATTTAGCAAACAAAAATGCAGGACACCCAGAAAAATTTGAATTTCAGACAAACAATGGGTAATTTTTATGTAATAAATGGGATATACTTATACTAAAAAATAATTTACTACTTCTGAAATTCCAATTTTTCTGGGTGCCCTATATTTTATCTGGCAACCCTACCACAAGCCTCAGTTTGAAAAAGTCAACAGTGACATCAAGACATTTCAAAGCCAAGGAAAACATAAATGTTTATTTATCTACTGGTCTGGATTATCTGGGCTACTGTTACTGTATAACTGCAGGCAAGCTATAGTGTGTAGGCTAAATCCAGTCTAATGCCTGTTATTGTATGGCTTACAAGCTAAGACTCGTTTCTACACTTTTAAATTGTTGAAGAAAAAATAAAAAATAGGATATTTCATGACATGTGAAAATTATATGAAATTAAAATTTTCCGTGTCCATCAATAAAATTTTGTTGCAAACAGTCATCCTAATTTATTGTCTATGGCTGCTTTCTCCCTACAACAGCAGAGCTGAGTAGTTGCTAATGAGACCACATGGCTCACAAAGCCTAAAACATTTACTGAATGACCCTTTACATTAAAAGTTTGCTAACTCCAGCTCTACTGAAAAATGAGTGGTTTTAAACGAATTCTTGCCAAGACAAAACAAGAATGTACTACAAAAACCAAGTTTGGTTCTTCAGCTTCAAAATATATGAAATTAAAATTAAAGTATTCCACTTTTATAACTGTGGCAGGGTTACTATAAACAGGTATTTTCATGTAAGATATAAGTTGCAAACTACTACCATTGGTGAAAATTTCTATGAAGTCTAGCACCATGTCTGGAACAGCATAGATAGTAAAGAGCCATCTCTTGAATTAAATTAATAGCAATCTAAGTAACATGGCCATCTCAATTCCATCTGTAAAAAAAAAGATCCATTTCAACAGGTTGCTTATTCTTACAGTAATTTTACCTTTTTCACAAACTGTGATATTAGTAGGCACTCCAAGAACTAGAGAGGTTAAAAAGCATTATTGAAACCATATTTAATACTTCCTCGGGGCACCAGGAGTATCACAAACCACCTATACATGAACTGCATTACATTATTAAATAGCTGGCTGCAGTATCAAAGGCCTTAGTATCCAGAGACAGGAGCTGCCACTGGAAAAACCCATGCTGTGCATATTCCTATCATTAATCTCTACCATCAAACTGAAGAGATGAAAGGTGCCATCCAACTTACTAATGGAATCACCTATGAAACCAGTTTTTATTAATGGAAGCTAAGATTGCAGACATCAAACCACATCCAGTTCCTTCTTCTGCAGTGTATCATTTTGCTTTGTAATGACAACCACAACACCCTCCCCACGTTTATTTAATGACTTTGAATAATCACTACTAAAATCATTGAAAACAATCCCTCAATTTAGTGGGCAAATACTGAAAAATAAAAATTATCTAGTTTCACAAACAATTTCCATCCAGAGGCCAATAACATTAAAAATGCATTTCCTATCACTCATACGCAGGCCTGTCACTTCCCTATTTCACTGCGACTAGTTCCGTGGTGTTAGAACATTCGCCAAAGAATTAAACATGCAACTTCAAGGCAAGTAGACCCCACACCTAACACTCCGGGTTACATTCTCCATTTTCCACGAGGCGAAGAAAACACAGGATCGAATCTAAAAGTATGAATAGTGACAGCCATGGTTTCCCTTGTCGCACCCCACAACAACCTGTCAGACCAGCGGGCGCGGCTGGGTGCCTCGGCTCGTAGGCTAAAGCCGGGTCACTCGACTCCTTCCCGACCCTGGACGCCCCTCACAACTCTAAAAGCCCGACTCTCAGGGAGGGGCAGGCGCTCGGTTTCCACTAAGCGACTCCTGACACTACCGGCGGCCGGCCGGCAAAGCTTTGCTACATAGGAGGCTGCTGTCTCGGGACGGACAGGCGGCGGAAGGCACCGACCAAGGGGGCCCATCTCGGGGGCGAAGAAGCCCCGGGAAGCAGGGGTTCGCCGGGGGCGGGAGCCTCCTGGGTCACCAGTTCCTCAGGCCAGCCCGAAGGGCGAGCCGCGAGTGATCCCGGCTTGGCCGCAGGCGCGGGCCTGAGACCGAGGCTGTAGGCCCCCCAGCAGCCGCGGCGGGGGGCCCAGCACCTACGTGGTCGGCGTTGCTGTTGGCGCTGTGGAAACACACAGCGCTGAAGGTGTAGCCCGAAATGGAAGCCGCCATGATGGAAATCTCCAACTCCCCCATCATGCCCCGCGGAGGGTACATAGCCTTCCGGCCGGCCCTGCCCCTTGGCATCCTGGGAAATGAAGTCTTCGGAGGGTGAGGTCAAGGGGCCTGAGCGCCTGGGAGTGACCAGAGATCAGAACCGATCCCAGCACTGTACCCTCCGCTTGGGTCTCGCGCCCAGCACATCCCAGACACTGCCTCTTCTCTACAGCTCTTTGTAGTTCCCCAAACAGGTTTTTCTCTCGACAACCGAGACTTTTAGTATTAAAAGCCAGCATTTGCCATGTTCAAGGATAAAAGGATGTGATTTAAATTTTTACGTGACCACTCTGGCTTTAGTGTAGAGAAAACAGTGCCTGGAATGGAGAGCGGGAAAGGGAGGCTATCCCAAATAATCTAGAAGTTGGATGACAGTGGTTTAGAGGTGATTAGCAGTGAGATGGTGGTAGCAATGGAGGTGTTAAGAAGCAATTGGTTTCTGGGTACAAAAGAAGACAAATTTAATGAAAAATCATGGAAAGAAGATAAAAACAACATAAATAATAATAAATAATAAATAACAGGGAAGATGAACTACAACTAGCTTCAGGGGAAAAAAGTAATCTTTCTAATCATTATTCTTCAATTTGTTCAGTCTTTCAGGTTCAAAACTGGGCTTTTAATCTCTCACAAAGCTCTTTCTGTCACACTTTTCCCAAGCTCAGCAAACAACTGTATTCTGACAGCAGCACAGGCCAACAATCTTCGAATATTCTTGATGTTTTCCTTTGATCAGTCTGCACAGTCTTCAAAATATATCCAGAATCCTACAACTCACCACCACCAGCACACATATCATAGTGGTGCAAGCCATCATCACAGCCCCTAACTCAAGAGGTTTGAACTGGAGGCAATTTTGCAGCTTGGGACATTTCGCAAAATTGAGACATTTTTCGATGACATGACTGGGGGAGGGTCCTACTGGTTTTTTACTGGTTACGGGCCAAGGATGCTGCTAAACATCCTACAATGTACAGGACAGCCCCTTACCACAAAGAATAATCCCACCCAAAATGTCAATTAAATGAGATTGAGAAGCCCTATGTCCCCACTTCTGCCTTTAACCCTTTCCCTGCCAAATCTATCCTCAACATACTAGCCAAAATGGTCATGCCAAAGCTTAAATTTAAATCATGTTGCTTTTTGGTCAAATCCCAAAACTTACAATGACCTAACTCCTTTGTTTCCTGCTGCTGTCCCCTTTGTTCATTCTGCTACAGCTACACTAGTCTTCTTTTGGCTTCCTGGATATCCCTATCTCGTTCTACCACAGGCATTTTGGACTCACAGTTCCTTATGCCTGGAACGCTCTTCTCCCGGAAAGCTGCAAGGTTTACTCCATTATCTCTGCTCTAGATGTGGTGATGTGCAACCCAGACCTCCCCTTGCAGGACTGACTGAATTATTATCCCTACTGCTGGGGAGGTTGTCCTCTCCTGGAATTATTCTTAGTGGAAGAGAGTCTCATTGCCCAAGGTCAATCCTCCTTTTCTGAGCAAACAAGCATTCAATGTCGGGTCAGTGTAGGTGAACAAAGGCCCAGATCCTGCAATCCAAATTGGGAAAATTCCAAAGGATCATTCCAGCTTCACAGTGCACTGTCAGGGGAGTGGGTGTTAGCTAAGGCTCTGCTGTGATGGTCCCCTAGCCTCACAACTTCCTCTAATTCTGCTTCTTTTTCACAACAGTTGGTGATCTTGAGAGCACTCCCTAATAAATTTCTTTCATGTTCATCTCAGTCTTACACTCTGCTTCCCTGGGGACATAACTTGTGACAAACTCTTTTAGGTTTTCACTCACTCTCTCAGAGAAACCTCCTCTTATAACCCAAACCAGGATTGCCTGGAACTTGATTGTTGTTTTACCAATTGGGAAGCATTTGAGAACTCTTGAAAGCATGGTTTCAGAGAAGTTGTAGGTGAGCAGGGTTCCAGGCTGCAGGGATGCACAGAGTGAGAGGGATACAGGCAATGCAGAGTACTCTCGGAGCCTCCCTCTGCCTCATGTAACAGGCACCTGGTGGGAGGGACTGTGTTACTTGGCACATTCCAGTTTCTCCCTGGTGATGGGCAGTTCTGTTGGGATCAAGCTTCTTCACACCCCTCCCTGCCCCAAGAATCTGTTACCCTGGGTAATCAGAGGTGGTGCCCCACACCGCCTTCAGGACTAAACAGCCAGAGCAATCCTGGAGCCAGAGAAGGAACTCTGTATAAACCGTGGTTTTTTTCCAGGGCTCCATACCAACAACTGTTTATAGCATTCATCACACACAGCAAAATCAGCTTAAGTGTTGGCAAGACATCAGATTGAAGATGGCTTTATCTTTCATGGGTGCTTCTTAATTAGAAGCTAAAACTTTTTAAGACCCATTCAGTCATATTCAAGCTACTCTCTCAAGCATCGAGTCTAGAAAAGATCAAAACAACCATTTGCTCAGGGCAGCACTAATTGGCTGTGGCATCCGCTGGTTTTATTACTCTGTAATAAGGTTACTTACGCACTTTCTTGAGTTCTTTAATCATCATACACATAGATTCCCATCTGTCTTTTACCGTATTCTATCACCAGCAGTTGCCTGAAGATCTTGGAATATCTTGCATCAGAGGAGATGCACATGCGGTCCTAATCGGGGTTTCTGTGCTCTGGAAAGGCAACTGTTGATGCTGGTTACCTCCAGGGACTTGTTACTGGGCTTGTCTGCCATGTCAACGGAAACGTGGCCTAGGAAACAGACATTTTCATTGGAAGGCAGCCTTGCTAGGGGCCTTTGAGATGCTTGCCTAGGGCATTGGACTACCAGTATTTCATTGCCACTATAGAAGTCCCCCTAGACCTTTGATGGATAAGATCGCTGGCATTATGCTGCAGAACATCCAATATCAGTCCCACCAGGCAGCGTATGCATTTCAGGCTCACTGGTTGGAAGCAATCTATTTCCTGTGAGGTGCAGGTGAGGAAACTGAAGCACACAGAGCTTAGGAGTCTCGGACAGGGCCAGGTGCCTGCTTAGGGGCAGAGCTGAGACCGGCTCTTTCTTCCCACTTAGCACTCAGATACCTGTGATTGGCCTACTGGGGAGGGCACAGGGTGTGTAGGGCATTCATTTCACCGGGCATAAATTTTCTTGTCCACTTGTGACATCAAATCAGAAGAGGCTAGAGTGCTATTTTCAAGGCAGAATGCCAGCCACAAATGGAATTACCCTTCAGCAGGGAAGCCAAGTAATGCGATGAACTGTCCCACCCATTTCTCAGATCTGCTCACGACGTGGAGAGATGAGGTGATCTGTACACTTGGGTTCAGCAGTATAGGCTTAGGTACTTCGTATGGCTCCCCCACCGCTAGCCTTTTTCCAAAATACAATACCTTGAAGAGTCCCTTAAAAACGATAGTTCCCAAATACAGCGGCAGTTCGAGGAAGGGAGTGCATCTGACGCTGGCTGGAGGGAGACTGGGGACCAAGGCGAGGCCTGGCCCCACCCACGCCTGGGTTTAGGACCTGGGACCCGCGACCCGGGACCAAAGCGGCGCCGGGAGAAGCGCGGAAGGACTGTGGACCCCAGCAGGGGCCGGGAGCAGTAGAGAGGGCGGCCTCCGGCCTCCTAGAGGCGCCAGCCCGTCCGTCCGCTCTGCCCGCGCTTCATCTCTATGGCGGTCCCAACGGCCGTCCGGGGCGCTGAGCGCGATGAGCGAAGGCGCGGACCACGGCGGCGGAGCTCGGGCCGCGGCGCGGTCCCGACGGGGCAGTCCCGGAGGGGATGGCTTCGCCCCGTCGGCGCTGGGGACCCGCGAGCAGTGAGTGTAGGGCAGGGAAGGGTGAGCGGCGCTGCCCGGACTGGGCCCCGGGAGGGGACGGTGGGATGGGGCCCCGGGGGTCGCGAAAGATGGAGGAAGCCCAGGGGGCGTGACGAGAGGAAGCCTAAAGGGACGCCTTGGGAAAGGGTCCCGGCGATCGTAGGGATGGAATCCCGAAGGACCACGCCGGGGGCGGTAAAGAGGCATTTCAAGGGGTTGACGTCTAAGGGGCTCGTGGGTTGCGGGACGGGCTCTAAAGCTCTTGGGAACGCTTTTTAGGGGGCTTGAACCTTTGGGGAAAGGGAGAGGAAGGGCTGACCAATAGGGCTGGTGGGCAAGGGTAGGAGGCCGGAGGAGACCTGTCCGGCCAGGGAGCTAAAAAAGGTTAAGGGGATGAGGACCGAGACGTGGAAGCTGGAAGGGGTAGGAGTGGGAAGATGGCCTCAGGAGGAAGCAAGGAGATAGTGGGCATCTTGGGGTAGGAGAAAGTGATTTGACCTAAGGCAGACGCTCAGTAATTATTTAATGGATTAAAAGATGGGTGAATGAATGACTAGGGAAAGGTAAGGATGAGAGATAACTTGAAAGGGTGAGGAGGAGCAGAGCTTCTAGAGAGCTGAAATAGGAAGAGAAGGCAATTGATGGGTGAGGGAGAACTGTCCCTAAAAGGAGTAAGTCTTAAACGTAAAACTTAACCCTTTAACGAGAGCTTATCTTTGGTGAATTCCATGAGTAACCACCTAATTGGTAGAAAGTCCTTATGTTTGCATATTTTAGACTGAAATGTGCTGTAATGATACTACGACTGTATAGTCAAGTTTTGGACTTGTGTTTGGGACTTAGGCATCCTTGGACAGATACTTCTTTGTATTTTTTAAGCTAAAACATACAGCATTTTAAATGTCAGGCATTGTTATAAGTGCTTTACATGCATAAATTTATTGTCTTTCATTGTTTTAACACAGGGATGTTAAAGAGATTGAGCTATGTGCTCAACTTATCAACACTAATGTTTTAAATTTCACTTAATTCATAATATGGTTTAATTCACTAATTTCCTTTGCATTTGATTATTTATATAGTTGGGATGCTGTCTATGAGAGAGAACTGCAAACCTTCCAAGAATGTGGGGATACAGGAGAAATCTGGTGAGTTAGAAAAAGTAGTAAGATTATGATCCAGCAGATTGTGTAAGTGTGTGTGTCTTTTAAGTGCTTACCCTAGAGAAAGCCTGACAATCTTGGGAACCTTGGGCTGATTCTGGCTTTAGTGGTAGATTTAAAGAATCTTTCTCTTTTAATGGCCCAGATTTAAATTTGTTGACAGTATTAGGAAATTACCCTTACCCTATAATTGTCCTTTTTCAATAAGTAGTGCAGTTTTGAGCCACCAGCATGTACAAGTGTCAATGCTGTTGTAGCTAAACATTGATAAGTAACATACTAGCCTTATCTGTTCTATTCTTGGGGGTGTTTTCTCTTAAATAATAGTGGGGATGCAGATTAACCAGTTACATATATTACTTCTTACTGTCAGAAAAGACTTAATTGAGCATACTGAATAAGCTCCTTAAGTGGAATATAGTTGTAACCTTTGTTCTATATCTCTCTGTTGTTTGACTAACTGATTCTCTGTTTCTAATAGGTTTGGAGAAGAGAGTATGGCTCGACTCATAAGGTGGATGCAAAAACACAAGATTCCATTGGATGCTTCAGTGCTTGACATTGGAACTGGAAATGGTGTTTTCCTGGTTGAACTTGTTGGTACTTTTAGTATTCATGTGTTAGAGCCAAATTTAAAAATGATGTTTAAGAAAAATCTTGCAATTGAGGCTACTAGGCATCTAAATCTAAAGTAGTAAAGCAGTCATATCACGTACATTGAGAAGTCACATGGTACAAAGGGGAGGCTGCATGGATTGTGGGAAAGCACTAAGTGAGAAGCCAGGGGCTCTGAGTCCTAGTCTTGGACCTTCTTGCTATATCCTCGACCTTGAGCAAGCCTCTCTCTGTTTCCTGGGCTTCAGTTCTTTCCTAAAGATTTTGACTAGGTGATCTCTATTGGTTTCTTCTAGCTCAAAACTCCGGAAATCTGTATGTATAAAAGGAAGATGGTTTTTGCACTTCCACTAGGACATATATCCCTTTCCTTAGGTGAGCATATGGTTTGGAGAGTGTTTTGCATATGGTTTGGGAAGAACATTTTGCCTGTAGTCTATTCACTGCTGTGCCAAGAGCTGTGGAGGAAGTGTAAGCCTTAGGCTTCATCCTAGATGGTTTTACTGTTTTAATTTGTAAGGATATATACATAATGGTGAAATATATTAAGTGACTGTCATGTGCCAAGCCTTGTGCTAGGCATTGACAATATGAAAATTTAGATCTTGTGCTTGATTTGTTGACAGTACAGTAGAGAATAGACTGACATAGACATTAATAGCCAATGCATATTTTGGTGCGTGTGATAATAGATATACTGAGTGTTGGAAGGGGAGTGATTAACTTTGGGAGAGAGGAATAGGAAGGGTTTTGGAGAAGCTAATATCCAAGTTGGGTGGAAATTGTGTTGAGTGTGGGTAGAGTATAAAAAGAGAGAATTTCAAGAAATGGAATCAAATATCTAAAGGCATGAAACAGCATAACATGCACTGGCCGTATAATTTGGTAAATTAGAGTATAAAGTGTGTGTAGGGGATAAAATGAGGATTAAATTAAAGATAGGAGCTGTATCACAGACTATGGCTAAGAGCTTAGATTTTACTTTTAGGCTCTGGGGAGCCACTGAGTAGTGTGAAGCAGTGGAATATGATTAGAAAAAATTCCAACAAACTTTTTTTTGAAACATTGAGGTGTAGCATATGTACATTAAAGTGTGCAAATCAAGAGTATGGTTCGCTGAGTTACCAGGAAGTGAACACACCTATCACCCTAATCACGAAGTAGAATATTACAGAGCCTAGAAACCCCCCTGAACTCCTTGCTGATCCTCCCAGAATCCCCGCCTCCTTCCTCTCAAGGTGACTGGTGTCCACCAGCTTCGAGAAGCTTTAGCATCATAGATTAATCTGCCTGTTTGAAGTCTTCAGTAATAATAAAGCAAATCAATAACTCAGTAATAATGAATCGAAGTCTTCAGTACGTATTCTTTCTAGTTCTTTCACACAACATTCTGTGAGATTCACTCACCTTGTTGCACATAGCAGTTCATTTTTTTGCAGTATATGATTCTTTTACATGATTACACCAGTTTTATTTATTCAATCTTCTGCTTACCTGTAGATTCTTTTGGATTTTAATAGCTTACTTGTAGAGGCTAATGATGTATCTTTTGAGACTAAGAATTTAACTGTAGATTGTTTTACATTTTCTGCATATGTAATTATGCAAACTGAATAATGGTAGTTTTATTTCTTTCTAATCCTTTGTAACGTTCCTCCCCTTATTGCACTGTTCGGGACCTTTGGGAGAAGGTTTAAAAGAAGTGATGACAGAAGGCATTCTTTCTTTTCTCCTTTTCAGAGAATGCATTCAGTGTTACACTGTTAGGTTTGATGTTACCTTGTAAATTAGTTTTTTGGTAGATAACTCTGTTACCAGACTAAGGAAGTTTCCTCCTGTTCCTCCTTTGCTAAGGGTATGTGTGTGTGTGTGTGTGTGTGTGTTGTTATTGTTGCTTATCAAATGTTTTTCCTGTATCTATTAAGATAATCATATGAATTTTCTCCTTTAGTCTATTTGTGTAGGTGAATTACAGTGATCATTTTCAAATGTTAAGTGCATTTTTGGAATAAACCCAACTTATATATGTTTACTGGGTTCAGTTTGTTAATATTTTGTTCAGGATTTTTGCAGCTTTGTCCATGAGGGAGATTGTCCTGTAATTTTGCTTTCTTGTCAGGTTTTGATACCAGGTTATGCTGGCATCATTAAATGAGAAAGATTTTGAAAGAGTTTGTTAACAGTTGTTGTTTTTTCTTCCTCAAATGTTCGGTAGAATTCCCTGGTGAAGTCACTTGGGGAATTTTTTTCTTTTGTGATGTGAACTTATTAAATAAAGTATAATATACATATAGAAAAGTAAACTAGTCATAAGTGTACAGTTTTTACAAGCTTCCTGACCTGATCAGGAAGTAAAATGTGATTAACACCATAGAGGAAGCCCCTTTGTGACCTCTCCCACTCATTGCCTTCTGAAGGTAACTACTATATTGACTTCTATCATCATAAGTTAGGCTGTTTTTGGTATTAGTTGTACTGGTTTCTAATTGTGGTTTTAATTAGCATTTCCCTAATGACTAATGATGCTGAGAACCTTTTCATGTACTTATTAGCCATCTGAATATCTTTGGTGAAATGTGTGTTCAAATCTTTGGCCTATTTTTAAATTGGGTTGCATGTTTACTTATTAAGATTTGAGGATTCTTTATGTACTGTCGATATGTTAGTTATGTGATTTGCAGAAGTTTTCTCTCATTCTTTGGCTTGTTTTTTTCATTCTCTTTAACAATGTGTTCTGAAGAGCAGAAGTATTACTTTTTTCTTATATGGATTGTGCTTTTGTTGTCACATTAAAGAACTCATTGCTTAACCCAAGATCACATAGGTCTATACCCTATATTTTCTTCTGAAAATGGTGAAGTTTTGCATTTTACATTTAGAGTTATTATTTGTTTTGAAGTAGGTTTTGTAGAAGGTTTGAGATACTGGTTGGGGTTAATTTCTTTTTTTTTTTTTTGGCACGTGAATGGTGAATTGTTCCACCTGTCATTTGTTAAAAAGGTTATCCTTTCTCCATTTCACTGAGCTTTGCCTCTTTTTGACTTGGTGTAAATGGTATGTATCACTGGGTATGCACTTATGTTTTTAATATGGCTTCTTTTACTGAACATGGATTTGTGAGGCTTATCCACGTTCTTTCACGTCGTGTGTAGCACTAGATTGCTTCATTTCATTGTGGTTAGTACCATACTATATGAAAATACCACAGTTTATTTATTGATTTAGTCATTCATTCATTTATTCATTCATTCTCCTGTTGATGGACATTAGCTCATTTGCAGTATTGGGTTATTATGAATGCTGCCAAAGAATTTTCCAAATTAGTTGTACTGGTTTGCACTCCTACTGGCAGTGTGTGAGAATTCTGGTTGCTCCATGTCCTTGCCAACCCCTGCTCTTTTCAGCTGATCCAATTTCAGTGATTCTGGTAGATGTGTAGTGGTATCTTAAGACTTTATTCTCATTTCCGTGCTGACTAAGGATGTTGAGCATGTTTCCATATGCTTTTTTGGCTAGTCTTTTTTGTGATATGCTGTTCAAGTTTTTGCTTGTTTATAAATTGGGTTGCCTTTCTTTTTCTTACTGATTTGTAGGAGTTCTTTATATATTCTGTGTATATAACCTTTGTATCACAAATACCTTCATCTAGTGTGTGGCTTGTCTTTTCACTTTCATAATAGTATCTTTTGATGAACAGAAGTTCTGTAATTTTACTAAAGTTTAATGTATCATTTAAAAATGATTAGTGCTTTTGAATAGTGTAAAGTAAATCTGCCTATCCAGAGTCATGGAGCTATTTTCTTATGTGTTCTTTTAGAAGCTTTATTGTTTTCCTTTTCACATTTAGGTCTCAATTAATTACTGTGTATGTTGTGAGGTTGAAGTCGAGGTTTATTTTTTTCCCTATGAACCAGCACCGTTTATTGAAATATCCATCCTTTTGCCCACTGCACTGTAGTGGTACCTCTGTCATAAGTCAAGTAACGGTGTATATTTGGGTCTCTTTCTGGATCCTCTGTTTTATTCCTTTGGGTCTGTTTATCGTTATGCCAATGACATGTTGTCTCAATTAGTGCAGTTTTATAAATCTTCATGTTTGGTTAATGTACGTTCTCCAACTGTGCTCTCTTTTCTACTGCTGTCTTGGATGTTGTTAGTTAGCTCTTTGTATATTTATTTAAATTTTAGAATCATCCTATCACTTTTCAGGAAAAAAACCCCTCTGATTTTGATTAAGATTGCACTGAATTTATAGATCAATTCAAGGAGTATTTACATCTTACAACATTGAGTCTCTGACTCCATGAGCATAATGTATTCTTCCATTTATTTAGTTCTTAATTTTCTCTCAGTAGTATTTTATAGTTTTCTCTGTAGAGATCTTATATATCTTTTCTTGATTGATTCCTAGATTTTTTATTGTTGTAGTTCTTATTTTTATGCTTTTAAAATTTCATTTTCTAATAGTTTATTGCTGGTATATAGAAGTACAACAGATTTTTATATATATATATTTTAACAGATTTTTATATTGATCTTGTTTCCAGTAATTCACATATTAATTCTAATAGTTTATTTCTATTCTTTTGTGTTTTCTATATAGACTGTAATATCATACATATGTAAATAGTAGTTGTATTTCTTCTATTCCATTCTTAATATTCTGTTTATTAAAATGCTTTGTACTCTCTAAGTCAATGTTGAATAGAAATCATGAAGGCAGGTAGCCGTGTAACACTGCCTGTTATAAGAGGAAAGCTTCTGATATTTCACAGTTAAATGTGATGTTAACCCTAGGTTTTTATAAATAGTCTTTATCAGATTGAGGATGTTCCTTTCTAGTTTGTTAAGAAGTTTTTAATCATAATGGGTGTTGAATTTAATCAATTGCTTTCTTGGATATCCACCGAGATGATCAGATGATTTTTCTTCTTGATTCTTTTAGAGTTGATTGATTTTGGGGGGAGGGGGGGCTCAGTTTTTTAATTGACTTCTTTTTTACTTTTAGTTATCTTTCATTATGTAGAATTATTACAGTTCAACTGCACATACACATTACATTGCATGTATATACATATATACAGTATACTGCACTTTTTTTTAGTTTACATATATGTACTAATTATTGTTTCTAAGAATAGATTAGATCTTTGACTTTTTAAACTTACATAATTATCAAAGGAATAAAGCCAACTTCAAAATAAGAATCAACAGAATGCAGTAATCTCATAAAGGACAGTCAAATGTGCTTACACATTCAAGAAATCAAAATAATAGTTCATTTGTGTCATTAATGTTGTTACTGTTATTTAGATTCTTCATATAAATGATGCCTTATGGTATTTTTCTTTCTCTTTCTGGCCCACTTTGCTTAGAATGACAATTTTCAGGTCCATCCATATTGAGGCAAATGGCATTATTTATTCTTTTTTTATGGCTGAGTAGTGTTCCATTGTATATATGTACCACATCTTCTTTATCCAGTCATCTGTTGATGGACATTTGGGTTGTTTCTCTGTCTTGGCTAGCATAAATAGTGCTGCTATGAACATTGGGGTGCATGTATCTTTTTGAATTATATGTTTCTCTGGGTATATGCCCAGGAATGGAGTGGGATTGCTGGATCATATGGTAAGACTATTTTTAGTTTTTTACAGAAACTATAGTGTCCTCCATAGTGGCTGCACCAATCTACACTCTCACCATTAGTGTAGGAGGGTTCCTTTTTCTCCACATCCTCTCCAGCATTTATCATTTGTAGACTTTTTAGTGATGGGCATTCTGGTTGGTGTGAGGTGTGATACCTCACTGTAGTTTTTGATTTGCATTTCTCTAACAGTTAGTGATATTGAGCATCTTTTCATGTGCTTGTTGGCTATCTGTCTGTCTTTGGAGAGATGTCTGTTTAGATCTTCTGCCCATTTTTTGATTGGGTTGCTTCTTTTTTTGACATTAAGGTGTATGAGCTGTTTGTATATTTTGTAAGTTAGTTCCCTTGTTGGTCGAATCAATTGCAAATATTTTCTCCCATTCTGCCTCGGCAGGTTTTTTGTAGAGATCTGTTGGAATGTATGAAATATTTCAAAAGCAAAAAGTGTGTAGTGGTTAGTCTAGTGGAGAATTGCATGATTTAAATTACACTGAAGGAAAAATTTTAAAATCAAGAACTTATTACATGTGCATTTATTTAATTTATTCATTTAACTTAATTGTTCTAAGTAAAATGTATGACAGATTATATATGAATTAGAGCATATCAACATCAGAAGATTTTAATACTACATTTTTTGCTTTAGAGCAGAAATACACATATGTTCTCACTGTCTTTGAGAAAATGAATTTCTTTTTGAAAAAGAAATCAAATGTTATAAAAGCAAATGTATTGTCACATTATACAATTTAAACTTTCAGTTTCTATTTAGATTCTACAGTAAAACTTAAACATTGTAGATTATTGGATGGTATATGTCATTTGATATGTTAAAAAATAAAGCAGCTGCAGTTCCAAAGGAGTATTACAATTCACAGTTAAAACAGTAATTAAAACTTTTAAAAACTAAAGTATAAAATTATTTCTCTGTCTCTAGGCAAAATTTGGTTTCTCTAATATTACTGGAATTGATTACTCTCCTTCTGCAATACAGCTTTCTGGGAGTATAATAGAGAAAGAAGGTTTATCTAACATTAAGTTGAAGGTAACTATATTACTGTAACTGTTACTTTTATTTATAATAAAAGTTACAAAGTTTAAATGTTTCTGAAATGTATTAATTTGCTGACATCTTTGAGCTCATATAAATTAAGGATCAATCATAAATAAACCAAAATGATATATTTTTTAAATAACTGTATTAAAATTTCAGTTTAGTCAGTTTGGGGGAAGTTTTCTCTTCTTCCTTGTGTGCAAGTGTGTTCGTTCTGTCTCTCTCTGGCTCTCTTTCATTTGCAAACACACAAATAATAGCCAACTTTATATTAACTAGAGCAAAAAGTTATAAATGTATAAACCGGTATAATGCCACCAAAGCACTTAGTGTATTTTTGTGCCCTTGATCTGTGATGCTTCTGTCACGCTTCTTTCCCATCTCTGTTAGTGACACCACTGTTGATTCATGTGTTGAACTAATCCCAAACCCAAGGAGTCATCCTTGATTCTTTTCTTTCCTTAAATCCTACATCCAGTTTTATTGGTTTTATCTTCAGAGTATATCAGGAATGTGATCATTCACTGATATTTCCACTACTACCTCCCAGATCCAAGCCACCATCATCTCTTGCCTAGATAACTATAGTAGGCACTTACTTGGCCTTCCTGTTTCCACTCTTGCCACCCTGCTGTCCATTACCACAGGGCAGCCAGAGTGATTTTTTAAAATATAAATCAGCTTGTGTCACTTCCTTGCTAACCAGCCTCCAAGGGCTTCCCTTCCATTCAGAATGAATCTGAAGCCCCACCCAGTCTTACAAAACCCCTCATTTCTTACCTCTTTCCTTCTGTGTCACCAATGCTCCAGTCACCCTGGCTTGCTTTCTGCTCCTGATACATGTCACCTGTTTTTTTCCAGTCTTTATACCTGCTGCTCTCTGCCTAGAATTTTCTTGTCCCAGATCTTAGCTTGTTTGGCTCGTCATTCAGATCTCTGCTCATATATCACCTCTTGAAGAGGTCTTTCCTGACGAACTTTTCCAGAAACATACCTCTGCCTAATCACTCACTGTCTTCATTACTCTGGTTTTATTTTCTTCATGGCACTTTGTCTGAAATAATTTGATTAGCTTATTTATTGTTTGGCTCTCCTTTTAGAGAATATAACATATATTCTCATACAGGGACCTTTTCTGTTTTGTTTGCAGTTATATTAGGGCCTGAAAAGTTCCTGCATGTAATAGGGGTCTATGAAATATTTGTTGAATACATGAATACTTGTATAAAGGCATTTAGGATAAGAACTTCTCCAAACTCGACTCTTAAGAGTGGTAGTCATTATTTTGTTTCAGGTATAATGAATATTTGGATGTGAGGCAGGGGTAGGAAACCTATGTTCAAATGTATGTAAACATACAATCCACACTTTTAAGTCAAACAGTAAGAGATTTTTAGGTAGAGATTTTTATGATTTTTTTTAAGTTTATATGAATAATCACGAGCTAACTGCTTAATTACTTTCTCAAAGTAGCTTTTCAGAATTAAGTTCATTGGCAAATTATTTTGAATATTTTGTGGAATTGAGGCAGATCACTATTTCAAATGCTTATAAAGTATCAGGAAGTTACTGAAAATGGATGAGATGCTGACATATGACTTTCAAAATCTGAAGTGCATGATAGTTATAAAGTTAAGTAATTGCAGTGTAAATAATCCTTTAATTTCTTAAGCTTTGTGCCATGTATCCATCAGTTGCTTCCTAACCTACTGAGTCAAGGCAGAAGAACTTTTGATTTACCGTGTTTACTTTAGGTCACACAACTAGTAATACCAGCTAAAGATCATCTTATGTCCAGTGACCTGTTTGAGTTCCAGTTTTTTTTTTCATTTTGAAAAATACGTCAAATATTCTATTGTTCAACAGAAATAACTTTTTCATAAGCCCGACTTGTGTGCTCCATTACGTGCTGGTATTATTAGGCAATACACCTGGCTTTGATTTGTTTCCAAATTTGTAGAGATTTAGAATGTCCAGGAAACACTGTCAGTCTCACTAATCTTAGCTTTAATGATCTTGGAATGAAGCACATAAAAGTAGGCTATAAAATTGAAACTATGTTTATTCTATATAAAATGCCATCATAGTTAATTGGTCCTTTTATCTATAACTTTTTACAGATTGTCACTTAAATTCAGTACAGATTGTGTGTGAATTGTTCTCACAGAGACATTGATTTTTCATATAGGTAGAAGACTTTTTGAATCCTTCCGCAGAGCTGTCTGGATTTCATATTTGTATTGACAAAGGGACTTTTGATGCCATAAGCCTTAATCCTGACAATGCAGTGGAGAAGAGGAAGCAGTATGTGAAATCTCTCTCCAGGGTGTTGAAAGTAAAAGGCTTTTTTCTAATAACCTCATGTAATTGGACCAAGGAAGAGTTGCTAAATGAATTCAGTGAAGGTAAATGGCTGTATGTTGTTTAAATGTGTGTTTACCTCAGATTTAATGCACTTAAATAGTTTTTTTTCTTGGTGTTATGGAGTTTTACTTTTCTATTTGTGGGATTTGTCAGCTTTTCTTTGTTAATAACCATGGTAATACTTTTAACTGTATATGCAAAGAACAAAGAAATAATATTGGTTGAGATCCAGAGTCCTTTTTAAAATTTTCCAAGAAATCCTGGCAGTTAAGTACTAAAATTTATGAGCCTGTAAAAATCAAGTTCTTTATTTAAGATATATAATCTATTATTTAGAGAATCAAGCAAAGAAAAGCACATATATTGTGCTTCTGACTTCAATATACTGTTATACTGGTGATTAGTAATAATAGTAATCATAATAATGCAGATGGTAGTAATGTTTTTTACAGTCTTGTAGGATGAGAGTTTTAATTTTATAGCTACTTTGTCTTGCCTAGTGGTGATTTATTTTAGGATTTGTCTTCTTATTTTCAGTGAATATAGAACAATTCTTTTTTAACATTGCACAGAAACGAAATGTAGGAACTTGATAGAAGAAATACTGCCTACTAATTTTTGAGGAAATCTCTGCTTTTTGCAAGATTTTGGTGCCAAGACAGGATCCTTTTTTTGCCCCATTAGCAAAGTATAATTAGTGCTGTGTCTCCTAAGTGGGGGTCTTGTGAGAATTGAGAATCTAACCTAAACACAAATATTTTCAGTTCTTTGGCAGACTGTTCCTTGTACGTTTTAAGGATCATTTTTACCTATCACTTTATTCATGCTCATGCAGTACACAGGCATTTCTGAGAAAGTACCATGAGAATCTATAACTAGATATTTGCTTATTTTTCCTGAGACTCCTTTTCCGATTAGTATTAAGTTTGTTAAAGGAATGGGAGGAATTTTCAGAGTGGTATGTTAACAAATGATATGGTACTAAATTTGTGGTTAAATTTTGAACCTCAGTTGTCACAAGCTAATGTGAAATGAATTTATAACTATATTGCATGCACTTTATCTTAGAGTTTGTTTTCTTTTTGGTAGTAAGGGAATAGGCAATAGGAGGGAGAACGCTTAACACATGTCCTTTTGTGTGCATTCAATAGCTTTGGCAGCTGATATAATGTAAAACCTAAAGTGTTTGAGACCTGAAATGTGAGCTTGTGGCTTCATTACTGTTGCCTCTGGAAAACAAGAATTATATGTGATTTATTGTCTTTTATTTCATGCCATTAGTTTTATTATCTTTTATGTTAAATTTGCTTCCTTTAGAACTATTGAGGCTCCATATCAATAGTTTTTCTTCCTGAAGCTTGACAGTTTTAATAAATGCTCAGAGTTCCACTGTGTAGGGCAAGTTCCTTTCCTGGTTTTAAAATACAGGTGTTCTCTTTTACCCCTGGAACCACCAGACAAAAACATATTTGTCTGTCTTTGATAATGAGGAACAGACTTCAGCCTGGTAAAAAGTGCTTAAAAATGTGTCTGTGTCTGAGAACTACTTAACTTATATTCAGTTTTAGAGCTTAATGTAGAATTTAGGTAAGCGAAATGTTACAAGAGGAATTGTTAAAGAAATAATTATATAAAATTGAAGACATTTATAGGCATGTTTCTCTTAGAAACTGGTTTTTGGAGTTAGATACAGGACAGTAAGAGAATACACTGCCACACATCACTGCTGAGGGCTTGTCATTAGCTTTTTAGATTGGCTTCTCTCCCTTTTGCAGAGAATAAAGCTTGCTTCACTAATCTTTTAAGATTCTTTGCTTCTTTCCTTAATTGAAATGTAAATGTTCATAAATCTGTTGAAATGAATCTTTCATTTTTCCTTTGTAGCCCTATTTATATAAATATTTTGTGTCATCATTTGTTTTGGTGAGGATTACTTGAATCATTTGCCACGTACTAGGATATTCTAATTTGATGTCCAAGGAACTTGACTTTCTTATAACTAGTGAATTAAAAAAAAACCAAAAACCCCAAACCTATCTTACTACAAAAATAATCCAGATTCATTATGAAAAAAAATTTTAAATATCAGTTACCCCAACACATAAGCATATAGATTAAAATAATTAAAATTTAATAATCACTTTTAACATTTTGATGTATATATACTGAAATATAATAATTTAAATTCTTGAGGATTAGTCCAGGGATTTAAAAGATTAGTCCTAGAAAATTCAGACAGCTCTATTTTCTCTTGAAAATTTTTATTATAAAATATTTTAAGCATATGTAAAATTTCAGAAAAAAATATAGGTGTATACCCATGTACCCGCCACAGTGGCTCCATTTTTTTTAACACCTTTATTGTGGTATGGTTCCTGTACAGTAAACTACACATATTTCAAATGTACAATTTGATGAATTTTGATAGATGTATACACCAATGAAACCACTACCACAATCAAGATAGCTAACATTTCCATCATTCCCCAAGAGGTGCAACTTTCGAATTATCAATTTATCCCTTCCCACCCACTTCAGCTCTGGGTAACCATAAGTTTGTCTGTGAGTCTGTTCCTTTTTTGTAGATATGTTCATTTGTGTCCTTTTTTTTTTTTTAAGATTAGTGGCTCCATTTTTTAGCACCAACATATATCATGTTATTTAAAAGGCTTGGCCTTCTTTGGGAAAGTTATCAGTTTTTAATGAGCATTATAATATTTAGTTATAAAGATTTGATGAAGTTAAATTAAGAATATGAATTATGAAACAAAATATAAAAGACCAATTGATACAGTAATGTCTATCCTTTTAAGCATTTTTGTTTACAAGAGTTATTTGAGCTCAAGCTCAAGGCATGGAAACTTAGAAAAAGGAGACACCTTTTTCCCCAAAAGAAAAATAACTCTCCCAAACTAATAAATAGTTCCATTACTGAGGGAAAACCATGGTTAACTAAGAGTGACCTTCTACCCTCATTTGTCTTATTTTTTTAAAAACAAAATTATAAAATATTAAATGTCCACTCTGTTTTATAGTTTAAGAGAACATCACGTTTCTGCATTTTGATCTTCACAGAATCTCTGAGTTAGATAGGGGCATTGATGCCTGTAACCTCCTTGCACCGACACTGAGGATCCTGGTTAAGGTAAATTGACCAGCGTATCTTTCACCTAGTAAGTGGTAGAACTGGGGCTTGAACCCAGCATTTCTGAATCCATTTTAGTTAAAAAAAAAAAAAAGTCACCCTATGCCGCTTTCAAAGTTACTACTTCCTTGTCCCCAAGTTCGGTTCAGTTTGGGTCTTGATCTTTGGTTACAAACTCTTTTTTATTGTGGTAAAATATACATAACATAAAATTTACCACTTAGCCATTTTTAAGTGTATAGATATGTGGCATTGAACACATCTTCCTTGTGCAACCATCATCTCCAGCCGTCTCCAGGACTTTTTCATTTTTATTTCCATGTTATTTGACTTTTCTGTATTGAGCGCTTTTATATGTGTGATATAGATTAATTGAGTTACTGCATATAAAGCACTCAAAACAGTGCCTGATCCATGGTAAGACCTTAACACATGATAGCTGCTTCCTACAACTAGAGGTAAAGGAGGCCAGTGGAGAAGACACAGAGTTGAAGGGATGATAAGCAGGAAGTGGAGGAAATGGGGGGTGGATGGAAAACCTCTTTTCTTCAATTTGATTTTGTGTGTTCCTTGTTCATTTCATAGTGTTTTTGGGTGTATACACATACTGTGTACACATATAGTAGAATTGAAAAATTGTAAAGTGAGATTTAGTCACAGTTTAGAGTTTGGAATTACATTGTTTTATACAAGGTTTGAAAGTACATTGTCATTCCCCCTGCCCCAAAAGTACATTGTACGTTGTTAATACAAATATCCCATAACTGTGGGATTCTGACCCTAATAAAAGTATTTTAATTTTGTCTGACAGGATTTGAACTTTTCGAAGAGCTGCCAACACCCAGGTTCAGCTTTGGGGGCAGATCTGGAAACAGTGTGGCAGCACTGGTTTTCCAAAAAACATGAGACTTTCTATTGGACAAATTCAGTTAGCTTTTTAAAGAAGCTCCACATCAAAGTAAACCGACACAGAAAATGCAAGTGCAAACAAATGTTTAGTAAGTACCCAGGATGCACGTGTTGAGTAGATACAGTGGGTTGGTAAAAAAAATCATGAGTGTGTAAGTGGTTGGGTTTTTGAGATCAACCAAGAATACTTTAAAATTTTCTTTTGTATTTGAGATGTAAATTTTTTTTTCTGATTTAAAAAAAATTTCTGTAACTTCTGAACAGTTAAAAACTTTAAAGCAGTAAATGAATTTACAGAAAGCATGTATTCTTGATTTTTGTGCCTTGGTAAAGTTGAATTGAATATAGCTATTTGTGACGATTTGACCAAGCTATTCCAGGGCCAGAAATAATAAGCCAAACAACTTTCTTAATGTTTTATTAGACTATTAGAAAACATAATAAGTATAAAATTTTGGGTTGAATGGTGAGTTTTTAAAAAAGTTGTTTAATACCTGAGGAAATCCCCTAGCCTTTATGTACATAATTAAAGTCAGATAAATGTATCAGTTGATTAAGAAATATTTATTGAGCTTGTATTTTGTGGCTGAAGGTCTTCTGCAAACTGTGAGGGATAAATAGGCAGAAGAATGTAAAGCAGCTAAGAGTTACTGTTAAAAGCTGGCACTCTGTTAAGTTGTATTGTCTTACAAAGTCATTGATTCCCCTCAATATCTCCTTGAGGCATGTATTCCTTGTTCCTGTTTCTGTACATTGGATGGCTAGTCAGAATGGAGCCAGGATTCTTCTCTGGGTCTGACTCCAAAACCTATTCTCTCCGCCTGGCATATTTGCCTTCCAGGTGTAAGTCTCTGCCTTTATGGCACTTAACTGTTTAATTGGGAACTAGGGCTGGTACGTAGAAAATTGTGTTAGAGAAGTTGGGTGGTTATTTTTAGGAGCTCTGCAGCTCTTTCTTAGTGACTGTTGATCTGTGGACTGTGAGAGCAGTGTAACATTCTTCATTACTTTTCACCATCTCCCTACTTGTCTTAGAAGACTTGCCTAATCAAGAACTGAATTGTGCCATTCTTCCATGCATAGTGATGTAAGTTTTATATATATATATATATACACCTTCAGGAATATGGGGACAAAGATGTTCTAGTTAGGGCCTGATTAGCAAGAGAGAAATAGTTTATTTATTAATGTTTTTGAAAAGATAAGGTTTATTAATACTTAATGCCATTTTGTATTTTGGCTAGTATTTTAATATTGAAGTCACAATACAGGTTTTTTAAAAAGTGATACAATTTTTATGATTTTCAGCTTTGGGGGCCTGTTGGGTTTAAAAACGAACAGAATTTTTGTTTGTTTGGCAAATGTTACTCCCGTACTGAGTAAATCTAGCATTCATCCTTTTTCTTTTCATTTTTGCCCCAGAGCTGGGCAGAGGGAGAAGGGTGGTTTGATTTAGATCAAAATTAATCAACCATTAAGATTATTCTCTGCCTTGCACAAGTTAACTGAAGGCGTTTACATAAACTTTCAGCACAAATTACATTTTTGGAAAAGCTTTTTTAACATGTAAAAAGTGAAAAAGTATTTTAAAATATATGTGACTTAAATGTGTAAAATTGTAGATTTTATAAACTAGACGTGGGGTCTTAAACTGTAGAAACATACAGTTTTATGATTTATTGAGGAGATCTTGTCTTTGTTGTTTTTTTGCATTAATATTTATTGATTTTAATGATTTTTTTCTCTTGTGGTTTGTTTGGTTTTTTTTTAATGAAGGGGAGGTAACTGGGTTTATTTATTTATATTTGGAGAAGGTACTAGGGATTGAACCCAGGACCTCGTGCATGCTAAGCATGCCCTCTACCCCTTGAGCTATATACCCAACCCCCTCAATATTTGTTGATTTTAAATATGGTGATACTGTTTAAGTACATTTTTAGAATTCTGAGTTGTTAAGTATATGCTGTTTATTTATTTATTTATTGAAGTACAGTCGGTTACAATGTGTCAGTTTCTGATGTACAGCACAGTGTCTCAGTCATGCATATACACATATATATTCATTTTCATGTTCTCTTTCAGTATATGCTATTTTAAGGCATCAATGGGACAGAATAGGCTTTCTGTGCACCCAGACTGAGACATTGGATTTGATTCACTGATGGCTTGGAGTGGGCCTCTGTTGAGAAGCTCCTTGAGTCACTATTGTGGGCGTATGTGTGTTCCATTCGTAAAGATGTAGGACTTTCGATGGGGAATCATGGAGCTGATGATAAAGTTAGGAAAAGAGTGTTGCCATTTCTTCCTATCAGTTTAATCCTGCTGGAAGCCAGCCTCTCGGAGGTTGAAATCAGAACAAGTGGAAGGCAGAAAAATGCTAACAATAAATTACTAGTATTTTCAAATAATACTGTACTTTAAAAATCAGGCTGATAAGTATCCCCAAGTTACTGAAACAAGTCATAAATACATATTATTAAAATTAGTTTTGTTAGGTCATATAAATATGTTGGTAACTGTGAAATTATGCAGTTATAAAAGGACCAGTTATGTAGTGAATGCTGTTTTATCTGGAATAAGAAGCTGGAATTGCAATTTTATTTCATCAAAAGACACCCTTATTTTGAGGAAACTTGTTTGAAATGCAAACGAGATTTTTCTGTGGAGCCTGCATAGAATTGTTGCTTTTCATTATGATGTTGTTGCTGCATAACAGGCCACTTCTGTGTGTAGGAAGCGCGTGTGCAAGTCCAAAGGGATCTGAGGCCTGAATGGGTGAGTTACACCAATTAACAAATAGAAAGTTTTCAGAGCATTTTGTTTTAAGCCAGGTGCACACTTTGAAGTTGCTTTTTGGGACTGGCATTTTTGCGTTTGAGAATCAAACCTGACACTACTCTTGACAGCTTGACTAAAGCCATTTTTTAAATAAGTACCAAAAACAAGTACAAACTGTCCTTGAATGATTTTTTTCCCATTGTAGTAGCAACAACTTTGCCTTTCGTCATCTGTGATATGCATGCAGTTTTCTATTTGTTTTGGAGAAAGAAGAGAGCTTAAACATATATGAAGGATTTTTAGTCTTTGTATGAATAATGCATTTCAATTCACTTACTATTTATTTTTAAATTTCTGTGATACTGTAATGCAGTACTATATGTCAACTTTAATTCATGTTCATCTGGAGTAGAATAGAAACCTTAATTTGAAGGAAGCTATATGACTAATTAAGTTTTATATGACTTAGAAATAATTTTTCTTAAATTGATATGCAAAGAAATACAGTATTCCTGCTCATGTGAATTGACTTTGACTTATGTTCTCTTAAATAATTTTGTTTTATATATTTGTAATGTGTGTGTATCTGGTAGCCTACAATGAAACTACATATAAGTGAAAAATTATTTGCTCTCTATGTCAACATTCTACCTGTGTTTGATTTCCTATTTTTAGCACTGTAAGCTAGAAGGGACAGCCTTCTGCTTTGAGAGCAAGAGACCAAGTGTCTTGTGTTCCACTGTAGTAACCTCTTTAGCTCATTGTGTGTGTGTGTGTGTGTGTGTGTATGTGTAGGGTCGGTGTTGCTGGGGTTTGAGTGGAATCTGAAAGGAGTCTTGTCTAGTACACCTCACTGGAGGGATACTGCCTGTGACCTAGACTTTGTGGGAGATGAGAAGCGTGGTAGGTTGAAGGACAGTTGCATAGTGGGAACAAAATTAGGAAGACCTTTCATTTCTGTTGGTTAGGCAGAAAACAGAGATGTCCTCAAAAGAAGGGGGAGCACATGAGATTGTTTTATTAACAGTTAATGGAAGAAAATTAATGCTAATTTATTCTTCATACATACCATGCAATTTGTTAGAAAAGTAAAAGAATAGTTTGAAATTCTTTGGTCAATTGATGGATTCCTATGTTAGGGGCATAGAAATGAAACTCAACATTAAGCAGACAAATACCCCCAAGCCCACAGGCTACGTAAATGCTGAATAAAACCAGCTCTACAATGGAACCCTGAAAAGCGAGGGGTAAGAAGCCTAATGAATGATTGAATATGACCTTAGCAAAATCCCTGGAGTGTTGTTGAAAGATCATTCATTTCCAGCTTAGATGTCAAGATGGGCTCCAGTAACCAGAAAAAAAAGAGAGCTTGAGTCGGTACTTACTGAGTTTTAAAAATCTTTACAACACAGTGCATTAGACTAATCATTAAAAGGGCTTTTCTAACTGCATTTTGAGCTGTCACTGTATGGACCTGTGGTTTAGGCTCAGGGAAACCAAATTAAAAAGATAGGAATAAATCTCAAGACATGACTATCAATATCCTGCTTTTATGGAGTAAAACTTCAAAAACTGGGATGTAGAGGCTGGCAGAATGTACTTTTGTCATGCTGATACCATTGTAAGACTTACAACCAAGAGATTTGCAAATTATTTGCCTAGTTTATTGGAGGAAGATATATTAAAAAAAGAAACCAAACTACTTTTTTCATTTTTAAGTGGCCCATCCTGAAGAAATGATAAATTCTTCTATATTATATTTTAAAATACTTATTGTTGTTACTGCATCAGGCAATGATAAGTATGTTAGTGAGTGATTTTTATTGTGCGTGCTATCTAGAAGCTTTTTAAGAAAAGTGAATCCAGCATTTGTTTTCTCAAATACCAAAAAATTTACACATGAGTCAGTCAATTAGCATATCCTGGAGATTATCTGAGGGGCTTAGAAAGAAATATGAAAATACTCTGGTTGAATAAGAGGACCATGAAATGTATTTATCGCTCGTCATTAGCATACTTAGAGAAGAAGCGGTTTATCGTCCTGTGATTATAGCACAGTGGAAGCGCCGTTGGGCTAGTTGTGGTTCCCCTGCTGGTGCCACCCTTGCCCCTTCAAAGACGGAATAGCCAGGGTGAGGAGGCTAAATGTGGAAGAGAGTGGGTGCTGCCAGTTCACATTTTTCTCCTAACCCCTCCTCTAATATGAAAATGTCAGTCCTTTGTTCCCATCTAATTTTAGTACATCCTGGCTAAAAAAATGCTAGGATGATTTCCAACCATGGAACTTGGAGGGGCGGGGTAGGAGACGGGAGGAGTGGAGGAAAGAGCAGTTTACATTCCACATCCGTCTGCCTTTCTCTGACAGCATCTAGCCCCTGTTCTGTTGATTTTCATGATGAAATTAATTTAGATGCACTGGAGCAGTGCTAATTAGGTTTTCCTTCCATGTCCTTAACAAGAAGTCTAGTTGGAGTCTGAATGGGGAAAATCATAATATGGTATTTAATAAAACATACTGGGCTGAATTAAAGAGCTGTATGCAAGTTTTGGAAGAAAGGCCTGAAATTGTGAGTGAAAACGACATGTGTTATTTATAAATAAAACCTTTGAGGTCCATTTGTGATTCAGTGAAACTGCTTTTTTGCTGGTTTTTGATTGAGAATAGTATTGTTGATTTTTGAGACCCAGGCATTAGCAAAGCGCACAAGCCATAACTGCTTTATTCCCTCTAGGACCCCAGACGGTCCAGGAGGGAAGCTCTGATTCCTGAAGGGAGCCAGCTGGGTCAAATCATTGAAAATATACTTTGTTCAAGAGAGAGGACACAATTCCATATGGCTTTGTAGTTGGAAGTGCCAATTGTTGTGGTTATTTAATTAAAAAGTATTTAACTGGATTAAACTATGAGGGGCATTTCATACACCAGACCTCACTGTGAAATAAGCCTGTTCTTTCCAAAAGTTTGTTCACTTAGTGAGGTGAGGTTTTTCTCTTGGAATCTTTGTATGATAAAAATATTACATAGCCATAAATAAGAGAGATCATTTTGTTAAGTCCATTTGATTAATGAGCTAATTGGCAACAAATACAGTATCAGATTATTTTCTGAACTTGAAATTTAATTTGGGGCTTTTTCATTTTATAGTAGCTGATAATTTGTCTTTAAAATCTATTAAGTAATAGAATAAATATCAGAAATGCTTTTTTTAATACTAAATTTTGGAGAAAAAAATTATTGGAACCTAGGCAAGTCACTTTCCTTTCCTGGGCTTCAGTTTTCCTCTGTGAAACTGGGGTGCTCAGTAGGTGATAAAATTCTTCTCTACCCCTGTATTAGTCAGCTTGGGCTGCCATAGACTGGGTGGCTCAAACAACAGAAGTTTATTTTTCATAGTCTGAAGAATGGGAATTCCAAGATCAAGGGGCTGGCAAGATAGGTTTCATTCTGAGGTCTCTTCTCTTGGCTTGTAGGCAGCTGCCATCTCCCTGTACGTTCATATGTTCTCTTTGAGCGTGCTTGTCAGGAGAGAGTGTGGGTGTGTAAGCAAACTCCCTTGTATCTCTTATAAAGCTCTTGAGTGTCTCTTTTTGTAAGAGCACTAATCCCATCATAAGGGCCCCACCCTCAGGACTTCATCTATTATCTCCCAAAGGCCCCATCTCCAAATACTATTACTTCGGGTGTTAGGGCTTCAACGTAGTAAATTTCTGGGGGACAAAGTCCATAATAACTGCTGAAATTGATCAGAGTTTTAGAGAAGAGCCTACAAAATAGATTTCCACTATATTTGGGGAGTTTAAATACTCTATTAGCTAAATATCAATTATTAGGTTACTTTATGATTCTTTTAAACCAAGGTATCTACGTATATGAAAAAATATGTACGTATAATAAAACATTTGAAGCAATCGTGAGTGTTTTTCAGTCTAAAAAATATCTTTATACATTTGTGCATTTGATAAACTTTAGATTTGAGTATTGTCTCTGATACATATTTGATAATTCAATTTGTATTCATTTGGCCATAGAAATGTTTTATATAAGAAACTCAGAAATTTACATCTAATTGTTTAGTTCCACTTTAATTTTATATAAAATTATGAAGGATCTCCCTAATTTGATTCTTCCCTACCCCCGGACACACACACTACACACTCACAGATGACCCAAATTACGACTTGAAAGGCCCAGGGCTTTGAGATTTCTACCTTCTCATGTTACACTGAGTCCCAGGCTTGCATGTAGGACGTGGGTCTGCCTTTCTTATGTCTTGTACCTCTTTGGGCTACTGTCAGTCTGTCCTATCCCCTCACTGAAACTGAAGTACTTTAAAGGTGCTAGCCAAGTGCCTACTGTATAGTGATACTCATTGCAAGCTGGCTTCCCTCCAGTACATTTCTTTGAAGCAGTTTGATCTAGTGGAGAGAAAAGCAGTTGTGTAGACTCCACATAAGAGGGATATGTAACTCCGAATAGTAAATGAGAAAAATAAATGTAGATCACCTTAGCATGATTCCTAGCATACACCAGTGCCAAATAAATATTCTTTTCTCCAAGGAAACCTTCCCATTGGAGCTAGTAAATTGAATTGTTCAGGATTTTGACACTCAGTGCCATCTAGTAAATGTATTCAGTTCCATTGTAAGGCATTTGTATTCCAGGAGTGATTAGATGAGTGAAGAGAGGAGGACGAGTAAGAGGGAAAGTTTGGAATTGGTTGGCCTTTAGGAACTTCTGAAAAAATCATACTGTGTAGCTCCTTCTTCTTTAGTCTCTAGCTAGGGCTGATGCTGAAAGCACCTTTTAATTTAGTTAAGAAATGAGGACCAGATGATATAATGCTGGATTTTCATGAAATGTCCTTTATGATATGTTTCAGCAGAATCTAAGAATACCCCTCAGGTATAAGATCATTATCTGTTTAAGAGGTAATTATTTAGTAATAAATGTAGGTATAATGGGGAAAATGTTAATGTGGATGCATTTGAATTGAAAACAAATGGTCAAGGATATGGCGCACCTTCCTTCATTAGGTCTGAACGCCAAAGCATTGTTTCCAGTGATGACTCACAAAGGAACTGAGAGAGATCCCCCAGATCACCATGCCTCAGGTTTAATGAGTTGTTGAGTTGGATTTGGGTCTTGTATTTAGCAAGCTGTGGGCAAAGATTTTATCACCGATTTTCACCTTGAATCATCTAGATTTGATTTCTTTAATCATGTTCATTTTCCTTGCTGTAAGTTGAGTTAACAGTACCATTCACAGTGGCATTTTAAAATTTGATGTTGGGTAATACTGTAAGTAGTTTATCTGAGTCGGCCTTGGTTTATACTAGTACTGACAGTATAGTATGTAAAGTACAGTGAATCAGTTGTTTATGCTAGCTTAGTAAACACTTGGTTTTCAGATTTGTTTATTTATTTAACCTTTTTATTGATGGTTAAGTGAGTATCTCAGTGCTTGGAGTGCTTAGTACAACTGTAGAAATGCTGGCCAGAGCAGTGTGACTTTCTCTAGGTAACTATCCTCAAAGAGCTTAAGTGTTTGAACCATTTAAAAAAAGTTCTACAGAGATGAGGTCAGTATAATATGATGTACATCATCAGGACAGAACATAGTCAAAGCGTCACTACTTTCTATTAGGTAGTTTAACAGTACAGTGGTTGAATAACTTTGTTTTAATCAAGGTTTTTATTTTTGTTTTGTTTCCATGTGAAACTTAAAAGGAGATGTAAAGTAATATTTAAATAGCAAGCCAGCATCTCATTCATATCAGTTCTTTTCTGTTTCAGGTCAGCTGCATGGGGATGCTAGGACAAAACGGGCAATGCTGGTCCCTCTTACAAACAGTAATGGGTTTCATAAAACAAAATATCTTTGCTTTTGGTTAATATAGGAGATTGGCAAAATGTGGAGGAGAGTGAAGAAATTCACAGGCTAATGTAGGAAGTAGGGCAAATGTTCTTTTCATACTGCTCCCAGGGATGTTCTACCATTCGAGCTGGAGACTCATTTTTTTTTTCCTTGATATTTTAAATCCAAAGAATTCAGTCTTCAGATTGGCTATTTAAACCTTGTGAAATCCCAAACTCTAGCTAGTTTCAGCTTCCCCTATACCTAATGAAAATGAAATTCACTTATTTTAATTTTTATGGGAAATAAGCAGGATGGTGGTAGCTTTGAGCATATCACGAGGGATGAGTTAAAAATAGATTTTTCTTGAGGCAGTGACTTATATGGCAGATAGTTAATAGAAAAATTAAGTTTGGGGCTTGTATCTCAAATACTAAATCTGAATTCCACAAAAGAATATTTAAGAAAAAAAATTGATATGGTTTTCATTTGAAGATGATAACATAAACATTTGGTCTGAGTGTACTGTTGAAATATTTCTAGATTAAATCAGTGTACAGCAATATGAAAATACTGTAACTTGTTTTTAGCTATGTTTTTGGTGGAATAACTGAGGCAAACTAGGTTACAGGTGACTAACTATGTTATAGTGATACTAGTTAGAGTCTACTTCAGCTAAGATCATCAGTAGATCAGGGAAAGGCCAGGAATTGATTATGCTTTTGAATCTTAGTATTAAAATAGTAAAAATAGGTCTGGGAAGTTTTACACGTCTGTAACTTTGAACGTAGATAGACTTCACTACATTACATTATTTTTGCTTACTTACCATGTATAAACTTTTCAATGTCTTTTTTCATGCTTGAGTTTTCTTTTAGCACATGACACCAATGGCTACTATTAACTTTGCAAAGAAAAAGTAATACCAAATTAAAATAAGTTTTAACTGTTGCTCTGTTCTTTTTAGCTTACTTTACGCAGAGCTCTTCCATCCAGTGAGTTGCAAGCGTGACATTTGCTGTGTTTTCAGCACCTGCCAACTTGGAAACCAGGGTTTGTGCTCAGGACTTAGGCTTACAACCCACACTTTGTGGTGCACAATGCCGTCCCAGCTGGCATGCTTCGTACCTCAATGGTGCTAGACGTTCGGTTACAAAGCTGTGCAGATTCACATGCACTGATTTCAATAGGCATTCCCCTTCAAGCTGCTTTCAACTCTCATTTTGTATCACAGGAGTTAGATTGGTATCATTAAATTCACCACTGTGCTTATTTTTCAATGAAAATAAATACATTTTATTTAGCTCTTGAATCAAAAAATAACTGTCTTCAAGAACCAAAGTGCCTCCTAAAAAAGGTGTGTGTCTAGATATGGGAGATAGGTTTATGTATCTTTATCTGTATGAAATTTCAGCCAGAGCTAGAACTCATTTTCATCATTGGAAGGGTTTCAGAGAAAAGATAACAAGAATAGAAAGAACAGAAGGATTAGCGTGTCATAACATGCTTATGAGTTAGAGCCGTTAGTTATAGCTAGATCATAGGTGTGGGGACAATTATAGAACTTATTTTTCTGAATAAGATCCGCATAAGAAAATTGCCCCCATAATAGGTTCGGGTGTTTGGCTTCTATCTATAACCAAAAACTCCCCAAATTTTTCAAAGAAGTGTATTTTGCTAACTTGTTTTCAGGAGCCAGTCTCTTTGAAAATGCGTCAGGTGGACTTGGTGATGTCTGTCTTCCCATCATCTATTATAAGCCATTTTAAAAGGTTCTGCTTTTAAAAAAGATCTTTTCATATGTAGAAAGGACAGTGTGAAATGTGAATGACTGGCTTTTAATACAAGAGTTGTGACAAAGAGGCAGTGGCTTTTGGAAGCTGAATAAAGGGGTTAATACACATGCATCTGCATGCTGCTGTTGGGTCCAACGTATAACATGTTTGAGGTTTGTTTCACTCACATTGTTAGTCTGAAAAGAATGTTATTCCCAGAGACAAACCGGTTTACCATTTTTTAGTGGTGAGCTCTTTTTACAGTCATAGTTACAGATAGATTTGATGGGGAAAACTGAACAATGTTGATTGGTACTTGCTCAACCTTCAAAGCTTAGCTCCTTGTTGTTTGAACATCATATTTATCTGGTTCTAAAAGCACGAAAATAAAACACCCACTAACTACCAAGGACATTGCTTAGTGCATATCAAAACCCAATCTTTACCCTCCTCTGCACAAGTATGCTTAGGTGAATACTTATATTAGCTTGTTGATACAAGTTATAGTTGGTTACACCCTTTCTTAATAAAATACACCCTTACTCTCTCCTGTTGCTTAAAAGCTTTAAACTTGGAATGGGGGAACTCTCTAGTATAGAATGATACTCAGTTTCTATCTCCCAGGCAATGTTGAGTGGATGTGTGGCGCCTACCATACACACAGGCATTTGCTCATTTGGTAGTTCTGCTTTGAGGGGAGCCGGGAGAGCCAGTATTGCTGTGTTTTCTCCCTGGGTTTCATATATTGGTCTTGGAGTGAGACTGTATGTAATCCCTACATTTTCTATTTCCCAGGATGTTCTGTGGCTTAACTGGGTTAGTGTTGGTCCATGATAATGGGAAAGTTACAAGTGATCATTTTTGGATTATTTATGGATTTATTCCTAAATTAGCCTATGAATTTGCATTTAGGTATCTGGTTGTGCTCTAAATCTGGTTTTGATTTGGTTTTGACCTTTTAGGATTGAACAAAGGTAGACACCTTAGCTTCTCCTTCCCACAGTTGCAGCTTACATTGTTTTAAATCCAGAGTTGGACTGAGTTTATATTTACTTTTCTGAATTGAGCGACTCTAATATACAGCCTTTTGGGTAGGACTTCTTTTTAATAATAAAGAACTATGTAGGATAGCCCTAAAAAGTGGAAGTCTGTTATATGTATAGGACTTACTATTACGTAATGTGGGAAGGCCCATAGTATGGAAGGTTAAGTGACACAGACCTCAGTGTATATAGTTTTAGCCTTTGGACATTCAAATCAAGTAAATGAGAAATAGCTGTTTGTTGGTTAGTAGCACAGCTCCTAAAGCAGGTATTTTAGTTTTGTACAATTTCAAGAAAGCCTCAGAACCAGAAAAACAGGCTGCTTTAGGTTGAAAAGGAGGCGTTACAGCAAAGGAGGTTGCCATAACCACAGTCCTTGGAGTTTTGTGAGACTAAAATCATCCTGAAAGCAACAAGAATAATGGTTGCAATAATTGTTTCTAGGCTTGAGACCCCTGCATTTTGTTTTTTAAGTTGACCTGATGAACTAGTAATTGCAGGAATAAACTGAATGTTTGCCAGCAGGAGTCACTCTAGGCCTCGTAATAAAAAGTAGATTAAACTATATCCTTAAAGCTCTCAAAGGCTGAGGTGACACTGATAAGATGGCATCGGGGCATTGTGGCAGCATTCTTAAGTTATCCCTCACGCCTTTCTTTATTCAGTCTAGGAAGGCTTGGCTCTTGCTCTTTGCAAAATTGGCCTTTGATAAATTTTCTTAAAGCAGTGTTTATGGATAAGGAAATCAGTACTTTAGTATTCTGCACATTCGCTCATTTTGGCTTTTTAGGCCGAATTGATTATATCCAACATCATCGACTCACATCCTTCTGGTTGTTGTACATCCTAATCTTGCAGCAGAAATCACTGGAGGAGCTGTAGTTAGTGCGAAAGGAGATGTTAGCTTGTGGTTTTCTGAAAAAGAATGGGTTCAGTGTGATGTGAAACTGAAATATTTTAGCAATAGCCATGAAATATAATAGTTTTCCAAGTGCACACAAGCTCAAGAAGTTAATTGTTCATTTACGTTTGATACTGGGATTGAAACATTGGATTAAAACCAATTAAATGTTCCTAGAAGCAATAGAAGAAGTTTCCTGATTTATGAATAGAACCATTCAAATGGCGCAGACACAATCCATGTAAAGTAATGAGGTGTTTTGTTTTTTTGGCAAAGGAGAACACAAAACAGGCATAGGGAGTTCTTTTTCAAAAACCTCTTTAAAAATCTCTTTTTGGATACAAGGTCAATAAAATAACATATACCAGTAGGAAGGAGTAATGGGAAATCTAGGGCTTCACTTCACAAGGAAAACAATCCCCCTCCCCCAGGTGAGCAGCACAATGAAAATACTCTGCTTATTCTATCAGGGTTACATTCCTGAACTTAAGTCAACATCCTAAGTTACAGAACTAAACATGCTCTGCTTCTGCTTAGCAACCACAAATCCTTCCTTCACTAGTTGCATATATTTTGGATGTGGCTTCCGAAGTACACATTCCTTTATTTCGCTCAGCGCCCCGCGTAGGAAAACAGCGCTTTATTTTTCCAAAGTGTGACAACACTAACACGGTCCCCCCTCCCCTGCTGCCCAGCACTCCACTTAAATGATCGTTTCTTTAAAACCTCAAAACCCTAACAACCCGGAAGCTGGACGTCTGAAGTCCACGCGGCCCGGGGTTTTCATCCCGGCCCGTGCAGGGGGCGGGGGGAGGCGGCCGCGGGGTCCCTGGCTCCCGGCCTGGGCAGCGGCGGCGGGGGCGCGGCCCGGGCCCGGGGCCGCTTCCCGCGTTCCGGGGCCTCGCAGGCGCGAGCTCGGCGAGCGGCGCGCGGCTCGGCTCGCAGGACGCCCTCTAGCCCCGCCGGCGGCGCGCCGCGACCCCCCCACTCCCCGCCCACCGGCGGCTGCGCGCACTGCACACTCGCCCGCCGCTGCCGCCGCCGCCGCACGCCGCCCGGCTCCTGCACGCCGCCGCCGCCGCCGCCGCGCCGAGCGCCGGGGCCCGCGACGCCGCCCGCAGAGCGCCGGACCCAGCGACACGCAGCCGCGGTCGGGCGGCCCCGCGGCGGCGGCGGGCGCGGCAGGCGCAGGGGGCCTGGCCCGGCCGGTTAAAGGGACGAGTTGCAAACAGTTCAGGAAGTGACAAGTCGATTTCCTCCTCCCTGGGAGCCGCTCGGTACAAAGCGCTCGGCGCCGGCAGGAGAGCGTGCGCGCGGCGGACGCGCGGCGGGCAGCCCGGACGACTTGGCGAGCGCCGGCAGCGACGGCGCGGAGTCCGCGCCCGGAGCGCCCAGCCGCGCACAGTAAGCGACCCCGGGCTGGGCGGCGGCGGTGGCGACCGGGAGGCCGGTCCCGAGTGGAGGTCCCTGCTGTGTGCGCCTTGGCCGCCCACTGGAGGGATCCCGGCTCGCGTGTGTGCTGGGCTTGCCCTTTTTTATTTTTATGTTGCTGGTTTCCTTTTTTTCCTGCCTTGCTTCGCGTTGGGTCGGGTGTTTTCTCCGGGCGCTGAGTGTCGCCACTGGTGCAGGCGTGAGACTTGTCAGAGCGCAGCCAGGGGAACGAACCAGCCCGGCCCCTGCGGAAAACTCTGCGCTTCCCGGGGCGGGCACGGGGACTGCTGCGCCCGGGGGGGTGTCCCTCTCTCCACGTCTCAACTTGAGTCCTGGCTCGCGGCAGTGGCGAAGGCGCCGAGCCCCGGGACCCGGGCGTCCCCGCTCGCCCCAAAGTTCCCACAACGTTTGCAGACAACTCTTTTGTTCGCGGAAGTTTGCGTTCGCCACCCCCGAGATGCGGGCGCGCAGCGGTGGGCTCCGTGGCTGCTGGACCGGCTGGGGCAGTCGCGTTGCGGTTGAGAGGGCGCTCTATTCCGGGCGGGGGAAGCCCCCGGGGTGGCCGAGGTGGGGGCTTGCGGAAAGGAGCGGGGGGGGCGCCGGCGTGGCTTTTGCACATGGCGAGAAGGGTTGTCCGGCACGGGCACACTGGTGGAGTCACATTTTTGCCAATCCTTGATTCGCAAGCCCGTGGGATTCGGCTTCCCCGCTTGGGCTTTCTTTTGGTGGGGCGGGGACGAAGAAGGGGAAGGACGTCCAGAGTCCGAGGAAGGCCCTAGGTTTGCATTGCCCCAAGTGGCTTCTGGGGCAACCCCCAGTTCCCCACCCCCGCCCTCAGACTTGGGGAACAATGCTTGTGGCTCGGGATAGGGCGGCGGAGCACCAGTGAGTCTCCAGAGCCGGCTTGCTCGTGTCCCTCGCCCCCGGACGCCCCCTGAAGTCAGCTCCCTCCATCTGACCGCCCGGGTTCATTAACACGTACTGTACTTCGTACGATGGTGAACAAAGAACAGCTCTTTGTAGCATTTGATGAATGGGATTCTGCCTCCTATAGGCCACACTCTGAGTCTTCCATACGTTAGTCTCCGGACTCGGTGGTGTTGGGCAAGTGGCCCCCGCGGTGGGCTGCATTCCGGGCCGGGACCCTGGGCAGGGCATTTGTGCCGGTGCCGCCGCCTCCACGCTCGCCTTGCCGAGAGCGGCTGCAGATGGAGCCAGGCTGACGGTTGTTCAACAGAAACAAATGTTTGTTGAATTGTTGGATGGTGGAGACAAGGGACTGTTTTCTATTGACTGCTGCAGGAGTTGGAATGGCATTGTTTATTGGCCTGAGAAGCCAGGCAAGCGTCTTGTGCTGCTTACAACATATTAGCAGACTTCCAAATGACATACTAGCATATGTGTTCCCAGCATTTCCCACCGGCTGGAAGGGGGATCCCTCCTTGCTCCAAATCTTGGACTCTGGGTTAAAAGATGCCACCAGGTTTGAGGACTTGGGAAGGAATGGAGTTAGTGGACTGGATGAAACTCACTGTTCCTGACTTGGCCAGGTTTTGGTTTCATTTTAATTTATCCACTTAACAGTAACTTGTCTCAGTTACAGTTTTGATACTGAATTGCAGATATGTAATCCCCGCCCCCCCGCCCCCTTTTCCTTAGCTGAGGACAACTAGATAACCACAAAACAGCTACTTGTCCCAGATGATAGGCCGATGTTAGTGGGAGACGGTTTGGGTCTTAAGTTCAGGATTGGTAGCCCTTGACCCTGTGTCTGTCCTTGGTGAGGGTCTGGATGCTGACAGCCATGCTGCAGACGTAGGAGCCTGGGAATCCAGCTCCCAGGGCGCTGTTCCAGTCCAGAAAATGAAGGAGAGGCATGAGGTAGGTCTGTGTCTTTCTCCCAAACGCCCCTCCAGAGAACAAAGTGGTTTTAAGACCAGTTCAAAAAATTTTACCCAAGGACTTCTTTTCCCCTGAGAAGGTGATATTGCTGTATAGCCATTTTAACATTGAAGACAAGTTGTAAATGAAAGCTAGCAATGCAGTTGCTGCAGAAGTGGACTTGAATGTCCAAAGGCTGGCAAGTAGAGCATTCCACTGTTTTGATTGATGATGTTTTTAGTCAGTTTCTCCCGTCTGTTTTCAACATATTAGGTATGTTGCACGTAGTAGCATTTGGAAGTTTACAAAATTCTTTGGAAGAGAGCTTCAAGATACCTTACTATAATCGTGATGTCTACACTTAATTGACATTTTATGGGAGGCCCTGTTGTTACTTCTTAGACTCTTTCTCACCACTCCTCTTAGTCTTTTTTCCCCTGTTGATTCCTTCATGATTGCCTGGCCTCTCCGTCTCTCCAGTTCTGTAAGAGCCTAGTGGGCTGGGTGTCCTTTAAGTGGGTTCAGGGAGCAGGCACATGACCCATGATCGAAGCCCAGGAAAGGCCAGCCAGCTCTCCTCCCCTGCAGGAGGCTGGAGTGGAGAGAGCCTTGTGTAAAATCTGGGAGCTGGCAGCAGAGGACGCCTCGGAGCAATTTGGTTTATCTTTGCGTTGCTCTTTAAAAGAAAAGCACACCCTTCTTACCCACTGCTTGATACAGTGGGACCTTGAGACTGAGCCGTGGACCCACTGTTGGATTGTTCAGTTGATGTTTCATCCAGGCAGTGTGACTTTTGCATTGCATACTCTGTGGAAAACTTTGTTCTTGCCCTTAAAAAAATAAAAAAAAAGACTGAAATAAGCAAATACTCAGATCAGCACAACCCCCATCATTACCACCACTACACACACCTCTCTGATGTGTAATAAAAGAAACCTGCAGGCATAATTTGTTATGTAATATGCTGATAATACAAGTTTCGGTTTTAGATGGAAACCAGATGTGGAGGGGCTCTCTCTAATTGATCCAGCAATGAGGACACTTTAGTAGATTAACTAGCCCTTGCAAACTCCAAAGGTGATTTATTTATTTTTTTTTGACTTGACGGGAGAATCTCAAACCCAGGGCTTTTTCGGGGTTTTTGCCTCTCAGCTTCTCCCTTTGCTGCAGCTGTCCTTTTTGTCAGACTCTTCCTCTCTTGAAAGAACCGGTTTGTTGCCAGCATGAAGCACATGGCCGGGTCTGGCAGGGCTCAGCTCAGCTTGACTCTGCTGGGCTCCAATGCTCCTCGCCTCAACCAGCTGCTGTCCTGCCCTCCACCCTACAAAACAGGGCCTGGCCAAGGGACTTGGGTGCTGTGAAGATGCTGACTGGTTTCCCTCAACTCCTTTCTGAAATGTCTGATCATCCAGGGAGGGTTGCTGTTTAAACTTGCCCAATGAATAAACTTTCCAAAATCATTGACTCTCCTTCTCTGATTAATTTCTGTGTTTGTTTCCTGCCTAACTTTACGAGGGTTCTTTCTACACGACTGAGTCACCTTTATTATGGCCCAAGGTCGGGGACTGCACTGTAATAGCTGACCCCATTAACAGCAGTTTCATTGCGTGCCGGGATGTGAACTTTGGAAACAAACCCAGAGGCTTAGATATGCTGATGTGCCCGGAGACTTGCTTAGAAATTTTTTGTTTTAGCGCAGTTTACATTAACATGATTAATGACTGCGCCACTGAAAAGTCTATATTCAAAAGCAATTTACCGTTCCCTAGGGTTCTTCTTATGGTGAAGTAATTTTCTTTGCCAAACAACTTTGTTTTAAGGTAACTTCTTCTTTGATGTTTAATCCAAACCTCCTGTGCACACAGTTTTGGATCAAGGTTTGGACTTCAAAAATTGTGGGTTGTGGTTTTGGTGGTGCCTGTCTTAACCCTCCTGAACTCTGGTCAGGGGGCACCCAGATTCTCGTCTTAAGAAAGTTCTCGGAGACTCTGAGCCGCAGCAGAGTTAGTGTCATGCTGGTCAGGATGGGAGGAAATCTTCCAGAGGAAACTTGGCTTCAGGGTGTCTTGGAGGAAGGATGCGGGGAGGCTGGAGCGGAGGACAAGTTTTTTTTTTTTTTTTTTCCCCTTGCAGCGACTGGAGATACTTGAGCTTTTTCAAAAAACAGAGACGTCTTTGCTGCAGCTGCCTCCTCCTCCTCCTTCTTTTTCCTCATCTTCTTTTTTTGTTAAGTGTGGGTTGATTGAGAGGGGAAATGCTGATGGGTGGGTCTGAAAGCAGCCTTAGGAACCCGAGAAAATAAAAACACATTTGAAGGACTCTGGAAGATTTTGCATTTCAAAGGGTCTACCTTGTAGAATTTCACATCACGTCAGGGGTTACGGAGAAGTGTGACAGGCACCCCGCTTCCTTACGGTTCTCCTCTCTTGCTGGGGGGGCTGCACGGGAAGCTGCCTTTTGCAGGGGGGATGGGGGTAGCTTGGCCAGGCGGGGCAGGAATATCACAGAAACAACAGCACCCCTTAGGTGTCTGCAGTCCCTGGACGGACTTTCCATGGGGCCTCTCCGGAGGTTAACGCAAATCATGTCAGTAAACAGCCCGTTTGACCCCAGAATGCAGGGGCAGGCCAACTCCTGGCTGCTATTGCTCTGTTCACTCTCCCATGAAACAAAGAAACAGCTTCTCCTCCTGGGCTGGTATAATGTGAAGATCCCAAGATCTAGGACCAAGAAAAGTTGGGTGCAGCAAGATTTCACTGAAATGAGCGTGGACCATTCAAAGAAGAATAGGAGTTGGTTGCTGAAGGCTCACCCTTGGCAGTGGGCTTTGCATGCAGTCTAATTCTCAAAGTAGTCCTGCAGTTAAATCTGAAGAAACTGAGGCTCAGAGAGGCCAAGTAACTGGCCCAAGGCCACACAGCTGGAAGCCAGAGCAGCTGGGAGCTCTTATTCAGGTCTGTCTTCAGAGCATGCTTGCTGTCCATACACCATGCTATCGGTTGGTGTGTTCTTAAGACAGCGGCACTAGGTTCTGTTTTATCTCAAAGCATAAATTTTGTTTAGTCTTGTTAACACCACAGGGAAACTTAGAAATTTTAACTGCCTCTTTCCCTTGCCCCTCCTTTTCCTGCAGCCTTTTTTTTTCCCCCTTTAAAGGAGTGATTGGATTCTGTATGTACCATAGGACCAAAGGCAGTGCCTCACTTGGGAAGACTGAAATGTTTTGCTTCATCCTTGCAGAAGACAGATTCACAAGAAAATATAATTATTCCCAGTGACCTTCTGGGGGAAATGGGAAATAAATCTGGCAGCTCACTAGAAGCATCACCATCTATTCACATCCCATTTTCCATTCAAAGAGACTGTTAAAAGGGTTTCCAGCATTTTTTTCTCTTTTGCATTTGTAATTCAGATGTCTTAAAGTAAATCATTTTGTGGTGCTTGCCACCCCAGGTTTGTACAATATCACATTTTGTTTACATGCCTAAAGTAATCAAATAACTAAACACAATTGCACATCCTCCACCGTGTGGGCCCTTGGTCCACCCCAGCCAGGGCCGGGCAGAGGTCCTGCATTCTGTCTCAGACAGATGGCTCTTTGCAGGTTGATCCTGTTTGCGTATGGGGGTGGGAGCTGGGGGTGGGGTGAGGATACCCGTCTCCAGCAAGGCCTGCCCGGCTGAGTCTGCTGCCCTTTCTGCTCCTAAAGACTTTGTGAGAGAGGGCTGGGACCCCATGCACCGAGTTTTTAGAATCCACCTCAGTGGTTCTCAGCCTTGGCTGCATATTAGAATCACCTGAAGAAGTTAGGAAAAAAAAAAAATCTGGATGCCCAGACAGCATTCAGGACCAGTTACACCAGAATCTGGAAGAGAAGGGGGAGGACTCAGCATTGGTGTTTTTTTAAGCTTCTCAGTTGATTCTGTGGTGCATCTGAGACTGAGGAATGAGGGCTGAAATAGACCCCATGTATACCTCGCTTCCCTTAGCAGGGGATTAGGGACCTTCCTGTTCAGGAGTGTAATAAACCTATTGGAATTTTCCACTGCTGCCATGTCTCAGTGAAGGAGGATCTGAAAAGTACCCACCCCTGGGCGAAGTGCCTGCTGCCCACATCATCCAGGTAGTTCCTGTTTCTGCTGGGCCAGGTCGTGAGTGCACCTCCCCGCACAGGACTCGGTACAGCCCCTCTGAGCCACCTTCTCTCTGGGACGAAGAGGGCAGGTTTAACTCAGTCTGTTGTCTCAGGGTAGTGCTCAGGCAGGCCCAGCACCCGAACCATCCTCCTGGTCTTTTCGCCTTCTTGTTCCTTCTGGAGGTTTGGCGCACGGTACCCCTTGGGGGCTTGGGGAGGGAGGATGCGGTTTGGATCCGGGTTGTGTCTTGGTGATTCTCAGTGGGCTGTTGGCCCTCTTCACCTCGGCTTGCAGTCAGTGTCATGCTGTCAGCCACCTGGCTGTACCTAATGGCTGGGAACTTGTCCTCCTACATACTTGGGCCCACGCTTCGTAGAATTATGTTTAGGAAGGCCAGGGGCCGCAGAGAGCAAGAGCTGCTGTGGCCTGCTGTTGTGATCTTACAGAAGAGAAATCCCACCCCAAGAGATGCGGTGACGTTCCCAAGGTCACAGGCTCAGCACACAGAGGGACCAGAACCTGCGTCTCCTGGGTCCCCTGCTGGAATGCTGCCTTCTCTCCTGTAAGACAGTCCTTGCTTGCAGGACAGCACGCTGTAGCCCAGACCTGTAGGCGGTGTGGTCGTTGCTCAGAGTTCTTCAGCCTAGTGAGACACACCTTTGCTCTCGGTCGACTTTAACAGTCCATCCCATACTTCCTCCCACGCTGCCTTCACAGCAGGAATCACTTAGGTTGCTGCAAGTGTAGGCTCCCTAAACCCTCAGCCAGGGAAACTGAGTCCTGGTGGAAAGTGCTGAAACCTTGAGCTGGATGGAAAAGGGTTTTGGTCGCTTTGGCGAAGTCCATCTGCTCTCCCGCGCATTAGTGGTGGTGGGTAAATAAGGACTCTTTCTCCTGTGCTCGGAGTTGGTTTGGGGCCAAGTGAGGTGGGGGAGAGGGGGCTGTGATTCCTGCATTCACTGAGCAGACACTGACTGGGCACCTATTGGGTGTCCCTCGTGGAGCCGGCCACTCTGCTTCGTTAGTTCCTGTAATCCTCAGCGCAGCCCGCGGCCGAGGGACTAGCTCCATCTATTGCTGATAACACTGCTGCTCAGAGAAATTACTCGCCTCTGGTGGGAGGGACAGTGGGGTTTCAGCTCTTTCTGGCCGGCCTCGGGCCTGTGTTCTTTCCACCACACCAGGCTTCCTCTTGGTCCAGTGGCTGCCCCAGTGCGGTGGAGGCGCAGTTCCTGCTGTAAGCAGGGGGCGTCGTCCGGGGGTGGGCCCTGGCAATTACTGACTGAGCACCACGCTGCTACTTCCCAGAGGGGCTTGGTGGCCAGGCGGTAGAGCCCGCTGTGGGAGAGCCTGCGGGGCCCTGGAGAGCAGGGTCTGTCTGGGGTCTCCCTGGGTCCCGGCAGTTTGAGCAGCACCCTGGGTAGAGGAGGTTGCTCATGTGGGCTCCGGCGCTGCTGCCTGTCCGTCCTCAACCCTAAGGAGGCCGCCCTCCTTCCTGGCTGCCCTCTGGCTGGAGTACCCTGACGGACAAGGACCAGCTGGGAGAGGCCTCGGCTGCGCCTGGAATTCCCCTCGCTCTGGCATTCACATTGGCCAGGGGCCTGGGAGTGAAGGGAGCTTCCATCTGCTGGCTGAGAGCAGCCTCTCTGCATGTTTGGAGGTGGAAGGGCAAGGTCCTCTGCAGCCGGCTGCCTCCGCGCTCTGGGTGAGGAGTAGGGCCGGGGGGACCCGGGTGTCTGTGGGGTATGGAAGACAGGGCCCCTCTGTGGCCTGGTCCCGGGAGCCCCCCTCCTGCCGAGGCCCCGAAGCCGTCAAGTGATGGGGCTCCCCAGGTGTCGGGCAGCGAGCACGCTACTACTCACTTGCTGGACCTCATTTGCTGTGTGACCCTCTGGGCCTTGGGCTTCTCGTCTTGCCAGCCCTGCCTCCTCCATAGTCTTAGGAGGATCAGGTAAGAGCCTGTCTGAGAAGCTCCTTGTGCAGGGTGCGGGGCCCCTGGGATGTGAGCTGGGAGCATGAGCTGGACTGGACGGGCAGAAGTTCTGCGAGGCAGTCCAGGGCAGGCAGCCTGCCCGTAAGAGAAGAACCACAGAGGAACTTTGGGCAGAGTGGAGGTGAAACCCACGTCTGTGTCATTGAGGGCAAGGGCAGCATTCAGCTCTGGCATTAGCACCTGGGTTCAAATCCCCAGTCTGCCCTCCACTGACCATTTGCCCTTAGGCAGTTGACTGCCTCTCCCACCTGGGCCCCCTCATCTGGACTCTGGTCATGCTGACAGCACCCAGGCCATGGGTTTGGGGCACCAAGCGAGACCATAAGTGGCGACACTTAGAGCCCAGTGAATGTTGGTGTGGAGCGTGCGGCAGGCGCGTGCTGTTCGGGAGGAGGATGGAGGGCTGAGAGTTCGAGGGGAAGGACCAGGGCAACTGTCCTCATGGCCCCAGTGGACAGGAGAAGGCGGGACAGAGCAGAGGGGCCTGAAATGTGAAGGGGGCTTGGCTGGACAAGTTAGACTGGGGCAGGTGGAGCCTTCCTTCATCCAGCATTCTCTGTTCTCAGATGTCTTATGATTGGAGGCAGGGAGGGTTGAAAGCATGTGTTACAGTTTAGTTTGCAGTGTGTATCTTTAACAAGAGTTAAGATTGGTGAAATCTTTTAAGCTTTCTCTTTAGGAAACAAAATCTCTGTTTACCAAAATTGACTTAATTTGGTCCTAAACATAGAAAATTAAATGCATCTAGGTGTCATGATGTGGCCTCAAAATCTTGGCTCTGCTCTCGACAACTTCTGTGAGCAGATTCTTTAGAAACTCAGTGGTCGTGCACCTATCTGGACTGAGTGGGAGATCTAGTTACTGCCTTTAAGATTCTTTTTCGATCCTGCAGCTGATGTCTTTATTTCGTTTTGCCCCTTTTGAGTTGGCGAGTGGCCTTTCACAACTGCGGTCAGCATCCTCCTGGTGCAGGTTATGTGGCCCAGCCTGGCCACCTTTCACCAGCTCCTGGGGTGTGATTCCGCTGCCTCTGAACCCCTCTGCCACCTGGACATAGCAGCAGTTTCTTCAGGAGCAAGAGCTCATCTAAGCTCATCAAAGCTTTTGAAACGAGCTCGTGCCTGGGATGATGGAGGAAAGGGCCTGTCCCCTCCCCAGTGGTCGCTGGCTTCTCTTGGCCCAGGCCAGTGATTCCTGAGTCTCCACTCCCTGTGTCTTCTGAGCATCACCCCTCGTCAGCCCCAGCTGGGCGTCCTGTGGGGTGAATAGGGTGGACGGTCTTGACATGAGAGATTACCTGCTATACTTTGGGCAGCTCTGGGGGACACTCCTTCGTCCAGGGGTGCAAAGACTCTGTGTTATTCACTGGGTCCTGGGTGGGTACCCTGACTCCAGGCTGCAGCAGCCCCCTCCCCTCCGAGGCTGGCCCAGGTGGTTAGGGCTGGCTTTAGAGTGCTCTCTCCAGATGCCCCGCCGAGGTGGCTGGGTTTGAGTAGGCTTAACACAGACCCTCTTCTTGGATGTCACGGAGCTTGGTGACTGAGGGGCTGTGTGAGGGAGGTAACCGAGGTATCTGGGCTGCCTCCGGTCTTGGCGGATGTGACAGAACTCATCTTCCTTGCCCTCCGTGCCTCTTCAGATGTGTCACTGTTTCTGTGGTGACCACAGAGCACTCAGCCATGCTGGTAGTCCCCCAGGCACAATCCAGTTCAGTCTGTGTCTGGTAAGCGCCTACTAACTGTGCCAGGCCCTGAAGAATTCAGAGACAAGGAAACCGAATCCCTGTCCTTGAGGAGCTCGTAGGCTGGCATCGTGGACGCTCAGACTGCAGCTGTTTTTGTTCTGTTCCTGTCATGTGCCAGACACAGTGTAGTAAGTGTAACGGAGGTGTGGGTACCCAGGGTGCTGGTGAGTTCACAGTCCCGTGGGAGTCACAGGAGGGGCACTTAAACCAGCCAGAGGAGGAGGGCTGCGAAGGCTTCCCGAATCTTGAAGCATGAGCAGGAGTTTAGAGAGACACAGAACTGGGAGGAGGAGATGTTCCAGACCAGGCCCCACAGCACCAGACAGTCGCAGGTGGTGGAGGATAAGCAGGCTCGAGGTTAAGAGTGCCGATGGGCTGGCAGCTCGGCTGGTCCAGGTAAGGACGGCAGTGGGTGCTGGACAAAGGAGTCCGGACTTTATCCCCGAGGGCTGGGAGCTGGGGAGCTACACGCTGATGCTTGCACTTTTGAAGGCCCAGCACTTAGGGAGCGGCAGTGCAGAGGGCGGATTGGAGCAGAGACCTCGGAGACCACAGAGTGACCCAGGAGAGGGGTGGTGAGCTGGGGCAGGGCCAGGGCCAAAGTGGGGAGTGGACGGTTGTTTGGTCACCAGGTGGACGCTGCTGAGGAAGGAGGAGGAGAAGGGAACCGTCTTCTCCAGCGGCCCTCACTAGGGGCCACCTTCCGGGGAGACTTCTCAGGGGCCCCATCCTTTTGACCTTGGAGTGACCTTGGAGAGCAAAAGACTAGCTCCCTACGCGTGGAGTTTTCATCAGATACCATCTATTTGGCCAGAGGGATGTGCTCTTTGTTTACCTTAGTTGAAGCTCTTTCTTTCAGCGGGGGCACTTTGGATTCCCAAGAGATTCCTGTTTCTTGCCTGTGCCGGCCCCAGAACTAAAGAAATCAAAACGAAGAAAAGCTTTTGGCATTGCATGAGTTGGAAAAGTCTAATTCGGTGTAAAACTGCCTTTTTTTTTAACCCCTCTTAAAGGAAAAGAAAGTCACCATGCTGGTGTGATTGAAAAAGGAGTCTGGGTGCCCTGTGGGCTCAGTTGTAGCATGTTCTCACTGGTGTTCTCAAAGGGTGGGGGAGCCGCTGACACAAACACGCGAGAATGTTCTGCCTCGATCACCTGACTCCTGGCGCCTGGCGTTCCTGCGGACTGCACACCCTCAGATGCCAGCCCAGATTCCAGGCCCCGTTGACTGTGTGGCATGTGACTCCAGCTCAGAGGAAGCTAATGAAGGAAAATAATGAACCTACGAGGCTGGGCGGTTCAGCAGCCCTCTCGGCTTTTGGGGTGTCTTTACTGAGCCCTGTGGGGTTTGGCTCGGCAGCATTTAGTCTCGAGGAGAGAAATTAGGAAGTAAGTAAGCTGCACGTGGCTATGAGTCTGGCTGTCAGCCTCCTGTTCATCTGATTCCCAGGGAGGTTAGCAAACGCCCTCACCTACTGGAAGGAGAAGTAAAAAATCGGGCCTGGCTGAGGCTAAACAGGCCGGAAGGCGAGCTGCAGACTGAGTGGAAGAGCTGTTCCCAGGGCCGGGGGCCCAGACCCGGGCCGTCAGATGCCTGGGCTCCCGAGGGCGTGCGGTGGATGGTCTGTCCACAGGTGAATGGGTTCTGATTTGCTTTATAAAAAAAATCAAGTTTTTTAAACTTGTGTGAGGTTTGGGCACGTCCTCGAGTGCTGTAGAAGGGCAGAATCTGGGACAGGACTGAAGACAGTTGGAAAAAGCCTGAGAGGCAGGGAGACTAGGGCAAGGAACCAGGAAGCGGGGACCCTGGGTTCTAGTCCTGCCACTTGATTGCATTTGACTTTGACGCAGCCACTTCTCCATAGACTAGGAATAATCGTGCCCGCTTCACAGGAGAGGGAGGAAGCAATAGGATAGCGTTAAGTCTGAGCTCCCAGTGTGTGTCCACGTTCCATCGCCCGCACGTACTTCTTGAACGCCCACTCTGTGTTGGCCTTGTGCTGAGTGCAGCCTCCCACTTAATCCTTATAACCACCTTGAGAAGTGGGTACAAGGACTGTTCCCTTTTTCTAGATGAAGAAATTGAGGTTTAATAAGATGTAGATGCCCAAGGTCATCCAGCTGGTGGCCAGTAGTCCTGAGATTTGAACTTCAGCTCTGTACTCTATATCAGGGTTGGCAAACTAAGGCCTCGGGACAAATCTGGCCCATGGCCTGTCCCTATAAATAAAGTTTTATTGGCACACTGCCACGCCTGATTGTGTGTGTAGTGGCTGTGGCTGTCTTCGTGCCACAACAGCAGAGCTGAGCAGTGGTGACAGAGACCATACGGTCTACAAAGCCTGCAGGATTTACTGCCTGGTCCTTTATGGAAAGAATGTGCTGACCCCTCCTCTGTAAGCCTGCTCTGTACTCCAGACCTGTGCTGTCTGACATGGTAGCCATTAGCCACATGTTAATGTCTAAATGTTTTCTCCCAGCTTTATTGAGGGATAACTGACACAATTCGGATTATTTAAATTTAAAGCAAAATGGAATTTAAAATTCAGTTCTTCACTTGCACTGGCCACTCGTCACTTGCACAGTAGCTGTGCATGGCTCCTCGCTGTCCCATTGGACAGTGCAGATACAAAACTTAGCCAGCATCACTGGACGTTCTGTGGGGCAGAAATGCGCTAGACTGTCTCTCAGTGTGTGGAAGATCCAAATCTGGGGGAACCAAAAGTGTAGAGGAGGCATTCCAGAGAAAGAAAGGACATCACTTTCCTGGCCCCAAAACACAGAATTGAAAATGAGTTCATTGACTCAGAGGTGATGGAGAAATGTGTGACTTGACAGGGAGCCTGGGTCTGGAGTGAAGAAGCTGCCCCCAGACCCTCTGTGTGCCCGTGGGTAAGCCACCCGCCTTGCGCAGGCCACAGTCCCCAAATGCAGGGGACCAGCTGCTACCCTCAGCCCTGCTGCTCTCCAGCTCCAGCCTGTGGCCCCAGCTCCTCTCACCTGGCTCACCTGAGCTGGTGGCCGCATCAGCTCTGCTGGGCCCAGCACTCCCCCTCCCCACCACGTGAAATCCAAACTTCCGTGTATTCAGATCATGCTCTGTTCTGGACCATCTGGACCCAATGGGTTGTACCACTGTTCCTACCGTGCTGGAGTGGAAACATTTTTGTTTTGATAAAATGGCCGTGTTTTCCACGGGCAGCAGATAAGGAACTAGTTTATTCATTCAGAATGGTGGCTACTGTGTGGCGTGAGGAAGGAAGACGAGTTCCAGGCCCCTCAGCTCGCTGACATCACGTGGCTTTCTCCTTAAAGTGCCATCAGCTGTGACGCTGAGGTAGTTGCCCAGCTCGGAGTGGGCTGGACTGTAGTGCTTGTCTTGCTTGGTTCCAGTATTATCTGAATAGGAATCTCTTTGGAAGCTAATGGGGGTGAGGTCATTTTGAGGTGTGAGGCGAATGTGGAGAACATGGATTTGAATTCTGTTCCTTGGGTCTGTCAGTGCATCAGTGCCGGAACCACCTGCCCCCCGTTAGTGCCTGCTGAGGGACTCCGAGTGTGGAGGGAAGCTATCTGGCTGTTTACCACTGGGCCATCCTGGGCTGGGCTGGCCGCTTTAGTGAGATGCTGTGTTTTGTCAGGGGTCTGGTCCACTCCTGCTCTTGGGAACGGCTGGGCCTGTCCATGTTGGGTTTACATGGGTACAGTCTGCACAAATCTCCCCATCTTAGACAGTGCCACTCCCTATACAATCAGGATGAAAACATTTCCAAAATGCAAGACTAAGATATCAGGAGGAGCTTTCAGGATCTTGGGCAAGAGTATAACAAAGAGAAAACCAGATAATCCTGGTGGATTTAGCCATAGGACAGTTGCGTGAAAGAAGTGCTTGGTAAGGAGGAAGCTGGAATTCAGAGGACTCACACAGAGAGGTGTTTTTTTTTCCCCTCTTGCTTTAAAAAGGAAAAGGAAAGCCCTAGAAGCCCAGACTTGATTGCCTGCCCCCCTCTGACACCCTGCCTGCCTCTAGCCAGCCACTCCCAGAATGGGCTCCCGTGTCTGCCTCGGGTAGCCAGTGGAGGGCTGAGGTCACGGCAGAGTGGGGGTCCTAACAGGCAAGAGCCTGGCTTGGACTCCAGTTCATCTGTTCCAAAGCCCGTCTCTCCTCAACGCCCAGTGTTACCCGCATTGTGGACCATGCTGCCATTTGAAAGAGGAATCTCTTACTCCCTGGTTGGGCTCCCCACTCACATTTTCATCATGGCCTGTGGGCAGAGAAGTAGGTTTCTCTGTGGGTTGACATTTACGAAACCTGCTTCACGGAGCTTTCCCTTTGAATCTGTTGTTATGGTACAAGAAGTCTTCGTTTGTCCGAGCGGTTCTGAAATAAAAGGCAGGAAACCCCCCTCTCACTTCGATATCTTGCATAGAAGTCATCAAAACAGAATCCTGTGTTCTGTGCAGGAGTTGTGATTGAGGAAGCAGCTGTTCTGTTCACGATGACCCGACCAAAGCCAGCCATCTGTAGGCGTCAGGGATCCAGAACCGTCTGTTCCATCTGCTGGGTTTACTTGCATTTGTTTAAAGTATTTGGCATAGAAACTCCTTCCTTCCCGAACATCACACTGTGGGAGAGGCTCGAGGAGAGCTTCCCTGGTGAGGGCAGGGCGGACCCCAGGCCCTCCTCTGCTCCCAGGAATACTGCAGCTCACCCTGTAGAGTAAGTGCATGCCAGGCAGAGAAATGAAGCAGGTCACCCATCTCTCCAAGTGTGTGCGTGGGAAGGCAGGCCTCCACTGTTTGGGATTGGGAGTGTCACAGCACTGCTTTGATGTGCTCAGGGTTTCAGACTGTCTGTGTTTTCTGGTGCTTTTTAGGCCTTCAGAATGAGCCAGGAGATGGACAGATGGACATGGGTGACTGTAGGGTGCTCAGGACAAGGAAATCCACACGGCTCTTCAAACCAAGATGAAGATGCAGTTGTCCAGGCGATTTCAGAGAGCGAATAGTCAGCATCCATTAGACACGAGGTTGTTCACTCACACTCTGGGGGCCAGATGTGGTCTTCAGGCAGGATTGGTTTGACCCCCATGATACTTTATGCATTTTTGCATCTCTTGACAACATTTAAAAACCAGGATTGTACAAAGAAGTCTAGATTTTCAGCTTTCCTTGACACATCAGAAGGTCTTGACTATCATCCTGGGCCCTCCTTCGCACATCGCTGCCCCGTGTTAGCCGCCCACCCCGCGGGGCACGCCCTCTGCTTGGCAGCACAGTTCCCACCCAGCGTGCTTCACCCATTTGTGTTCCCTGCTTGGCTCTGGAAGGCGTTTGAGTTTGAGGCCACAGGAGTGGACGAGGCGTTAGGAAGGCAGAGTCAGGCTTTCTGGCCCTCCGGGTTGCGTGGTGCAAGGTGGGCAGCTGCCAGTGGAGTGCCCTGCGCTCACAGTCATTCCCTCCATGATCCTGCTGTCCCACCTACAGGGAAACCCACAGAGAAACGCCGGGCTCAGAGCAGGGGACATGCTTTGTTCATCTCCACCGAGGGTTCCCCTTGCTGCCCCCACTGTCACCGCTGACACAAGGCTCGCAGTCAGCTCCACAAACACGGCCCTCGACTCTCGGAGGCCAGTCTCAGCCCAGGGTCCCTGCCACCCGCAGGTTCACTCTGGTTGCCCTGCGATGCCGAGCGACGGGGGCTCCCTTTGTCTCCCCAACCCCCATAAAGTCACTCAGGTGCTTCACCCAGTTTAATCTTTTTAATCCAAAATCATTTCCATGATTTTAACGGATGCTGCAGAATTTTTTTTTAAACAAAGGTTTAAATCTACATTATCTTGACAGGCAGGCTGGCTGCCATGTATCAAGTACATAACTTCTGCTGGCGGTAGAAGGAGAAGAATTTCTTAGGGTGAATGAGAACACGCTTTTCAGATCTCCTAGCTGCTTCTTGTCGACAGAGACACAGTGAAGCAAGTGGAAATAAAGAAAAGAGCCTCCAGATGGCAATTTATTTTTTTTTCAGGAATTGAGTTTTTCTTCTCATATTCCTCCAAGTGTTTAATACCAATCACCCCTTTCCTTCTTTTTTATTTTTATTTTTTGCTCAACCCCGTTTTTGCATCGTCTTCAGATTCTCACACATTTCACTACCTGGTCAACCTTTGGGCAGCTTTGTCATTCCAGATTGTTTGCTGAATTAGAGAAATGTGGGCCAGAAGTCCCATTGCCTGAAAGCCCTTCTGGTCCCCCCCACCCCCCACCCTGATCTGCAGCAGAAATGTGGCATCCTTGTCTGCCTCCTCCTCCCCTGCCCGCCAGGCCATTCCGACCCTGGGGGCTTTGTCCAGCCCTGATTCTGCTGGGCCAGAGCTCCTGAGAAGGGGCCTTAAGGCCCTGACCATGCTGGTGTTCTTGAGTGCATTCCAGGACTGCTGGGAACTCCTTAAGGACAAGCACTAGGTCATCTTCTCCTAGCTCCCCAGGTGCTGGCCTGGATGACATGCTGGGGGTGGGGCCTAGGCCTTCCACCCCTTTCTGACTTTATGGCCTTTTGCAAGAGACTCAACCTTGATGGACCCCCGTTTTTCCATCAAAGCCGGGAGCAAAATTGTACTTCCAAGTATCAGGGTTCCAGGTACCAAATCCATTAAAGCATTGTTTTTCAGACTTTCAGGAGCACCAGAATCACCTGGAGGGCTTGCCAAAACGCTGAGGGCTAGACCCCACTCACAGAGCCTCTGATCCAGTCATTGTGGGGTGGCGAGTGGAACCTTGCATTTCTAACAAGTTCCCAGGTGAGACTGTTGCTGCTGGTCAGGGGACCACACTTCGCGAACCACTGCACTAAAACCACATTGTTGAAGCAGGTGCCAGATGCTCCAGTGTTTACCCCAGCAGGGGTGTGGGTCCCCGCCAAGGACTTGAATGCCTACCCTGCCTGTGAGCCTGACCTCCCTTTTAATTTTCCCCACTGTGAATAGGCACACACTTACAAAGCTTAGTATCTTACCTTCTGGGAAACTGCCTATTGTCCAAAGATGTTTCATTTTCCATTCGCTGTGGACCGAATGACTGTGTCCCCTCCCCAGATTCGTATGTTGAAACCTAATGCCCAAAGTGACGGTATTAGGAGGTGGGGCCTTTGGGGGTGACTAAGTCATGAGGGTGGAGCCCTCGTGAATGGGATTAGTGCCCTGATGAGAGGGACCCCAGAAAGAGCCCTTGCCCCTTCCACCATGTGAGGACACAGGGAGAAGATGACTGTCAGTGAGGAAGAGGCCATCAAGCCCAAGACCGTGATCTTGGACTTCGCCGTCTCCAGGACTCCGAGAAAGACGCGTCGTTTATGGGCAGGGCAGTTGGTGGTGTTTGTTAAAGCAGCCCAGCAGACGCGGACACCAGCTGTTTTTATGGAAGCTGTCTTATCTTCAGACTCTGATTGCAGTAGCTGGAGAAACATTTACTTCCTACCGTTAGGTAATTCTTTTTCTAACCCACTGTCTGCCTCCACCCCCCTTAGTCTGGACCCTGGATATCAGAGGAGGCAACACTGATGTTTGTGAGCTTGAACTTTGGTTTCCCAGATAGATTTATTTTACCCATTCTCACCGAAGAAAGGCCCCAGGTGGGCTGGGCTGACATGTGGCAGGGAGACGCTGGGTGTCCTGCCTCCCCTCGGGCAGCTTGTTCCCCTCGTGTTTGCCTGTGCTCTCTGGGTGCTTCCCGAGACTTTCCACGTGTCAGTCTGAGGCTGAGGTGCCCTTTGACTCAGGCGTCCTGAAATCAGTGTCCCCATAGTGGCGGGAACTGGGGTGCTGACAATGCCCAGAATCAAATGCCCTGTTCCTTCTTTCTCTGACCTGCCAAGAGACGAGCCCAACTTGGGCTTCGGAAAGTGAGGGAGTGAGCCCTTGTCCCAGCTGGGCAGCTGGGGCCCAGCGCTCGCAAGTGAGGTGCCCGAGTCCACAGGGTCAGCCAGAGGCTGCACACATCCGAGCTGTCAGTGGTGGGTGACTGCCTGCAGAGATGGATTTCATCTCATTTTTGGTTTTCAGTTGTCCAGAGTGGACCTGAAGCCACTGCTTGTCTCATGTCTTGAGCTTAAGATGGAATAGCTGGGAGGTGATGGCCGTCAGCGGTTTTGCCCAGCTTTGCAGTTTTCCTTGCAGTTTTGTTTTGTAAAGGAGTGTCCTCCCTTCCGCTCCCGCTCCTTGAAAACTAGGGGACAATAAAGCAGTCATGGTTTTGAATGCAGCATTTCTGTGGTGTTTTTCTGACTCCGTTCTTGTTGACCCCGTCCTCTGCCGTCCCCAGGCCCAGTCCCCGGCGGCTGAAGCACATTGTGCTTTCATAGCCACACCAGCACGTGGTGAGCGCGTGCTGGGCACATGCCCTGATCACATATTTGTAGCTCGGGAGTCCGAGACGATCGTGACATTCTCGTGTGGGGCTGGACGTGGTCACTCCCCCTTCCCAAGAGGGAACATAATTACTGTATTGTCTGTTGGCATTCTGGGTTAGCAGCATGGGTCAGAGCTGGGGCTCCTGGGCCACTGGGAGATAGAAGTAACTGTTTGCGGCTGTGTACCTTTGTGCTGCCGTTTTAGGAAGGGCGTGGTTTGGGACACCCTGTCAGGATCCCCTGGGTCGCCTGGCTTGTTCAGCTGAGTAAACCACCAGCCTGTTCCCTCATGGCTCAGCTTGCTGGCCTGGTGTTATTGCTGGCAGAGGGGAGAGCAGGACATGTGTGGTGGGGCAGAGCCCTGAGAGCTAGGGAGGAGCCGGGTGAGGTGCGGCTGGGCTGGACTAGGCCTGAGCCCCCACCCGCTGGGCCTTGTGAGGGGTGCAGTTGGACAGGTGCCCAACTGGGTGGCCTGGGGTTGCTTTTACCTGAAGCTGGGAAGACGTCTTCACCTGCTGGCCCCCAGCCTGCTGGGGTGTCGGACATGTCGCCGATTGACTTCCTCTTGGGAGTCCCTTATCCTGTCTCTGATTGTTGAACTCCTATCTTTCCGGAAAGCCCGACATTCATACCACCTCCTCTAGGATGCCTCCCCAGATCTTTACCTCCCTACTTGGGATTATAGCTCCCTCCTGTCCTCTGGCACATGTCCTCTCCTCACACTTCCTGTGCCTTGTGTGTACCTGTTTGAACACTTGGTGGTTTGTGTGAACTTGGTGGGATCATCTGCCTTCCTCCCTCAGTCCCTGACACAGCCAGGCCCGGGAGTGCTGGTCTTGGAGGGGTGGGGGGAACTCTGACACCACGAGGAAACAATGACGAGGGAATCAGCACAGGGTGTGCACAGGGTCCGCCTGCTGCATCAGAGTCTGTGAGAAGATACCCTCTGTTCACGTGCACATTTGACTTCTCTCGGATGATCCTGCCCCTGGACCCTCCCTCCTTGCTCACCGTGCAGGCTGCCAGGCCCTCGGGGGTGCTGCAGAGGCCAGGCTGGCTGCAGGTGCTGCCTCCCAGCCAGCCCTGCGTGCAGCCCGGCACTTCCTCCTAAAATCAGAACTTGGGAAACAAAACCTTAGGGAAGGACCCTGGGTCGAGGTTTTCCTGGGATTGGGTGTGTGAAAGGCTGGCTACCCGGCTGCCCAAGGAGCCTCTGCTGAGTATTTGCAAGTTTCCAGGAGGTGTGAGCGCTATCAGATACATTGATTTTGTGCCGACCCCAGTTTCTTCTTGTGCTCTGCTGCTGTGGAACCCAGACAGCTCTGAGCCCAGCCCCTCTGTGGACCAGGAGGTGTGATGCTTCAAAATAGTGTTAACAACACAATTTTGATAGCTGTGGGAAACCTCGCAAGCAAGAGAGGTTTCAGTAGTTTTTGGCATCCGGAAAGTCGAGACCTGACTGAATGTAACGAATGTGCTTTTTGGTTCAGCAAACATTCCCTGAGCTGTTTTTTTGTGCCAGGTCCCGGGACTCAGGGGACCGTGGTTGGGTTCGTGCCCTCCCGAAGCTCACAGGCTGTGGGGGAGACAGACACACTGCCAGTTCATTTCATGCTCCTCTGATTCACGCTCTGTGGTGTGGATGAGGCCTTCCTGGAGGAGGAGGACCCCTCCCAGCTGAAGGTAGTTAGCTCAGCTGGAGGCTCAGGAGGCTGAGAGGGGGGCAGGGGGAAGCAGAGAGCAAGTTCTAGCCAGAGGGACGAGCGTGAGCAGAGGTCTGGACACACGGTGAAGTACAGGCGGTGTGTGTGTGTTTAACTTTTAAGAGCAGGCAGTATAGGCGCTTGGTGCAAACTCAGCCGTGAAAATTAACTCCCCCTTCCCTGTCCCCCAGCTACACCGCTCCTTCCCTCTCTGGAAGAACGCCTGTTGCCAATTGCTTGTTTATTCTCCTAGAGATAGTCCATTCATCTGCAAGCACATCTAAATATATGTAATTTGGTTAAAAAATTTATATTTTTTTGCAAAGGATTTTAAAATGTACACAGTGCTATTCCCTGAACACCCTGTTCTCACCTCTGTTTTTAGCCACCTGCTTCATCTCCCTGAAGACCATTGATGTTAAGTTTCTTTTATATCCTTCCAGAGACTTCTATAGTATTACTACATTTATTTAGTTTTACCCAATAGGAGCTTACTGTGTCCACTGTCTGTCTTTGCTTTTTCCACTTAACAGTAGACTGGAAGATGGTATCGTTTTGGTACATACACTGGATAGTCTTTGGGAAAGCTGCATTTTGTCCTTTGTATGGCTGTCTGGGCGTCTGTTGTCCTGTCCTCACTTAGGCACTAAAGTTGCTTTCCGTCTTGGCTGTGCCGAAGGTGCGCGTTTTTTTGCACACGAGCAGGACTGTCTGTGGGGCAGATTCATTGGGCATTTGAAGTTCACACAGTTCGAGGGGAGAGCTGCCAGGGTGACAGTAGAATGGCACAGAGACGTTTGCGCCAGTTATTTTTTTGGCTTGCTCTCTGCAGAAGTTGACTTGTTCCTCTTTGTGAAAGGCAAGCACCTTTTAAATTGGGTTCTGCTGAGAGCTTTGGAGAGAAACTGTTTTGCTCTGTTGCTGCCCCCCGTCACTGACCCCTCTGCAAAAGGGGACCCACTGTGGGCTCGAGAAATGCCAGTCACCCAGAGGCGTGGTCAGCATTGCTCAGAGGGACGCCCCTTGGGCACCTGTGCCAGGCCTCCTCCCACGCACGGCGGCCGGGCGAGGCCAGCGCAGGGGCCGAGAAGCAGCCTGCCCCGTCTTCTGGGGCCTGGTGGACCTGGGTGCCACTTCCGGACACTTGCAAGGCTTTGTGCTTCATAAACATCATGGTTCTAGTAAATGTTTTGTTGGTTTATTAATGATTTGTGTGAACAAGAATCTGCTTAGGAAGAGAACCCTCCTAGAGGTGAGAGGGGGAGACCCTAGCAGAGCTTTGCACCCACCCCACACAGGTTGTGATGCCTGTTGTGGAAGTGTCAAAGGCCCAGTTATGTTATCATGTTGTTTGTCTTTTAAAATGTACTCTGTCTTGTAGTGCACTTTATTTTACTTTTTATTTTACTGATGCATTAGTTAATAATTCTTCCTTCCTTGGGCAGAGAGCCTGTGGCTTACATGTTTTTGTCTTCAGCGCCTGCCATCATCCCTGCAGGCAGGAAGTAATCACTGGATGCCGGCTTGTTGAATGAATGAGCACAACTCTTGTCCCATCAGGCTTTTCAGGGATGCCAGCCTGCTGTTGACCCTTCACGCAGAGCACCTCAAACTTGGCTTTGGTGTCCAAATACTGACCTTTGACCAGTACCTGTTACATTTCATCCATTCTGATCTTGTCCCCTTACTCTGCTTTTTTAATAAAACTTTATTATTGTTACTTATAACTCTGAGATGGTTGATGATTGGTGTCCCCTCCCCTGGGCTCACCCCTGGCTGGAGAGTCAAGTGCTGCTCGTTTTTCGTGAGCCTTTCTGCTCTTGTACGTTTGACAGCTTCTCCAGATGAGCCTCTTGACCAGGTGAGTCCCCTTCGACAGGAGGCGAAGGCCAGCCCGCGGGTGGATTTGGGAGGTGCTCTGAGGCCTGGCTGTAGAGATGCGCTGCTGACTTAGTGAAATGAGCTTCCTGAGAGCAAGACAAGCCTGTACCAAAACCCGGTTCTGACGGCTCCACGGGGGACTATGATAATAACAGGACAGCAGCGGCCGCCGCGGGCATGTTTAATGGTATTTCAGGGTCTTGGGTGTGTTGTGGACAAACAGTGGAGTGAACCTGTTTCTTCTGGGGCTTGGGCCATTTCTGATGAGGAAGATGCATTCTCACTTGTGAAAGTTGGGCTCCCTCTCTCTCAAGGCTCTTTGAGTCTTGCTTAGAGCTGTCAGGATACCCAGGGACGGCTCTGGAAGAGTTCAGCAGGGCTCTTACCTTTCCTTTAAGCTGGGTGAATCTGGCTGGCCGTGTCATTTCCTCTTTAGCCCCCTCGAGGTCTTTGCTCTGAGCAGCAGGAGGCCCGGGGTTGTCATATCCAGAGTGCTTAGAAGGAAGTGGAGATGGTTTGCAAATGAGGCGCCCCTCCCTTCTCCCGCCTCCACGCCCTGCCAAAAAATAAAGCAGGTGCCCAAGACACAATAAGCAGCTGCTCCCCCAAGCTCCTTCTGTTCATCCCATGGCCAGTTCTAAGTAATTCAGAGCAGAATCCCTGGGCTTCACTTTGAATTAGGACCTCAGGGAAGCCCTGCTTACAGGAGCCTCTTTCTCTTCCTAAAGAATCAGCAGTCTGGGGCTGTTGTGGGCCTTCTGCAGACAGATGGCTGTTGTTACACATACAGTGGCTGCCTCGCCACGGCGCTGCCACTGATGGCCAGAGTCCTCTTTGTAGAGTGTCCTGCCCATTGGAAGCCCCCTGAGAAGTACCAGAGAGGTGGCTTTGCGAACTTGACTGAGGGGTGCCGTGGGGTTCAGGTGCGCCTGCTGTTATGACAGACCTGTCTGGTGGCAGAGTGCCTCTGAAGAGCTGTGTGTTGGCAGACGACCGCGTTCTTGAACGTGTGGCAGAGCTCGCAGTGGGAAGGGGGTGGGGTGGGGGGAGAAGCCTAATGTAGCTTGGTTAGCCTGTCCGGTGCACCTCTACACCAGACGCTGTAAGACAGGTTGGGAGAAACGACTCAGTCGGATCAGGAGGGTGAAGTCGTCCTGGTGTGTGAGCTGAGGTCAGCCAGGGTGTGACTTCTGAGTGAGTGGCAGATGGGAAACCTGGTTCTCCTGTCCCTAACCGTTCCTGCAGAGCTCTTGTCCCCTCCTGCGTCACCTCCAGTGTGCCAGTGTGATGCTGTTTGGGGCCACCAGCCTCCAGGCCCCTGAGATAAAGAGATGGCTGCCCTCCCAGCTGTGTCCCAGGTGCCAGCTGCCGAGAGATTATGTCCCCTCTGTGTGGCGGCCTGGGGGTTCGCTGAGATCAGCCCTGGTCTGGGGTCCGGGGAGGGGGGTTAGAACAGCAACGCTTCTCCTGCCCGAGGAGCTTCCGGATCCAGCTGGCGTGGTGGGCGTGTAGCCTGGGCTGGGGGTGGATCGTCTTGCAGGAGGAAGAGGAGGTCACTGTCTGTGGGCCCAAAAAGTCCATAAACATTTTGGAAAGGAAGAGGATATTCTTGTTTCAGGAGGGAGGAGGTGAAGGTGTGAGACCTGGCGAGTGACTAACTTGCCGGCCTTCCAAGAAACTCCTGAATTCAGAATGTTGTTTACGTCGCCGAAAGACACCAAGGTGCCCCTGTGCGCTTGAGGAATGAGCTGGGAAGATGCACTTGCACAAACACCCCCATATGCCTCCAGAGATATGTAAGGGGGGGCAGCCCCACCTCCCCGACCCCGGAACCCAGGTGTTACCTGTCCCCAGAGAACAGCAGGGTGGCTTCCTGCTCCCCGCTCGGCTGTACAGAGGTCACAGCTAAGGCTCCCGGTGCAGCGACTGACAATTTAGCCTTTGCCGGCATCCGTTTCCTGGGACCTTGAACTCTGCAGGTCTGGCTGAGCAGGACCGGGAAGCCTGGCAGACACACGGCCACCAGAGCAGTTGCTCCAGGACGGGCGTCCTCAGCTCTCCTCATCCTCTCTGACCTCACACGTCACCTTCAGGTCATCTTCAGCTCCGTCACCGAGTCTCAGGCTCAGTCGAGTTCCCATTTGCATGTCACAGGTGAGGACACTGAGGCTGGGAGAGGCAGCCCCACCTGGCCTGAGCCTGCAGCCGGTGTGTGGCTGCCCGTGGACGCTCATGAGGCAGAGCCCGTCTGGCCTGGCCTTCCACTTGTCAGGTGAGGGAACCGGGGCCCAGAGATGGGAAGTGACTTGTCAGACGGGCCAGAACTGCTCAGGGCAGAGCCAGGGCCACAACCCGTGTTTCCTGAGTCCTCCTCTCTGCACACAGGCCACCCTGCCTCTTGTTTGGCCTGCTACGTTTTCAGTTTTGTTTTTTCTTTAACCCCTCTTCTCTTTGGGGTTTGAATCATGTTTTGATTAAACTCACTGTGCTGTAAGTAGGTCTGACTGAAGGACACGTCATGGGCGTCTTAGGCTAAGTGGCTTAGCCTTTCAGTAGATTATCTCTGGGGCCCTGCCGTGTCTCCCGTCCTCTGTTCTCTGCCCTCCTCTCCCTCGCCCTGGTTTGGAGAAGGCGGCGTCTATTCTGTGCTCAGTAAGTACCGGTCCTCCTCCCCTCCCTACCCCCGTCCTTCGTTTCCTTCCTTTTGCGTTGGCTCAGCAAGTTCTCGTCCGTGGTGCGCTCTTCTTTCGGAGTCTTTGGAGGGTGAAAACGACGGGGACGGTAGCGAGAATTGCGGGAGTGCTGATAGGAACCTCGCCTGTCAGTTACTTCTCGTTGATAAATGAGCTCTTGACAAGTCTTGCGTGCAGTTGGCTTCAGTTTCAAGAAGCAACACAGGCTGTCTCGTTCCCATGTTCGGATTTGTTTTGGCTCTGGGTCTCAGCACTTCCATGTCCCTGAATAATGTCCTTCCTCCCTCTCCTCTTGAAATGTTATTTGCTTAAAGAAACAGAAGACCCCTCCGACACTGTGAGAGTGACTGTGTGAAGTCCCAGGGCACAGAGTCCCAGTTGGGTTCAGCAGCTCATTTTACTGTTTTGTTTTGTTTCCCTCCATTAAGAACGTCTTATAAGGGAGCCCGGGCCACTTTGTTCAGCCCAGGGCACAGGGTGGGTCCCTTTCTAGCCAGGTAATGTGACTGCCAGTCCTTCCCTGAGTGTGGGCCTGACCTGAAGGTCTAGTCCAGGGAACGTCTGTTTGTCCCAGTTACTGAAGAAAACACCGCCCAGGATGCACCTTACTCGGGGTGGGGGCCAGCGGGTGGGGTGAGCGCACCTCCTCTAAGCACAGCAGGGGCTTTATTCTTACAGCAAGAAGGTATTGCACCCTCCAGAGTCCGATGCAGCCACGCGTCAGCTGTGTGACTTTAACCAGGTCATGTGCCTCTCTGAGCCTAGTTTCCTCACTTGTCACACGCAAACGGGAACCCGAGCGAGCCTGAGGCTCAGTAATGGATTTGACTGTCCAGCAGCCACACCTGGTGCTTGGAGGATGACAGGCTCATTCCCTGCCCACTCCCAGCAGCTCTTGCTGGAGCTGTGGAGACATGATCTCTTAGCCAGTTTGCAAGCACTCAACAAGGGCCTGCTGTCTGCTGGAAACTGTGCTCACCTGAGGACTTCAGTACCTCTAGGCATCTCTTAAGGTGCCCCACCTTACTGTCTTGACTCCCTTAACTTCCCTACTTAACTGTGAGTATTTGATTGCTCAGTTAAACTGACCAAACGCTGAAGCACAGGTGCTAGATTTGCAACGCACCCCTTCTCTCCAAGCTGCCCCTGCGGCACCTCGGGCCACACCTCAACCTCCTGGACATAACACTGCACTTGGGGTTCCACAGGCAGGGAGTGGGGAGGCGAGACGGTGGGAGTGAAACATAACGTTGCTGCTTTCCGTCCCTAAGGGTGAGGGTGGGCAGCCGGGCACCATGTGAGAAGTGCCTTCCAGGAAAGCCAGGGTGCTCCCAGGCCCGGGGGAGAGGCACTGGCTTCTTACTACATCAGCCAGAATCTGCGTCCATCGGCCCCCGTCTCCCTGGGCCTAGGCCTCCCGCTGCCCCTCCACTGTGGCCCACCCTGCTCTTCTCTGCAAGTCCACTCCCAGGGCGTTCACGGGGAGCCCTCCACACATGTAGTCTGGGTGTGGACCTGCCTCAGTCCTCTGGTCACTGTCTGTTCCCTGAGTCAATGACAAAAACGGGGACGAGCACTGGACTCGAGGTCCAGAAGTCATGCTTCCATTCCCAGCTCGGCCCGGACGAGCTGCGGCACCCTGGATGAGCTGTTTAACTGTGCTCCGCGTCATGATAGGATAGCAGTTATCCTTGTTCTGCCCACCTCGAGTGGAAAGTTAAGGTTGGTAAGACGGGGCACTTTAAGAAGTGCCTGGAGGTACTGAAGTCCTCAGGTGAGCACAGTTCCCAGCAGAGCTTAGCCGCTTGCAAACTGGCTAACAGATCGTGTCTTCACAGCTCCAGCAGGAGCTGCTGGGCGGGGGCAGGGAACGTGCTTGTGAATCCTACAAGCACCTCACTGGGGTGTGGCTGCTGGACAGTCAAGTCCATTACTGAGTCTCAGGCTCACTTGGGATCTCGTTTGTGTGTGACAGGTGAGGAAACTAGGCTCGCAGGGGAGAATGGCCTCGCTAAAGCCACACAGCTGATGTGTGTAAGATCCTTATGACGAAGTTTACAGATCCTGGAGTAGAAGCGTTAGTGGTTAAGACAGAGACTTTGGGACTCAGCAGATGTGGCCTGAGCCCTCGTTCTACCCTTCACAGCTGGGTGACCTTGGGCCTGGGCCTCCGCTGCCCCCCTGTAAAGCGGAAAAACATTCACAGGGATGCTCTGAGGATACGGTCAGCACAGGGCCTGGCACTGTTGCTGTGACTGGTCTTTCATTCATGCTTGTTATAAGGTGGACTCCGTGTCACCTGTTACTTCTGCAAATTAGAAGAAGATACTAGGAAAATGGTGAACAAAAATGTATTATTTCTTTTTCTGGGTACTGCCTCTCTTCTGGAGTTTCCCTAAATCAGTAGGGTTTGGTACTGAGCATGTCCATGGTGTTCAACTATTGACTTCTAAGAGGTTTCATTTGTCTGTTTCTCTGTCGGTGTATTGAAGGTGGTGAAGGCAGAGCCGTCTTTTTTTGGTGAACTTTTAGTAGGACCTGAAGACTTGGGAACCTGGGCTGAGGGTGTTAGTTTAAATGTTCCACTGCAGTCTGGGAAACACATTCTCTGGGCATGTCCTCTTATTGAAACTCCAGACTGTCTTTCCAATATCAACTCGGTCTGGGAAAGTATGGGCTCTTGATAAAGTTCCTAGGCAGCGTTTAACTTTTATCCTTTAAACTCAGATGACTTAGCTGTACAAACAGCAAGCAAAAGGCGTCCCCAGGCAGATTAAATTGCCTTTTCTTGGCAGATAGGAACCTTGACTCCCGACCACAGGGTTCCTCTCTCCTCCCCTCCCTTCTCTGGGTTTGTCACAGGACCTGGCAGGACGCAGCATGACCCACCGAGAGATGCACTTCCCCAAATGTTCAGTCAGTTTGCTTCTAGATCCTGCCCACAGATTGCATCGGTCACACCAACAGCTGAAGTTATGAAAGTTTCAAAGTGCATACGGCCTTCCCGAAGACCTTGTAGGATTGCTGTTTCCCTCCCATTTCCTTTGCTTAATGGGAGGGGGAAATGGAAGCTCTGAAAGGAATGGCTTGCTCGCGCCATCAGGAAAATCACTGTCAGTGGCCAAGGTTATGTTTAGGTTTTGCTCTGGGTCCTGCGTTTGGGGTGATGAGATGTTCTTCTTACTAACTTGTACAAGTAGTAAACACAGGATAAGGATATTAAAAGGAGGAAACGTTTAATTGCTGGGGCAATTTCCAGTGTGGTCAGTTTCTTTTTAAGGGGTAGCTCTTCCAGATGCAATACAGAAGCGTTTGGTAAATTCCTATAATCTTCTTAAGAGTTATATAGAATTTTAGACTTTACAACACTTTTCTGCATATATATAGTCATTTAGCGTGCACCAGGCAGGTTTCCCATTTGCCAGAAACTAAGAGTCTCGACCACAGTGATATCAGACAGCTGGGTTCAAGGGTAGCAGATGAATGAAGGCACATTGGAGATGGCAGAGCGAGAACAAGATAGGAAGGACTCGTGTGAGAAAGTTGTCCCCTGTCCCTGCAGTGGTCTGAGGAAGCAGACCTGGGTTCAGATCTTGCCCTCAGCCCTGCTAGCTGTAGGATCTTGGGCAAATGCTTGATTTATTTTCTTGGAGCCTCAGTCTTCTCATCTGGAAAATGGGAATACTACTGACGACAATGTGTGCTCGCAGGAATTGGAGAGATGAAATGAGAAGAGCCCATAGTTGGTGCTCAGGGAGGTGGGAGGTGGAGGCTGGGAGTGCAGCTGGGTGGAGGCTCGAGGGGGCGGAGTGCCAGGGGGTGGATGGAGGCCTTTTGCTGACTGCGGGCAGTGTCACTTGGCACCCCTCAACCATCTGTCTGGGCCCTCCCACCCTGCAGGCCTGGCTCTGGGCACAGTGCTGAGACGCTCATGCTGTCATTGGGCAGACATACCCTTGGGGTAAGGACTGCGGCTGTGGACAGGGCCCTCTACCACCACGTCTGCACCCTGCACCCAGGGGCTGTGAAGGTGTCAGGGGGCTAGGGTCACTGGTCAGTAGAAAGTCTGACTTTGCCTTTTGCTCTTCCAGTGGAAGTCCTAGCGAGGATGAGCCACTGAGTGGAGGCTCCTGGGTCACAGCCGGGGAGCGTGTGTCCCCTGAATAGGCTGGACACCTGCTGAGGGGAGACCCTTGCCGAGCCCTCGTCCAGCAGACACCCGGCACCCAGATGTGTGTGGAGGCCTAGCGGGGACCCTCTGTCTGCCGTGAGCGCTGAGCAGGGAGTCTCAGTGGAGAGGTGGGAGGTAAATTCGAGGACCGGGAAGTGACAAGATTTAAACAGACGCCAGGGAGACTGCCGTTGTGGAGGGATGATGTTGGCAGGCAGAGATGCTGAGCACAGTGGCTACTTGTGTAAAGGGGAGTGGACGCTGGTGTCTGGGGCCTCCTGTGTGCTAAGCTCTTTGTACACATTTTCTTACTGACGTCTCCCAGCAGTCCCCAGAGCGAAGGTGTTCTCTCTGTCATTTTAAAGATGAGGAAGCCAAAGTCAGGCGACTTTCAAAGTGACATTGAAGCTGCCCAATGCCTTCGGACGTGTCCTCGCCCCACCTTGCATATGGGCTTGTGGGTACAGACAGTGGCTTGAGGGCTTTTAAAAATAAATTGTATATGTGTGTGCGGTACAGTTCACTCTTCGGTGTTTAGTTCTGCTGAGTTTTGACAAATGCGTAGATGGAGTGTGCTTCTTAAATTCAAAATTTTTACACAGAAATTTTTTTCTGTTTCTTTAATTTTGTATCTATATAAGATGACAGACTAAACTTACTGTGGTCATCATTTCATGATGTATGTAAGTCAGATTGTTACGCTGTACACCTTGAACTGATACAGTAAACTTGAACTTATGTCTCAGTAAAACTGGAAGAAAAATTAAAAGAAAATTTGAGGTTGTTATAAATTCACACAAACATAGTCGTTGTAAGAAATAATAGAAATCCTGTGTACCGTTTACTCAGGGTCCCTCAACAGTAACATGTTGCAAAACCGTAGTGCGAATGACAAGCAGGAAATTGACACTGATGCAGATACAGAACATTTCCATCTCCTCGCGGCTCCCTGCTGCTGCCTTTCCCTAACCACACCCTCCTCCCTCCCACTCCCGTACCCCCATCCCAACCCCCCAGCCACTACTCGTCTCGTCTTCCTTTCTATAATTTTGTCACTTCAAAAACGCCATGTAAATGGAACAATGCAATAATTAACCTTTAGGGATTGGGATTTTTCGCTCAGCATAATTCCTTGGAGATGCATCCAAGTAGGTACCAACCGTTCATCCCTTTCTACTGCTGAGGAGTGTTCCATGGTGTGCTTGTTCCGCAATTTGTTTAGCCAGTCATCCGTTGAGGGACATCTGGGTTGTTTCCTGGTTTTGGCTGTTATGGATAAAGCTGTTATGAACATTCATGTGCAGGTTTTTGTGTGAACATAAGTTTGCGCTGCTCTGGGATGAATGCCAAGGCGTGCGCTTGCTGGGCTGTACGGTAGTTGCTTGTGGGGCTTTGAGGGATGTGTTTGGGATGGAGAAGCAGGGTTGGGGGTCTTGCTGCAGAGGGCCTGTGTGGGACGTACAGGCCTGGGGGCTCCTCCCTGACATCCTGGGTGGGCTGCTTCACCTGCCTGTGAAATGGGGATAATTGAACCTGTCATGTAACTCATGCATATAAAGGTATACAGTAGGTGCTCAGTAGATGGAAACAGTTGTTAATATGAGTTACGAGAAGACCCACCAGGCCAGGGCAGAGTCTGTGCCCCAGAGGTGGCCTCAGGAGGCCGTTACCTTGCTGCTGGTGGGCTCTGGGGCCTCCTTTTTCCCTTGGGCAGAGCTGTGCACCCAGCTGTCCCTCAAAGGCCGAGTTCCTGTCTTCTCCCTGAGAAGTCCCTGGCCCCGTTCTCAGACTGGGCTGTGAGTCTCTGGACGTGCACTGGCATTCCCCAGTGAGCCTGGCCAGGCCCATGCCACGGATCAAAGGAATCCCAGGGAATTCCAGATAGTGCCAGGTTCTGCTGGTCTGGATTTGCCTCACAGGGTCTGGGAATGTGCCCAGATCATTTCAGATGTTGCTATGATTTAGCCTAATTCCAGAAACGTGTACAGCTCTTGCTGTAGTCAAGGCCCTGTGCTAGGTGTTGCAAAGGGTTCGGAAAAAATCAGTCTTTCAACGGATCGACACAGCCAACTCCAGCTCTTTGGGGAGCCTGCTGTGGCCTCATGGTCAAGTCTCCATTCAGTCTGGCATTCAGAGCCTTTGGTCTGGTGGGAATCTGTCTTTTGAGCCCCTTGTCCGGCTGCTGCCCCCTTTCCACGTGCCCTGGGTGTCCGCCACCAGTGTGGTAACTGCCCCCCCACGCCGTGTTCAGGCCGGGCCGCCATGCTTTGCTCACTCTTCCCGCTGCCTGGTGACTCTTCCTTTCCTGCTGCAATCTTGCCTAGTTTCTTTTTAATAAAAAGGTGTCGTAGGCACTGGTTGAAATATTCGCACAGCGTGTGCGGGCGTAAAGCTGTACCGTCAAGGTGCCTCGTCCCGCTGCAGGGGCACGTGGCTGTGGGGCCATGCGGTACTGCCTTCTTGCTGTTTTCATATACAGTGTATCTTGGAGAGTTTTGTGTCTGTACCATTAGAATCCCCTCATTAAAACCGTGGTGCGGGTGGTGTGGTATTTGCATAGCTATGCCAGGGTTTCTGTAACCAGTACCCTCTTGATGGCCATCCAGGTTGCCGCCGCTCCTGGGCCCTTATAGGCAGCGCTGCGCGTCGTTGGCCCTGTGAAAAGGGGTCTGTTTGCCACTCAGCTCCAGTGCCCTCCTCCTGTCTGCCTTTGGCAGCTGTGGTGCCTGCACTCACAGTGCTCTTTCCATGACTCCCGAGGACAGGAATTAGTGGCGGACCGTCTTCCTCCTTCCAGTGCCTGCCATGTTTGCCGACCCCCAGTTCCCGGGAGCGCATGGTGCCCCAGTATTCACCGGCCTCTGCGCCCTGGCCTTTTGTAGCGGTAGGGCAGGGGCAGAGCTGTGAGAGCTGGGTCGCCTGCACCACTTCCTCTGTTTGGCTTCATGCTTGGTACGCAGCAGCTGCATCAGATGGGCTAACGTGTTTCCATGGTGATAGACTTCCATGGCACCATTCTTACTGGTTCTTACTGGCTGCCTACTGTTTCACCAGAGGCTTGGGCTGTAATATAGCTAGTCCCTTCTTGATGGAATTTAGTTTTGAAAAGTTTTGATGGAATTTTCCTTTTAAAAAATTTGAGAGGACAGATGCCTGGGTGTCCATTGCTGAGAAAAGATGGGGGCCCATGGGCTCCCCTGTGACACTAGTGACAGTCGCTACTGTTGACTGAGCACTTCTTCAGATGAGCTGGGTTTCTCCCTGAGCCAAGGGCCAGAGCTTGGTTTCCATAGGGTACAGTCAACTGAGGCAGGCACTGCGGTCCCTGTTCTGTGGAGAGGGAAGCCGAGGTTCAGAGAGTAACACGTAACTTGGCAAAGGTCACTCGGACAAGACATTTCAAGAGCTGGGATTCCAGCTCAGGTGTGCTCGACTCAGGACCTGAGCTTGTAACCACGAACCCTCCTGCCTATTAGGGAAGAAGGGGGTGGGGGGAGGGCAGGTCACCCCCGGGCCTTGGGGCAATGGCTGGCCGCCCCAAAACTGAATCAAGGTTGCACCCAGAGGGAAGAAGGCTGCCATCAGGCCTCGCCTCTGTCTCTGAGCGGCACAAAGGGTCCCTTTGAAGAGAGAGTCCCCAAGTGCCCCTCGGGGCACTGTCCCGCTCCCGAGCCAAACATCCAGGGGGCTGGCGAGCATTCCTGGCTCAGCTTTCTGGCCAGACTCGGAGGAGTGATCTGAAATTCTTTGCTAGGGCAGATCATACTTGGTCAGAACGTGTCACTTCTATATTGATGTGGCTTTGAAGCTCTGCAGGTCTCCCAGTGTGACCTGGGAGCCTGTTGTCTCCACCGGGCCTCCCCCCTGAACAGTCAATCCTTTGAAAATGTATTGATTTTCCTCCTCCCCTTCCCTGCTTTTGCACTTTGGATGAACCTTGTTTTCGAAGAACAGTAGAAGGTAATTTTCCTGGGCTTGCCAGCTGGCCCGTAATTGAGCAATTTCAATAACACCCACTGTAAAGTCTAATCGAAGTACACAGGAAAATATGATTTACAATCTGGACAGCAAGTAAATACCAGGGCGCAATTAATTTTTACACAGAGTAGCAGATTCTAGAACATTTTCCTGCACTGACCGGTTTGTTTTTAATTACAGGTTGGGAACGGCCTTTTTATTTAGTTTTTACTCTTATTATCATCACTTTTTACTTTCTAATACTTTTTAGGTTCCTTGGACCTGTCTGGCTTTCTCTGCAGGCGTGACCACAGATGAGTGGGAAGGAGACAGGATCAGAGATTAATTTATAAGGTGTGATTTTCCCGCCCTGAACTGAACGGCCACACTCTTGGGGCGTCTGCTTGGTGGGAGATGACGGTAGATGAGGGAGATGCCCTGGGCTGTGTAGAATGATGGTACCAGCCACTCCTGGGAGCTCAGAGGGGTGTGCGCAGACCCTGCAAGGGCTGTGGCTTGGTTTGGCACATTCTGAGGAAGGGGACAGAGCTACAGAGGCCCCCAGTGTTGCAAATGTGTCATGGTGGAAACGTGGTGCTTCCAAGGATGGGAAATACGTGCCTTTAAATGGACCCTCCTGGTTCTTCCAGAAGCTTCTGTTCAGACCTGGGTGGACAGGAGCCACCTTGCTGACTGCCGAGCTCTGACCCCTTGGGTTTTGACTGCAGGGTGAGCACATATCTGGCTTCAGCCAACCTTGGGTTGTCTGTAGAACCAGCTCAGTGTAAGAAGTCAGACAACTTGAGGACACTTTGGGGACAGCATACTGAGGAGCCCAGACCTGGAGATCTGTCATAAAGCTTCCACGTGCAGTTACTAAGTACTACATATAAAAAAGATAAGCAGCAGGTTTCTACTGTACAGTGCAGGGAAATAGATTCAATGCCTTGTAATAACCTGTAATGAGAAATAATATGAAAAGGAATATTTATATACATATATAACTGAATCACCATGCTCTACACCAGAAATCAATGTAACATTGTAAACCCACTATACTTCAATAAAAAAATAAAAGTTCCATGAGGCTGAACTGAGATTCACTGTTGTGCACATCAGCACGTTGACTTTAGGTTGGTGTAGGGGATGGGGACTCAGAAAAGGTGACTCTGGCCTTGGTGGCCCTCCCAGGATGCTTCTCCTCCAGAGGGAAGGCAGTTCCATTCCCAGCGGGGTCCCAGCGTGGAGGGGAGTGGGCTGCTCTCTCTGGGCCCTGGTCTTCCCCAGTTCTGAATCTCTTTGCCTTTCTTTTGTCTTTGCAGGGAGCTGACGACACGTGGCTGTTTCCTGGAAGAGCCCCACCCCGAGGGTGAGTGGCTGGGAAGGAGCTGCTTCTGCTGACAACGTCACCTGGAAGGCGCCCAGGAGGTCTGCCCAAGTCTGCCGACCTGAAGATGGCTCGTGCCCACCCTGAGCTGGCGCCCAGCGCCTGAGGTCCTTACCATGGTGATGATCCTGAGTCAGAGCCTCGACAAGCAGGGAGCTGACCCCGTAGCATGCAGGACCTTCAACCCTGAGCTGGTAAGGACCCAGTGGGCCTCATTTCTCTGATGACCCTTTTGAGGCCCATTGTCCAGGTGGGGCTGTGGACTGAGCAAGCAGATTAGCAGACCGAGTCCATAGGGCCCGCGAGCGGAGCTCTGTGAGACATGGCAGGTGGGGTGGTGGGGCTGGCGGGGCCAAGTCACCCAGGGCCTGGCTGTGTCCTCACAAGAAGGAAGTAGCCGGCAGAGAGTGGAGTCCTCTGGTGAGCGAGGAGGGAAGGCCAGCGCCCTGGTAAATAACACCAAGCCGCCCCTGCCGGGCTGAGGCGGACATTCCTCCTGGTCTCCACCCGGTAAGGGAGGTGATTTCTGGAAGCGGGGTGGTAACCGAGTTGGGGCTAAGATAAGGCCGTGCCTCCAGAGGGCGGTCAGAGTTAGAGCTGCCACCTCAGGAATGTCAAGAGTGGGAGATGATGGCGAAGAAGGTGCAGCCCGGTGGCCAGGGTGGTGATGGCCCCCACGGGTGAGCTGGGTGCAGGGGCAGCCAGTCTGTACTTCTGGGACTGAGAACAAAGCGGCCTCTTAGCCCTCCTTCCAGCCTTGATTCCTCAGGAGCTAGTGGGCTGCCCTCTGAAGAGGGAACAGGGAGAAGTCCCACTCGGGCATTTTGCACGTGGGCTTAGTCCCCAGGACTCTGCCGCTTCTGTGTCAGGGATTCATCGTCGAGGGTCACACTGCCTGGCGCCCCTCCTGGCTCCCCTCACAGCCCCTTATGGGAACCCACACAAACACCTCGTGGGCTTCCTCCCCCGATCTCACACCAGCTTCCACACCAAGAGTGGGGTCTCAGGTCCCTGTAGGAGCTTGTGAAAGCCACCGAGACCTGTGTCCACCCTGCGGGCCTCACGGAGTGCCCTGGGTGTGTCAGGCCCTGGGCTGGAGGAACTCCAAAGATGAGCCAGGTCTCTGCCCATCGCTGCTTCCTTTCCAATTTGCATTGACTGTATATCTGTAATTAGATTCCCTCTCACCATCCCCACTGCTGCCACTCTGGTGCCACCTGCATCCTCTCTTGCCTGGATACTAATGGGAACTGGTCCCCTGCCTCTGCTCCTTTAGCCTGTTCTCCACCCAGCAGCCAGAGGGAATGCAAGTCAGACTGTCCCTCCCCTGCTCAGAACCTGTCCACTGGCTTCCCATCTCTGGCCGAGCAAACACCAGAGCCCTTACTTGGAGGTAAAGGCCCGGTATGCTCTGCCCCTGAGACCACTCTGTTTTCTCTCTGCTCTGCCACTCACTTGGCTCAAGCCAGGCCGGCCTCCTTGCTCAAACGTGCCTCAGGGCATTTGCACTTCTTCCATGGCCTGGAACACTCCACCTTAGCAGGGTCTCTCCCTCCCTCCCTTTCCTTGGCCACCCGGCCTAAAATCTAATCCCACTACCACCCCCACCTCCATTCCTTGTGCACTCTGTGCTTTCCCATCTCCTTTTCCCTCCAAGGCACTTAACCACTTTTCTGACATTTTGATCTTGTTCCTTGAGTGACTCCTGCACTGGAAGGTGAGCTTCACAAGGCAAGGACTTTGTCTCGTTTGCTTCTTGCTGAACACCTTGTGCCTGACCCTTGGCCTTGCACGTGGTGGGCGCAGGGACATTTGTGCAGCGAATGAGGGTGGGTTCCTGTAGCCCAGCTTGTTGGCTTGTCCTCGTTTTAGTCCCTTCTCTGCTGCTCAAATTCATGGCTGGGAGGTGCCAGGATGAGTTGCTCTGTTTTCTGCTGTCTTGGTGTTTCCCTGGTGAAATTAGAGCGTTCCTGTAGAGCAGCTCTGACCAGAGCAGAATGGCTCTCAGGGGCGGACCTCCTGGAGCTCCCAAGGGAGGGTCCCTGTCTGGGTCCAGCTGTACTGGTGCCTTAGTTGCCGCCACTGAACTTGGTTCCATCTTGGGGCGGGCCTGGCCGGGGCTGGCCGTGGAGCTGGTTCCAGGGCTCATGGGCCCGTGGTCATCTGAGACAGGGCCTGAGCTCCTGCCAGGAGGAGGGTGGCCTCCCAGCCCTCACGGGGAAGGAAAATCATCTGCTCAGAAAAGAAAAGGAGAGAAAGCCAGGGGAAGCAAACTGCCCTTGAAGGGGGCTCTGGGGCTTCCCAGGCCAGGGTCTGCCTTTTCTTCCCACACGCCACCCCTTCCCTTCTTGGAAGGGCATTTTCTGTCTTCCTCCTCGTCTTCCTGTGCCTAGACTCCCAGATGGACAGGCCAGCTGTGGGACCAGCCACCTTTGGAGAGGAGCCTTCTTTGTCAGTCTGTGGGCGCGTTCAGGTTGGCAGCACATCACAGGCCTGACCTGGTTCTGCTCACGGTGCAGGTGGAAGCAGAGCGTGGGCCGGCGTTGTCTGGGTGGGGCCTGTAGAGGTCCCACCTCCCCACCTCTCCTGGAGCCTCCCCCACCTGCTGAGGGGCAGGGATGCGTCTTTCTCTACCTGCTGTATAGACAGGAAACAGAGAGCCCAGGGGACGGAGGGCCCAGGTCACACAGCTGGCGAGCAGGGTGCCAGGTTGCAGGCCTCCAGTGCAGGCCCTTGTCCACTCCACTGTGGCCCTCACGCACGCCCCCGCCCGGCTCCTGAGGCTGCAGTCATCCCTGGACTCCGCTAGGCCTGGGGGAGAGGCATGGGCTGTAAACAACCAAAGAAAGACCCAAAATAAGATCAGTCTAGCGATGACATCCACGAGTCAGAATGTAAGATGAACTGATTAGAGTTTGCTCCGAGCAGCCAACAAGGTTGAGAGGAAGATGGGGGTTTTGCTTCAGCTTCCTAAACTGGTAACGGCATCCTCACGTAAATACCATCAAGATAATAACAGGAAAGATGGAAAAGCTTTTCTCTTTTGTTTTCTAATCAGACTAAGAAGATAACAGAAGTGGGGGGTTCAGATTAAAAAAGAAGTCTTGAATCACCACAGGCCATTTTGAAATTATGGGAGCCGGCGGCCCCGCAGTGCAGACAGAGCCTCAAACTGCAGGTGAAGGTCACCTGGGGGCCCGGACGCACTGGGAGGGGAGAAACATGGATGCCCCCCGGGCCCTGGCCAGCCCTCCCACCCCCGCCTGCTGAGGGTCACTGTGATGGTTCTCTTGTTCTCCTTTTTCTAAAAACTAAGTGCCAGTGGCGACGTGACTGCCCCTACTCCCGAGAGAGAGGTGGGAGGACAGGAGAGGGGCCGTAGAGCTCGGTCTCGCCGTCCCCCAGGGTGGGGTGCCCGGCCCCAGCTCGGCTTGCACAGCGCGCAGCGATGACTCTCGGTTCCCCTTTCCCCCACTCCGCCCGGTCGCCTTCCTTTCCTTTGCCGAGCGGCTCTTCCTTCGAGTGTTCTAACATTAGCTGCTGCCGCTGGAAGGCAGCCCAGACTTTTGACCTCGGGAGCAGCGTTCCTCCGGCTCCTTCCCACACACCCACGCTCAGGCCAAGAGCCCGTTCTCTCTCCCCACAGCGACCGCCTTCCCCGGCCAGGCCGACCTCCTCTGCCCCGAGGCTCCCGGCCCTCTCTACAGTCCAGAGACCAGCGGGAGTTGGGGGTGCTCTCCTCCAGGGCAGAGGGCAGGCTACCTCACTTTCCTCAGCCTTGAGGTATTTCCGGCAAAAACAGATACCGGTTTTTGGAGCAGGTGCTTCCTTCCCCGCTTGTCAGATGAGGATGCCAAGGATAAGTGACTTGCCCCACAGAAGAGTCAGTGACTGCATTAGGCTGGGCACCCGGGGTCTTCATCCTCCCGTTCACCCGGAGTTGGCGTTGGGCTCAGCAGCCCCAGCCAGGATCCCTGGCCGGAATCCAGAAATGCGCAGAGTCCAAGGCAGTCTGATGCCTTTCCTCCAGCTAGCAGGGACACCATGGCCCGCCCTGCCGTGGCTAACCCTGCAGCCCGGGGAGCCAGGGCCCCCACCCTATCTCCATCAACATCTTTGAGAGCCTCCACCCAAAGGTGCTCCTCCCTTCTCAGCTTCTCTTCTTGGGCCTGGCTCTCCCTTCTGCTTTCCATGGCCAAGGTCTCTCCATGTTCCCTTCCAGAGGCTGGGGAGCCCCACGTGTTCCCCTCAAGTGTGAGTGTGGCTTCATCTGCATGGCGCTCTGGTTCCCCATAACATGCAGCAGGAGAAGGAAAGAGTGACACAATTGCTTTAGTCAGTAGTCTGCAGAAGAGCGTTATGAAGAAGCGTGATTATGGCCAGAGATGAGCTCGGCCATTTTCTGTCTGAGCTAGTTCCTCATTAAATAATAACCTGAATTGTGTCTTTATTTAAGTCAGGGTTTCTTGTCTTAGTCAGACAGATGGTCCCTGAAACCTCGATTCGATTTCTAGCTCTTGCCTTTCCTATGGAAGATATGATTCCAAAACCTTCTCCGGTGATCCAAGGAACCTGGGACACCAGGCTCTGCCATGGGGGAGGCTCAGGAAGCGAGCCTTCAGAGGGGGAGAAACGCCCAGGGGAGCTGTGCTCATTGTCTCGTCGCGCTGCAGACACCACCAGGGCCTGGGCGTGCACTTGTGTGCGTACACTGCGTGTCTTGTGAAACCTCAGATGGTGAGAGTTTCCCTGGGGGCCTGTCAGGCCTCACCACATCGTCCACATGGTGATTGGCTCATCCTTCCCACAGTGGGTGCAGAGGGCTCGAAGGGTCAAAGAGCTGGCTGCAGAATGGCACAAACCAGTGGGAGTGAAACAGCTCTGGACAACCTGGAGCGGGAACCTCGGGGTTGGACCCAGGGAAACCTGCCAGCGGTCAGAGTGTGCCAGGGGCCTGACACCCTGGGGTGCTGTCGGTTACATGGTATTCTGGCCTGCCCACCATCCACCCAGCCTCTTGGGTGGGGCTCTGTTGGGGCTCTGCAAGCAAGATAAAGGCTCTGTCCCATCGTTTTGGTTTTTTTTTTCCCTTTAGCTACCCCAGCAGGAGGCAGAAAGCCCAGGGGAAGTAGTTAGCCCGCGATTATTTTAGGCCTCATGTTTGACCTGAAAAAGCTGCTGCTGTCTGATCAGTCATTTCTCCATAATTACTTTGATAGAATTTCTCTACACACTCAAATCATTTTTACTGAATTGAGCATCAGGAAGAGGACAAAGGAAAAGAAAGAGGAGAAAGCTGCATTTTGACTCCACTCTACTATACATATCCTGGCAGTTTTTTTTTTTTTTTTAGTATTTTTTTTCTTAAGCAGGTTTAACTTACACATTATATTTCCTCTTGGTACTGGAAGCCTCTGCTGAAACATCACTTTGAGTGGTTGTATGGTGTTCCTTGGAGTAGCTGAGTCCTGGCCTTCACCATTAGCCTCTTGACATCCGGCATGAAATTGGCCAGGGTTCCTCAGTTGTAAGCAGCAGAGACCATTTCCAGCTGATTTACACCGAAAGAGAATTCACTGGAGTGACAGAGAGAGCTATAGGCCTGGGAGAGTTGGTGAATAAAGCCCAGGGGAGGGCAGGGACAGGGCAGCTCGGAGGATCGTGGAGGCAGGGGCTCATGGCAGGCTTGGGGCCTCCCTGCTGGGTGAGCCTGCCCAGCACCCCCTTGGTTCAGGAGTCAGAGCTCCAGAGCGAGGAGTGCCTGGTTGGCCACACCCTTGCCCGTGCCTACCTTGTGCCGGCAGGGATGGAGGCACAGTCCCACCAAGATATGATCTGGTGATGGAGGGGAGGAGTCCCAGTGCACAACTGGGGTGCAGTTAGCAGAAGAAGGGTGTGCATCACCAGACTGCAGTTTCACACGCTCAACGAGGGGAGTGGGGCTCACCCAGGACAAGGGGCACGAGAAGGTGTTCCTTCAGGTCATGAGATCTTCGTGCGAGCGAGCGATCGCTGGTCTGTGCTCAGCCCTGGGTGCAGAGTCAGAGGCTGTGTGGGGAGCCCGGGCAGCCGGGGGTTCCATCTGGACTTTGGCTGGTGCTCTTCTCCCTTCTGCACCAAGCTTGGACTTGGCATATGCCCAGTGACAACAGGTTCTGTCCAGTGAAAATCTGTTTCCGTTGGCCCTACACCTGCCGGACGTGTGGCAGCAAGAGCAAGACAGGCTTGGGCTGTCAGGTGGTCATAGCAGTCGGTCAGCAGATAGTCACGGGGCACCTGCTCTGTGTGGGGATTACTGTGGACAGGACCACACCCTCAAGAAGCTTGGTTTTGAGGGTTGCAGAGAATGACCCTAAGAATGAATGAACTGATAGACACGGGGCAAGTGTTGAGCAAGACCCTATAGAGAAAAGCATGGATGGGGAGGGTGCTTTTCAGCCAGGACGGTCAGGGAAGGTTGCAAGGAGGTCACATGACAGGAATGAGCTGCAGAACAAAAGCCCTGAGGCAGCAGCGACCTGGGCTGGTCCCTGAACTGTGTGTGAGTGAGGACAGGATGGATGAAAACTTGGCTCACGTGGGTCCAGTGGGCTGCGGGAAAGGGGCATAGCCCGATTCTTTCCTGGTTGCTGTGGGAAGCTGGACGGTTGTAAGCAGAGTAGCCACGTGGGCTGGTCTCCCTGGGTCTGTGTGGAGGATGGAGGACGGGCTGGAGTGCAGGCGGGAGACCAGGTGGGGGGCTCATTTGATCCCTCAGTGGAGGGTGACGGAGCTTGAGCCGGGCAGTGAGGGGAGTGAGAAGCACTCACGTTCCGAGCATGTGTTGTCCAACCCGGCGAGCGGGTCTATGCAGATGCAGATAAGTTCTTGCTGGGTGAATGAACGAGTGAATACATGAGTGACTGAGGCTCGCCTCCGTGGGCACAGACCCCAGCATCCCTGATGCCCACTCACAGGTCTGGATTCCTGGGGAGGCCCTGAGGTGCCCATCTGGGACCCACTGGCTCTGTGGAAGCGAAGGCCAGTGAGCAGCACTGTTGGCTGGCCAGTTTGGAGGCCCACTCCTTCCTCGGTGGCCCTGAGTGTCTGTGCAGCCGGCACGGGGCTCCTGCCTGCTCCAGCTCTCCTGTTTTCCCTGGCCCGGTCCTGGCTTGGTTTCTGTGGGCTTCCAGCCTGGGTAGCTTTCCTCTCCTCCGGGGTGGGCGGTGAGGGCTTTGGCTCCCAGTGGGTGTTTGCTCTGTGCCCTGTGCTCCTGCAGTGCTGGGGCCATCGCCCTCAGCCGGCCAGGCCCAACTTCTCTCTCTCTGAACCTTCCCCAGGCAGCGGGCCCTGCCTGGCTTCAACAGGTGGCACTGCCGGGTGGCAGAGCTCTGATTGTCACCCGCTTTCCATTCAGTGACTGTGGTGTGAGCTGGGAGGGTGACAGAGGCAGCCGTCTTTAACTCTTCCCTGACATTTCCCGGGGTGGCTGTAGATTGGATGGAATCCAGGTGGGAGACCTGTCCTAGAAACATAAGGATTGTTTTAAACCCAAGGAGGGTGGCAACTGGAGGAGGACTGCCCTTCCCCACTTCGCCCTCTGCTGTAAGTTCCTTCAAAACCAGCTCTGTTTCCCCCAGGAAGCCAGCCCTGACCTCCAGCACCCACGGCCCGGCTCATCACCCCCCTGGTCCCACTCTCTGTTGTGCAGTGGTTGGTCTGGGTACTGTGGCCTCTATGAAATGTGAGCTTCCTTAGGGCCAAGGTTGGGGTCTTTCCTTTCTGTGCTCCAGGCCACTTAGTAAGGACCCTTAATAACCTGATTGAGTGAACACATAGCTGACTGAGGGCATAGATCCCCAGCTGGGGCAGCTGGGGATGGGGTGGGGGAGCCGGCGCCAGCGGCTTGCTACCCTCCTATCTGGGTGGGCCAGGTACTCCTAGTCAGCCCCACCCTTCTCCTTCCAGGCCTGAAAGAGCCAGGGCTTGGGTTCCTGCCCAGTTCTTGGACTAGAAGCCTTGTATGTCCCTGCCACTTGGGGCTCCTCTCAGAAGTTAGAGCCCTATGTGACCGGCTGACCCCCTTGGAGCTAAGAGCTTCTGTCACCATCCTGTGCTCAACTCTACCCCTGCCTGCACATGACTGCTCACCGGTACCTACTTGTTGGATGGATGAGTGAATGAGTGAGTGAGACCCTTCTCCCTGGGGCTCCGATGGGCAGAGTCTCCTCCTCACCAGAGCTCAGAACACTCCTGTTGACCTGGCTTCAGCTCACGCAGGGAACCCTCGGAATGTTCCACGCTCAGGTTACTGTGTTGCCGTGGAGCAAGTGCCTGGACTTGGGCTTCTTCTGGCCTCCCTGGCTTTTCACCCAGTGGCCACAGTGTTCAGCTGAGGTTAGGTGTGGGGTCAGAGGGAGATGTGCAGTGTTTACAGTGGAAAGGGAAACCACTGGGGAGATACGGTGCCAAGGAGTTCAACAGCCATAGCTGTGTGTTGAGACCAAACATAACCTTTGAGTTTCTGTTTCAGTTTGAGAGGATGCCTGGGGGGCCTCATAGCTGCACAGCAGCCTGCAGAGCGAGGGCCACCTTCTTGAGCTTTACCTGATGCTTCTGCACCGAGAAGGAAGAGCTGTTCTCTCTGTGTCTTGAAGGGAGGGCTCTCGGGGTGGCAGGTGGGCCGCTGCCCTTCACTTGAGGCTCTTCCTGTCTCCATGGTCAGGGAGGGGTCCCCTCTCCTCCTGGCCCGGGCGGTGGGGAGGTGAACTGTTTACACCACATCTCCTCCTGCGCCCTCCTCCGCATCACTCACATGGAAAAATCCCCTGGTGGCAGAAGTCATGGGGCTTTCTTGTCTGTTTTTAAAGTCCATTAACTTGATGGACTCCATAACTCACCGGAGACTCCGGACAGAGAGTCCAGACCCAATTATGGGCAGATGTCTCTTTGAATACTGTGTTCTCCTTTCCCTAATCTGACGTTACCCCTTTAATTGTGACTTTAGCAAGGGATCAGTGCAGGGTCATGTGCAGACGTGCTTCTTATGACTTGAAGAGTGATAGCTTTTCTGGTTGTTTTCAGCACACGCCAAAGAAGATGAGTCAAGGAGCGACACTTTTCTCTTGTGGAATTATGGGTGAGTAACCGAGGTGGCTGTGAGCAGTCCTTTCCTAGTCCTTCCAGCAGGGCCTGAGTCCTCCAGGGGAGACGCTGAAAGCGCTCTCTGGACGCAGGCACAGAGCAGCTGTGGGGACGCTTCTGTGTGTTCAACTGCTTCGGTCCCAGTGGTGCTGGACTGGCGCAGGGGGCTGCTGGGGCTGAGTGAGCGGCTGGGCACTGGTGTGCAGTTTACAAATGTAATTTCCAATAATGACATTGAGAGTTTCTGTCTGATTATTAAAGTAATCATGTTCACTTTTTTTAATTCAGAAAATGCACCATAGTGGAAAGTATAAAATTGAAATCTCTCACAGCCCCAGTACCCAGTTACAACCACTGTTAATGTCTTGGCGTGTTTTATGTTCTTTGTATTTTTTTACATAGCCCAGTTCATGGTGAACATATGATTATACAAAATTTTATATTGAATTTTTTTTTCACTTAGTAATAATTACCATCATTTCCCCACAGCCTTTAAATTGCCTATTCCATGCATTTTAATGAGTCTGTGGCACTACACTATGTGGCTGATTGAGGATGTAGATAACGATGTAACTGTTTCTTGGTTGTTGGGTAGAAGGGCTGTTTTGTTTGCTCTTGTGATTAACAGTGACTAAGTGTCTGAATCTTGCTCTGCCTTTCGGATTATTCCTCAGGATAGTTCCCAGGAGTGGGATAGAGAGGCCGGAGGGCAGGAACGTTTTTAAGGCTCTTGCTTCATGTTTCTGACGTGCTGTCCAGAAAGATTGTCTTGGTCCCCTGCTCCCACGCAAGTGTGAATTACCATTTTTTATAAGGGGCCGAAAAGATGACTGTATTGATTGCATTGATTTCTCCGAGCGCCGGAGGGTCGGGCAGTTTCTCCTTGTGCTGTCTCTCCCCGACTCTTGCCTCCTACGGGGACGCCTCACCAGATGAGTTTCTGGAATGTCTTCACTGAGGCAGAAGCCAGGCTTCCATGATGGGTCACCTCTGCGGGCTTTCAGATTTCACATTTGTCTCTGCAGGACCGTGTAGTCTCGGTAGCCAGCTGGGTTGGCCCTTTCCCTCTGGGCAAGGTGTTTTCTTTTTCTTCTTTAGACCCAGTTCCAGGGGATGTGGTGATGGGGGTGGAGCCGGGGGTGTCGCAGGGGGCGTGGTGCTGTGCGGGGGCCCCATCCTGAAGGATCTCCTTGACTCTGCAGCTGCTTTGGGGGCCAGCAGGGGCTCTACTCACATGTGGGGAAACTGAGGCCCCAAGAGGTGAACACCCCCAAGTCCCCTTGGTGGGCAGAGTCGGGCCCAGGGCAGGTTAGAAGGACGGTTGTTTTCTTGTCATTCATAAACCACAGCTCCGTGGGAGAGCCTGGGCGGCCCTCTTGGTGCCACCTCCCAAAGGAAATGGAAACAGGGTGATCACTAGCCTTGGTTCATTCGTGCGACACACTTCTGAGGCCTGTCCCCACTCCAGGCTTGACTGAACACCTCGCTGGTGGTTAACGGCTTTCGACAAAACCCTCAGCGACTCACCTACGTGGCCCAGAAGCCAGCCTCGTCGTCTGCTTCCTGGGCCAGAAGCACAGCTGAGCTCCGGCTGGGCTGCCTTCCTTTGTCATGAGCAGGAAGGAGAGAGAGGCTCCGGGACAGCCTTTAGCTCTGAATCGGGCCAGACCAGCGACCCGGATGGTGGGGCTGCTGGTCTTTATTTCAAGGCTGTCCGTGCATCGGGCTTTCTTGGCCTTTGCACCAAGCGCATCATAATAAGTTGGAGCTCCTGTGGGTTTGTGATGGGCGGTGCTGGCACTCACACAGCCATTCTGAACTACATACCTTTACTAATCCTCAGTTTCCTCATCTGTAAAATGGCTCTTCGATAGTACCTGCCTTGTAGGCTTGCCATGCGGACTCAGTGAGACGTTCGTACGGAGGTTGGCACAGCTTGAGCTCCATACATAATAGGTGGAGGAGAGGGCTGAGGCCTAAACTGAGAATCCTGCCCCTGCAAGAGGCCTCCGCGCCCAAACAAAGGGACCACCTTGGTTTCCCTGGGGCGGGGCTGTAGGTGAGAGGGTCCCTCTTGGGGGGCAGATCTTCAGGCCCAGGGACTAAGGCAGAGGCCCTGGATGGAGGTACGTGGGGAGAGGTCTCTCCCTAGATTCCCAGCAGAGTGGATCTGAACCCACATAGCCCAGCGGCCTGCTTTCTGCTGGGGGGGCCTCTCCCTGGCTCAAGGTTTCCAGGATGACCTGTGCTGTTCTCCTCCAGACTCTTGTTGGCAGGGGGCTCTTCAGGAAGGGCTCTGGAGCCTCCCTTGCCCGCAGGCTCTTCCCTTCTCCAGGGTCCTGTCTCCCTCCTGCTTTGCAGGCTGGCACCAAGGCACTGCCAGGAGGAGGCTCGGCGGGGCAGCTGCACTGTTGGGGCGCTCTGTGCACTTACCCCCACCTTCTCCTCGGCTTCTCTCTCTCCTACGTGCTTGTCTTTCTGTTCTCGACCCCTGCTTGATTCGGGAGACCCTGCCCCATCTGACAGCATGCCCTACCAAGGCTTTTAGAAAAGTTCATCACGGTTCGTTCAGTGGCTTGTTCCGGTAGGTATTTACTGAGTACCTACTATGTGTCAGGCACTTGGTGCAGGGACGGAGTGAATCAGCCCCTGCCCTCAAGAGGGTTTCTGTCTAGTGGAGGAGAAAGACCAGGGAGCGGTGGATGAGGCCAACTTCCACGCTCCGCGCCTGCAGCGGGGCCCTCAGAGCTGCGGCACTTCAGCCCGTCCTCCTGAACCTCAGTTTCCTCATCTGGCACAGTGCAGGTGTTTGTGCGATTTAAAGAGACAGCGGCACATGGGAGGTGCCAGGTCAGTCCCTCTCCCCTCCATTCCTTTCCTGCACTTGCTGAGGCAGGACTGTCAGTGGCCCGAGGCCTCCGCAGCCTGTGTGCTGGTGGAAGCTCCGGGGGCTGCTCCGTCCCAGTGAGCCCGTGAATCGAGGTGCAGCCTCTCCCTGCGTCATCCTGGGAGGGCATCTCAGCAGCGACATCTCGTCTTAGTCGTGCCTACCTGTCAGTACCAGGGAAGAGGACACCCAGTGGGTCCAGGCAGACTTTTCAAGAGGCCTTTTTGGGCCATTCCAGGGCTGCACGATGCTCAGTGAAGATAAAAAGTCAAAGTATTTATAGTCACCAAAACCCCCTACCTGTCTCCTGAAGATAAAGGACTCTTTTCTGGCCCTGATCTGTGGAATTCTCCCGTGAGAGCTCGAGAGAGCTTGGCCCTGACTCGGTGCATTTCCCTCCTCAGCTCCCACGTGAGGGTCCTCAGTGGACGCTGGGCTTGAGTTGAAGTTTCGTAAATATTCTTTTGCTGTTGTTGCTGTTGTTTTATAATTTATTTGATTAGAATCTTACATATTGCCATTGGGTGATAATGTCTTTCAAAACTGCACCCACTCACCCATTGTAAATATTCTTAAGAAAATCTGGGCAAGTGGGTTAGGGTGGGGAGTGCAGCGGCCTGTTTGCTTCCTCTTCAAAGGCCACCCTTGCAAGTAGCTCAGCCTCTTCTGCACCCACTGAGATAAAATGCTTTACAAGGTTCACAGCAATGTTCTGTTTTTAAGTACTTCATGCTCAGTTGTTGTGAGCTGGATTCCAGGCCCCTCCCCACTTTCGTCCCCACACCACCCCACCAAGTTTAGGAACTTGATACAAAAAATGGTTTTGTTCTTTTCCAAAGTAGGGGGCAGAACAAAGGCAGCGGGAAGTGTGAATGGGAGAAGCAGGCCAGAGCCAAGCCGGGCTGCTGGCCTGCCTGCTCTGCACCAGGGCTGACTGCCCCGGCTAGACTGCCCACCCAGCCTGGGCACCACAGCGCTCCTTCTAGCAGAGACAATGCTGTGCCTCTTGGCTTCCTTTCTCACCTCCCAGACCATCCTCAGCACACCTTCTGTACTGAACCAGAATTTCCTCTGCAAGCAGCTTCTCTGGGGAAGAGCCTTCCACATGACCGGTAATTGTGTTCTTTACACAGGAAACCTTGGTCAGGTGTCAGCTTCATGGGTGTGGCCCGCCCATTGGTCAGCTGGTCCAACAGGCGAACCAGTTTCCATTCCTGGCAGTGATTTTTAGTGGGTGCAGACGATCCCAGCTGTGCCCGAGAACCATTCTGTGCTGGGGGAGGCAGGGGCTATACAAGAATCCCCAGCGCATGGCTCCCTCCAGGTCCTCCACCATTTGCTGTGGGAGATGCTTCTTCACGCTAACCCAGGGTCACACGTGTACTAGGGGAATGATTTTTGGTGAAACAGGGCAAGTGAGGTGAGAGTGGCCTCCATTCACCACTCTTAGCTGGGCTAGTCTCACCCCTTAACTGGGTTCTGTGTTGCAGGGACACTGGACACTACACACTCCATTTTCCTCACCGCTCAGGCTAAGAGAAGGCCTGGAAATCAGACAACATGTGAGAAAGTGCGTGCAACGCTGGTTGTTTCCAAAAGGCCACTAGGAAAAGTCGTGTAAATACAAGTCGGTGGACAGAGAACAAAACAAATCATATGCTCAAAAAAAAAATTGGGTGGAAACCCATAATTACTTTAGGAGTTATGGTAATAAATTATTTATTAATGTAAATTATTTCACAGGCGAAGAACATAGAGGAAACTTGAGCAGAAGGATCATACATTATGTATAAAAAGGAATTGTAAAAATATTATAGCAGCCCTCCTTGTGCCTCTCTGGTTCAGGTTTGTCAGCATTTTAATTATAAGCCTTTACTTTCTGTGTTTAATTACTTGTCTGTTAAAGTCGGCTCTGCACATTAAAGGGCTTTTCTTGGGGGGGTATCATCTGTATTAATTTCTACAGGGTAAACCAGTTGGCTGGGTTGAGCCGGGCAGGACGAAAAGATTTCAGTCTTTTCACTCCACCACCGTTTGTCGCTGAAAGTGGGATGTGATCGCACCGCGTACGAAAAAGCCTACATTCGGAGGCTGAGCATTTTAGGTTTCCAAGAACAAGCAAACATGTGACTGAAACAAAATGAACGGCAGTGATAGCAGCCAGGCTGCTCAGGCCGAATTTCTGGCCTCGGCCGCTTTCTCCCGTCTCTCGGAGATGGCCGTCCTGCACATCATCATTGGGCCAGGGCCTCCTGTGAGAAACTGATTATTAACCAAAATGGGCTAGAGTAAGACTTGCTTTCATTTTTTAACGTATACCCATATACAGATGTGCATAGGTGTGATTTTTTTTAACTTGCTTGTAATTACTTATTCATTTAGATTTATTGTGGTCATAGGTGTGACTTTTCCATGTCTAAAATAGGGCAAGATTTGTCCATACAGAGTGCTTCCCATTTTTCCTTGCACCGTTGATTGGTTTTAGACAGTGTTTCTGAAATAAAGTGCAGAATGGAGGTAGGTGCAAAGTGTCGTTGGCACATGATGGCTGTTTACGGTGACAAGTGAAAAGGAAGCCTTCTCACCCAGGCTCGCCTGCCATGGGCTGGGGAGGGGGTCCTAGTGGTGCCAGAGGATAGGGAATGGCAGCTACCAGACTGGCCTTGGGCACCCCCGCTATGCTGCATCGCCAGGTTGCCTTCCATGTGGAGAAATGGTCGTCAAGAGGCAGCCTGGCCCAACTGCAAGGGCACGGCCTTGGGACTGCAGGCTGCGTTTGCCCACTGTGTGTCCACAGGCGAGACATGGCACTGTTCTGAAGCTCGGCTTCCCCACCAGTCACTCGGGGAGTGCTGTGACGCCCCGTGAGCTGAGTACTGTGCTTGGGATATCTGCTCATGCTCTTTCCCAGCTTCAGCAAGGATCCCAGTGGGGTGTAAGTTAATTAACGGTTAATGAGAATTTATTGACAGTTTCCTGAATAGCTCTCCCAGCTGACAATTTTCTGATGTGTATAATGGCGCCCAGCTTTGCTGCGCGTGTTGGTTTAGAGGTGGATGGCAGGCAGCTGCATATTTCCCATGCTCCGTGCGTGCCCGCGGCCCGGGTAGGAAGCCGAAGGAGATGGGTAAAACTGACCTTTCTGTCTCCTCGGAGTTTTTGTTGCCATTGTGAGTACTAGCTTTTTCCTGTATGTTTCTGAATGCCCCTGGAGGTCAGGGGTAGAGCAGGGAGTCTGTTCAGAGCTGAAAGGGCCTCCGTCTGTGCTTCCTCAGATTGGGAGACTGAGGTCTACACTGCCAGTGCCCAGTCTGGAGGGTTTGTTTTTTTATACCCCTGTGCTGTCTGTTTGGGGATCCCACTGTGGGCATCTTTTTATAAGAGCAAAGACTTCGCAGAAGCATTGGTAGCTGCCATGGGCCACCCCCACCCGGCTGGTGACAGCAGGACCCTGGCAAGTACTCTGAACTCACCAGGCTCTCGGGCTTCTCCCAGAGCCCCTCGAGCCAGCCCTCCCTCAGTGGGGCCAGTGGAGTGTTCTCTCCAGCCATCCTAGACCCTTGTCCTCATGCCTTGCCTCAGGTGCTTGGTGTCCTGTGCTGCTGTCCCTGAACCCAAGATGCAGCTGACATTTTATGATTTATTGCAGGTGAGAGGGCACAACCAGAGGCTGAACCTTCAGCAGGCAAGGCCCGGGAACCTTGTCTTCCTGACACAGCTGTGAACTGAGTCCCCACCCTGGTGATCCAGGAAAAGAGACACCCCTGTGGGCCAGGGGCTGTACAGTTCGTTTCAAAGTAGATGATGCCATTGTGGGGCAGCTCACGTCATTGCCCTGTACGTTTTCCCACCTGTGTTCTTTTCGTAAGACCAGTGTGATAAAGCTGCCTTCAAACAGCCACCTCAGCGCTCTTGAGTTTCCCATTGAAAGGGCTGGTGAGCTTCTACCCCGAAATCAAGCATGGAGTCCTTGCAGCCCTGAGGCCGAGCTAGCAGAACCCAGCCCACAGGGCAGGGGAGGCATACTGACGTCAGCACAAGGAGACAGGTGTGAAATCCAGGAGTGAGTCAGCCAGCCTCGATCTGGCTGGAGGCCTGCTGCCCTGGCCTGGGCGGCTGCAGGAGCCTTGCGTCTCGGGTCTGTGCTTTAGGTGCTTAACCTCTTCTAGAAACCACATTCTGCTGTGGTTATGTCACCATAAGGCAGCCTCGAAACACAGCATAGAGAGATCCGAGGCTGTAAATCTCCTCCATCTTTTGAGCGTAAGAAAGCTTGTAGTCCACTCAGAATCTGGGCCCCTGGGAATTTCCCTTCAAGTTTGAGGGCAAAAATGGAAATAAGAACATTTGAGGTCAAATGCTATTTGTGCTCCTCTGGGCGTTTTCTTTCTTTGAGCTCTAGATCTGTGCACCCAGCAGCCTTCTGTTCCCCTTTAACCAAGGAGTCGCAGGACCAAAGCCTGTGAGTGCAGTCGGGGGATCTGAGTTCCTGTCCCCGCCTGTGTGGGTGTCGTCGGCTTCTCCTGTGTGCCCCAGGCCAGTAGAAGTCTTTCCAGAAACTTCAAGCTCAGACATGGAGCCTCAGCTTTGAGAGACCCCTTGGAGGTCATCTTGTCAGTCCATCTGTGAGAGACTAGATGGTGTGCATGTGATTTTTGTGTATTTTTGCCAGGTTTTCTCTCTCCTTTGTAGAAAAAGCCCCGGGTGTGTTTATACTACACACACACACACACACTCACTCACTCTCTCTCTCCTATGTATAATCTCAAACTTGTGAACTAGGCTCAGCAGGGAAGTGGAGAAACTCTGGTTGTTCCTGAAGGTTAAAGTAAGGGGGACTGCCTAGAACTTCAGGGGCTGATCCCAGTGTCCCCGGGCCATACCATGTCTGCCAGAGTCTTGGTGCTGGGAACCTCCCCGAGAAGCTGTAGGCCACAGCATGTCTCACACTATCCCCTTCATGTAGACTCTTGGCTCTTCTCAGGCCTTTCCCACTGGCTCTCCATCCAGAACATACTGTGCAACCCACCACCTCCTGTGAAAATGGACCTTGAGGTACCTGAAGGGCAGTTGTCCTTCTCCATAATTCTGCTTTGTGTTACTGGCCCAAAGCAAAAAGAACACCACCTTTCAGTGGTGTTCTGAATCCGGATTTGTAGAGACTGGGATCGTCAGTGCTGCAGAAGCCTCCTGGTGTGGCTGGACGGTCTGACGGGGCTGCCACAGAGCTGTCTGAGGGCCCAGGCCCCTGTGTGGCCTGCAGTCCAGAGCAGTGGTTCTCAGCAACTTTGTGTTAAGATAACCCGGGGAGTTTATTAAAATGCAGGTTCTTCCCCCTAGAGATTCTATTCATTAGGTCAGGGACTGGGACTGGGACTCTGCATTTAGCTCCCCAGAGGCTACTCCTGCAGTTAGTCCCCAAACTGCACTTTTAGAAGCCCTCGTGCAGAACACACAGCCAGATTGGTACCCGCTTGTAGAAGGGCCGAGGCGCACCTACCCAGGCCTTCTCCAGTGTTGTCACACCGTGGCTACTGTCACTGAGAGCTCGTTGTGTGTCCCCTCAGGCCCTATGCCAGGCAGCCGCTGCGTCCTCAGAGTAGCTCTGCAAGCTGATAGATGAAGAAACTGAGGCTCTGAGAGAGTCAGTAACTTTCAGAGCTGAGGCTCGAACCCAGGTCCGCACCCTTCCCACACCAGTGAGCCCTGCTCAGCGGACTCCCTGGGTCCACGGCCATTGTCACTTCTGAAAGAGTTATAGTTGTTTGTACAGAAGTGATGTTGAATGGAGGGGCGGGGGCGTCCGGTATCCTCTCCTTGGAGCCTTACCGGGGCCTTTCGTGCAGCGTGACGTTGGGCCGAACGCTCAGGGCTGTTTGCCACTGAAAATGAGCTTCTATTCCTGTTTCTTTTGTCTGCTGACCTGACCCAACAAATCGCCTTCTGTTCCCTGAGTGAAGGGGGAAAACACAAGGGCTAAACATAGCCTCGATTATTTTTACTTTTCATATATTGTACTTCTTGAAGCGATAAAGATAGAAACAATTAAAATATTCTCTGCCCCACAGACAGACCAAGTGGCCACCTGGCTGGTGTTGACACACAACAGCAGTGCTCAGTGTCGGGCAGTGCTTTGTGTTTTCAAAGGGTCTTAGACGTTGCTGTGCCAGCCAGTGTCCTGGCTAGTTCACACACAGCCATCCATGGCTCCGGTGGGGCGGGGAGTTGAAAACACAGCCCAGGTTGGACCTGCCTGGCCAAGGAGCGATTACCTGCGCCAGGGGCAAGAGACAGGCAAGACCAAGTGAACCCCCACCATCTGCTCTGTTGTTCTTCTCCGCACTCGTCATCCCCTCCTTCCTCCCCCCATCCCCGCCTGAGGTCGGCTGTGTGCCAGGCTCGGTACTGGGTGCTGGAGAGTCATGTCGGGACCGTGTACTAGAACTTGTAGCTCAGTAGAAGAAGGAGACAAATAAACAGATAATTAGGATTCAGTTAACACGAACCATATGATTGGAAGTCTAGGCAAAGGCTGGGGCTGCCCAAGGGCCTGTATGTGAAGACATGTCTGCAGGGGAGGTGATGTTTGAGTTGGGTCTCAAATGGTGAGTGAGAGACTGGTAGAAGGATAAAGCAGGAGAATTATATTCCAGGCCCCTGCAAAGGGGTGAAGGCGAGAAAGCACTGATGTTTGAGGGGAAGCTGCAGAGCCACTGCCGTGCTCACGTTTAACCCGTGGACTGAGTTGAGAACTGACTGTTTTAGTCCCCCCTACGACAGAGACATCTTACATACTAAGGTCATAGAGGCTTACTCTTTAAAACAGAGTGGAGTAGTTCCTGTAGGCAAGTAGGAACACGATAGAATTAGCCCTCCGACACCAGTCCCACTGGGATTTGATAGTTAACCTAAAAGCACGTTGAATACACAGCCCTCTGCACGCAGGCAGCACCTGTGCTCGTTCCTCCAATCGATTTGTTAAACTTCAGTTTCACGAAGAATTGCTGGTGCAGAAGAGTCACTCTTCAGGACTGTGTACACAAAACCAGGAGGAGTGGCTTTATGGCCTCAGGCATTTTTAGGGATGATCTTGGCTCTGTCTGATTCTGGGCTGACTCTTGATGTCACGGCAGGTTGGGTGTGCCTGGAGTGTAGGGCCTGTAGGGGGACCATGAGTAGGTGGGGATCTGGATGCCAGGATGAAATGTCTGCATTTTTTTGAGGGGGCAATGAGAAGCTGTGGGAGGGGATGGACCATGACCTCAGAAAGTTCTCTGGCGGCAGAAAGGAGTTGGGACTGGAGTAGGGAGGCCCAAGGGGTCTAGTCAAGAAGCACCGGGATCACAAGATGGCCGCTAGAGAGCGATGGCACTGCCGAATGATGGAGACAGAACGGCTGAGGTGGGATCAATCTCTTAATTCCCCGGGTTTCCCAGGGCCTGGAGAGAGACCTTCTCTAGTGGACTCTAGTTGGAAGTTGGGGCCCTCACTGCCCTTGGTTGGGTCCCCTAGTTCCTTCCTCAGTCGGCCACATTTGTGGCCCATCTGGCGCCTCAGTGCCTTGTCCAGAAGGAGAAGTTGGTGGCCAGCGTTGTTTGATGGGAACTTCCTGAAAGACCAAAGGAACAAGCCCAGAGAAGGATGGTTGTGAGCCTGGCCCTGAGCCTGGCACAGCACCTGTGGGCTTGGTGGTCAGGTTCTCCACATAATTGTCCTTATAGAAAACACAGAAACTCTCGGGAACCAAAAAGAAAAATCAACCAGCTCTCTGCCGATTGGCCATGAACATTTAGGTTTATTCCTTTCTGTCTTCCCACACAGCATATGTGTTCTACTAAATAAGAATCATGCTGTCTATACAGTTTTATATCCTGTTTCTTTATGCTTAGTATTACATCATTAACATTTCCTCACATCATTAATATTCTTTGAAGCTGCTTTTTTCATGCTCCATGTTATTCCTTGATACTTCATCTAACCAGCCCCCTACTGTGGGACATTTTAGTTGTGTTTACCATTTTGCTATCGCTTATATCATTTTGAAGAACATCATTAAACATAAATCTCCACTTTTTTCTGAGGATAACTTTTCTTCTAAATCAGATAACAGAGTTGGTCGCAACTCAGTCGATGTGGGTTTATATTTTTAAAATTTTTACTTTAGTATTACTTCAGTGTTTTAATTTAGTATTGTGTTAGTTTGCTGAACTTTCAACTGCTGGCAAGATACTCTTTTAGAAAAGAATGGCGAATATTCGAGGAGTAGTGGATAGTGAAGGCCTGTTTTGAACAACATAAATGCTATTTGCAAGAAGGTAACTTCTGGTAATGATTTGTCAAATTCAGTTGAAGGAGCACGTCTGGAGACTTGCCGTGCGCCAGGGCCTGGGAAGATTTCAGGGATGAGATGAATTGGACGTTTAGTGACAGACCTGCTTTGTTCCCAGCTGGCCTGCTGGGCTTGAGGCAAATCTCTCTCCTGCATCTCCAGCTTCTAAGGCCCTCCCGTGGGAACAGCCTCTGGACCACTCTTCCCATGTCCCCGGCCCAGGGTCCCGGCCCCCTCAGGCTCTGCGCGTCTCATGACTGCAGACGACACAGGGCGCCCTGGAGGAAGGTGGTCACATTTAGCCCTGATTTGGCAATTCCTTGGGCTTGTGAATCTCCTTTTGGGCCTCATCGGTCACTCCCTTTGAACCTGTCATGTAGCTGCTGCTTGTGACACTCAGCCTGGGGTCGGTCCCTTGGGTGTGTCTCTCAGTGCCCTTGGAAAAGTGGCCACCGGTAGGGGAGCTGGTTCTGCAGTCCCAGCTGCCTGGAGCACTTGTGTGGGTGACGTCACAGTTTCCTGAGGCATGGCTTGTCTTGCACGACTGGTCCTTGCCCTGAGGACAGGGCCAGTGTCAGGCTCCCCTGTGGCTCCCTCAGTGCTGCAGTGAAGTGAGAACAGCTTGGACTTCGGGTTGGGCCAGTCCCTCATCGTTTGTTAGCTGTGTGGCTCGGGGCCGCTTACTCAACCTCTCCGAGCCTCATTCTCCCCGTCTGGCAGTGATGGCAACCACCCAGGGCGCCCGTGGTGGACGCGTGGTAATTGTGCTGAGAATCAGTGTGCGTGACATACCTTCTGAACGTCATTTCAGGTTTCACTGCTCTCCTTCTACTGAGACTGACTCAAGTCATATTTCTCTCTGTATTCACATTTGCACCGTTTATAAATATGTATAGAATAGAAAAAAATCGAAACATGCTAATACGTCGATCTCTGGGAGCATGGCGTATTTCTTAACTTCGCTTTCGTATCGTGAACTTGAATACAAGAACCATGTCAAATTTATCTTTGCTCGCCCAAAATGCTCCGCGTAGGAGAAAAACAATAAATAGTTATTGAATACTTCACTAAAATAAAGGTTCAAAGTGCCAAGTCAGCTTTTCATAGCAGGGTGAGCTTATTTATTCCTGTGTTCAAGTCGAGACCCAGATAACGTAAGTTTAAATTGTTCCCTTAAGTCTTTGCAGCCCAAGGCTTGTCCCTATAGATTTTAGCTGCTTTTTTCTCTATTTTGGCAAGAAAGCAAATGAATGCAAGGAACGTCCTCAGTGATTGGCAGCTCTTGTTGGTTGCTGATGTTGTGGAGCATTTTGGTGGAGGGGACTTAAATCAAGGAAATATTCAGTTTCTGTTGTCAGCAAGTGTTTTCAAGATGGGCTTCAGATGAACTAACCTGGCAGCACCTCCAGCCCCTAAAGTATGGCTGAGTCGTCTTTGGTCATGGCCTTCTGCCAGGGCACTGAGTCCCAGCCCCAGAGCCCTGACATGGGATGTCACCGACATGTCACCCGACTCTGCTGCCGGCCGGGTTGGGGGGGGTGGGACAAGTCAGTTTCCCTTCTAGAAAATGAGAAGCATTTTGGGTGAAAAATAGTGATGTGGACTTTCCTGGGAGGCAGGACGGTGCGTTGGAGAGAAAGCCGTGCCAGGCATCCTGGGCAGTGCTTGGATCCTAGGCCTTGCTCTGCGTCTAACTCAGCACCTGGGAACTCACATCCCCTCTCTGGGCCTCAGTTTCTCATCTGTAAATCGAGGTCGCCCTGGATGGCTTTTAAGGGCCTTTCTAGCTCTAAATTCCTGCTTAAGACGGGTTCTTGGTGAGGAGATAGAGGACTGGCATGAAGGCCTTTTCAATTCCTGTTTCTCTTTGTCATTTATGAACCAGAAAATGACAGATGGCGAGACCTGGACAGGAAGTGCCCTCTTCAGATTGACCAGCCGAGCGCCAGCATCTGGGAGTGCCTGCCTGAGAAGTGTCAGGACAGTGCTCTGTGGCACCGGGAGGCCGCCACCGCCTGCGCGGTCACCAACCTGATCAAAGACCTCAGCCTCAGTGACCACAACGGGAACCCCTCTGCGCCCCCCAGCAAGCGCCAGTGCCGGTCACTGTCCTTCTCCGACGAGATGTCCAGCTGCCGAACATCATGGAGGCCCTTGGGGTCCAAAGTCTGGACGCCTGTGGAAAAGAGGCGCTGTTACAGCGGGGGCAGCGTCCAGCGCTATTCCAACGGCTTCAGCACCATGCAGCGGAGCTCCAGCTTCAGCCTCCCTTCCCGGGCCAACGTGCTCTCCTCGCCCTGTGACCAGGCGGCCTTTCACCACCAATTCGGTGGTCAGCCCTGCCAAGGGGTGCCCGGCTCCGCCATCTGTGGACAGGCGAGAGACATCTGGGGCCCCAACCCGAGCCTGGTGGGTGGGGGCCGGCTTGACATGCAACGGTCCCTCTCCTGCTCGCACGAGCAGTTCTCGTTCGCGGAGTACTGTCCACCCTCAGCCAACAGCACACCTGCCTCAACGCCAGAGCTGGGGAGACGCTCTAGCGGGCTCTCCCGCAGCCGCTCCCAGCCGTGTGTCCTTAACGACAAGAAGGTCGGCGTTAAGCGGCGGCGCCCCGAAGAGGTGCAGGAGCCGAGGCCTTCCCTGGACCTTGCCAAGATGGCACAGGTAAGAGCCCCAGAAGGTGCTGAGAGGTGCTGCAGGTGCCTTTCGGAGCCTCTGCTGCTCCTGGCCCATCCCAGGCAAGTGCAGGGGGTCAGTTTCAGACACCCCCAGGAATGGGTTAATTTCCTGCTTTTTAAAATCCTATTCCGAGAAGGAGAAAATCAAGCCCCACTTTGTAAAGGGTCTTTTTCTTTCCATTTAAAATCAGAACTGTTCTTTCCCTGTGAACCCAGTGCTAGTGGTGTAAGAGCGGACAGATGGGGACGGACAGGGCCTTGGGCAGACCAGCATCACCACACACTGGTTACCCCCTTCCTGGCAGTTCTCTGAAGCCTCTCTCCCAGGAACCCGTCCCTGCAGCCGCCCCAAGAAGTGCTCGCACAGGCCGGGATGCAGTGTCACTTGGATTACGCTGATCCTGAGGTCAGGGCCCTGGGTGATGGTTTTAGAAAGCGAGAAATGGTGGGAAGCACTTATTCTTTTGGTTAAACTGCTGAAAATGTGAGACCATCAAGAAGTTGTGATCACTTGTCAGTGGCACCTATGTAATCGTCCTTGCTGTTCACTATAGGTGAGGCCTCTGGCCACATGCCTCTGTCACATGCACTTTATCCTCAGTCTCGGATCCCTGCCTCCTGCTAACTCTGATCTCAGGTACTGATTTGAATGAGGAACTTGGAGTTAATGCGCCACGATCAGGACAGTCTCCACGCCTGAGCGTTGCCTGCGTTTGTTTCTTTACTGGGGAATCCCAAGGATGAGAGCGTGTGATGGTGAGGCCCAGGGAGCAGGGCTGGCCCTTGTGGCTGTCCACCCGAGGACAGGTGGATATGGTGGGCAGAAGGTGGCGCTCCGGGTTCTGTGTCCAGGAGGCCCTTAGGTGCTCAGGGCCACGGTTTGATTATCGTCCTTTCTAGTCTTGTTACATGAGCATCAGTCACGGCTGGGCTGGAGGGTCACAGAGGCCGGTTTGGTGAGAGGTTGGCCTTGCTCACGAGCATGTGCGCACATCTGGGCAAACAGGCTTGTCACGTCCACTCCTTTTCAGGCGGGCTCCACCACCTTCCTTCAGTGGCCAGTGCTTTTTTTCAGTCAGGCCTCCTTTTAGAATGAAAATATGGCTTCTGTCTATGGAGTTTCCTTCTCTTTCCTCTTGGTTTTCCTCCCAGCCTTGAGGTCTCCCCAGAAGAAGAGGTGCAGGTATCTCCAGTCTTGAGCACACCTGGCCCCTGAGTCCAGGCTTTCTGGCCACTTTGCTTAAGAGCCTAGGCCCTGGTCTGGGGCAGTCGGAGGACCAGCTGGTGGTGCTCCCGCCTCCCCGGTCCGGTGGGGCTCGCCTGGGGAAGAGCCTGCGGGAGGACTGGGCAGACTCCACCCTCTGCCCTCATCTCCAGTTTCCCTTCCTTCTATCACATGGCTGCCCCAGGTGTATCCCTTGCTTTCCCCTGAGTGCTTTCCTAGCTAGGCGGCGATTGAACACATTTCCTGGACATTGGACAGGCGAGTGGAATTTTCCTTCTTGGAGAAATTTAAATAGGTAAGAATGCTGGAGAGGTGACAGATTTGTTGACTTCTGAAAGGAAACCCAGAGTCTTGAGTTCTGGGTGCACGAGAAAGGGCTTCAGTTAAATTTTTAATGCTGAGCTTATTTTATTAGCTAATAAGCTAGATAGGTAATAAAAACAACTTACACGTGTTATTATATTTTACTAGCCGCAAGTTGGAATAACACCCCTGGCATCACTGGAGACATTTCCCGTCCTCACTTGGGTAGAAACCATTTAAAGATATATTGCTCGGTGGGGCTGTGCCCAGATGTATGGATTGCTCCATCAGCTCCAGGCAGGCCTCCAAGAGCCTGAGGAGGCTGCCCTGGTTCTGCCTGCCTTTCCCTGGCTGAGGCCTGGGGAGGGCAGAGTCTAGGGAGAGCGGAGAAGGGGCCCCTGGGAAGCCTGTGGGCCGAAGGGCTGCGGGCAGCGCCCTGGGGATGGGTGGACCCTGAGCCGCCCCCCCTGCCAAGCCTCCAGACCCAGCCAGCCGTTTCCCGTGGGCTCTGCTTGCTTTGGCTCTCCCCCCTCAGATGACTTATGGCCTCAGGAGATGGGCCTTGCTTCTCTAGGAGCCTTGAAAGCCAAGCCCAGGGCAACCTCTATGCATTTGAAAGGAGCCCTGGATGTAGCCTGGAACATGCAGGGCCCTGTGCCTGGGCACCCCGTGAGCCAGTGTCACTGGTTTGTAGGGACCTGCTCGCGGCCAGATGGCGGCTGGTGTGAGACTAACTGTCCCCAGACCCTAGCCTCCACGTGGCTTTACCTGCATTTGCAGCTGCTGGGAAACGAGTGGGTCTGCAAGTCTGTGGAAAGGTTGGCTTGTGTCGAGAGTTGGCACTGCTCCGTGTGTCCTCCAGCTGGGTGGTGGACTCTCTGTCTTACGGGTCTTTTGATCTTGGTTTATATAGTTTCCTACCTGGGAGGAGGGCTTTCCACATGAGCATCGTCGGCAGGGTGCCCCTGTGTGCGTGGGCTCTGGACTCAGGTGCATGAAAGACTTGGGCTGAAGGTGCAGAGTGAGTGCCATCTCAGTCAGCCCTTTGGGATGACAGGGGTTCTGATAAACCCTGGCTTCCAGAGGCACTGACCGGGGCTGGGACCCCCCGGGGTTGGTGTGAGCCCCAGCAGCACCCCGAGAGTGGCTGGTAGTCAGAGTCTCCCCAAACTTCCAGCAGAAAAGAGACCAGGGAAAGACCCCTGAGTCAGACTGGCAGAGGAGGCCAGCCCCTCTGAGGTCCCGGGCCCTGCCTCCTGCACACAGGGGGCAAGGGTACTGGGGTGGGCCCTGCTCTGAGGCTGCCTCTCACCCCTCCCTGGACCCTCTCCTCTGGGTGCCTCTCCACCTTCTTGAGCAAGCAGCCCCCGGAGGGTACAGGCCAGGCCTGTAAAAAGGGTCTTTATCGCCTCAAGCAGCCATTCCCCACCTTTTGACTTGAAGACTTTTTTATTAAATTAGTAGTTGATATTCATTGCAAAGCATTAAAACTTACAAAAAAAAAAAGCTAGAAGCAGAGGGTGGGAGAGGTACACGTGACCTCAGGCTGTGTCCATCCTGGCCCCTCCTGAGGAAATAGGCCCTTCTGGAACATGGTCTTCACCTTTAGATCTGCATCTGGGGGTATATTGACCAATCAGAAGGCCTCAGAAATGGTGCTGGAGGCTGACAGCCCTGTGCAAACTGCTTAACATCTCTGTGCAGCAGATAATACTACCACTGCCACCACCATCATCAACGTAGGGCTGTTGGGAGGAATAGGGGAAATGTGTGCATGCGTGTGCATATGTTGTGCAAATGCGTTCACGTGTCCGTGTGTGTGCATGTATGTGTACGTGTATATCTATATGTGGATGTGCGTGTATAAATGTGTGTGTCCGTAATATCTGTTGATATGTGTATGTATCTTAATCTACACACACACTCACATGTGCACACTTCACCTAGTGCACAGACTGGCCCGGCGAGAGCTGACAGTTACTGGCTGTTGTGACAACTACAGGAATTGGGAGGGATGGCGTGGGCTCATTCTGGGCGACTCCAGAGGCAGAACTGGGCCTTGAGGGTGACATTCTGAAGACTCCCCTATTCTTTATTTGTCCATCTTTTCCTTCTGTATTTAGCCCCCCTTTTCTGTCGTTGCCATTTACTTCTTCTTGTTGGTTCCTCTTCTTGCCTCATCCTTTTCTTTTGAAAATGGAAAGGAGGCCTGCCCTTTGGCTCTGCTCAGCCTGCGGTGAACTCGGGCTTGAAACAGGGGATTGTGAAATGGTGACAGAATCAGAATCGCCACCTGCCAGAGGAGGCCGGGTGAGCGTTCTTGTCTCATGTCTGTCACCCGTGGAACCAGGGTGGAACTGGCCCCAGGAGCCCACCAGACGCCCCTCCAGATGTCCTGACCTCCCCAGCCTGGTCTCCGGGGCACCGGTGTCTAGCTGGTGGCCAAGTGGCTCTTGTCTCTCGCAGCAGTGAGGCCACCAGCACACAGTGCCGGGAAGGGGTTAGAAATTGCTTTTTGGTCTCCTTAAAACCCGAGTGCCTAGCTCACGGTTAGGGAGCTGGGTCCTGAGTGAGGGAGAGTGATTGCACGGAGGAGAGCCCTGTGGGGAGGGATGACGCAAGGACCTGGCTCAGAAAGGCCCTCCCTCCCTGTAGCTGCATCTGCGAGCTCTGGGTCCGCAGAGCAAGATGCTTGAAGGCGGCCCGGGGTCAGCCTTGCCCCATGCAGCCGGTTCTGACCCTGCTGACCTCCCGGCAGCTTTCCTCGCATGGTCTGTCGAGGCTCCTCCGGCCTGGTGTTTTATGTTAAGCCACAGCCGCCTCCCTTTTGCAAAATGACAGCATGTGTCCTCGAGGGCAGGGCCCAGCCTGAGGGTACGAGTAGTTTATGAGCGGGACTTTCGCTGACATTATTAGTTACTGCTTTTTCGAGACCTGGTTCAACCACCAAGCATCGGTTGACTCCCGGCGAGATCTGGGCTGTGCGTGGCCATTTAGACACGGATCACATGCGTGGGGGCCAAGATTTCAGAAGAAGCAACAATTAAAGATTACCATGAATGGCATGCCCCTGGGTGTCACAGTCCTTGCTGTATTTTTAACTCCAAGCCGGTCAGTTTGAAAGAGCAACAAATTGTATTTCTCAGCAGTGCTTCAGACAGAAGGGAGACATTTGTGAGGAGGGGTCGGGATGCTGAAACAGAGGTTTGATTGATTGCAGCTGCCCACACACTGAGTCCCTGAACCTCCCAGAGCAGGCCTCAGAACAGGCAGCAACTGTTGTGTTAGCAGATGTTGGAGGGGCCCACGAAAGCTGGCCGGGTGCAGTTTGGGGTAGGAAAGAAGCGTGAGGTAGAAACTACACAGAGAGCTGTGGTCCAGCGGATGTGTCCAGGAGAGGGGGCTGGCCAGGGCGGTGGGGGCTCCAGTGGGTGAGGGGGGTCGATGCAGGAAGTCATCAGAAGGCTTGTCACTGATGCTCGTCAATAACTCGTGCCTCTCTGCTGGCAAGGTCGTCCCTGGGTGAGGCTCCCTCTGGTCAGCCTCCTGCTCTGTGTGCCAGGGGTAGGGGGTGGGGGACTGGCTTTAATGAGGGGTGGGCCCCCCAGCCGCCGTGGGGTGACCCTCACTGGCTGCACTGCCTTCTCAGGCAGCCCTGGCCGCTGCAGGCCAGCTGTGCTTTTTCTGGGCTGGGTCCCTGGGCTCAGGCCCGGCGTACCCAAACCTTTATGACCTTCTGTGCCCTCTGCCAGCAGCCGGCCACCTCACTTGCTCCGGTTCCTGCCGCCCTGCACCCTGAGCACCCTTCCTGCTGGCCTAGGGAACTATGTTGACAGCTAGCAGAGGAATTCAGAGGTGCATCGCCGTTTGCCGCACAGAACGCAGACGGGTGTGAGGATCTCTGCCGGGTAGTCGTGGAAAGCCCTGGAATTCCAACCGGGGTGAAGTGAATGCTAAATAAAAGTAAAGGCAAAAACCACGATGGGCTCATGTGGATCGTTGCTTCTGATGAGGAAGCAGGATGGGCTTGAGAAAGGAAGACGCCTCTAAGACCTGGCCCCTCAGCCTGTGGGCGCCGAGCAGGGCGGCTCTTCCCAGGCTCGTGACGGACACTGCTGGTCAGTCGTGGCGCTCTCTCTGGTTGCACCCAGAGGAAGTCGTAGAACCCTCCCCTCGGCAACTAGAGCCTGCGAGTTGACCTGCCATCTCTGCTCCTGTTCCCCCCTCACTTGAGGGGAGAGTCCAGGGAGTTGGTGACTTGCCCAAAGCCACGTGGCTGCCGAGGAGGCTGGGAAGGCCGGAACCCGGGCCTCCTGACTCCGGGTTCACTGCCCCTCCTGCTGCCGTGATCCACCCCAGGCGCCCTTTCCAGGCGGCTGACAGAGGGTGTAGAGGTGAAAGTGTGAGCTCTGGAGTCGGAGGGGCTCAGGTCCCCATTCTGCCACTTTTGAGCTGTGGGCCCTCGGGCCAGTCACCCTCTGTAAGCCTCCATTTTCTTGTCTGTGAAATGGGAATGACGGTTCCAGTTTCTCACGGGTGAGGGGAGGAGTCGCGCAGTGTGGGTCTTCCCAGGGTGGATACTTTTACAACAGAGCCGCACCCTGTGGCCCATCTCCTGGGCTCCAGCGGTCAGCTGGGCTCGCCACCCCCGGGACAGGCGGTGTCACTGCAAGGCACGGATCCTGCAGCAGTGGAACAGGTGGGGCCGGGGCTGGGAGACTAGTTTCAGCCGTCTCCAGTCTTTCCCTTCTCTCAGAAAGAGGTGTGTCACTAGCACCGTGGAACCACCTGATGGGGGTTCTCATAATCTGAGGAACACCTGCATCACTCCTTGCTGTCGCCAGGCACAGCCACCAGGTTGCATAAGCTATCTGCTTAAGGTTGCTCGGATCAGGGCCGAGTGTTGACACAATAGCTTTGATCTCCCAGGGAAAAGAAAAATAGAAGGAGTTCAACTAGGGACATGCCAGGGAGGCAGCTTTTAATGCCACTTGGTGATTTTCCATGCTTTAATTGAGAGCCTTTCTGAGCTGAAGGGTGTTTGAGAAGATGTGAGGCCATGAAGCTCTGGGGATACACGAGGTTTTCTGGAGCAGGGGCCTCTGCTTCGTGCATAAGCCAGTTGCTCAGATGGGAGCCCCTCCAGCTCCCTGTAGCAGCTCAGAGCATCTTGGCCCAAGTCTTGCACTGGGTGGCAGAGTGAATGACCAGGAACCTGGTGTGGCTGTCAGTGCCCTGCCTAGATGCTGTGTGTGCTGGGCGTCTCTGGTCCCTGATACCATTTAAAAGAGGCCAGGTTTCCAGAATGTTCTCACAGCACATTGGAATCGTGTGACCAGAGAAATAAGCCATTTGAGCTAATTATTAGAGTGTGGGTGGGGTGGGTGTGGGGGACGGCAAAGGTCAGAGTCAGGAAGGGGCTGGGAAGAGCCCCAGCGTGGCTGGAGCAGGGTGGGTGAGGGCGCCAGGGGGCCTGAGCACAGTGGGCCTTCTTGGTAGGTCCTCTGAAGAGGCTTATCTTTTATCCGCAGTGCAGAGGGGCAGCAGTAGAGAGTTTTAAGCAGGGGAATGACAGCACCCCCTTCCCCCAGAGCTCCTTCAGGCTTCAGGGAGCAGCATGGACTGAGGGGTCTGGGGGAGGCGGGAGGCTGTTGGCAGACATGACGGTGAGCTAGACCAGGGCCGGGGCAGTGGACACATTGATTTCCTGTTAGGGGCTCAGACGTTCTGGAGGTGCGACCAATAGGCCCAGCCAATGAGTTGATCTTGTCAATGAGCTTCCAAGTCACCCCAGCCACAGACCTCCCTGGGCTGAGAATCCATCACCCTAACTTCCAAAGGTTACTTTCTTTAAGCTACCCTGTTTTTAGAGTTTGCTGATTGTAAGTCCCTCTTGTTTTCTTGCCTGCAGCCCTCACTTTACCTGTATTTCTTCCTGATCGCCTTCTCAGTAGAAGTGAAGTGTAGCTCGTCACCATGACTGACTTGTTTTCACAAGTGTCCTTGAAACCGCCCCACCTCCAAACCCTTATTATACACGAGTGCTTTGCCAGCCCCGGCTGCCCTTTCCCACCCCGTGGAAACTCCATTCCTACCTTCCTCGTCACCCCCGTCTCCATGTGTCCGACTCCTTTGCTGAAGCTTCTCTGTCCTTCTGCACTTGACCCTGGGCCCCCATTCTGGACTCGGCTGGAGAAGGCCGGGGCGGGCTGGGGCCGCAGGAGGATTTTCTGACAGCTTTGAAGGCTTGTCATGCTGGATCTGATCTCAGCTGTCCTGCGTCTGGTCTGTTTACAATGGCTGAGGCAGCATCTCCAGAAAATGAGGGGCCTGCAGTGGCCTCTGTGAATCTCCTAACAGAGCCCAGTGACCCCAGCCCAGCTTGGAAGGCTGCAGGGGAAGGGGCGGGGAGGATGTCAGCGTTCCCTATCTTACTCCTGCTTCCTTATTGGGGATGTCGGGCTGATGCCTCCGGGAAGGAGCTCCAGGCCCTTGGTGAGCCTGTGGGTCTGAGAGAGCCTCAGGGGGACTGGAGACAGGGAAGCACGGAGTGGGGTCACTGAGATGGACGTGTGATTAATTACGAGCCAGGCCCTGAGCCGACATGCCGGGCACCTGCCTGTGCCTTTATCCCGTGCAGACTGCTGGCTTTCCTGGGCACCCACACAGGGTGAAATTAAGCTCGTTTTGCCTTTTACAAAAAGTCTCCGTTGTCCTAAGTGTGGCATCACATAGAGTCCGCTGTTGACAGGAGCCATTTATCTATAACATTTTTGCGGAATCAGCCATCCTGAGTTACCGCCCTTTCTTGCAGCTTCAGGCCACAGTCGAGAACTAGAGAAAGCAAACGCCACGCAGGAGGGCAAGCCCTTTGCTGCCTCCCCAGGCCAGCAGGAGCTTGGTTCGACTGGACTCGGGTGGGTGTTAGTTGCCTGTTTACGGCGAGAAGGCTAACAGTGCCTCCTTTGAAAGTCTGGCATAGTAGGGCCCTTGGGTAATTCCTTCTGGGGACAGGGAGGGGTAGCCTTTTCTTTTCTGTCTTGGAAAAGAAGTAGTTGGTTCCAAAATATAATGCAACCGCCAGAAGCTTCATTTGTGAGCACAGCAGTGAGCTCACAGCAGTAATATGTCACTAAAGGCCACCAGGCCCTGCCCCTCCCCTGACACAGTGCAGGTCCTGTAATGCGTTTAATCTTTATGGAGTGGGTGGTGGTCATGGGGGGCTGCAGCTGTTCCCTTGCCAGAGCTCTGTGCGTGGAGAGTGGGGCAGGCCCCCTGGATCAGCTGGGGCCCTGCAGGGGACAGAAACCACCCCATAGGTCCAGAGAGTTCAGTGTGGACAGTTGCTAACCAGGTTTCTGAAGAACCAAGAAGCCGAGATGTGAACACCAGGTATCATGGAGGCAGCTGCTGCTGGAAGCTGCCTCCACCTGGCTGAGGGCAGCAGTGGGAATCGGGGTCCTAACCCCTAACTGTTCTGGCCTGTGCTTGTGGCAGGGGCGGGGGTTGCTTGTTCAGGGGCCCTCCCTCAGGTGTGTGGTCCCTCAGCCACCTGGGGGGAACCCTCTCCTTCCTCTTCAAGGAAGAAAATTGAGTGTTAGCTGCCTGCTCAGTTGCCCAGGGGCAGAGCGGTGCCAGGAGCCCTGGCCACTCTTCAGCGCCCACAGCCCGTGGGCCACCGCCTCTCCGAAGGGCCCCTTTGGGGTGAGTTCGCCACCGCTGGCGAACCACGGGCCCAGGCGGGTCTGGGACAGGCTCTAGGCGTCAGGCTCCCTGGAGGTGAGGCGGGGACGGTGGCCTTCTCACCACGGGCTGCTTTGACCAGAATGGCCTCAGGAAGCATAGATGTTATTTATTGTACCCACTGGGCCCACACCCTGATGAAGTAGCCTTGAAGTTCTAACATCAGACTGCCTGAACAGGCTCATCCTTCTAGCCCTTGGACAGACTTCGCATTTCTTGAGCTGTGAGTTTTCTGGTTCGTAAACCAGGGCACCGGGGGCTTACAGGAGCCCCGTGGTTTGGCACCAGGGCCTCCCTGGAGATTGCTTCAGCTCTGCCCGAGCAGTGCGGCCGGCTGTCCTGTCCCAGGTCCTTCCATCATACACGGCTGGAGCACAAGGCGGAGCAGCCCTGCAGTTTGCTCTGCTGTGCCGTGGGGCTGTGCCCGGGAAGTATCAGTCACATTCTGCAGATGGACATGTCCACAATCTGGAGTAATCCTCTTAGTGCCCAACCCAGAGCCTTTGATGCCCATTTTTGTGATTTACTGGAAGATCTCTAAGCCCCTGGCCCCTGCCACCCCACCTCATCGTGAGTGGCTCGTCTTGGCAGGTGGGAGAGGGGGGTCACAGCCAGTCCTGCACTTGCCCAAGCCCAGGGCTTGGCCGCACCCCCCTAACCCCGAGCCAGACTGTTCTGGATGCAGCCCCTGGGCCCTCGTCTCCTTCCCCTCCTGGAGTCCTGCTCTCCCTCCAAAATGATGGGCACGCCTGGGTGTTGGGGGAGGAGGCATGAGGAGTGGGCCTGTGTGTCCCGGCAGGAAGATCCCTAGCAAAGCCCTCACTGGGCTGACTTGACAAATAAGGGGCAAGTTGGCGTTGAGGGTCTGCTGTGCAGGCGGCCCGGCCAGACCAGGGCTGTGCTCATGCTCACATGAGGCGCTCTCCTCGCCCTGTCACCCCAGACTTCTTGTCTGCCTCTTTCTCATGTGGGAACCCCTGGGAGATAATGAGACTGGGGAGGGCCCTCGTGGGCCGTCTGGCTCGTCTTCTCTTGTCCTCCCATTCTGTCTTGGAGCATCATGTGTCCCCTGTGGAAGGATGGATCTTGCCCGGGACTCAGTGCTGTGGTACAGTCATCCAGATGCTTCTAACTGCTTCCAACTCTGGGCAAGCACAGCCTCCCCATAGCCCCTTGATAGCTGGGACCAGCTTTAAGCAGGCCTAATCCACCTAGAGAAGTTCCGTCTCACTGTAATCTGGAACAGTGTTGCACAGTGGAATTTTCCGAGAATAGATGGCAAATACAAATGGGAACGAGTATGCAGGCGGGGAGCCAGTGGATGAAAAGACCCTTTTCTGTGGGGACAAAGCCACCTGGGCAGAAGCGGCCCAGCGCAGTGTGTTTGGGGCAGGCGTTTTAGCAGATGTGGGCTGATTGTGCAGCTTTCCTCATTTGGCAAGAGAAAGGAGATGGCACCTGAAATGGTGTGAGGTTGTCACTCAGCAGAGACGCCAGAACTTCAGCATGATGCAGCTGGGGAAGCTGTGGGCAAATACGTGCGCCTGCGTCTGCCCCAAAGCTAGGACGGCAGGAAGTGGAGAGGCGGGCCTGGCCTGGGTCTCTCCTGGGAGGGCTCTGGGCTCCAGGGCCAGATGGGCCTGGCATGGAGTGTTGGTGTACCACTCACCAGCTGGGTGGCACTGGGCAAGTCACTGTCCCTCTCTGGGCCCCTGTGTCCTCTTCTGCATGATGTGAGTATTGAACTTGTGAGAACACCAGGGTCAGGCCTGGCGCACGGTGTGCCCTCGGGGAACCCTGGCCCTGGGATGGATGTTGTCACCATTATCGTCATTATGATTTTTTTGATTTATTGTTATTTGTGACCTTGAAGTCATTGTTCTTAGCGTGATGGAGAGCCCAGTGAAGGAAGCAGCACTCTGCCTGGAGGCCTGAGGAAGGGCTGGGAGGCTGGAGCAGAGGGTGGGGAGTGCCGGGCGCTCCCCTACTCCACCCTCAGGTGGCCCTGCCCAGCCCTGGGGACCCAGGGGGCTCAGGGGGTGGCCTCTGACCACACAGGTGGCATGAGAGGCAGCAGCTGTGGGGCTGCTGACTGTTGGCAAGTGAGGTGGCAGCACATTTGCAGAAGGAACTCATCTACTGAACGTTCTCCTCAAAACAGCCCTGTGCGTGCATCGTATCCATTTTAGAGGAGGTGACTGAGTCATGCAGTGGAAACAGATGTGAACTACAGAAATTTAAATTTTCTAGCAGCCACATTAAAAAGAAAAAAGGAACAGGTGAAATTAATTTAATAATATCTTTTATTTAACACTGTCATTTCAACATGCAATCAAAAGAAATCAATCATTAATGAGATACGTGCTTTTTTATACGAAGTTTCCAAGGTCGGGGCATGTGTTACATTTGTAGCACATCTCAGTTTAGACTGGCCTCATTTCCAGTGCTTAGTGGCTTCACGTGGCTGGTGGCTCCTGTAGTGGACAGTGTGTTTGCCCAAGGTCACATTGCATTAAGTGGCTGAGCCGTCAGCCCCTGGAGCTCACAGCACAGGCAGGCAGGCAGGTAGGGAGGCTCTGGGGTGTGGATATGAGGGCTGGGACCAGGACTCAGCCGTGGTTTGAGTGGCTCGGCTCTGCCACTTACTCAGACCCTGTCCTGCGCGAGGCCCTAGTGCCGGCCAGTAAAGGAGGAGCTGGCGAGAGGCCTTGCTCTGACGTGCGGGTTCCGCAGGGCTTGCTCTCTCTACCCGAGGACCAGCGTCAGGGAAGAGCAAGCCTGGGAGGCCTGAGTGATGGACTGTTTGGAAGCTCTCTCACGGAACCTGGACATCCTGGTCACCTGCTGTGACCCCTGTGGTCGGGGAGGGGAAGGGGTCGCCCTTATTCTGAGAGCCCACTTTCTTCTCTAGGGTGTTCTTTTCCTACTAAAGTTACTGGACATCTTCAGCCCCACTTTGCTTGCTGTTCCTGGTGTGTGGCCAGGGCAGGGCTGGGGGAGAGGGGTGGCAGTAGCTGGGGTGTAACGAGGAAGCAAGGCTGGCTCTTCTCGCGGTGTCTGGGTGGGGGTGCCGAGATAGGCTTTGTGGTGCCACAAGCCCTGGGCCACTTCTGCACTCGATGACTGGGTGGTGCACTTGTACCCATACGCCCCCCGAGCAAGCACGTGAGCCAGGCCCTGCACAGCTGACCCGTTCTAGGCCCTGCCCTTGGTGGTGGGCCACGCGTCACCCAGAACTCGAGCAATGAGCTTGATCCCAGAGCAGTGCCAGGGCAGGTGTGGAACAGCCGAGGCAGAATGTTGTTCCAGAGCTGTCCTGTCCTTGGGGCATGGCAGCCTCCTAGCCACAGTTTTTCTGGAAAGTTCTATTTGTGGTTCTAGTTTGTGCCCCCTGCCAGGAGAGGCTTACAGGAAGGTGGGGCCTACAGCTGCAACAGCCTGGGAACTTCAAACATAACCCCGCCCACCACGGGAAACTTCTAGGCCCTTAGACTCCAGGCAGCAACGACGCTGTGAGCTGGTTCAAATCAGCACGTATTGACTGAGTACCAGCTGTGTACAGCTGCCTGAACCGGGGCCGCGGGGGAGACCAGCGTGCGTGAGACCCTGTGCTTACCTTTAAGGAGCTTGCAGGTGACAGAGGGGTCAGGTGGGAGCACCGCGTCAATGCCGCCAGCTCCAAGCCGATGGAGTGGTCGTGTCCTCCGAGGATCTGGACTCGTCCCTCCATTCGGCCACCGCTTACCAAGCACCGGCTGTGTGTCAGCCCCTGTGGGCTCCCAGGCTGCAGCAGTAGACAGGACCATCAGCTCTGGCCTTCTGGAGGCCGCAACATGGACACATCGTCACACGGAAACCTGGGCAGTGTGACTAGCACTCGCAGCTCTGCCCTCTGAGCCTCGTTCTCCTTACCTGTTAGGTAGGATCCACGGTGGCCGTTGCTGGGGTTCAGTAAGAAGATGAAGGCGGGACAGACACGCACTGACACTTGGTGCCCTCGCCCGAGCGTTCCGGGAGTCTGGCCGTAGGAACCGTGGGCACGTGGTGGGTTCTCCCTGACGTGTGCAGGGCTCGGCCCCTTTGCGGGGGTGCAGAGAAGCTCTCTGGTGGGCCTGGGCATGGTGCGCCAGCCACAGCTCAGGCTGCGCCTCAGCTGGAGTGGAGAGGAGAGACATGGCAGAAAGATGATCCCAGGACAAGAAGCTAACCTGTTTGGCTGGATCGTGGCTGGGATGGAGCGTGACAGGCCTGAGAGCCAGCTGGAGAGCTGGGGCCTTATTCTGTGCAGTGGGGAGCCAAGGACAGGATGAACAGGATGGTGGGGTTTGGAACCTGAGTCTGGCTAGGGGCAGGGGTGCAGGGAGCACCCCAGGGCAGGGAGAGAAGGCTGTGTTCCTATATCTGGTGGCCCTTGGTGGAGAAGGCGGGGCTGGGAGCCATGCAGGCTGAACCGCTTGGGCCCAGAGACTTCAGGGAATTCCTTGCCTGGTTCCTACAGACCTGTGAGTCTACGGCTTGGTGCAGACTGGGCGGGGGTGCCTGCTGGCTGACTTGACCCCTGTGAGGCCCCTCAGGTGAGCGGTCCCTCTCCCTCAGCAGACAGCGAAGTTAATCAGGAAAAAAGAGGATGACCAAATTTGCCTTTAAGGAAGTGAACTGAGTCAGAAATGGCTTCTTTTTTCCCTCTTAAGAGCCAAGAAAGCCAGAGGCCACACTCCTGAGCAGTGAGACCATGGGATTTGGGTCACCTGCCTGTTTTGGGTCACCTGCCTGGTCATCCTGCTGCCCACACTGTCCCTTCTATTCAGGAATGAGGACAGCTTGGTTCATGTTGAGAACCCTTCGCCAGAGCCCTCCACCTCATGTGGCCTGGGTCCCACTCCTTGAAACTTTGGTCAACATGTAAATGATAACACTGATGACTCTTGCCACGTGTGGCAGTGCACTTACACTGGGCCTGCATGTCCCCATGCTCCCTTGCACTCTGGACCAGGGATAAGGCTTGTGTTTGTGTAGTTACATGTTGTCTTTATTACAATCCTGGAAAGTGAGGATTGCTGTTCCCATTTTGCAGAAGAAGAAACTGAGGTTCAGAGTGGCAGCCAAGCTCATGTGGCTGGGTGTGGCAGGGCTCTGAGGTCCAGGCTTGTTCTACTCCTTGTCAGGGGGCCAAGGCAGGCCTTGGGGTGCCAGGCCCATGCCATCATCTCAGGCGTCCACACAGGGGTCAGGGGCAGTGGAGGCAGGGGTCATGGAGCTGAGGATTGGCTAGGAGCGAGTCTTCCCTCCTTGGCTATGGTGGGTCCTTGGTGGGATAGATCGGACCTGGACACGTAAGGCTCTGAGGACAGAGAAGTGGCTAGGCTCAGGGGTCAGTACCCAGTCTTGGGGTGGCAGCTGGGATCTCATGTAACATCACCAGGAAGGCCCGATCTGGTCCCTGCTCTGCCAGCTGTTGGAGCTGTCTAGACTGTCTGAAGTGACAGTTGTCACCATTCTGGATGAAGTAGGCTAAAATTGGATTATTACCGAAATCTGAAACTTCAGATCGAAGTCATGGCACTGAGCAAGTGCCTAAGTGGGGGCACTAATGGTGGCCTTGATGAAGCCCAGGGACCTGCATGAGGAGCCCCAGGCTTTTGAAGCAGTGCCTGAGGCTCAGCACGAGGGGCCGGAGTGGAGGAAATGAAGGGCACCTCCCTTCACGGACCTTCCCGACTGCCCGGGCCCTAGAGAGACCCTGCCGTGTAGGCTTGGCCCAGAGCTGGCCAGCAGGGAAAAGGAAAACGCAGGCCCAGCGTGGGCCTCACCCCAGGTTGCGGAATTCTTGTTGGGCCTCTTTGGAGGCTGGACGTCCAGGGCAGCTGGACTTGCCTTCGTTCTAGTCCGCTGGTCCCCTCTCTCCTTCCTCTGTGGTTTTAGGTGGGACAGAGAGGAGCCACAAGCCCCTCTCTGCCTGGGCCTCCCCTGACCCTCAGCCCTGTGCCTGTGCTGGGAGGGGCAGGAGAGGCCACCCTTGTCACAGAGCAGGACCTTGGGGGATCCAAGGCCCAGCGTCTGTTGAATTCTATATAGGATGTTACTTACCGTTTTATAATGATAGATTCAATATTCTAACTAGATCTCTGCTGAGGAGGCCCCTGGGGGTTCAGTGGAACTCTGCAGTTATGTCCAGTGTCTTCCAGGAGTGGTGACAGCCATCACCTCAAACCATGTATATCAGAGTCGGGAAACCACTGTTAGCCTTTTTTGCAAATAAAGCTTGAATGGCACACAGCCTTGCCTGTTTGTGTACTGTTCCCTGCGGCTGCTTTCGTGCTACCAGAGAGACACGTGGTTCTCAAAACTGAGAATGTTTACTGTCGGGCCTTTTAAGAGAATTTTACCAGCCCCTAATATAGATGGCCCCGTGCCTCAGTTTCTGCATTTGGAAAGCAACTTGAATTTGGCGATTTCTCAGAGAGCGAGTCCTAGAAAGGGCTGGGCACCGTGATCCTGGCGGTCAGGAATGTGGGGGTGATGTCACGTGGCCTGCCTGATTGTCTCAGGCTCTGCCGAGCCCAGCCTGGGCCGCTTTGCGGCTCTCCTGCGCTCCTCAATTGGCAAATGAGGAGGAGGTGCTGGCGGGAGCTGCCGGAGCCTGAGTTCTGGCTCACCGGGGCCCTGGTGCCAGGAGTTGCTCCGCGTATCTCAGGGCACAAAGGCACGATGCCTTTTTAAAATGAAACCGTGTTCTCCCAGTGGCCTTGCTCTGGAAGCGTTTGCTGGATTGCGTGTCCAGTCCCAGCGTAGCCATCCTTGGAGAATGTGGGCTAAAGCGAGGAGTGTTCCTTTCCTTCTGATTTCACTTCCTCCCTTAATTTTCTCCTGTGCCTCGAAGAATTTTGGTAGGGCTGTTCCACCCAGGACAGTAGAACAAAACTCAGACCCAAACTGCAGGGGCGGCCCCGGGGGTTCTCATCATTCAAGACCAACCCCTAGAGAGTTCACCCTGGCCGGGGATCCAGAGGTCTCTCTGCTGGCCAGATGCGTTCCAGCCCCCGAGGCGGACAACCAACTCGGAAGTTGCTAGAGGATATTAACTTTGTGGTAACAGAACTTGGCCCGACGAGGTGGTTTTGGAACAGCATTGTGAAAATAAGGGTGGGATGGTTGGCTCTGACGTTTAAAAGCCTCAGATGGCCGTGGTTTTTATCCTGCTCTCCACCTCGCACTCAGTCAACAGAGGCCGGCCTGTCCCAGGCCTGAGGCCGCCCCACGCCTGAGAAATCCGCAGGCACCAGAGCCAGGAGGCCGCGGCCCGCGGCCCAGGAATGTGGTCGGAAAGTTCTTAGTACAACCAAGAGCCACTTCCACCAGTGCTGTCGGCGTGGGCCCTGCTCAGAAGCTGGCGATGGGAGACAGGAGTGAGGGGTGAGGGGAGAGCGAGCCGCCCCGCTGGGGGTCCTCTCCTTCCCACCTCGTCCGCGGGGGCAGCCGTACCCCGGGCACCCCTGCGCAGACATGAAGGATATCTGCGGCCGAGGAGCAGGAAGACTTTTTGCTGCTTGGGGGTTGAAAGGTGGGTCACAATTTTCCAAAGGAGAATTTTAGCTTCACCGGCTGTACATATTGTCTAAGTCCTGGCAACTTAAGCTGAGCTCCAATTGGATGCACGATCCTGGGGGTTAGGGGGTGTGCATCAGCCCCAGTCCTGGCCTGGGAGAGACAGACGTGTAAGTTGTTAGCCGGGTGAGGCACATGCTAAACTGAGGTCCCAGGAGAATTCTGGGGTCCCTGGGAGGGACCGGGCGACAATAATGAAATTGCAGGCGCTTCTCCAACACTTGCTGTGCGCTGGGCGCCACTCTAAATGCCTCCCGTGTCTGAGCTCACTTAATGCTCATGTCACCCCCATGAGACAGATAGTTATCGTCACGCCATGTTACTGCAGAGATGCAGGGACTTGATTAATAACTTGCCCCAGGCCACAGAGCCAGACCCGGCAGGTATGGGATTTGAACCCAGGCAGTTTGGCTAGGAGTGTGGTCTGAGCCAGGGCACCGCAAAGACTCGGGAGGTACAGGGAGCAGGGGCTGAAGGCTGGAGGTTTTCTAGGCAGAGACGGAGAGCGTGGGTGGAGGTGAAGAATGCAGCCTGGAGTCCTGCCTGTGCCCTTTACCTCCCTGCCCCGCAGCCCTGCCTCTGGCCCACTCCCACGAACTCCTTCATGCCTGTCTCCTGAGGTGGGCTGTGTAGACTCTGATTCTGCTGGGCTTGTACAGAAGGTTTCCAAAGCTCCAAGACAGTTGAACAGGCCTCATTAAGGGGAGCTTCTTGGAGCCTGAACACACTTGCGTCTCCCAGAGTGGGTGGAGGAGAATGCAGCATTTCACAGGCTTGCGCGGGGGCTGACCCCCTGTAAAGCAGCCTTTGAGAAGCACAGTTAGCATATTATAGGGCTGGGGTTGCGGCAGTGGGCAGGAGGGGACCGGCTGACATCTGTTCTGGGCTCTATGGCCTGGGACCCTTGCAGAGGTGACCCTGGGCTTCTGGTGCTGATACGTCCCGGGGTGGCACAGTGTGGGGCAGCATGGAAGACGGCCAGACCTCCGCATTTGCCCGGTAGGATACCCATCTACAAACACACACACCAGTGTTTTCTGCAGTTTGATGTCTAGCAAAGCCCCGTCCCCGGGCTCCTGCTAGCCTGCGCCTTTCCCCTGCACTGGACAGTCTGCTGGGTGAGGCCAGGGACTGACCTTCCTCTTTGCCTGTGGGAGGTTAAGTCACCAGTCATGACCCAGACATGTGCAGATTGTCCACCCAGTCCTGTGTTCTCCGAATCATTTATGGTTAGTGTGGCCCCTGCTTTCAGTGGCCAGATTAAAAAGGAGCAGATGGAAAGGAGACCTCAAGTCTGTCAGGAGGCTGAGGAGCAGGCTGGCTGAGAGCAAGGCCTTTGGAAGAAGACAGAACTTGGTGCAGACCTGGCTGTAGACCCTGAGCCTCAGTTTCTTCATCTGTAAAGTGGGTTGATAATAGAGAGTTAAATGAGATGACATGTGTCTCACAATCAGGTTATAATTGCATATTAGCTCTCAATTCATGGCACATAGCAGTGTTTTTGTTGAAACTGGGCAAACACTTGTATATCAACGTAAGTAATTTCCAAATTCATTATTTATTGTTTCTTCTGGTTACAAAATCAATGCATACATGTGAAAAATTTAAAGTTCAGAAGGTAAAAAAATTACAGTTCAGAAATGTGAAAACACGGAAAGTGAAGTTCCTCTGACATCCACCACCAGAGATACCATCATTGAGTGTTTAGTGTAGATCCTTGCAGTCCTTTTTCTAAACAACTATATCACTGAATGGAGACTCTTGACACCCGTTCCAGGCCAGGAGTCCATTGATTCTGTAGGTTCAGATACCCTATGTGTGGAATGAACAAGAAATAAGAATTCATGCCTTTAAAAGAGGGAAATGAAAGAACTACTACTCATTAAAATGAAAAAAAAAAATGACCTTAGCACTGGTTTTTCACTCTATCCAATAAGAAAAGCAGACATAGTTTAAAAAAAAAAAGTTACCACAAAATTCTTGGCCCTATGCAAAATAGAATTGAATTCTTTTAGGCTGTTTGGTCCAAACTCTATGGTGAATGGGTTGATTCTCTTGTATCATGAGTTTGTAATAATGCTGTTCTCCCTTCACCATCACAGAACACAATCCATCAGCTTGGACACCACGCCTCACATGATTTAATCAGCCCCACGTCCGTTCAAGGGGCTTGTTGGCCTGGGTGCAGGAGCTGAGTTGGCCTGGCTGCACCGAGCACAACTTGGCCAGATGTTTGCAGCCAGTCCAAGCAAGAGAGTCATTTCCAATATCAGCCCTGTACCACGGACTTGGAGCAGGATTGCCGGTGGGCAGGGCCCTGCCTTTGTTTTGGTTTTGTTCTTTATGAATAGTTTGCGCATGAGTCCAGGGAGCTGGTCCAGCTACATCATTTTCTGTACATGAACCATTCCATTTTAAGGCCCAGGAACGCATGCACACCCACCATGGCCCCCGTGCTCACGCAGGACACACTGATTTCTGGGGCCTGTTGTGCTCCCGCGCCGGCCCTGCACAGCCAGGGTGTGCATTTGATGTCAGAAAACCCGAAAGCGCCGCCTCCAGTGTCGGCGTCCCCGGTTCTCAGGCCTCGCCCTGTGCCAAGGCAGAGGCTGGCTTCCTCCCTAATTTGTTCTGTTCCCGTGTAGGGCCCGTGTCCGGGGGGCTCTCTGTCACCTCCTGTTCAATCCAGCAACCTTCTTTGAGGACCTACTAAGTGCTGGTGCTGTAGAGTAGGAAAAACAGATGCAAGACCCCATTCCCTTCATCCAGATGGATCCTATTCATTCTGGGGCCACTGCTGTTCAGTGTGTACCTACTGTGTGCAGGCACTGCTCTCAGCACTGAGGATATGTGTGGGGCAGGATGGCCACAGGCCCTGCTCTCCGGAAGCTTCCCTTTGTGTGGGCAGACACAGAGTCAGCAGGAGCAGGGAGACCACGTCAGAGTCATGCTCGGAAGACCAGAAGTTTGGGCAACAGGGGAGAGAGGACAAAAAGACCTCCCATGGGGAGGGGGCTTGAGAGACCCCAGAGGCTGGCCGTGTTGGCTGGGGCTGGGGAGACGGGGTCAGGCACTTGCACTGCTAAGCGGTACCCTGGGTGGCGGTCATCACCTAGAGTGGCCAGGTGCCTCCAAGGAGGGGCCGTCTCCCAGAGTCCCTGCTCCCTCTCCTCACCAGCTGGTGTCCTGCAATACTGTCCTCAAAGTCTATGGGAGGGAACATCTTGGTGGGGGAAGGTGTCAAGTTCAAGGAGCCCATCGTTTTCCTATTGACATCCTAGTGACTTTTGGGCCCCTCACCAGCCCAGAGGGTCTTGGTACAAACCCTGGACTCATATGGAGACTCCCAGCCTCAGACTGGGCTATCTGTCGGGGCAGGGGGCGGGGGTGTCGCCATGGGATGGTCCTGGGGTGTGGGCACGAGATGGGGGCTGACTGTCCTTGAGTTTCTCAGCAGCCCTGTCACGTAAACACGACAGGTCATGGTGGGCAGCCCACCCTGTCTGTCTGGGAGCACTCAGGGTGGCAGTGCAGTTAGGAGTGGGTGGCTGGACTGAGGGCCTGGCGGAGTAGTCCCAGGCCCTGCAGCTCATATTCCGTGCTGCCATCAGCAAGCACGTGGTTTCCCAGAAGCCTGTGACCTCTGTGCGCCTTGGGCCCAGGTAACCTGGGCTCTGTTTGGGGCCTTTGGCTCATGTCAGTCTTGACTGTTGGCAGAGTGATCGCTGTGCCCTTCCTGTGTGTCTTCCTTTTAAAAGAAGCCAGATGACCTGCTGTGAACCTGCCCTTGTGGCTCCTCAGGCCAACCGTGAATGGGGAGTGGGCACCCAGGGCTCCTATGACGTGGCTGGCTCGCAGACCCGGGAAGTCCAGAGCGGAGAGCATCATGTCAGAGCCGCAGGAAGGCTGAGCCACCTGCAGCCCCACCCAAAACGCACTGCCCCGTCAGCGCTGACCGTTCTGGTAACTGGTAACGGAAGGGAGCGAGTTCCTGCCATCCCTTCTTTGCCAGGTTGGGAAGGAGGCTGCTCCTGCACGTGACCGGACTGGAGCTTCTCCCCCCAGGCTGCTCAGAGACGGAGTCTGCCTTCCAGTAACTCGCTTCTGTTTGTTCTACTCTAAGTGGAAAATGAGCTCTCACCACCCTGCTGCCCCCACCACCATCCTCACACCTGCCAGGGACCAGAGCCCTGGCCGCGGGAGCGCCCTTCCTTCCCGTCCTGCCTTTGTGGCAGCCAGTCAGAAATGCCCCTTTCCCGGAGACCGTGTTCCACTGCAGCCCCGTTGCGGTCCCAGTGTGGAAGGCATCACTGCTCAGACCCAGGGGTTAGGAGGGCCAGGCAGGCCCAAGGCTTCAGGTCCTTTGTTCCAAGATCTTTTCCTGACCACCTTAGTGCTGGATGCCAGGCACAGCATTTAGCTCACAGCATGTTTATCATTTAATGCTTCCTAATTATTTCCTTTGATAATGATATGACGTGAGCCTTTTTCTTTAGGATTACACCCAGGAGTTTCCATTCTTTCCAAATAAGGGAGATGTGGCAGCCTAGCTAGTGCCTGGCATCCCGTGAGTGCCTTAACGGCTCTAAGCGTTCATCCTTCCTGCGTCCACAGAGTGACCTGACAGGCTGAGGCCTGGGAAGGGTGCTGACTGGAACTGCCAGAAGCCTGCCAGGTGGAACCCGGCCCCTGCGGTTTGCCAGCTGAGCCTCTGGCCAGTGCTGGTGAATGTAAAAACGTAAGCCGGAGAATCCAGCTGGCTCTGGTCCTGAACTGGACAGCAGGTATCCTACCTGGCATGGCCTGGACCCCTCCCATCCGTCCTACACATTAGAGTCACAAAGTACATTCACGCACCTTGTCGCGTTTCTTCCTCCTGGGATCCCTCTGAGATGGGCTCTGCTGACCCAACTTATACATGAGAAGAGTGAGGCTCGGGGGTAGGGCCTGCCCAAGGCCACACCATGAGGAAGTGGCTGCACAGAGGGCCTGGAGCCCAGGTCTGTCTGGCTCCTGGCCTGATGCTGTCACCCTAGTGATGGACCCACAGCCCATCCATCCTTGGCTATATTGGCAGAACCACTCGAAAGTAGAGGCTGGAGAGAGAGGCCTGGCTGCCTGGGCCCCGGGGGTGCCCAGCTGTCTCTGGTTCCAAAGACGCCCCTGTTCAGCATCAGAGTCTCCAAGCAGGGCCCTTCTGCCAGCCCTTGCCACGCCCACCCTTCTTGGCCTAGAGGAAGCCAGCCGCCCCGGCCTCAGGCACAGCTCTTTACAAAATCTGGAAATGTCCTTTCCTGGCCATGAGCTTGGGGCTTCATCAGAGAAACTCACCGAAGCCTCTGTGAGCTGGAAGGGGGCTTCACTCCCCAAAGTGGGCATAAAAATTATCAGCCAAAGTAACTTCAAAGAGCAAAACAGGAGAGTGTGTTTGGGATACTGGGGGTGCAGACAGGCAGCCCCCAAGGCTCCTTTCAGCTGAGTTTTCTGCAGGGCCCCGGGGACCCTGTTGGAAAGTACTGTCCTGGCTTCATGGGCTCGTGGCTCCTCTTAGGGCTGCCAGCAGAGTCTCCTTCTGGCTGAGGCACTGGGTGCCCCTTGTGAAGACAAGCCTGTTCATCTGCAGTCCCTTGGAAGTATTTGGTTGGTGGAGGCCACACCCACACAAGGCATCCTGTGCCTGTGTGCAGCCGTGGGCTGGAGGGGGACAGGAGGGGCCTGAGGCCAGGGGACTCGCCTGCAAACCTCAGCTGGAAAGAACACGTCTCCTCTCAGTGGCGGAGTGTTCCCCTGGGATTCCTCTGCTCTCCACATTGAGGAAATGGGCCCCGAGCTGGGGACCAGGGAGGGCAGGGGAACACTGCAGTTTCGGCCCTACGCCACAGTGTTTGTCCACAGCTGTGTGACCACAAACTATTCCTTCCCACTCGCACTGGACTCCTGATATTAACCCTGGTGCCCAGAAACACCAGACCTCCTTCGATTCCTTGACTGTGCAGGTGAAGCCATTGAGGCCCAGAAAAGAGAAGTGGCTGTGCCATGGTCACCCGGCAGCTTGTCGCCAGGGGGAACAGTCTGGGACCAGATTTGTGGGCGGCTTTGTACCAGGTTCCAAACTCCCCAAAGCCCACCGCAGAGAGGCCACAGCCACAGCCACTGCCACTTGGCAGCAGTGTGCACAGGACACGTCCCCGAGCTGCCCAGGCCCCCAGGGCTGCCGGTGGACAATCTGTGTGAGTGATAAGTCCTCTAAGCGCTGTTTCCGTTCAGACCAGTGGAGCAGAAACACTTGGGAAATGCTTGATCTTCCCCTCTGCAGGGACAGACTTGGGAAAGTCTCAGGCCCTACCTGGAATAGAGGGCTAGAGATGAAGAACCTGGAGAAATAGCTCCAGCCTAAGAATTCTCATTCTTCCTGTACTTGATAAGTCCGAATTGTGCTGGGTTTGAAATTCTTCAGCCTTCCATCCTTTGGAAGGGGGATCCTAGAGGGCAAGGACCATGGTCCCTGAGTCCATGGAGCTCAGGACAGCACCTGGCACACAGTAGGTGCTTCATCGATGCAGATGAATAAAGGAACCAGTGAGCGAAGGCCCCAGGGGTTAAAAAATGGCCTCCAGGCTTAGCTCATCCTGATGGCTGGGCCTGGCACGAACATTGCAGGCTCAGTGGGCAGGGGCCGCATGAGGCACCATGTGTGAGTGTTGGAGAAGCCAGGGATCTGCTGATCTTCAGCAGGTGTCTTCAGCAAGGGTCACCAGGCAGCTCCAGAGCGGTTAGGCCCCAGGGCAGGAGGTCAGCTGACTGCAGGGCATTGCCCTGAGGAGGAAACGAAGAGGCTGCTGGGCTGGGATGTCCGCCGGGAGGCCAGGCAGAGGAGGAGTCGGCGGGAGAGTGGTGTGCTCAGTCTGGGCCCTGGGCCTGTCTGCGGGCTTATGCTTTTGTTCAGCCGCTGGGCTTCCAGTCGTGGGACCTGTGGGTCAGGAGCAAGCCTGGGCCACGGCTGTGCCCTTGTACCGCTCACCTGGCAGCCCTTCTCAGCTCCATCCCTGCCTGTCTTGTGCAGCTCGGAGGCCACAGCATACTCAGGAGGACTCCAGGCGGTGCCCTCAGGCTGCTCTGCCCCTCCTGGCCTCCTACCCTTCGGGCCAGAGGGAAATGGAGCAGGGGATGTGAGCTAGGCAGTCGGCCTTGACTCCTGGTTGCAGGCTGACAGCAGGACCATCAGAGGCTCTGAAAGGGTGGGCCAAGGAGTGACCTTGCTCTGCTCCCTGTAGCACAGAGACAGAAACTGGCCGAAAAGGACAAAGGGTGTGCTCTGCCTGAGTGCTGCTGGCCTGCTCTGCCTCATTGCCGCCTTAACTGCTGCAGCTTTGTCTTTGGGGTGGTTTGGGCGGGAAGCAGCCTCTGAAGGGAGGTTGGGGAGCCCTTGGGGAAGGGAGATGCGTGAAGCCCAGCACTCCTCGCTGTTCTTCCTTCCTTGTCACTCATGGCTGAGGGCAGGAGAGGGGTCTGGAGCACACTAGGTCCACTTTAGGATGAGCTCTTTCCTTTCAGATGAGCCTCTACCTCTTAAAACAAACACCAATGGCTGAGGGAGGCTGACTTGATAGGGGAACTGGGGATGTTTGTACTGTGGAGATAGAGGCTGCAAACTGGCCATCAGCAGAAGAAATGTTTCCTCATCTAGAGTAGGCCCCTTGGGGAGACATGAGGTAGAAGAGGAACAGTGCTTTTGGAATTCAGTGGACCAGCGTTTGAATCTCAGGCTCACCACTCTCTGGCCAGGTAACCACTCTGAGCCTGAGTTTCCTCATTTGGAAATGGGGATGATAACTTACCTCGCCGGGCTGGTGTGAAGATCACATAAGCCAAAGCGTGAAAAGCATCTAGCACATCTGGCCACACTGTGGATGCTCAGCAGATGGTAGCTGCTGCCGGCAGTTATCACCACCCTTGTGGTCACCTTCATCATCACTGCCATCACCACCACCACCACCGTCACCCTCATCATCCCCGTTAGCACCACCACCACCATCACCTTCGTCATCAGCATTATCATCACCACCGTCACCTTCATCATCACCATTATCATCACCACCATCACCTTCATCATCAGCATTATCATCACCACCATCACCTTCTTCATCAGCATTATCACCACCATCACCTTCTTCATCAGCTTTATCATCACCACCATCACCTTCATCACCATTAGCAACACCACCATCACCTTCTTGATCATCATCTAGCATACAGAGTCCAGTCAGGACACTTAGAGGACAGCCTCATGCCTGGCTCTGTGAATTGTAGTGGAGGACACCTCTCACCTCTCGTGTACTACAATGACCTGGGCTTCTGCCCCTTCAAGAAGACTCACCTTTGGCCTGTTTCAACTGGTGGAAAGTTCTTCCTTATAGGGAGAGGCCCCAGTGTTACTGGCTGTCTTCTTAGCACTTACTCTGGGAGCAAGGCAGAGCCTACACTATCTTAAAATTATCCTATACCTAATTATATTACTAAGAATAAAATATCCTGGCTCCGTTAGGGAGAAAAGTCATCTGGTAGATAATTATGTCATCTGCACACGTCGCCAAATCGTCTTGTTATGACTTTAGCTTTTAATGCTATAAATATCTCAGAAGGTGACTGGAGACCTGAGCGCACAGAGGAGAAAGAGCTAGCGTAGGGGTCATCCCCATCTCTGTCGTCCACTGGCTGCATGGTCCTGGGCAAGTAACTTCTCTGGGCTTCGGGGGTTTCTGTTTTTTTTTTTTTTTTTTTGGGTTTTTTTGGTTTGGTTTGGTTTTGGCTTTGTTTGTTTTTCTTGAAAAATGGGGCTAAACTAGTGGAGGCATCGTGAGGACTGGAGATGCACAGCATCGTTCATGGGGCAAATATGCATTCGGTAAATGTGGGTTGCTTTCGGAGCTGGAAGGAACAGGGGGAATAAAGTGCACACTCCCTGCGCAGACCAAGGGCCAGGAGAGTGCCACGCTGTCAGACCGAGCTCGAGGGGGCAGCTATCTGGTCGGGAATCCTGCCGTCTTCCAGTTGGGCACTGCTCACAGCAGGCGTCCTTCGCACAGTTGTGTGAACATGGGCTCAGGCTTAATTTGGAGGTTTGTTTAGAGCTGGCATTGTCCAAATCTGTGCAGTTGTTGGGATTTTGGCAGTACCCCATGGTATGCTCTGGAGGAAAAACATGTTGGGAGAAACAGCTGCTGACTCACGTGGAGGCGGGGCTGGCCGGGATCGTGTTTTCCGCTTCCCACCGCTGCCTTTGATGCCGGGGCCAACGTGCCGGGCAGCACCCTCTCCACCCATCCCCCTGTCGTGGTTGGTCAGGTGGGTGGTCAGAGGGTGCCAGGTCGGTCCAGGAACAATGCAGGGACCTCTGCTGAGGGCAGTGTGCTGATGTCTACTGAGACGACGGTTTTTCCTCTAGGAAGACAGCATGAAAACTTCCAATAATCAGGGCAGCTTTCTTTGCTCCCAGTTTTGAGGATGAAGAGATGCAGAAGGTTCTAGCTGGCACCCATAATTCTCGGAACTTGAAGGGACCTTCATCTAATCCTGTCCTTGTGCATCTGGGGGAACTGAGGCCCAGAGAGGAGAGCTCTTTGCCCGGGGTCACATAGTGAGTCAGTTGGTGACAGGGCGGTGACTAGCCCCTGGTCCTCCATCGCTCTGTTGTCTGCCCTCCCCGCCTTGGCACCTTCCGCAGCGGGCCTGCAGCTGTTCCTGCAAGTTGGCAGGGCTGGGCTCTCATCGCCCGCTGGTCTCATCCTGTCTCCCAGGCCCGCGCCCTGAGCCTCCAAGTTCCTCTCTTGTTGTGGCGAGCACTTTCCACTGGCCTCTGCAGTGACGCTGCACATTCCTCAAGGGCTGGGATGCTGCTCTCTCTTCCCAGGGCAGCTTCCCACGACGGCTAATCCTTGCCAGGCCTCTTTGCGGCTAGAGGAGCCCTGAGCAGGCGGGGCAGGTGGCTGCGCCCGAGTTCTGCTAGTGCGACTTTCAGCTCTAGGACCTCGGGCAACTTACTTAGCCTCTCTGAGCCTGCCTGCTCATCTGCAAAGTGAGGATAAGAAGAGCACGTTTCCAGGCTTGTCACTGGTGGGGGTGCAGTCGAGGTCTCCACTGTCCCTGTGTTAGTGGCCTCTCCCTACCGAAGCCTCGTGACAATTACCCTTGAGGTCTTGTGGCAATCCCACCAGGTGAGCTGGCCAGAGACTATTACTGCCATTTCACAGATGGGGAGATGGAGGCTCCAAGGGGAGAGGAGCTGGGTGATGACTTCATAGCAGGTGGTGTAGAGCCAGGCCAAGACACAGCAGGCTGACGCTCAGCCACCCTCCCCTTGGACCCACCTCCCCCAGGCTCTCCTCTCCACGGAGACCATGGGCTTGTGGGTGCTGGGCACGCTGGTCTGGGGGCAGCCATACCCATCCGCCCCTCTCCGTTTTGGAGGTTTCCTGCCCCAGGCTGGGGCCTTTGCTGTGCCTTGGCCCATGCTCTCAAACTCGGGGGTTTCCTGCAAGCATTTCCAGAGTTTTCAGCATCTTTGCTTCCCAGAAGCTTCGATGGCCCCAGTGCTCCCAGAAAGAGGGCTTTCTCGAGGAGGAAGCGTGTGCCATCGTGTCCTGCAGAGACGAGTGGATCCTCAACATGAGGAGAGAAGGCAGGAGTCTGGGGGCGGCTTCACAGGCAGGGCTCCCGTGCACTTCCTGGTGCTGCTGTCTCACCCCCACCCACTTCCTCTCCCACCCTCGCCCCACCCTGATCGCCCTGCTGGCTGGTAGCTGAGTAGCGACCAGCATGCTCCTTGTTTGCCTCCCTGGTGGTCCAGGCACTGCAGTAGGGAACCCTGACCCCAGTCCATGACCATCCCTGGGTCTGAAAGCTCCTACTGTGTGTCTCTCAGGAGTGCAGAGGCACTTCCTGGGCGCATCCCGGGTCTCCCTAGGCACTTGCAGCCAGGTGCCAGGGTGGCCGTGGGTGCCTTTCCCCTGCTCTGCTGCGCCCCAGCTGGGGCACTGGGCTCCCATGGCAGTGTGTGGGGACGTGCATTCGTTCCTCCCAGCTGGCTGGTGACTCAGTCGTGTTCGTGTAAAGGACCCAGCACCTGGTGGGCCCTCAGCAGATTCCCTTCCCTTCCTTCTCTGGCCTGCCCATTCAGAGAGCGCCCCAGTTAATTTGGGGCCTCAGAATGGACACATCAGCATCCAGCTCGATGTCCTGAGGCACCTGATCGTCGCGGTGTGGGGTTAGGAGCAGGAGAAACGGCCACGGCCTAGCGGCCCAGGCAGCTGCTCGGAGGGGGGACCTGCAGTGGCTTTCTGCCAGCCATTCACTCACATTGCTGAGGCGCAAATTCCCCATTGATAATAATAAAGCTGAGTATCTCAGGGAAGTGGTACAAATTAAATGAGATGGTATTTCAGAAGTGCTTGGCAGAGTGCCCGAGACCTCGCCCCCAGCGCCCTTCATCACGCCCAGCCCTTCCCGACTGGACTCCTCAGAGGCGGGGCTGGTCTCCGCCTGCTCTGGGCTCCCAGGTGGGGCTTGGTGCCTGCCAGGAGGTTGACCATGTCACCCTGTCGTGGTCCCAGGGGCTGATTCCAAGGGTGCCTAGGCACCTGGGATCCTGTGGATGGGGCCTCACTTTAGACCTTGGGAGAACGGCGTCCGTGCCTTCAGACTTTGGCTCTCTGCTTGTCACAGGCACGTCTGCGGTGGGGAAAAGACGTCAGCAGTTCTCCTAGGATCCCTGGGCATCCGTCGTGCCTGCTTCCAGCCTCCGATAACCGTGTGAATCACCCTGGTGTCACAGGCTGACGTCTCAGAAGGAAGGGGGGGTCAGGGTTCATGGGAAGGGGGTGGTCCCTCCGCAGCAGGAGGAGACCTTGGGAGAGAGCCGCAGAGAGTGACCATCGCCACCTGGGCTGGAGGGCAGGGATGCTGAGTCACCCGCAACCCCTGTGTCTCTGGTGAGCCCAGTCTCGTGTCTTCAGCTCTCGGCCTAAGATCCCAAAGGCCCAGGGCTGGAAGCAAAAGGAGCGAGGGAGGAAAAGGAATTGGTGGCACGACAGTGGGAGAGCCCCAGCTTGGGGCAGCTGCTCAGAAAGGTTCCGTTTGTTCTAGGATTCTTTCTGTGCATGGCTGTAAATTGCGTATCTTCCTCCCTCTCTTGTCAGGCAGTAAAGACCTGGGGAACCCACTGGGGCCAGAGCAGATTTAGCTAGTCTGCACTGAAGCTGTGGTGGGAATGCTCTCTCAGGTGCCTAGCGAATGCCCAGGAGGACAACGAAGCCTCCAGGTCAGAGGGAGAAATGCTACGGTGTTGAGACTAGAGCAGTTTCTCAGCTTCAGCGCCATTAAATTTGGGATGCGATGATTCTTGGTTGGAGGGAGGGGAGCTGTCCACACTGTGAATCCCTGCCTCTACCCACAGATGCCCATAGCTCCCACCTCCCCTGAGTCGTGACAGTCACCTGGAGGTGATGTTGTGGGTTGAGAGCTACTGACTAGAGTGAAAGAAAGATCTTGGCCTCCCTGGTGGCTGTAGCCCCTGGGGCCCTGTTACGTGTCTGGCCTCAGACAGGACATCTGATTCTTCTGGGCTGGGCAGTGGCAAGGGAGAGGTGCCTTCTCAGCGCCACTCAGCTCAAGTGCCATGCAGGGCAGGTGGGGCTGGGCCACGCGGCGTCCAGTTACCTAGAGATACAGGCAGTGCAGGGCTTCCGCCCCTGAGACGGCTTTGATAGCTTTGTTCTCCCCATCCCTGAATCTGTGTCCCCGGGGGCTGGGAAGGATGGTGACACTGTCTGATGGCTTCTCGGCCCACTTCTCCTGCCGGCTCCCGGGCAATGCCAGGGTGTCCCCAGAGCCCCTCCAGGGAGGCCAGGCCAACAGGCGTTTTGCCAGACAGCTGCCAGCAGTGCACGTCGCTGCTTTTCATCAGAGACGGCGCCTGAGCCCCCTGCCAAGGCCCAGAGCCATCTTGCCCATTAATCAGGATTTCAGGATGCTCGGGGAGATCTTAGCAACTGCCTGGCACAAGCCCTCCGCGATCTACCGTCACCTGTCTGCCCTCAGAGCTGGCCCTGTCCACTGCCCCTCCGGGGAGCCCGCCTGGCAGGACACTGCCACACCAGGGCCACCCCACCCCTGAAACCCTCCCAGGGACTAAGACCGCATCTCTCAGCAGGACCTGAGGAGCACTGGTTAGAATTAATGTGATTTTTATTGTAACTCTCAGTTTTCGATTTTTTGAAAACTTGAAAGAGAAGAAAGAAGCTGGACCAGTGGTCTCAGACATCCCCTTGAGGAAGACGCTGAGAACAGGAGAGGGGTAGCCACAGAGCCCAAGGTACACGGACGCCTCCAGGGAGCCCCTGGGCTGGCTGGCCCCAGCTGCTTGTTTCTGCACAGACGGCTCAGCCCACCTCCTCGCGGGGCCCCGGTGCACCCTGGGGCTCCCCTGGGGAGACCGAGCCTGGCCACTGTTCTGCTGGTGCCCCCAAAGCAGGGGACCTCTGCTGGGGTCATTGCCTGGCAGGCCTGGCTTCTGCCCCACAGACAGACAGCCATGTGGTTCCTTTCCCTCTTGCTCAGAGAACGTGAGTGTAGGCTCTGCGGGTTCTGGGTACCCAGGTGGGGGCCACCCTCACCCACTCAGGGGCAGGCACTCTGGGCACGCCATCCCCTCTGTCTCTGTCTCCCTGGCTTCCTGACCAAGCAGGCTCTGGGTGGAAAAGCCGGCCCAGGCTGCCCCTCCTCTGCATCCCCCACACCCCATTTCCATCACTGCTTCCTGCCCTCTTAGATCAAATTCCTGGGCTTTGCCAGTCTCTCCAGATGCCCCTTCCCACCGCCATCTGGGAAACCGGCATCCCCAGCTTGTTGGAGCAACCTGGGGAGGTGGCCTCTGGCCTCCCTCTGTGGCAGAAACCTTTGAGTGGTGCATTTCTGAGACGTTCCTGGGGGAGGACCTCGTGCAGCAGCGCGGATACCCGGGTAATTTGGAGAAGGGCTGCTGAATGCTGCGCAGGTCACCCGGAAGTAACGTGCATTTCGTTGAAAGAACAGAGTTGCCACCCACATCTTCGTCCACTGCTGGGCTAGGAGCTGTCCTGGAATTCTAAAGGGCACTGGAGAGGAAAGAGCGAGTGCAGGGAGGGTTCCATTTCTGGGGGTTCTGATTTGCCCTCATGGAGCCGGAGCTCGTTGGTTTGCTGGCAGAGCTTCTGAGGGGGTGGGGGCCACTTGGTCATGCTGTGGTTAGTGGTCGCAGTGTCGGCTATCTCTGGCTGAGGCTGAGTGTGTGCCACGCGCTTGCGGCTCTGCAAGGTCACTTTCCTTGTCACAGCTTCCCAGGTGAAATAGGCCCAGAGAGGCAGAGTGACTGAGCCCTGGACAGGCAGCTAGAGAGTGGCCAGACCTGGGGCCCTTCTTCCCCCTGACTATGACTGTCTCCAGGTTGCTGTCCACTGGGCATCCTGGGTGTAGGCATGGGTGGTAAATTTACCCAGCAATACATCAGCCTGGAGCAGGTCTGTGAAACTGCAGACTGGCCCAGTCCCACCCACACCAGGTTTGCTCTCTCTTCCTGGGCAGGTTTGGAGGCCTTGAATACATGTAAGGAATGCTAGAATGTTCCAGAGACCCGAGGGGCCAGGCTTTTCTGGGCTGATGTTGGAGTGGGTCCTATTCCTTCCAGAGACCCTCTGCCTCTGAGGATGGGGTGACGGTCTGAAGGGGACCCATCCTCCCAGACTGCCAGCCATCCCTGAAGAGTCCAACATTCGCAGTCCGGCCTCGTCTTCTGAGCCTTCCGTCTTCACTCCTCCCCAAGAGCAGCCGGGGAGGGACCAGGCTTTTTAATTAGCCTAGTTTGGGAATGGCAGCTCTAAAGCCCTGGGAGGTGAATGCAGCGGCCCTGCTTTTGGAATCTGCTGCCAGTGGACACAATGTAGCTGTAGGAATAAAAAACGAGGGAGAGAAAGGCCCATCAGCTTGGGTTTTTAATTGGCACCATCCTCCCGGCCCTGCGCCCGCCCGCCAGCCCTCCCGGGGCTCTGTTTGGGCGGCCAGGCGCGGACTTCGAGTGATGGAGCCTTTCACAGCTTCAGACTGATTTAAGTGGCCCTGTATGGATTCCTGCAGCCCTCGCTGAAAGAGCGCGGCGCGATCGCCACGCTGATAAACCCTGGGAAATTGATCAGCCACCTGCAAGCGGTGAATGGTGATAACCGCCCGGAGCCCTGCAAAGCGCCAGGCCTCCCGTGGCCCCAGGGTCCTGCTGGAGAGAAAGGATGTTTCTAAAGCTGCAATTAATTTTTTTCCCCCAATCAATTGGAAGTTGCTCCCTTGTTTTCCTGGGTGAGTGGGGTGCTCGGTTCTGTGCTTCTCCGTTAACCTGAGCGCTCCGACCATTGATGTTTTCTCTCGAGAGACAGAGAGTGGCTTTCTTTCTCCTCGGCCATCGAGGAAGGGACTTTTTTGTTTGTGTTTTGTGTGTGTCTTTCTCTCTCTTTTTCTTTCTCTAAGATCATCTCAAGCTAATAGTGAGAAAAAAGGCATATGTGAGCGATTCCGCCTCGACAGGTCCCACAATACCTTCAGGAATGTCAATTTTTCTTGCTTTCATGGAAACACTATGAGGTCTCACTTAGAGGGGACAATGGCAGAGATTAAAGAGGGAGGCAACGTGAGGGAAAACGGAGTAGAAAGGCAGTTCAGCCGAGAGCTTTATGCTGTAATTTAAAGGGGTTTATTCTGGATCTCCCCACCCTGCTGGAGTAATTTGGGGGGAAATTCTTGGCTCATATTTAGTTGTGCGGCGAGAACTAATTTAAAGTGCAAAAGAGAGAGAAGGCCACCCTTGTCCCACGTTTCTGTGAGTGTACATTGTGTGTGTTTGTGGCAGTACTGACCCAGTGGACTTCAGGGTCCTTGTTCCCTCAGGGACTTTGCGACCACAGTGCATCAGGGGGCTGGGGTCATGCTGAGGGGGACACCTGCAAGCCTGCCTGAGCGCTCGTCTGTTGGTCTGCCAGGGTGGGGCCCCACACCAGGCCAGTTCTCCTGCAGAGAGGACGTGCCAGCCTTGAGAGGGTGGCATCTGGGACCGTCTGGGCTATGCCGGGCAGCCCTTCTGTCGCAGCAGAATCACCCTGCCCCTCCACCCACCCTTGAAGCTAACCTGCTTTGGCCACAACAGCCAGGAGAGGCGTTGGCATGAGAGGGGTACCTGTCACTGCCGATTTGTCCACATGCGTGGCTCCAGCTTTCATCCCCTCTTGTCTGGAGTCCCAGCCTCGTTAAGATCCCCTGACCTAAAAAAAGAAAGATTCCCTGACCTGCTTGCACGGCAGATTGCTGCTGAGCCTAGGCAGGGTCAGTGTCCTCGGAGGGAGAGAAGAATGACGCTCTGTGTCCCGAGCCCACCCAGCACAACCCCTGGCTGCAGTTGTAGTGACCTGCCAGTAGGGCCCCATGGCTCATTTTCCCTCCAGGTTTCCAGGGTGGGGTGTGTGTGTGTGTGTGTGTGTGTGTGCGCGCGCGCGCAGGCAGACACGTTGCACGCACGTTTGCATGCCTGAGCCATTTTGTTCAGATGGAGAATGGCCTGAGGCTCCCGCTCTCACTTGGGGACCTTGGCAGGCGCCTCAGCCTCCCGAGGCCTCGGTTTCCTTATCTGTAAAGTACGAGCACTGGCACTTGCCTCCTCGGGGTTCTGGAGGAGTGAGCAAGGTGCGTGCACATGGTAGGCAGCCAGGTCAGGGGAATGTGGTGTCAGCTCTGGTCTGAATAAGACCCGCCTGTCTGCTTGGCAGACAGAGGGCGGAGAAGGGGCCCTCTTCCTGGGGCCCAGGGGGCAGGGACCCAGTCTCTTGGGGGTGGACTGGCCCCAGGTCTGCTTCTCTCCTAAGGCCATGATGGTGGCTCCCCTAGGGATTTTAGAACCTTATCTCCCAAGGCTCCTGGGGCTCTGGGTGAACCAGGGCTTCAGCCACAGCAGTGTCTGGCAGCTCCTTATTACAGTAGCCACTTGGAGATGGAAAGTGAGGGACTTGCCCGTGTGTTCTGTGCTTTTTCCAAATCATCGGACATTTTCGCAAGAGAGAAGTAGGCTCATTTCCTAACTTGGGGTCAGTCAGTGACGGTCTGAAGCCAAAGGCTTGGGCCCCAGGCCCGGAAGCTGGTTTCCTGGCGGTGGACACCTCCTCTGCCACCTCTGCTCCGTCACAGCTCACCTCCCCCGTCTGGACCACGACAACGCTGAGGGGTCAGAGTCAAACTGCATGATCATCAGTCACTGTAGGAACTGCAGCATCTTGAAGTGATTGCCGGGTGGCGGAGCTGTGTGCATCTGTGTGTGTGGTGTGCATGCACACACACATGCACGAATTTACATCTAAGAGGAAGAAGGGAGCGAGGGCCAAGCTGAGACCCTCGAGAAGACGCTGGGAATTCTGTGTGCACCAAGGCATTGTCACCGGGTACTGGCTGGTTTTTCTCGTTCTGTCTCGTTGGTTTGTCTCCTCAGAGCTTTCAGCATTTCTCCTGACACATCATTCATCACCCAGGGGTGACTCCAGGGAAAAGTAATATACTCATGGCCTTTGCCCCTTTCTCCCATCTGGCTGGGGGCCTGGCCCCACGTGGGGTCAGCCTAGGCACACCCTCCCTCTGGCTTCTTGCCGGGCTGTTGCCCTGCTGGCGTTCTGCACTGGGGAGGCCTCCGTCCTTTCCCGCTTTCTCTCCTTCCTGCACTCGGGCACTGGGTCCCGGGGTCAGACTGCCAGGGTCCAGAGCCTCCCCACTTGCCCCTTGTGTGGCCTTGGCTAGTTCCCGAGCCTCCAGTGACGACAGTGCCCCCCGGCCCCACTTAGGGGGCGTTGTGAGGGTCCAGTGGGACGGCCCGGGAAGCTCCGGGAAAATGCTTAGTGTACATCAGTTCTTGTATTATCAGAGCCTCACGGCTGCTGGGACATGAGAACGTACCCCTCGAAGTGCCCTGACTCTGTTCCTGGAACAAGGCAGGATTCCAGGGGGTGAGACGGGTGGAATGTACAGTAGCTCAGCCTTGTGGGTCGGTTTTCTTTACATGAAGAAACGTCTGGATTTGAGAGTGATTTAGGGCCGCCCAACCCCCTACACATTCCTCGGGGCCATCTTGGAGCCCTGGTTGTCACAAGGGCCTTGGGCCATTGTAGCTGGGGGCACTTGAGGGGTAGAAACCAGGTCGGATCTCCACCCCGGGCTCGGGGGTTCCTGGCAGCAGTGAGGTGCGGCATGACTGACGCGTGCCGGTGCAGACAGCCTAGGTGGAGCCTGGCCCACCACCGCCGCCGTGCGTGGGACCTCAGTCTCTGCGTGTCCGTGGAGATGCTGGCAGGGCCTGCCTCTTGGGATTAGATGGTGAGATAACGCAGGTGAGGGACTCACTGAGCGCTGGTCCTGGGCACCCACCTCAAGTGTATTGACTTGGGCTTCAGGGGCTTCTGGTGCCTCGAGATGTGGGTGCTGTGTTTGCAAATCCTGCCAAGCATTTCTATGGTAATGAACAAAAGGGAGAAAATAGAAAAGGAAAAAATAAGCCTATCAGGAAATTCACAGTTATGCTGAGGTGTGTCCCTGGAAAAGTCAAAGAAACAGGGACCCACCCCGGCCAACCCTTCCGGAGCCTGCAGTCAGGCCTCCAAGAGGCAAGCGCATGCTGTCGGCACTGAGGCCGCGAGCTGGGCCTTCCACATGCTCCCTCATGAGGTCAGCATCCCGGTTCCCTCATGGCTCCGAGCAGAGATGACTTGTCCAGAATTGCTCAGAGCAGCAGACACTGTGCTCCTGTGTCTGTTTGGTAGCAAAGACCGTGTTCCAGACCACACTGTGCTGCTCAGGACGTGCCTTTGCAGTCTCCTTGGCCTCTCTCTCCAGTGTCTTTACAAAAATGTCTCCTAGGTGCCTGCTCTTGGCCTGGAATCTGGACCTCCTGCTGGGGTGGGTTTGGCCTGGTCCTGGTGGGAAATGCTGGGCCCCTCACCCCTGCGACCCAGGAGCCCCTGCACTGGGGGTTCCCTGCCAGGGTGGCCCTGGGCAGCAGAGACTGAGGAGTTGGGCTGGGCCATAAGCGTCTAGAGAAGTCCTGTGAGCACCACACAGACGCCTAGATTTCTGCACCCTCTGGTTCCCACAGGTGTCCCCTGTGGTCCCTTACTGCAGCTTGGAAGAACCAGGCTCTGAGAGGGTGTGAGACCTCAGGTCACCCGTGGGACACTGGGCAGAACTGGGACTCCAAACCAGGGCTCCTGGCCCTCTGCTAGGCTCCCACCCAGCTACCCAGGCACCCTGAGACGCAGGCCCTGCTCTGCCACTGGGGGATTAGGTTGGAGAGACATGAATGACATGGCTAAGAGGGCAGGCCACTCCAGGAAAGGTGCCGGGTGGGCAAGAGTCCAGGGTGCGTCCCCCCACCCCACCCTCCAGCTAGGTGGGATAAAGCCCTCAGGAGAGGCAGTCTCTGCAGGAGCCTCCGGGGCTTAGGAGCACCAGGGCCCCCCACAGCGTCCCTAGCACTCAGCTCTGGCTCTGCGGGAGGGACCACGGAGCCCACAGAGGCGGAATGTGCCCAGGAATGTCCTGCCGCACCCGCCGCCAGCGGGCATGTCCGTGGCCACCGGCCCTGCCCGGGCACGCAGGGACATGCTGGCCGAGCCCAGCTGGGCTGCTGCCTCTCCTCGCCCCTGAAGGACTCAGTGTCCAGTGCGGGCCAGCGCACGCCTGGGACTTCTGCTCTCACGGACAGCTTCCCGGTGGGACAGCAGTGGGGTAAACGGCTCTCCACTGCTGCTTCTGCCCGGAGCTGCGTGTGGCAACGCCAGCTCTCTCTCTCCATCTTGGTGCAGCTGGATACCAAAGTGGTGTGGAAATCCCGCTGAGCCAGGCCCTTTTCATGATCTCATTTCAGTCCCGTTACAGCCCCGCAGGGGTAGTTTTATTTCTCCATTTTACAGATGAGGAAGGAGAGACAGGTTGCATAGGGAGCCCAGGGGAACACCAGCCGTAGTGGCAGAGGCAGGATTCCACCTCAAATGGGTCATCACGTTCAACTCTTCATTCAGCCACCCGACCCCATGCCTCCAGGCATCAGGGAAATGCCCCGGGCAGACTTGTTCCCTGGCCGAGACCCCCAGAATGCTGCCTGTTAGCGCACGGGTGTGGGGCAGGGCAGGGCTGTGACGGGAGAGAGAGTTTATTGAGGGGGTGATCCTGGCCGAGGGAGAGCATCTCCAGGAGAACTTCGTGCACCCGGGGAGCCTGAGTGGGTGGGGTGGGGTGTGCAGACAAGACGGGGCAGCCTCATGCAGGACCAACAACTCTCGTTGTTACATGGGTCCAGGACTTTCCCAGGACATGCCTGGTGCTTGGCAGACTGGAGCCCAGAGCCAGGGGCCCACACTCCGTCTGGGCATCCTGGACACCATACTGTCCTTGGGGCTTGCCTGTTGTCTCCCACCTACTGCAAGGTCCTTGGGGACCACCCTGTCTCAGAACAGAGGACAGAGGGAGGCCTCAAAGGGAGCAGGATCTGCCTAAGCCCCGGAGCTGCACCTAGACTTGGTTTTAATGCCCCAGGCAGGGCTGTCTCTCCCACGTGAGCCCAGTGCCTCCCTAAGGGAGTCATTGCCCATGGACCCCTGAACTTGGACCAAGTCACAGAGCAAGGGAGTGGGGCTTGTGGTTTGTGGCATGCCTGGCTTTGCAGCCAATGAGAAGCCTCTCTGGATTTGGCAGGAGAATGCCTTCCCAGCCCCGATGCCACAGAAGTGAGTGCAGCCAGATATTTTGTACTGGCCCTATTGGGGCCTTTTCCCAGTGGCCCTGCCGTGTCCCTCTCGGGGACCTGGGCAGATCAGGGTGGCTTGTACGTGGTCCAGTCGGTGGGGAGAGGTCCCCTCCCTTGGGGCCTCTAGCCTGCCCTTCCAGTCTGGCTACATCCCCGGGCGCCGAGCGTGAGGTGAGTGGGCGCTGTCTGGGACTGGCCAGGGAACTGGCTTCCAGGAGTTGAGGGCTGCTGGGATTGTCCTAAGATGGTTGGCATAGGCTCTCTTGGCCTTGGGTTTGCCTGGAGTTCAGTCTGATTGTGGCAAGTTTTATTTGGATTTTCCAGTATTTGGTCTTGGGAGATGGCCGAGGTTCTGAGCAGCAGACACGGAACATGCGTTTCTTTTCCTCTCCTAGCCTCTGGAGGGGCTGGTTAGCTGGGAATCCGTGCTAAGTGGCCACTGCTGTGAAGTCCACTCCTCACTGACGTCGGTATGGACACCAGAAGGAGCCTGGTGTGGGACGGACCCCAGCTGTGCAGGCGGCCTCTGGGCCCTGCTCGGGCAGTGTCCTCCCTGAAGTCAGGGGCAGGGGCCCGGAGGAGTAGAGCTTGGAAGGAGTGGAATCAAACCAGAGAGGGCGGGAGTGAGGCCAGGGCACCCGGCGGTCCTTTCCAGCAGGAGGGGAGCACTTTGTCAACGGAAAGGGGCAGTAGTGTGTAAGGGACGTGGAGACTTTGCTTCTGGAGTTTTCATCGCTGAGGCCTGTTGGAGCAGATAAATCAGTCAGTTGTGTTTCCGCAATGTTTGCCTGCCTTTCTTTATGATTTATATTTTATTGTGGAGGAGGAGAGAAGCGACCCCCCTCCCCCCCACCAAATAGAAAGGAAATCCAGCTGAATCTGACACTTTGAACTTAATCTCTGCTTCTCATCTATTCGCCAGGTGTAGAAATACGATGACAGGTGGAAACGGGGGCTCCATGTTCACACGCACCAGAATTGCAGACACCTGGCCCGAATGTCTGTCCTTAGCATGTGTCGTTACTCTCCCTCGGCACCGTGTCTTGCAGACACCAGGGGGCCGTTCCCCGGGACCATTTCTGACAAACAGGTTGCCCCCTTCTTGCCCACCGCGGGCCAGCCCCCGCCAGGCCAGCCTCCGCCCAGGGAGCTGGTTTCCAGGGGTGCCCTCCTTCCTGTGTCTGCAAGAGCCCCTACCAGCCCCGCAGAAGCCCACGAGGCGACCGCCCCGTGCAGATGCCCCGCACGCGTGCGGCCCATTTGCCGGTCAAGGTTGGCCCTTCCCAGTGTTTTCACGTCTTGCGCTTGTGTGAAACTCAGACACAATTTGATTATTAAGTGCGGGAACCCAGCAGGATTTTTGTTTTTGTTTTTTTGATCTGCACAGTTTTGCAAAGTGCCTTTTTTTTTTTTAATGCATAAGCCTTGTTCCTGCCAATAGAGAAGAAGGAAAGTCAAAAACTTTGGTGGAGAAACATTAAAATGATTTAATACGGAGATGGATGCAGAGGCTTCTTTTTTTTGAAAATATGAGTGACCATTTGAATAAGATTTTTTGGCCTGTGAGTCATCCCTTTCTTCATTCCTTAGTGTCCCTTCCTCTTAAAATAAACACACACATTTTTTTTTGATAGGACATCCACATGTTCAGAAATTAAAACAGTATACAGGGATAGGTCCCGTCCCCACCGCTCCCGTCCCCATGCCCTCAGGTTAACTGCTTATTTGTTTCTTGTGATCTTTCTAGAATTCCTTTATGTGAGCATAAGCAAACAAAACTGTCATTCTTGTTTCGTTTCCCTGTCTTATACAGGAGATAGCATGCTAATATCTAGCTTTCTGCCCCTTGCTTTCTTAAATAACAGACCCTGGAGGTGTTTCCATGTCAGAGCCAAGCAGCCGCCACCTTTTTTCCACTGTGGGAGGCTCTGTTGTGCATGTGGCCCCCTTTCCCGGGCCCCGGCCGGCGGACCCCCGAGCTGGGGACCGGCTTCTTGGCTGTGTACTTTGTTGCTGGTGAGCCCTTCAGGCGTGCAGGTGTATCCTCTGTGGGCACATCCTGCCCCTGGGGTCGCTGGGCTGCAGGTTGTGTAGACTTGTCATCTCAGAGGACGTTGCCCAGGTGACGTGAAGGAGCTGCGCACCCCGACGGATGCTGGAGGTGGTCCGTTTCCCCACCACCCCCTCAACAGACACTGGTCACACGTGTGGCTTTTGCCAACCAGATAGATGAAAAATGGTTTCTCTGTGTCATTTTAGTTTGCATTTTTCTCATCATTTGAGCCTCTCTTTTTATAGTTAAAGGTCATTCATATGCCCTCTGCTGTATTCATTTGCCCTTTTAAAAAAATCGAGTTATTGCTCTCTCTCTTGATTGTGTGTTAGAGAGATTAGTTTTTGCCTGTACTGTGAGTCGCAGATGCTTATTTCCAAGTTGTTCTCTGCCTTTGCTTTGGGCATTCTTTAACAGCTTTACTGAGGTGTCATTTATATGCTACACAGTTCACCCATTTGAAGTGAAGAATTTTAGTGGTTTTTGGTATATTCGCAGAATTGTGTAATCATCAACACAGTCAATTTTAGAATATTTTCATCCTCCCCCAAAAGGAACCTCATATCCACTGGCAGTCACCGTCCAGCCTCAGCCACCCTCAGCCTCAGGCAGCCACTAATCTACTTTCTGTCCCTCTGGATCTGCCCGTTGTGGGTATTTCGTACAAATGGAATCAAACAGTACATGGGTCTGTTGTTGACTGGCTTCTTGCACTGAGCAGCATGAGTTGTTCAAGGTTTGTCGGTGTTGTAGCATGTGTAAATACTACATCCCTTTTTATGGCCCCAGAATATTCCCTTGTGCAGATAAACCACATTGTATTTATCCATTTGCTAACTGATGGACATTGGGGTTGTCCCCACTTTTTAGATGCTGTGAACAGTTCACTGATGTGCACGTTTTTGTGTGGGTGTGTGAGTTTCCTTTCTCTTGGGCATATACCTATCGAGGTGTGGTATTGCTGGCTCCTGTGATAACTGTGTTCAACATTTTGAGAAACTGCCAGTCTGTTTTCCAGAGCAACTGCACAATTTTACATTCCTGCCAGCACCTTTGGCATTTTTTGACATGTATATATTTTTATCAGATTTATTATTTCTTTTATTGGCTCTGAATTTTGCCTCTTAGAAAGGCCTTTCTGTCCCAAGATTACGGAGGAATTCTCCTGTGTTTCCTTCTAGTGTTTTTATGGTTTTATGTTGCAGTATTTTGGTGTATGTGGAGTTTATCCTGAATATGATATGAATACAGAGCCAACTTGGTTTTTTTTCTTTTTTAATATAGCTACCCATTTGTTTTGATACCAGCTAATGAAAATTCCATCTTTTTCTGTCTGCTTTGAGATTCCACCTTTATCACATGCTGACCTAGGGCTATTTCAGAACATCGCTTTCTATTTCATGCGTCTCCGCGTGTCCTCATATTGTAACACATTCGTAACGATCGAGGTTCTAGAATACGTTTGAGCATCTGGTAGGACTGGTCTCCCTGAACTGTTCTTCACAGAGGCTTCCTGAGTCATCCCAGCTGTTTATTTTTCCATTAAAAACTTGAGAATCAGCTTGTCTTAAGATGGAGGGGGTGGCTGTTGACACTGCAGTTTGGGATCGTGTTAGACTTACAAATTAGCTTGGGGAGAATTCACACCTTTTTGAGGTCGAGTCTTCCCGTCCACGACACAAGGTGTCTTTCTGTCTGTTCTATTGTGTTTTGTAAGGTTTTCTTCCTGTCACTTTTGCCAATTCTTACGTTTTTATTCCCAGAGATTTCACCTTTCATGTTGCTGGTATGTCCTTTTGCACCTGAAAGCAAGTTTTGGGTAAAAAGGACAGCTGGGTATGACCATCTACAGATTCTGTTCCCAAAGCCGAGCCCTCCGACCCCGTGGCTGTCGAGTGCTGTGCACAGACAGCCGCGGGCAGACAATGTGATCCTGAGCATGGCGGGGTGGGTGGGGGCGGAGGGGGAGCTCAGGTTTGCCAAGCACCTCCTTGGGCCTTCTAGGTGCTCTCAACACAGTTAACCCTTCAGACAATTCTGTGACTGGGGCTCTATTTAACCTTGTTGTACAATTGAGAAACTGAGGCTCAGAAGTTTCGTGATTTGCCAAGGGCCTCCAGAGGACACACCTGAGCTGGGATTCCAGCCCAGGCTTGTCCAGCCTTTTCTAAGCCACTATCCTGCCTGAGGATCAAATGTTCTCTTGAGCATGGCCCAGAAGTCAAGAGGTCTGGTTGCACATCGGCCAGCAGGGTGATTTGGGGCAAGTCTCATGCCCTCTCTTGGCCTCAGTGTGCCCATCTGCAAAGTAAGGCTGTTAGGCTGGTTGGTAATTTGCACATTTCTTAAAAACCATTCCCTTTCTCTGGAAGCCAGTATCTGGAACAGAGATATAGAGCTGCTGGCATGGGGCCGAGAGGGCCCCAGTGCTCTGCAGCCCCGTCTCCTTGTGCCCTGATGGGGCCCTTAGGGCATCCAGCTCCAGGCAGTCAAAAACCAGTGCCCACCATCCCCTCCAGGACCTCGGGCCCACCTTCAGTGCCCCCAGTCCTGGTGCCGAAGCCACCCCCAGGCACCTCGTGCATCCCAGCAGCACACTGGCCTTGGCCCCCTGCCAAGGCCCTGTGTGCTTTGGAAAGGTCCCTCGACTTTTGTCAGGCAAAGCATTCTCTTCACGCCAAGCTGAGAGCGAGGTGGTTTCACAAGTCCTGTCCTGAGTGTGTGCTGGCCGGAATGCTCACCGCAGAAACAGAATGTTTGTTTTCCAAGTGTGAGAGTGCCGAGAGGCCCCCTGGTGTCGGCTCCCACACCTTCTGCATTCAGACAGGCCACCTGCCACGGGGTGGGGGGGCTTTGGTGCAGAAGCTGCGTTCTCCACAGTGTGGCCTGTGGGGCGCTGGTGGGTGGGGGGCTCTGGGCCACCACGGCCTGCTCTTACCCACAGCACCCAGGACTGCAGGGCCGCACAGACACACAAGGTGAGCCACCAGGGCTACCCAGGCGGTCCTTCCTTCCCACCCCGCTGGGCTGCACCAGCACCTTCTGTGCGCCGGCCCCGGGTGCAGGGTTAGGGCCGCGGGGTCCCACACGGTGGGCTCAGGCTGGCTTCTGTGGGGAACGACGCAAAGCTGGGTTTCAGTGGACAAGGGGGAGCCTGCCAGGGGGACGGGTGCTCTGGGAACATCTGTGGCCTCTGCAAGAGTGAGCTGAGGAAACGGCACAGGAAGGCAGGGACTTCCTAGTAACTTCCAGGGCCATCCTTCCACCTCACAGATATTTCCCGCCCTCCCTGAGCTGTTTGGTTCTAGAACCTGTGATCTGGGAAGAGCCCCAAGTGTCCAGGGGCTGAATCGGGGGTGCTCGCTGGGCCCCAGAGGCTCCCTCAAGGCAGCTTCGTTTTGTTTTCAGGCCTTGAGCACCCGGCTTCCCTGTCTGGGCTGTATGGCCTGAAGGGGAGGGAAGCGGTCTAGGCCTGAAAGGGCTGCATCTTGTGGGGTCCAGAGGTCACCAGGTCACAGAAACGGGCTGGGCCTCGACACTGGCCCGCGTGAGCAGGAGGTGGAGCTGGGCTGCTGCCCAGGCGTGGTGATGAGATGCCTGGAGCGAGGGGCCAGCTTCAGCAGGGCTGGAGCAGCAGCCCCGGTGCGGGGCGACCTCGCCCACTGCCCTCGACCACCTCCAGCACCTGCCTGACACCAGGCCGACCCACCATCTGACCCCTCGGGCCCTGGGGCCTCCTTTGAGAGACAGTCCAGCCTTCATACAAAATTCAGATTTACCAAAGATGGATTAAAGAGAGGCCCCAAATATGCTGGTGCCTCTTTCTCTTTTCTGAGATAGTTTAAAAAAAAAACAAAACACACACACACACGCACACGCACACACACACCCCCACCCACCCCCAAGGAAACCACATGCCTTGCCATCTTGGTTGTCTCTGTGCCAACTTCCAGCATAAATGAGACTTAGAAAATTTCCAGGCCGCTAGCCGTTCTCATGGCCTGATGTTTTCTTGATACTTAGAGAATTCTGCTCTCGTGAAAGCGTGTGTTTGGGGAGGAAATGCCTCTGCTTAGCCAGAGCCCCAAGCCGAGCAGCTCCCAGCAGAGCGGCTGCAAGACTCCAGAAGCCTGGGCCAGGCGGGGGCCTGGTCTGATCATCTGGACTGGCTGGGTGGGTTCCTTTAGGCCCCTCTTCCTACAGGGATTTGGGGTAGTTCCCTAAAAATCTGGAACACAAATAGAGCCATAAAATTGGATTTAAAAGGAAAAGCAAATGTGCCAGCCTTGAAAGACAGTCGTGGAAGAGGGAAGTGGGAGGCCCTGTCATACTTCTTGTCTGAGACACGTGCCTTGGGGAGACGTGTTTTGTCCCAGAACGATGCTGAGAGGAAGTGTCATCTGAACACTACGCTTAGGATATGGGCTGACCAAGGAGAGGTCCCCAGCAGCCACTGCTTCCCAGTAAACACAAGGCAGTCTGGTTCCGACAGGTGGACACCAGCGGGACCTGATGGTCAGCCTCTGACTAGGCCTGGCGTTCCCGTTCTGCAAGGGGCAGCAGTAGTGATGGGCAGTTGTTACAAAGTGCTTTTGCCTCCCGTCTTAGGTCGGAACCACCGACGGGGATCTGGTCCCAGAGATGGGGAGGCTCTTGGGAGAAACCTGTAGGAAGTGAGGGAAGCAGGACAGGGAAGAAGCCCTCAGCCTAACCAGGGGGTGCCCCGCAGTGTGAGGAGCACCTGGGATTTGACCCCCATGCCTGCCGAGGCCTGTGGCGGCTCCAGAACCCATATCAGCCATTCCCGGTGGCGGGCTGCCCCCAGGAGGACGGGACAGGGGACTTGTTAGAGCCAGAGCTCAGGTCAGGAATGGGCTTCAGTGGAGAGGCCCCAGGACCCCTGCTTCTCATCCATTTTCTCGTGGGACCCTTGCATCAGCCGAGGGAGGCAGCCGGGCCAGCAACAGCTGTTCTGTTTTCCAAGTGAAGGGACTCTGTCAGTGAGCCCAGACTTTGGACCAGTCCCTCTGACCCCAGACCCTGCATCCTGTGCTGCTCCCCGGGGCCACACGCACCACACTCCCGTGGTCTTCCCAGCTTTGGGGGCCGGAGGGGCCCAGGGAGACAGGAATGAGGAAACCAGCCTGTCCTCCTTAGGGTAAGACAGCCAGGAGAAAGGGCACCCCCACAGCCTTGCGCTTGGCCCTGAGCTGCCCCAGGCTGGCACAGGGAGCCCGGGCACTTGGGGAGGGGACAGAACTTGTGGCCAGAGGGTTTGTGGGAGGGTGGTGGTCAGCTTATGCAGAAAGGTGGGGCTGAATCTGTTGAGTTAACATGAGTTTCCTGAGGGGCGATTTGGTTTTCAGCTCGCAGCTAAGGTAGAGGTGCCGTCAGCTGGTGAGGGGCTGTGTCCTCTCCGGCCTCGTCACAGTGTGTGCGCACAGGGCCAGGCCCTCTGGGTGCTCTCAACACCCAGGTCTGATGGGCTTCTGTCTGCAGTGGGGGCTGCACAGAGTTCCGCCAAAAGCAGGGACCTCTGTCTCAGTCCCCAGGATCCAGCCAGGGGCCTTCCACCCAGAAGGAGGGTATAATAGCAAATATCTGCTCATAAAGGCCACACAGAAGCAGGGGCCATTGCTCCTGGCTGTGAAGCCCTGGAGAGATGGGGTGGGTGGGCTGAGACTTAGCTGGCTAGACCTGAGGTCTGGCAGGTCTCATGGAAGCAACTTGACTTTCAGGGGCTCCGTTCCAAAGTCACCCCAGACTGTAGGACTGGGGTGCTGAGTGTATCTCCAGCCACTAGCCTGAGCCCACATGGATGGTCTCCTCAGAGCTTTGTTACCTGGGCAGGCCTGTGCCCAAGTAGGTGGCCCGTCTCCAGGCCAGGGCTGGGCCTCAAGAGAACAAGAATTTGGCGTAGAGGGACTGTGTCCCGGAGCAAACACTTCACCCTGGAATGATGTGTTCACATAGTGCTTTGAACTTGTTAGCAGCTGTGCCGCTTTCCCTAGACATTTTTGAGGGCGCACGGGCCTCCAGGCCTACAACAGGCCCGTGCAGCATTCTTCTGTGGGAGCTGGGCTTTCTGGGAGCGAGAGCTGCCAGGAGAGGCTGGGCGGGACCCTGCCCCCAGGGCGTGGTGGGCACAAGGCAGCCCTGGATGTTGGCACAGGATGGGCTCGCCGGGGATGGCGCCTGGGCAGGACACACACTGCCCCACTGTGGCCATCACATTCCTCCCTGGCAGGTGAGGCGTGCCACCGGTTGGGACATTCAGCAGGTGGGTCTTGGTTTTCACTGTGGCTGAAACAGCTGAGTTTAGAGTCAACAAAGTTTTCAAGGTGACACTAGCTTTACAGCCCAGGAGCAGGTGCCTTTGAGGACTGTCAGAGGGTCGGGCTCAGTGGCATCCTGGGATTGGCTTGTGACAACATTCACCAACCAGACCTGGCAGCTTCTTGCCCTGCTGCAAAGCAGAAGGGACTCAGTTATTCCAGACAGAGTGGGGGTGACCCAGGTGCCCTAGGCCCACCTCTTATTCGTCAGGTTGGAGGGTCTTGTCTGAAGCTGTCACACCCAGGTGTGGCAGAGCTCAGGCCTGTAACAGCCTGTCTGGCCTCGGCCCTCTCCAGGGCACACTTGAGGCAAAAGTGACATCTCTGAAAGTTTGCAGCAAACTGGGTTCCCCACACCCTGCTGCTGGTGTGAGCGACGTTTAACATGAGCAGTGCCCAGACACACACGCCTGTCATATCTGCCATGAAGTCAGGCGCCCCCACCCCCCTGCGCCTTAGTTAATGCACGAGGTTGGGTAGGACGGGAGGTGAACACAGATTCGGGGGCACTTTCTGTTCGGGTTGACCCCAGCACTTGCCCCCGTTTTCACGTTACAGCTCACAGGAGACGGGGACACCTGCTCAGCGTTGTGGCCAGCCCCCAAGGGCGGCGCACGTCAGTATCTTGGCATCACCTGTGAGCCACCTGCACACATCGGGTTTATCCTGGATGTTAGTATTTGTAGCAGGAATCACACTGCACTCGCAGAAATCCTTACAAACACTGCTTCTAAGGGCAAGAAACTCTGCCCAGCTGCCAGGGGCTGGGCTCTGCCTCCGGGGGCCTCGTCTGCTGAGGCTGGGGGTCGGCGCCTTGCCTGGGCTGGGCCATCTTCCCTCCTTCTTGTGCCCCTACCTAGTTTTCCTTTTGCCCTGGCTCTGGTCTAGGTCAGTCAGGGGAGTGGCTGGGAGGCAAAGTGGCCTCAGAGACCCTCCCATCACAGGCGTCTGGGGCCTCTGCCCGCCCAGCATCAGGTCTGTGTTCTGACCTGGGATCACCCAGGATCTTGGGGGCTGGTTTGCATGAGGAGCTGTCTCCAGCCCTCTGCTGTGGCAGCGGAGGGAATGTGCACTGTGCAGCCTGGGGCCTCAGTGAGCCCCATGGTAGCCCAGGGGGAGGCACCACAGGGGTCCCTGGTCTGGTGAGGCTGAGGCTTGGGCTCCCACCATGGCCTGGGCCAGCATCTCAGGTCTAATTGGTAGCCCAGCCCTTCTCTCCTCAATCCCAGCGCTTTTTCCCAGAGCTCCCCCAGTACCCCAGCCTTCCTTTCTCTGCTAATCAAAAGACTGCAAGACAAGCAAACCCATCAGAACAGTTTCCTCCTGGTGCAGTTAGGAACAGTGAGTGTGTGCATGCAGGATGGCCACCTTCCTCCAGAGAGAGCGCCTTTTATTTTCCATTTGCTGAGCCTGTTTCAGCAGCTTGTTTGCCATGACAGCTGGTGGTCATCTTTATTTCAAAGTGACATACAAACACTCCAGCCTGTGAAAGGACCCGGGGCCCTTGGGACAGGCCTATGATCTTGGCATTGGCAGGCATGCGGTGCTCCCCCGTACCCCCAGCACCCTCCCCAGTCCTGTCCGGGGAAGCAGCCAAAGCTCAGATTCCTCCCTGCTTGCTTTGCCGCGCATCTCTTCTGTCTTGTCCTAGAGAAGGGACTGCATTGCTACCGGTCCTGTCGGGGGTCAGTGGGGCTGGGCCGTGGGCGCCCTGGTCGTCACAGTTCTCTGTCCCAATTTTGTGCTCCACTAGGAATGCAGGCCTTTAACTGAACCCACTTGTGCACAGTGCTGGGCTTGCTCCCTACTATGAGTGGGTGGCCTCAAGCACCCTTGGGTCATGTTCAAGCTGCGCCTGCTGCTTGGACAGGCCCCAGGCTGCCGCCTCCTCCAGGCCAGCCCCACGCAAAGGCAGTGCTTGGCGGGCGGGGAGCTCTTTCCAGCCATGTTCCTTCACTGGGGCCTCCAAGGGGAACAGGCAGGACCATCACTACTCGCCTGCTAAAGATGAGGCAGTGGAGGCCTAGGGAGGCTGAGGGGTCTGCCTGCGGTCCCAGCTGTGGGCCTGACCTCTCCTCCAGCAGAGCTGCATGTCCCGCTGCCTGCGGGCCTGTTGAGGGCACAGGAGCCCAGGACTTGCATGGAGGCCAGCCCACTGGTGGCTGTGACGTGCACCAGATTGGACGTCGGCTCAGCCCTCCTGGCCCATGTCCCTCTTGCTGTTGTGGGGAGAGGGTGGCACGGGCACCATGCCCCTTTGTGCAGCCGTGCAGCCTGGCAGTGTTTCCATTTGCGTCAGCAAACCCACGCCTGCAGTGTTCCTTTAATGGCCAGAGTGTCTTCCCTCGTCTGCAGAGACATGCTTTACGGGATCATTATCACAGGGAATTTGGGTCACTCTCTGTTCTTTCAATTTAACGGTGTGGCAGGGAACATTCATGTCTCCGAATTTTTGCGTGTGTCCAAATTGTTTTCTTCTGATAAAAATCCTAGAAGTGAAATTGCCTGATGAAGGAATCAGACCCATTTTCAGCAAGGCTGTGCGTGAAGGGCCCTGAGCCTGACCCCGCCCCCACAGCGCCCCCAGACCCGGGCGCTGCCCACCTTGTGCCGTTTGCCAGTTTATAAGTGAGTAACTGCATCTTGCGTTTCTGCACTCACATGGTGTTTGTTGGCCAGGCGTATTTCTTCGTGAGTGAGTTTCCATTAGCCCCTTTTCCTTGCCTCGATGGTGGAGGAGGCCAGTCTTCCACTGCCTGGTGGTCCCACTGGCGGATAGTTCCAGAGGCCTTGGCCTGGAAGGTGGGGTGCACAGTCCGTGGGTTTCAGGAGGGGAGCGTGACTGTTGGTGACCTGTGTGCCTGTCTCCCCCACAGAACTGTCAGACCTTCAGCAGCCTCAGCTGCCTGAGCGCGGGGATGGAGGACTGCGGCCCCCACAGCCCCTTCGCCCTCCACGCCAGCAGCACCAGGTCCTGGACCACCTTGCTCTCGGCCTCCGGCACAGGGGGCAGGACCCCCGCCGGGACCCCAGTCCCCGAGCCTCTGCCCCCGTCCTCGGACGACCACCTCGCCTGCCGGGAGGAGCTGTGCTGTGAGGAGTCAGGCGGCTGCGCCCTGGACGAGGGCTGCGGCAGGCGGGGGGAGCCGGCCACGGCCTGGCGGGACCGCGGGGCCGCCCGGAACAGCCCCTGCTCCCTGGACGGTGAGCTGGACATTGAGCAGATAGAGAACAACTGAGGGGCCTCGGGCCCTGGTCGGGGGCGGGTTGGGGGTGTGTGTTAGAATCGGCAGGCCTCCCTCCGCGCACATGGCGAGCCCTCGCAGGGGAGCCCCACTCCTGGGCCCGATCAAAGCTTCCTGGAAGGCACTGGGCCAGGGAGCGAGCCCATGGCCTCCCGAAAACGCTGTCCCGCCTGCGGCGTCCTGGCCCAGTGCCAGCCCCCCAGCCAGGCCACGCAGTGGGGCGCCTCAGCCTCTCACCAGCACGGCAGCCACGGTCCACGGAACTGCTGTAGCCGAGAGAAGCTTCTTGGTTTCAGTCTCTTTCCCCCTTTTCTTGTGGGACCTGGGCACAAGCATCCCAGCCGGCCCCGCTGGGGAGTCCCGTGTGCTTCTAGCAGGGCTGGCCGGCTCCGTGTGCTCACTCCCAGCCGGGGCTTCCTCCTGGGCTCAGGTCCATCCAGTGGTGTCATGGCCCTCCTTGGCCTCCTGCTCAGGTTCAGTGCTGGGGAGTTGGCCCCGCAGCTTCCTTCTTCCCTCAGTTGTATTCCGTGCCTTCTCTCCCAGGTCTCCCTGCTTCAGGCTTGGGAAGGGTCGGGAGAGGCTTCCTTCCATAGTAACATCAGAACCATTTGGCCTTAATTCCGAGTGTGGAAGACCGAGGCCCTGGGGTACCAGGGTGGCCTCCACATCTGGACTCTCTGGCGAGGGTTCAGGGAACAACTTGGGGTGCTCGTTAGAGGCTGTCTAGTTGGGTACAAATTTGGTGATCTGTTGGCTGAAAAGACAGGCCCACCAGCCCCTCCTGTGGTGTGAACGCCTGGCCCCGGGGTGCTCTGCCTCTCTGGGGGCTTCTTTAGCAGGGTTGGCAGCTGGCAGCCATTCTCCGTGACTAACCTGTCACTGAGCGATGAGCTTGGTGGATTCGGGTGAGTGGAGAGATGTCCCCATTAAAGGGTGATCTCTTGAAAACATCCTCAGGAAGCAGGTCTGTGCAGGTGCGCAAGCCCAGGCCCTGCACTTGTTTCTGGGAGGGTGTCTGCCGGCCGCTCTGGGGGTCCCTGCAGGATTCCAGGTATGTTCTCATTGGTGGGGAGTGGTCAGCTGGGGGAGCAGGGGCTTTTAAGGGCTCACACCCTACCTGGCTCCTTGAACCCCAGCAGACCCCCCAGCATCAACAAGCAGACTCAGCCCCAGAGATTTCACTCCCAGACAGCTCCTCTCCACACGGGCTCTGCTCTCTTGGAATCCGGCTTTTAGCAACTTGACATCTTCCGCAGACAATAGCAATTGGGTCGGCTTATGAGCAAGTGGCTCCTTCTCCCATGAGGCTAAATATAACTGCACTCTCTTGAGTTGGCTGCCTCGTGACAAAGGTCCGGGCCATTTTGCTCTTGCTCATCTCCCACTGGCCGCAAATGCCTCACTGCTGCAGGTTGAGTGCACGTGGGTCCCACTTTCCACTGAAGAGAGCCCGTATTTGGGAGACTTCACTTAAACTTTCACTTTTTTACGTCAGAAGTGCGGTGGCTCAAGTTCTGATTTATAGTTGGCTTTTCTTAAAAATCAGCCATTAGATGCTTGCAGAAAACCCCAACACCACGGCCCCCCGAGATTGTGATGACAGCCTCAGGTTATAGAGTGTAATGGGTATGGGGTGCTGGGCAGGTCCTAGGAAAGGCATGTCCCCTGGAGAGCCAAACCAGGGAGCTGGAGGCTCTGGGTGGATAAAGACATCTCACCCAATCCCCACTGATGGGTCATGGAGACTGTGTCTCCTTAGAGCTGAGCTGGAGGAGGCTGGGGCAGCTGTTGGGTGGCGTCCAGCAGCGTATGAATTCAGAGAGCACGTGCTGGTACCTCTCGGCTTCAGAAAGTGGTGTGGCCCACACCAAGAGTGCCCACAGAGGGACCACGCCCTGGATAGCATCCTTCCTGTGGAAGGAGAGGCAGGGTCCCATCTCCCTCACCCATGGAGAGGGACAGGGGCTGAGCCAGGATGGGCCTGGGCCATGGCTCCCAGCAGCCTTTGCTCAGGGCCAGGAGGGGAAGCACATGGTGGTGGGTGTGTGTCACAGGGCTGTGGTCCAGGTGACGCCCTGGGGCCTTGCCAGGCACCTCCAGCCAGGCTGGTCCTATTGATCCAGAAACCCAGCCCCAGGGTAGACAGGATCCCAGCCCAAGGCAGGGTGTGGCCCCTTCCAGCCTCCTCAGGCCTCTCTTGGCTATTCCTGGCCCCACGGTCCCTTCTCAGAAAGAGTGCCCTTCAGGGGGCTTCATGTCTGTCTTTTGATTGAAGAGAGCAGACCCCATCTAGTGCTGCACACGGCCTGAGGCCCAGCTAGGCTCTGCTCCCCTGGCACCAGGACCTCTGGTCTTGGAACTCTTGGAGGGCGGCCCTCACTGATCCTGTGGGGCTGTCCCAGGGGGCAGCAGGCAGGCTGGTGGGCTGACCCTGAGCCTCACTTAAGCTGGAGCCCTGCCTCTCGCAGCTGATGCCCATGAACTCCTGCCTCTGAGAGGAGACTGAGGAAGTTCAGAGCCAGGAGGGAGGGCTGTGCCGGGCTGTCTGCTTGCCCAGGGGCCCTGAAGGACAACAGCAGGGTTGTGGCTCCAGGAGAGCTGGGTGGGGAGGAGCTCCCTGTCACGCAGCATCCCCGCTCACTCCAGAGGGAGGACCTGCTGAAGCCGCCGGCCTAACAGGCTGCTGCCAGTGGGGGCCGCACCGGGATCAGGGCCGCAGCCTTGCCGTTTACATTACCGCAAACCCTCTTGCCTTACTCGCGGTGGGGGCTGGGCCCGGCGCGTGGCCCACAGGCAGACACAACATCCAGGCCACAGGACAGCTTTTCTGATCATATGTACGGATCTTCATTCTCAGAAAGCCTTACTTTTCAACAAAATTTTTGTAATAGGAAAGTTTTGTGAATTTGTACACCGAAAGAAAAGTTAAAGAAGTCCCCGTTAGAAAAACAAGCCCAGTGTCTGGATGGGTCTCCAGTGCAGGGGTGGTTTGGGCGTCTCCGCCTCCGGCGGGCGCTGCCTGAGCCCTCAGCACGCCGCACCCTGGGTGCCCTGCCCTGGGCCCAGCCAGCTGGCCTCCAGTCGTGTGCGCCCCAGCCTCGGGGCCGGTCACCTGAACGATGACCGCTTCGGGCTCTGCGGCCTGGGGCGCGAGGAGTCCCCCTAGCGCTGGGGCGCAGCCCGGCCTGGCAGGGCCTCCGTGTAGACAGCGGTGCCACACCTTGCCACAGCCACACAGTTGGTCAGATCCCTCCCACTGGCGCCAGAGAAAACATGCTTCTTTAAAGAGAAAAGAAAAGAAAAAGATTTAAAAAAAACACAAAACTCAGACCGCAGCGGAGCTCTTGTAGCCTAGGTAGGATAGTCTGCCCTCCTAGCGTAGTCTCTTCGGCAGATAAATTGTGTTTCAGTGTTGGGGGCGACGTCCTGGGGGCGCGGTGGCAGGGAGCCGGCTGCCCCGGGCCCTGTGTGCTTTCCCAGCTGTACCTGGTTGGCTTCGTGGAGCTTGAGGAAGGGTGGGGGCCAGGACTGGCCGCACTGGGCAGTCCCGCCCCGCTCCACCTGGCCCCGCCCCGCTCCACCTGGCCCCGCCCCCTCCACCCGGCTCCGCCCACCTCCGCTCCCGCTCCGCCCACCGCAGCCTGTCCTCCGCGCAGGCCGTGACTGTCTTGCACTAGAGCCGCTCTAGTCTCTCAGGAATTTGCTTGTTACTTTTACTGTGTAAATAAAGCTTCCTGGTTCAGTACCCAACCAATGGGAGCCGGCTGTGTGGTTTCTGTTGAGTGTGGCAGATTGGTGGCCCCCCCACGCCTGTGGGACCGTTGGCTCTGGGCTGGCCTGGGCAGGGCCTGGGCCCTCTGTCCCCTCCGAGCCTCAGGGTCGGGTCGGGTCGGGAAAATGGGGAGCACGGGCTATCGGGAGGCTCAGATGCAGGAGGCTGTGAGCGACTGTGATGGGAGAACCGTGATCACGGGGTCCCCAGCACCAGGGCAGTCAGCATGTGTTTCGGGTGGAGGTCCCTGCTCCTCACTCCAGCCAGGAGCCAGGGACCCCAGGACAGCAGAGCCGGGACACCCGCTCTGTGTGACTTCTGAGTCAGGAACAGTGGAGGAACCTGCCTTTCCCAAGCCCTTGTGAGGACATCAGCTCAGCCCTCAGCAACACTGAGGCAAGGGCACCCAGCGGTTTGCCCCAGGTCGTGCTGTTACAGAGAGCCTGGCCTGGAGCCCCGCGGGGCCACCTGCCCACCCAGGGTAGCTGAGCAGGTGGCACAGGCTGGGACCCCACGCCCTATGGAGGGCAGCATGGCTCAGGTGTGCGCTGCTCGGGCCGAGGGGACGCCCGTGTTCACAGCCCAGCCCAGACTGGGCTCAGGGGCACATGGACCCTGCACCTGGCCCCCAAGTCAGGGAGCCCTCGCTAGCCAAGCTCAGGAGACCAGGACTTTTGCAGCCTCGAGGACAGGCTTGGGGAGGCTTACTTAATTTCTGTAACCCAAGGTTGGCCCACATAATCTGACCACAGAGTTTTTGCCTAGAGATCTTAATGGTCCTGAGGACGCCCCTCTGGGAATGAGACTCCAGAGCGCTCAGTCCAGACTCTTCCTGTTTGTTTTCTATTTAGCAGTTTTCTTTTTCAAACAAAATGGCCTCTGGATGTCTAGTGCACATAGCAGGTGAAGCCAGGCTGCTATGGCTGAAGCTGGGGGTGGTGAGAGGAGCCCCTACCCCTTCCCCCAGCAGCCTTTCAGCTCCAAGGCCCAGGGGTCCAAGGCCTCATGTCCCCCATGACTGCAGGGGAGGCTCCCACATGCTGCCCACCTGTGGGGAGGACACAGAGTGGCCCCGATGGACCTGCAGCCCTCAGAGTCCCTCACCTGCCCCCACCCAGGTCCCTGGCTGGGCTCAGTCTGGTGCTGGCCCTGTTGTCAGGGTGCAGCCTGGGTAGAGCAGCCCCTCCCCGGCTCAGCTCGCCCCGTGGTGTCTCCTCCGTGGCAGAGGGAGGCTGGCACCTTGAGCCTCTGGGCCTAGTGCCACTGAGGGCCACCTGCATCTGACACGAGCACTGTCTGTGGGCCGCCAAAGCCTCCTCATGTGTAGACAGGACTTGTAACGCTCAGGCTTAAATGAAGAGAATCAACACCTAAAACCGCTAGTACCACACTAGACAGTTCTGTCCAGTGTGTGTCAAAAACATTTATCTTCGTGTGGAAAAAGGGATGAAAGGAAACACTCAAATATTAACAGTGGTCAGGCTCTGAGTGACTTTTTGGTTCTTTTTTATACTTTTCTGTTGAATTTCCTACAGTAATACATATTGCTTTTATAATCTTAAAAAAAATTGAAACTAAAGGAAAAAATGAGATACAAATTGGCCCGTCTGTTTATCATCTAAGGCAGGGCAGTTCTGAGTGGGGAAGCTGCAGCTATGGGATAATCACGCTGGGGTGGGAGGTGGCACTGGGGCACAGAGCAGGCACACACATGGGTCCCTCCTCACCTCTGTGCCCCTTCCCTCCTGCCAGCTTCCCTGCGAGGAGCAGGAATGGCCCAGTGCGTAGGCCGGGCCTTTGGAGGGAACTTGTTCAACCTGATCTGAGGGGGAGAGAAGCGCTGAAGCTACCTGGGCCCCGCGGTGGGTGTGCACCTGCTGGGAGGGCTCGGACCCCTCAGCCAGCTCCCAGCGCCTGTCAGACGGTTGACAGCGTGGACCTCCCCTGCGTTCCCATCCCCCAGGTGCCATCCCCTCTCTTCTCGTGGGAGTTTGGGTGGGGCTGCCTTTGCCCTGTCCCGAGGTCAGTCGGGAATTTCTTGGGACCCAGATGGACTTGGAAGTCACATGGGATGAAAAACTCTTGCTGGATTAACTGAGTTTGAATGGGGTTTTCACGCAGGCTGGTACATTGTGTACCCTCAAGTTGGAAGATCTGGAGGTAGGTGAGGCCCTTGTGTCCCCAGCCTGCCCTCCTCTCCACCCCGCCCACCTGACCCCTTCTGGCAGTGGGTTTGCTGGGTGCCCCCCGAGCCTGGAACGTTCTGCTGGCCGTGTGGCAGATCTGGGTGCATCTCCTGACCACAGACAGGTCCTTAGGCCACTGCCTACCCCGAACTCCAGCCCTACCTGTGGTCAGTGGCTCTGTCTGTCCCTGGCCTGAGAACGGTGCCCACCCTGCTTAGGGGTGTGGAAGGAGGGTCTGCCACAGGCTGGAGCTGGGCAGCTGGAAGGACCCAGGGGTGAGGGAGGTCAGCCTCACTTCTGGGCAGCACGGCCACCCTGGGTGGCAGCAGGACAGGGGTCATCATCCCCAGCCACGTGACAGGGCACCCTGGTGTGGCCTGGTCCCTGACAGCGCCTGGCAAACGCCTGTAGAGGAAAGGGTGAGGTGGCTGAGGTGCAGTAGGGATGGACCTCAATTTTGTCTCCAGAGAGAGGATACCAGTGTGCCAGCTCACCTGGAAAGTCACAGCCACTGGGGCCACCACAGGCCACATCCCCATGGGGGGATTGTGGCAGGGACTAGAAAGGGCATTGGATACAGGGTTAGACCTTGATACATGCTTCAGCTCTGCCCTTGCCAGTTGTTGGGCCAAGGCAAGTCACTTTCTCTGCACCTCAGTTTCCTCATCTGTAAAATGGGGCAACAACAGTGTCCATGTCACTGAACCCATAGCTTGGCGGGGGTAGCATGTTCTCTGCCCAAGATAGGGGTTCTGTGCCTGCTGTCCCTCTGACACCGTCTCTGTCCCCACTCCTGGGCAGCAGCCATCAAGGGGAGGCTCCACTTGACCACAGAGAGTGAGACCACCAGCCTCCTTCCTCCAGGGCTGCACTGCCCTGGCTGCAAGCCCCTGCCAAGGACAGCAGGAAGGGGCAGCCCACGAAAAAGGAAAGAAAGGGAAAAGGAAATAAACCGAACAGAAGGCTGCGGCCAGTCCCCGCACAGTCACTGCCCTCCGGGCCCCGGTGAGCAGCTGCCCACTGCATGTCTGCTGACCGCCCGGCTGATCGCCTAACGAGCTGCAATTAGGGACTCCATCCAGGAGCAGGCGATTTGCATGTTTTCCAGCTAATAGGCCAAACGCCCCTCCTCCCCTTGCAAGCCAATGACACCAGCCTGGTCGGTGGCCCCTCATTTTGATGAAGAGACTCGGCCACCACCATATCTTCCGAATTCTGATTTAATGGTGGCCGGAATGGCGGGCACAGCCTGGGGACAGCACAGCCCCCGCCGGCCCTGGGCTCCTGTTCCAGGGAACTCAGGTTCCGGGTTTAGCTTTTAAATCTTCATCTGCCTTCATTTAATGGAAATCTTGTACGGAGGACTCAGGACTTCTCTTAGAAGGAGTCTTCCAAGATTTGTCAATGGCTTCTGCACTGAATTTGGGGAGGAACAGAGCAATCAAGTTATCTGTTCTGCTGACTGATTCTGAAACCTGAAACCTGGGCTGTGAGTGAATTGGGGAAGCCGTGGCTCACCGCCCCGGCCTCAGGGCTGCTCCATGAGGGAAGGTCCACCTGGTCCCCACGGGTCCTCACTTTCCCCGCCTGTTAAACCAAGAGTTTGGGGCAGGCGAGATGTCTCAGGACCCTGGCCCCCTGATGTTTAGAGGGTCAAGCACATGGCAGGATCAGGGACGGTGCCCCCTCCCACCCCCGTGCAGTCGAAGCCCAAGTCGTCGCTGGTCAGGGCAGAGTTTATTATCCGTTAGTGTCCTCCTGCGCACCCTGGGTGTGACACATTTGGAGTTAAGGCTCCAGAAAGTACTCTCTGCCTGCAACCTGGATTCTAGAGGTTACAATTCTTGCTCTGTAGGATGGTGGTCTTCAGAGTGCCCCTGAGGGCTGCTCCATTTTGCTCCAGAGGTGACTTGGGATGAGAAAAGGGTGGCTGCATCGGTAAGGGGTGCGTGGGGAATGCTGGGTGGCCACTCTGACAGCGGCTAGGGCCCAGGGCCGCTGGGCAGTCCCGGGGAGGCGGGTTCAGCTCTGGGCTGCGAGGACGGTGCACAGGAGGCCCCTGCTTTCTCCAAGCACCTCCCTAAAATGCCAGGACTGTCTGATAGGAGGCAGTGGGCAAACACCTGAGTCCAGTTAGGTGGAGCATTTAAAGGATCTGGTGGGAATGGAGAGTGAACAGGCTCAGGGATTCAACAGGTCTGCCCCACCTCCTGACTCCACCAAGGACGCACAGGCAGGGGACAGGCCATCAGGTGGGGATCAAACTCTGCCCAGGCAGCTGGGAGGTGTGACTGGGGGCGGGGGGGGGTTCTGCAGAGGGAAGCAGAAGAGGGGCTGGTGGCTCAGGCCCAGGAACAGGGCAGCCCCGAACTGCCTGGCTGGCCCCCTTCCACCTGCCTGTCCAGGGCAGGGGACAGGGCCTTGCGTGGTCTGGGCACAGGGAAGGGTGGCAGGAGGCTAGAGGCCCTCCCAGAAGGCCCGTCACTTGTCTGTGTGCTGCAGCAGCAGGTCCACGGCCTCCGCGAGGTTGTCCACGTACCCATCAGCCTTTACTTCTGGATGGTGCTCATCACTGGGCCTGGAGGGCAGGACCACAGGTCAGTCAGTAAGCCCATGGTGACCCATCCGAAGCCGCTGTCTCCCAGCATCTAGCACAGGCCTGGCGTTGCCCTTGGGAAACTTCCAGGCCCCTCAGTGCCCCGTCAGGCAGCCTGGCTTGTGGCCACACCCCACACCCCAGTCCCAGCCACCCCTACTTAGTCCCACACACCTCCCCCCTGACTGTTCCCTCCACCTGGACACCTCCCCTTCTGCTGGAAGCTTGCTCGGAGTCCCGTGGCAGAGTGACCGCTGGCCCCTGCCCCGTCCGTGCCACCACACCCTTGACTCTGGATAGGGCTCTGAGCTCAATCCTGCTCTGAGCTTCCTGCCCAGCAGAGGAAGGCTCCTTGCAAAGCTACTCTCCGGCTGGGATTTGAGGGGCTAGAACCTTTCAAATCCCTCATCCATCCCTTCCAGGTAATTCCTGGGATCTGGCTGGATGCTGAGAACAAAGAGAGTGCGGCCACATGATACATGCAGGTGCCTGTGAGGTGCATGCAGCACCAGGGGAACCCCGTGTGGGGGCTTCCTGGAGGAGGGGCTGTGGGCTGCGTCCTGAAGTTGAGCAGGGCTCCAGGTGGACTTGTGGGGGTGGGGAAAGGAGAACTATAACGGGGTCAGAGTGGGCTCCAGGGGACGTCCCTGAGTCCTGACAGTTGTGGGAGGAGCTGGGACCTCATCCCCAGGGCTGTGGGCAGCCTAGGGGGCTGTGAACCAGAGCGTGAGGTTCTGGTGACAGGAAGGGCCCTCCCCCCTGCTCACGGGCTGGAGCTTGGTGGGGGTGGGGACCGCCCCGTGCAACCTCGCACGCCGAGGGCCCACCCGCTTGGACCACCCCACGGTCTGGCCGAGCGCCTGGGGAAAGCCGGAGGCAGCAGCCCGGCCACCGCCACGGAGGCCCCCGCCCTGGTCTGGAGGAGGCGGCTAGAGCTGGTTCTGACAATGTCCTACAAGTCAAGTTGTCCCTTTTGAAGGGTTTGGCGTCTGTAGAGCACTTGACCCTAAAATGGCTGTCATGGGCACAGTCACCTTTTCTTTCAGAGTTCTTAGCCCGGTGGCCTGGAGGCCACCTCCCCAGAGGCTGCTGAGGCGCAGGACCTGGGCAGGGGCTGGAGGGGTGGGGAGGGAAGTGGATGCTCCTGGTGACTGAGGAGGGCCCACCTTTGGCTCTGCCCTGTCCCCCGCCCCAGCCTGGGGAACCCCACTCACTTGCCCACATCCCCGGGCCTTCACACGTCTCATCATTTTCTCCTTCCATCCTCGGGGAGGAGGCAGGTGCCCCTCTCCGACAGGTGAGAAAATGGGGGCCCAGAGAGGTTTAGGACTGCTTGAGGCCATGTGGCAGGGAGAGCAGAGCTGGGATCTGAGCCGGTTCTTCTGACTCTGGGCCATTATTCTGGGTGTCAGAGCCTCCAGGAACACGCACAGCTGCTGGACCTTCCCACCCCTCCAGGAAGGTCCCAGGTGGGTAGCGCCCACCCCAAGCAGAGGCCACGGACAGACGCCAGGGCCGGCGGACGTTGCTCCTCCCGCCTCCCTCATGTGGCCACCCTGCGGCTCGTGGATCAACATACAGACAGGCACCCCAGGGGGTGCATGACTCCCCCAAAGGTGGGGCCCCAAATGTGAGCCTTGGGGACAAGGGGACGAGTGGACAGGGACCCTCACCACCACCACCGGATCAGCTACTCTCTCGTGCCAGCGGAGGTGTTTTAAGGGATTATTATTTCGCTCTTGCCAGACCCAAACAATTTAGTGAACACAGGAATTTCAGATCTCTGTTATTCCCATGTTAGTGCTGAAAGACACACTTGTTACTATCAGAAGGTTGCACATGGCACACACTCTGGAAAGCCGTGTTGGTACCTACTTATGACCCACCAACTCCACTTCAAGTATACAGCACAACAAAAATGCATAGACGTGTTCACCAAAACACAAGTACTAGACTGTTCCAAGCAGCTTCCATCATAGTAGCAAAAAGGCAGAAACTGCACAAATGTCCATCAACAGGAGAATGGAAAAACAGAGGATGGGATGTGCACACGTCAGAACAGCCCAGGACACCACCACCCACAGTGAACTCCCCTCCACTCTGCAATGTCTGTCCGCCGTCACCCATAGACACCACGACGGGCAGAAGAAGCCAGGCTCAAGGAACCCAAACTGGGCAGCCTGTTTGTATCAAGTTCGGGAACAGGTACAGCCAGTCTCCAGTGCCGAGGCCAGGAGATGGTTCCTTCCTGGGGGGATGGGATGGGGGTGCTGGCAGTGTTCTAGAACTTGACCGGGTGGTGGTTCCAGGGGTGGCACATGGGGGAAAATGCATCATGCTGTTCATTTTAGTTCACACTATATGCATATATAACATACTCTTGAGGTATATTATACCTCGAAAATTTAATGAAAAAGTCACATTTAATCTCACAAATACAGGGTGTCTATTTCCCATCATTATGGCTATTTTCTATGGCCTTTGGGTCAGATCCTGCCAGCAGCCTGTTTTGGTACAGCCCTTGAGCTAAGAGTGGTTTTTATATTTTTAAAATTTTGTAAAAAGAAGAGAATGTGCAACAGAGACCACACGTGGCCCACAAGCCTCAACTAGATGCCCCTGGGGCCTCTGCTTGCAGACCCCTGGGTCTGGCGGTCTGCCCGTCGTGGGCACTCCCTTTCCGTCCTCCCAGAGGTGGGCGCCCACGGCCCCCAGCCGCCCAGGGTCTCTGTGGACAGCCCTTCCAGTGGGAGGGTCTCCCTTCTTGGGAACCCAGCACCCTCCGCCCAGGCCCTCCTGGTGTGCTGACACGCCCCCCCGGTACAGACCGAGAGGCTCGGAGGGGGTACCAGGTCACCCTGCGGCTGCTGCTTGGCCCCGACCCCCGATCCTTCTGGAGGTAGGGGAGGGGATTCTTCTCTCCATCTGAGATGGGGCTGGCCTGGCCGGGGCACAGCAAGGGAGGCCGGCAGGTGGGTGGGAGGGGCCCTCTGAGACAGAGAGTACCCAAACTGGCAGGAAGTCCTCCCCTGGCAAACCGTCCTTCTGCCTCAGTTTACTCATCTGTGCCCTGAGCATAAGCATGGCTCCATCCGTGACCCACCTGGTGACTCAGGCTGAGCACCGCCCAGCTCTGAGCCGCGGCGTCTCTCTCTGGATGGAGGCAGTAACAGGACACACACACGGGCTCCCGTGAGGAGTGCAGGAGACCCGCGAGGCTGAAGGGAGCAGGCCAGGGGTGGGCGTTCAGCACCGTGATCGTGACCAGAGAGGACTCAGCAAGCTGTCGAGAGGGCGCTGTGAACCAGGCTGGGGCTGGAGGCTGGCTGTGACCCGGCCTTGGACCCTGCCCTGGGCCCATAGGCTGGCAGGGGGACTAACAGATACACATCAGCATTTGAGGTACAGGGAAGACAGAGTGATTCTGGCGTGTGTGTCGGGGTGTGGGTATGTGGAACCATAGGCTTTGGAGTAGGAGGGGCAGGGAGGCTGGGACCAGGACCCCAGAGGACATCCCAATGGCTGGAGTGCCCTTGGCCTGTCCTGCATCGCCCGTGATGCGCCCTTGCGGGCTTCCCTTAGCTGCTCCTGGGGCCAAAGGACAGCCCCGAGGCCCTGCTCACCAACATGGGGGGGGGTGCCCCAGTCCCCACTTACGAGGGGATGGTCGGGGGAGTGGGACGCCTTCAGGACATGCCTGCCCTGGTGCTGACACCCCTTGTCCCCACTCTGTGCCCCTCCTACCAGTTCCCATCAGATTCCTGACTTTTCTCTCCAGGACAGTGAGGTCAGTGGCAGCTCAAAGCAGATCAGACTTCCACCAGCAAACACCCCCACCCCGACTCGTCATCCAAGTTCCTGGGCAGTTGGTCCCAGGACCGTCCTCCTCGGACCTTCACTGGGCCCTCGGGACAGGTTTACTGTCCAGTCAAATGAACTTGACCCTGAGACGGAACAAGAAATCTGCCCATAAAGGAAGATGCTTTGTAGCAAGATTCCAGGCGGCCACACTCGGCGTACGGTACCGAGCTGAATGGGTACAGGACTAATTACGTTTAATTACAGATCATTTATATTCAAGAACCTATTCAAAGAAAGGATTGCGTGAGCAGCCGGCCGCTGTTTGCCAACACACGGAGGAAACCATGGACTTTTACGTCTTAATCACCTGATGCTGCCGTGGGCCGTGGCTCTCAGGGAGCTGCTAGGTGGAGGGAACTCGTTCCGGGCCTGCCCACCCTGAGGCCCCTGAGACAGCTCTGCTTGGCCTGACCGGGCAGGACAGACCCTGGGCAGCTGGGGGGCTTTAAGCGCCCATCCACGCTGGCCAGTGGCTCACGACCCATGGGGCCTCAAAGATGTCACAGTACAAGGGCTGAAGAAACCCAGCAAAGACGTGCCCTTTGGCGGAGGGTGATGGACAAAGGGGCCGAGAGACTCCCTCCCGGCCTTGAGCAGGCCCTGCCTGGACAGAGCAGGATGAGCGGGGAAGGGGAGCAGAGGGCTTAGCTGGGCTGGGAGAGGGGAAGACAGAAGGATACGGACAGAGGAGGAGAGAGGAGGAGGGAGGAAAGGCAGAGACAGGAAGAAAGACAGAGGGGAGGAGGGGAGAGAGACGCAGGCAGAGGGGAGAAAACAGCAACAGGAAAGAAGGTAGGAGAAAGTGGGGTGGAGAGACACGGAGGGAGGGGAAAGGAGAGAGGGATGGAGGGACCGAAGTGAGAGAGAAACAGAAAGGAGGAGACAGGGAGCACACAGAGGTGGGGGAGAGAGACAGCAGTCTCCTGGGCAGAGAGTGGGCTGTGTCCCCGAGCAGGACCATGTGCGCCCGATTACCCCTCCGCCCCACTGACTTAGGGGAGGCCCCCTTTCTCTGCACCCACAGGGCCCCCATGGGGCTGCCCATCCCCTGCCCCAGGCCCAGTCCAGGCCCACACAGCGTGGGCTTTTTGCTTTGTCCCCCACAAGCTGTCTCCACCTCTGTGAGCCTCAGTTTCCTTATCGGTAAGGTGGCCATGTGGCCTGGCTCTCAGAATGAAGCACTTGGCACTCTGCCTGCAGCTGGGGGCCCTGCAGCCAATGTGGGCATCAGCCTCCTGCCCTCTGCCCTTCCAGGCCTCACCGTCCAGACCCACACAGATGTGACAGGGGCTGGGAAGGAAAGGAAAGGGCACAGGATCTAAGGGAGTTTACGGGAGGACATGTGGGGGTCAGGGAAGCTTCCAGAAAACGGGGCTTTAGGCTGGGATCCCCACACCCCCCACCCATCCATTTGAGCACAGCCCTCAGGTCTTTTCCTAAAGTTGGAGGCAGAGGCAGATTCCCTGGGCGGTTGTCCACTGAGGAGCAGCGGGTTCCTCTGCTCTCCTGGGCTCCTGTGTGTGGGTGGTGTCCGGGTATCTCGGGCTGAGTCTGAGTGGATTCTCCCTCTTTCCTCTGCAGCTTCCACCTCTCCTGTGTTAACTCTGCTGTGGCTCCCTATTGCCCACGTCACAGCCCAGCTCCCCAGCAGAGTGGATGAGTCTGTCCTAACTGGGTACCCTCCCAGCCACCCTGCATCCAGGGCCCCCCATTCTTCAGACATTCCATGCTCTCCCACACTCCTGTCTGTGCTGGAATGCATGATCACTAGGTTTTGCTCCACCTGCAGACTCCTACTCATCCTCCAAGGCCTCACCTACTTGTTCCCAACACCAACTCTATGCTCCACCTCACATGGCAAGTTGCTCTCTTTTCTGAGCACCCAGAAATTGACCCTTATCCCTTGAACCATCTGGCTGGGCAACTGAGGGTGCCCTACCGACCTGGCTGCCTAGAGAGAGGGGCCAGGCTTCCTGCCCCTGGCGGCTGCCCACACAGGCCTGGCCCAGAGCAGGCACCCAGGAAGTGTCCCCCATCGAGTGAATGAACAAAGGCCCCCACCCCGCAGGGCACTGCCTATCATTAGTTATTCCGCCCCCTCACACCCCATGAGCCGAGGGAAGGACGGAATGGCAGAGGCAGAGAACAAGGCCAATCTCTGCGCTGGCCTGGATGGCTTCACAGAGGCAGTCTTTGTACCAGTCCAAGGAAGGTGGCGGCCAGACACCCCAGCAAGGACTGTCTCCATGCCCACCTCCTCTCTTCTGGCTCCTCTGTCCAGGGGAACACAGGTGCAGCCTCTCCCTGAGAACTTTTCCGGGAGTCAGTGCCACCCACCTGCCACCTCTCCACCCTGGTCTGCTCCAGGACAGGGCTGGACAGAGGCTCCTGAGGCCGCAGGCCACAGCACTGCCCGCACAGGGAGGGGTATGCGTCCTTATCCTCATCTGCTTCGGAGGGGCCGGCCGCACCCCTGGTGGCTGAGGGCTGGGCACTGGGGGGCGGGCTGGCCAAGTGAATTCAGGGACCGGGGCACGGGCTTTAGGAGGATGACGCCACTGAGAATGAAGCCAACTCCAGGCTGTGCTGACGAAGTCGGAGGAAAAGGACAGAGGGCTCCGATTCATGGGGCGGGAGGTGACGAGGCTGGACAAAGGACGCCTTTCCATCCGAGCCCCGGGAGTCCGAGACCCAGGGGCCTGCGTGGTCGTTTCTAAGATGGGCCACAGCCTGGCCTCCGGCGAATGCCAGGAGGATGCTGCCAGGGCTCTGCCTCCACCCGCCCTCGTCCCCGCTTTTCTGAAGGCTGATTATGGGATTCCTGCCACTAACCACGGCCCAAACATGAGGCCTATGACCCAGGGCTTCCTGCTGTCCACCTGCTAGCCCAGGACCCTTGCCGTCAAGAAACCAGCTTGCTGGGACCCAGAAGGGCTGCCAGTGCTGCCCAGTCTGCGCTGGCTGTCAGCAGGGGACCTCGTACTGGGGTGGCTGGAAGGGCGCAGTTGGCCATGGATCTCAGAGGCGGAGCAGGGTGGGTAGGGCAGGCCCAGACTTGGGCAGACACCACAGGCGCCTCCGGGAACCACTGGTCCTGCTGCTAACGGAGAAGCTTACGCAGGAGCCGCTTCCCCGTGGAACTCATGCCTCATCCTGCCAAGGTCCACTGAGCCCTGCGTCTCAAGGGGACTCTGACACGATCCCTGCTGGCAAGGGGGTCACCCTGGAGACAAAGTCCCAGGCCCTGTGCCATCCTGCCTGGAAAGGTCCTCAGCTCCAGCCTCAGATCCCCGTCCTCGCTCAGAAACCTGTTCAGGCCCCCGTGTCTCCCACCACCCACCCTCGGTCACACCAGCCTAGGCCCAGCCTCTGCCTGACCCCTGGTACAGGCCAGCCTAGAGCCCCCGAGCCCCACCCAGGGACCCTGCAACCCAGGGCACGTCCTGCCACCGATGGCAGAGACCTGGCCTCCCCTGGCCCAACCAGCTCACACAGACGGGGCTTCGCAGGCTGCTTTAAAATCACATGGAGGGACAAATCCTGACATAAAAACCCAGGCCTAAGATAGTCCTCACCTCAGGCACCTCTGAGGACTATGGCTCCTTGGCCAGGAAAGAGAGTGGGGACACAAAACAGTTCGGGTGGCCAAGACCTCCCCTGAGGTCAGAGCTCTGCGGGGGGAGGCGGCTTGCCCCAGAGCTCCCTTTCCTGGCAGGCACCGGGGTCTCCCCCATCAGTCTGGCTGCTCATCTGTAACGGACAGGCGTGGGGAGAGGGAAGAGGTCAGCTTCCCCCAGAGCACCCCACCCCATGGAGTCTTTGTGCAAGTAAGAAGGCAGAGGTGGCCCCGCGTGACTTGCGGCCTGGTGGGCCAGGCCCCTCAGGGAACTAACAGTGGAGCTGGGCACCTGACTTAGGGGTGGGGGCAGGGCATCATAGGTTGGCTGCCTCCCACTCCCTGTCTCCAGCCTCTGCTTGTTGGAGGATCTAAAGTTGGGGGAGGGTCCTGTGCCCATCATCTGGGAGACACGCCCTCCCTGCATGTGCATGTGTGGGCAGGGGTGAGCCAGGTGCCACCCAGAGAGAGGGGAGGGTCACATCTGTGTTTCCCACTTTGCAGCCACGGCGGTCCCTACTGTCTCCTGCTGTCTGACCCTTATCTGGACGATGATGAGCTGGGGTAAGGGGCAGGGCTGGACTAACTAGACGGCCCTTTCCTTCAGGCAGGTGGTGCCCCAGAGCCCAGAACCCTACCCTGGCTGACCCATCCTCCAGTGGGGAAGGACCAGAAGTCTCTCCCAGCAGAAGGAGGTGCTGGGACCAGTCCCAGAGGCTCTGAGCCCTGGTGCAGAAACAGGCAGGGGAAGACCTGCCACAGACGAGAGCTCCCAGCCAGTCAGCAGGCAAGTCCTGGCATGTGGGCAAAGCTCACCTGGCTCACAGGCGCTGCACCACAGGGACATGGAGACAACGGGGCATCGGCTCCACAGCTGCAGTGGGCAGGCCTGGAGGAGCATTTCCCCTGTACCGTGCATGATGTCCCATGGTGGGCACCAGGAGGGGCCTGTTCCAGAGATGATGACACAGATGCCAGGTGGGGACAAACTTGCCCGAAGTCACAGGCAGTACATGGCAGATCTGTGACTTAAATTCTGTGTGTCTGGGTTTAAATCCTGACTCATTTTAGTGATTCTTCCTTTGGTACATGGCACAGATTCTGCATCTGGGAATCAATGATTTGCTGGTCAACCTCCAGCCAGGCTGAGAGCCCTGTGGGTAGAGGTGCACCTCCTCTTTGGATCAGCTCCAGGGCAGAGGGGGGCCCTGGGAAATGTGTGCAGGCGTCAACTTACGCAATGGGGACAGCACGGTACTTATGAAAAACTGACAAGGAGCATGAAAGAAATGGTACAGTTCACGCTGGCGCTGCACAGGGGGTCCCGAGAGCTACACAGCCTTCCCTGTGTCTAGATGCCCGCCCTCCCCTGGGCAGAACCATGGAGATGCCAGAACCCTTTATCCAGGCCTCACAGTCATCAACACCCAGGGCCAGGCCTGTTGTAGGCAGAGGGCAGTGGGGGCCAGAGCCCAGTGGGGAGGGATTTACCGTGGACCCTGGCACCCACCCTGGGCCACTCTGTCCTCTGGGAGGAAACAGGCCTGTTTACAGCATGCTTCAGCCTGGTGGAACCTGGTGGCAGCTTGTCACCCAGAACCGACCCCCACGCATCAGCTGTTTCCTGTGTGGTTCTTACTGCTCATCACCTGCAGGCACCTGGAGGTGCTAAAACAAGTGGGTGGTGCCGCACGGCTGCCCAACGGCATGTTGGCGGGCTCCAGAGGCTCCCTCACACTGACAAACCCCCAACCCTGCCCCAGCTGTTGCCCAGTTCACAGGCACAGTGAGGCCAGAGTTGCACAGAAGCTGGAAATTTGGCTTCTTTTAAAAGTCTAGAAGATTCAGTAACAATGGTCTGGAGTCTACAGGCAAAAATGAGTTGATACAGTGTGGCAGCTGCTCCCTTGAATGGGGCAAGTGGCTTCTAGTTTACCCCACTCCCCACAGTTCTTTAGTGTCTCCCTATTCTTAGACCAGTCCCGGTTCACTCCATTACATTTCCTGCCTGCCCCTGCAGGTCTCTGAATTTGCTGTCCTGCCCCAAAGCACTGGCTGTCTGGGACTCACGTCCCAAGGAACAAGTAACCTCCTCTAGGAAGCCTTTCCTGAAGCCCTTCCCCAAGGCCGCACCTCGGTTAGCTGGCTGTTCTGTGCTCCACGGCACCTGTGTTGACCCCATCAGAGCACCTGTCACTCTACTGCAGTTGTCTGGTTATAGGTGCAATGCTCCCTCCAGACTGGGAGCTCCCTGAGGTCAGGGGCATCCCTGCAGTGGCCTCATGCTCCCAGCATAAGACCTTGGCTCCTGGCAGAAACAGGAACAGTCAGCCAGCTGCCTGAGCAAATGAGCAAGGGCCTCCTTCCCTCTGACCATCCATGAGCTGTGTCATCACTAGGCATCTGGCTTCCTGGGAGCCCGAGCTGTCCTAGAAATCTAGGCGTGGGGGCCAGTCTATCCCCACAGTCAAGGGGTGATGGGCAGAAAGGCAAGTGTCTGAGCCTCAGGGGCTGGGAGCCCTGGCCTGGCCTCACCATCCCGTTCCTCCCTAGAGCCCAGGCCCCAGCATGTGGGGCACATGCACTCTGGGTCTCCACCTCCTTGGGGAGGCCCTGCCGCCGGGTCCCCAAGCGCTGGAGCTCTCAGTCTGGGTGATGGTCCCAGGCCACAGAGATCTTCCTTCTGGAGAACCACTTCCCAGAATGAATGCCATCTCCCCAGAACCTAGACTACTAGAGGCACGAAAATGCCAAGAGCCAGGTTGGGCCAGCCCTGTCTGTAAGCAGTGTAACTGAACCCTAAGAGGCGAGTCCCCTAGCCGGTGCCACCCAGCTCTGCAGCACTGGGCCCCTGTGGGCTTGGCAGTCCCCAGCGCCTGAGCGAGCATCCTTGCAGAACCACAGGTGCTGGTGTCGGAAGCAGCAGCATGGGAGAGCTGGGGGCTGCACAGAAACAGCCGCGAGGGGTCTGAGGGGTCCATCACCTGTGGTTCCCACCACCAAGATTCAATCCAGTCTCCCTAACAGGGCCCAGGCAGCTGACCCAGAGCCCACCAGCCACTGCCACTTCTCCCCTCCCCATAGGCCCCCCGCTCTGGGGTTCATCTTGTCACGTTCCCCAAACTGTCCGTGCCAGTGCCTAGAACAGCCTCGCACACCTACTCCCTCTGCGAGGCCTGACTCAGAAAGCACCCCCCTCCCAGTGGTCTCCAGGACCCATCCTACCCCCTGAATAAAGGAATGAATGAGTGAACACCTGTGAGACCTCAGGGACACAGGTCCCGGGAACTCAGTCGGGACCTTCTGGAATGGGGGCCCAACAGTGTCATGGAGAGAGCACCCCAGAGCAGGTGGCTCTGTCTGCGGAGCAGATGCAGCTCCCTACAAGGCAGGGAACCCCCAGGGCACCCCAAGCCAGGCCTGAGCTGTCAGCCACCACGCACCCCTGTGACTCCCAGAGGTTGTGGAACAGCCAGGGCAGTTTCTCTTGTCTTCCCCCTTTCTTGTTCCCAGGAAGCATTTCAGGCCAGACCCTAGAGGTCCCTAATTACAATCACACCGGGGCCAGGGCATGGGAAGGGGAGCAGGGGTGGGCCCTTTCCTGCCCACTGGGCCTGCCAGAAGGTGCCTGACCTGGGGTTTGGCCTGTGCGGGCCCTGACCGGTGTGACCTCGGACAACACTTGGAGCCTCGATTCTCTCATCTGTCAGTGGGGCAGCGAAGCCCCCTCCCCGGGCTGCAGCGAGGGGCAGTGAGACGATGCCCTATTGTGCCCACAGCAGACGTGCCGTCTGGGTGGGCGGATGGATGGCAGGCGCTGGACCGGGCTGGGTGAGGAGCCCTCGGGGCTGCTCTGGCCAGAGGAGAGGGGCAAGGCCTCTCTCTCCAGGGAAGCTCGCCTGGGGATCGGTGTCTAGAGGGCAGGCAGATAAGGTGGACCCTGAGGACCCTGTATCTCCGGGAGGCTTTGCTCAGGCGCTGCGTTCCTGCTCGGCAGGGGAGGGCAAGCCTGGTATCCTGAGCTGCACAGACGCTGTGTGGCTGTGCCGGGGACTCTGGACTCCTCTGAGAGGGAAGGGGCAGCCCCTGGGGGACACTGACCCAGCCTGTGCCCCGAAGCCCGCCCCTGGGGCCCACTTCTTCAAGCTGACGGGATGCTTTATTCATAATATTATTCATAATGGTGACAGTCACTGAGCGCCCTCTCCGTCGGGGACCTGGTGAGGGAACGTACATGCTGTAGCTGCTTCGGTTTGCACAGCAGCCCAGCTGGTAGGTGCTACTGCCCCCACCTCACAGCTGACAAAGTGGAGGCTCAGAGAGGGCGAGTGGCCGGCTCAGGGTCACAGAGCAGTGCTGGGAAGCCCGTTTGTTTTCCCAACCTGCCAGAAGCACCTACAGCATGGTCCAAACCCCACCAGGAGCCAGGGGGCGGGGGCGAGCAGGCGGCAGGCAGGGGTCCACCTCAAAGGCTCGCTCAGGCAGAGGGAGGGCCTGCTGGGGACTGGGCATCTGACCTCGCGGCAGAGGAGCCCCTGACAGCTGTTCAGAATATTTTGATAGAAACATGCTGAACACCTGGTGTGTGTTCGGATTAAAACAAGCTGGCCCAGCCCCTTTCAGTGCGCTCTCCAACAGCCAAATCCCCCGAGAAGTCCACCTGCACCCCCACCCACAGGGACACAGGGCGGGGCACTCATTCCCCGGCCCCCCCAGAAATGCCACCCATCCCCCTCCTTTGGAGGCTAGATCAGGTCAGGGAGACCCTGTGGCTAGTGCAGCCCGCCCCGGGCCTGCACACCCAAGCTCGGGTTCTCACAAGGCGGCCCGGGAGAGAGGGAGGGCACGGGGAGGTGGTGCCCCTCCAGATCCTGAGGGCGGAGGGTGGGACCATCCCCCTCATTGGAGTCCTGGTGTTGTCTCCACCAGGCGCAGACCCGGGTGGCTGGGCCAGGGGGTCTTGTGGGTGACGAGGGTTCCTACAGGCAGAGCACCATGCTGTCCTGGAAAGTGGCACCCCATCCCCCCTTGAGAGGTGAAGAAACCGAGGCTCGGGGCCGGTGAGGAACTTGCCCAGAGCTCGTGATAGAGCAGGGCTCACACCCAGAACCTCCATCCTGTGTGTTAGCTCGGGCGGGGCTTGAGGACCAACGTGTGGAGCTCTCCTTCTGTGGACCATGCAGCCTGAGCTGAGAAGTGCAGTCTCGTCAGCTCCATGGCCTCCCGGGGGGCCTACGTGCGACTTCTGGTCTACCAGCCTTTACCTACTTGCTGTGCGTGTTCCACTTAAAAGGGTCAATACTGGCACTTCACAAACCAGGAGGTCCAGCAGCCACAGGGAGCTCAGAAAGGTGCTCGGCGTCACGAGTAATCAGGGACAAGCAAGCCCAGAGCAGTACAGCCCACACGCTCACCGGGACAGCCCCCAGTGCCGGCAGGACATGAGCAAAAGGAGCTCTCACCGCAGCGGGAGAGTGCGGAAGGGCACAGCGCGCTGGAAAAACAGTTGGCACGTATCTCCTAATGCTAAACACATGCATTCACGCGACCCAGCGATTCCATCCTGGGTGTGCGCCTGACAGAAATGAGGCCATGTCTACCGAGAGACGTGGACAGGAACATTCCATCAGCTCTGTTCATGGTGACTCCAAATGGGAAACAACCCAAGCGTCCACCAACAGCAGAGTGAACAAATAAACTGTCCAGTCATACAACGAAACAACACACACCAGTGAAAAAGAACAAGCTTCTGCTACAGAGAACTACATGGATGAAATAGAGTTGGTCCTTTTCAAAAGTCCCAGGTAGCCTGGAAAGGCACACAATGATGTTTATACTAGGATAGTGACAGAGGCCTAGGAGTTTGAGCCAACAAAATTACCTTTGAGTTCCCTGGCAGTCAAAGCAAAGAGGGAAACTCTGTAGATTACACAGAAGCAGATGACTGCTCATGAGGGACAATCTTCCCAGCAGCACAGGCCGTAAGGGTCTGGTACCTGCCTGTGTGAGGGCACGCGTGGACTTACGCATGGCGAGGATCCAGCAGAGGGTCTGCAGAGGCTCAGAAGTCACTCTTCCCTTACAAGCAAATCTCTGGCCACCTCACTCCAAGGTGGCTCTCATATGGCTCCAAGACTGGCTCAGCCCACTCACCTGACTTCCTAACATGTGACATAGCGGGTCTCCGGGTTGTTCTGCCAAAGTTCAGAACCAGCTAGTCCCAAACTTGCTGCCGAGTTCCCACCTGGCCACCCCTTGTTCAGAGAAGTCCCTTCTCTTTGGACTTCGGAGTCTCCACTCACAAAACCAGAGGCTTCAGCAGACCTTCCTGGCTCTCCCACTCCTTTCTCCCATCTGGGCATGGAAGGGGCTGACAGGAGACAGACGGTACAGGGCAGGCAGGCCTAGGCGGGCTGGTGCAGCGAAGGCAAGCTGGGGGAGGTCCCAGAGCCAAGGGAGTTTTGGAGCGTGTGTTTAATGAGCCCCACGCAGGATTTTATTGTTCAGTTCCAATCTGCACGTGACAGGTCTCAGAGGATGCCTGCATGGAGGAAAGGGGCTGAGCCAATCCACCTGCAGGGCAGGGGGACTTGTGTGCTGGAGAAGTCCCCCCAGAGGTCAATGCGACAGCAAAGGGGGACCCTCACCCTCACACAGAGAGGGCTCATTCCGTCATGAAGATGCAGCCAGCCCCATTACATGAGACAGCAAATGAAACATTTGCTTTTGGGCACCAGGCACTAATGTGCTGCATTCTGAGGGTTCCAAGTTAATAGCCTGTTACTTACTAACCAGAATTAGGGGCCTCCAGTGCTAATGGGGTAGAAGGACCCGCATCCAGCTCCCTCACAGCAGCTCCTGATGTCATTGCCCTCCCAGAGTCGGCATCCCCGGTCCCATCTGCACTGAGCTCGGAATATAGGCTCCTCACACACAAAAGGAGGTAGGGAGACCCTCCTGGCCCCTCGGAGGCTGGGGGTGGGGTGGCACAGTGGGGAGGACCTGGAGGGAGCACTTCACACACAGGCCCTGGGCTGATGCAGCCGGGGTCCACATCCAACCGGAGCAGGTGACTTCCCGTTCTCCATGTGCTGACCGAGCAGGACAGTGAGCACTAAACACCCAGCTGAGCAGGGGGTTCACAGTCAGCGCGGTCGGGCTGACCAGTGGTAGTCAGAATGAGCGCTCGGGTGACGAGGCAGCGGTGATAACTGCCATCACAGACGAGAGGCCAGGGGGGACAAAAACGATCTGATCGTCCCAAGTGAGCACCGAGAAGTGCTTCCAAGGGGCTGCTCACTGAAACAGATGCACCTGTTCATGAGGACTGTCCCCCGCAGGGTGAGGCTCTTTGGTGGCACCCTTGCCTCCGGGACAGCCTCCCTGTCCCCCTGCACGTGACTCTGCAGCAGCTTTGAGGCCTGTCTGTCACCGTGCACCCTGCCCTGGGCGCAGACACACTCTCCTTGCTGTCTTCCACCCGGGGGATGCAAGCTGACAACACTCCATTGGCGGGTAATTTGGCTGTAGATGTTAAGATCCATAAAAAGAATAAAACAAGTTCTTCAACCCCATTCCTGGAAATCTTTCCTAAAAACTTAATTCTAAAGAGACCTCAGAGTCTGACATGTGGAAGGTTTTCAGTAAAAGTTTGCTGAATTGAAGGACAAAAGCTAATAGGTCCAATAGAGATATTCACGACAGCACTATTTACAGCAGAAAAGGAATGAGTCCAGGCCAGTCCAACCACGGGGGAGTGAGCAAGCCTAGTATGGCTTATCTGCTCCATAAAATATGATGCGGCTATGAGCAACGGTCAGGGGAAGGGGGACATGGAAGGCGAGAGTTGTACACACACATGACCATGGCTACCAAAGGGAGCTGGCAGGAACCCAGAGGAGATAAACAGCGGTCTGAGTGTGGTGGGACAATGGGTAGGACCGACCTCTAAGTTCCCCTGGAGGCTGCAGTGATGCTGTCTTAATGTACATCATAATAAAAGCCAACTTCCTGGTCTTATCTTGGCACCACTTCACCCAAGATACTTCCAAGGGGGCTGGAAAGTCAAGGTCATGCTCCAGCCCGGCCAGACACTAGAGGCACAGCGGCTCCTCCTAGATCCAGCAGTTCGCCAGCCATGGGAGGGGCAGTCCAGGCCAGCCCTGACCTTGGGGCCAAAAACCCAGCCAGGCATGGCCAATGCCACCTGCTCTGTAGCACATACCTATTCATTACAGAACACCCCCAGGTGAGCCAAGCTGACCCTGGGGCCAGCGGTTCCTGCAACACCACACAAGTGCCACCTGGAGACCACCCAGGGCTGGCCCTTGCCCCGGACCCTCTGCCCAACTATCATACTGTCAGGCCTGATCCCACTGCCCTTGGGATAGAGAGCCCTGGGGATCCATGGTAGCACCTCATCAAGGTCCACCTGGAGAGTGTCACATCTCACCCTCCAGACAGGAGTGAGAGGTTTGCTTCAGGCCACATGGTCAGCATGTGGTGGGGCTGGGACTCAAGATTCTGTTCTGAGTCCAGTGCTGGCACCTTCCTTGTAGCCACTGAATAAAGCAAGACCCAAACAAGGTACACAAGCCCCCAACCCAGGAGCTGCAGGGACTGCAGGGTACAACCCCCTCATTTCTTAGGTGGGGAAACTGAGGCTCAGGGAGGGGCAGACGCAGGCCCAAGGCAGCCCAGTGAGGCTGCACTGAGATGGGACGAGTCTGTCCCTCTAGAGAGCTAAGCCGGCCATCCCCCGGCAGAGTCCGGAGCAGAAGGGGCTCCCGGGCTCCCTTCTTGCCAGGACTCTCCCTCACTTGCACTTACAACATGGGGGCCAGGCACTGGGGAGTGGGTGTAGATGGGGAAACTGAGGCACAGTCCATAGGGCCTGAAGAGAAACAGCAGTTCTCCCCCGTATTTACTTAGCACCTTCTACCTGGTCGGGTTCCCCGAAAAGCTGACAGTCGCCACCTCATTCATCACAGTCCAGACGGCACCTCGTAAATGGTCAAAGCTGCCCAATGAGGGGGCCATTCATTCCGGCCCTCGGGGACGCCAGCCTGCCGGGGCGGCGTGCCCCACACTGGGCCGATTGTGCATGCAGGGACCCCATCCAAGCTGCCCTGGCTCCTGGCGGGCCGCCGCTCCCTGGACGATTCCTAGACGGAACCTTGTTTCCTTCAGTTTCATCTCCAGCCCAGGAAGACAAGCTGCTCCTCCGAAACATTAACTCAACACTGCTCCGATTTTCCTCAGACCCTGGTCCTGCCCTGTGATGTACTGAGAAGCCACAGACTGGTCCCAAACCAGCTGGTCCTTTGGCCTCCAGAAAGCCCTGGAAGCAGCCCCCATCTGGCCCTACGGCTGCGGGGGGGGGATGGTGGCATCCCGTAGGCGCGTTTGCTCAGTGATCCTCAGAGGGGTCACTGTCTTCTTTAGATGGAGAGACAGGACCGGAAGGAGTAACCGACCATGGGCCATGGTTTAGGCTCAGAATTCTGGGGCCAGGACATTCCCCAACTTGGGGACGCTCCCGTGACTCATCTTCCCCCAACCCTCTCAGCCTGTTTCTCTCCAGTGACCTCTGGGACCTGAGCCCTAGGCTCAGTGTATTTTAAGGGCTCAGGTACATGGGGCTGCAGAAGGAGGGTAACCCGCCTCCTCTGGGTACTGAGTGGGTTGAAGATCTTATGGGAAGTAGGGCCCCAGATGCTACCTGCAATGCTAGTTCTTCCTGGGCACCAGATGCTGGGCAAGGGCCTGGCACCCTAGGATTGCCATCCCTCACTGATCCTTCTGCCCAGGCGTGTGCCAGAACTATACTGTTCCAGTGACTGAGGCTTTGTACTATGCTTAACATCCAATAGGGCCCCTCTCCCTCATCACCCCTCCCCCAAGTCTTCCAGCTATTTACTTATTTTTCTATACAAACTGAAGAATTAACTTGTCCAGAGTGTGTTACAAGGTGGGCGAAGGAGGGAGCAGAGCAGAGCAGATGGCCCTGCTAGTATCTTAAAATTGTCCCTAATCAAGGTTCGTCAGCGGGGAAAGCCTAATTTCCTCCTCAGAACCCCAGGGAGTAGACTGGGAAGTGCTGTCAGTTCCATTGTCAGAGGCCCAAGATCAGACAGGGGATGAGAATGCTGGTTCTCAAATCCAGCTGCTTATCAGAATCACCTGGGGGGCTTAGAACAATGACTCAGTGTGGTATCAAAGCTGCAGGGTGCGGCTAAAGCGGGACCCAGAGGGAAACTTACAGCACTAAAATGCTTACATAGGAGAAAAGATCTCAAATCCATCATTTTAACTCCCACCTTGAGAAACCAGAAAGAGAAGAGCAAAATAAATCTCAGGCAAGCAGAGGAAGGAAATAATAAAGATCAGAGCAGAAATTGATGAAATTGTAAACAGAAAAACAACAGAGAAAAGCATTGAAACAAAGAGCTGGTTCTTTGAAAAGATCAGTTAGAAATGCTGATGCCTGAACCCCACCCCCAGAGATGTCACTTAGCTGGTCTGGGTCTGGCCTAGGGGCTGGCTGGTCTAATCTGCCCTGGTGACTCAGTTTCCACCCCTGTAAAATGAAGGTGGCAGCACAATGCCAGCCACTGGCTGTGTGGTATTGGGCAAGTCTCTTTCCCTCTCTGAGCCTCAGTTTCTATGTCAGACTTTTTCCTAGACCTGGCATTCTCCACCTGTGCTCCTTGAAGCCCCGGCTTCCCGGAGTGCAAGTCAGGCTGCCAGTCCTCCAGATGGGATGGACTCCACCCTGTCCCCCAGGCCCTGGGTCTATGAATGAATCCCCCCTACTCTGCTCCACCACCAGGAGCCCCCATGCAGTGCTATGGTGGCCTACATGGCCCATGTCACCTGTGGTAACCAAATTCACCTCTTTACACAATTCTGCATGGACCTTTCCAGCATGGTCTTTCCTCCCAGTAAGCCCTGGCCCCAACTGGACACTCAAGACACACTTTCACACCAGGATGCCAACAGGATGCTCACTGACAGGAAGGTGCAGGGAGCTGTCCCTCTTGCCCCACCTCCCCTTTAATTAAAGCTCAGAACCTGAAACAGCAGTGAACACAACACCCACCTGGCCCTCCCTTTGGCCCGTATTTTCCCTTGGGAGGCTGTGAGTTCCCCACACAGAGCCACGGAGACAGGAATGTTCATGCTCAGGTCAGGTGCAAGCTTCACAAAGAACAGTGATCTTGGGTCTCAGGACAGTTGAGACCTTTTCTATCTGGGGGAGGGATCCCGTTTTCTGCAAAGAGGTGGGGGACGGTGTTTGCTAAGAACTCCAGTGCCTTCTTGGACATTACAGGGCACAGCCAATGCCGCAAGAACGTTCTGCCCCTCAATTTGTGTAGGATTATGATCTGGCTTCTGTTCTATGGTCCAGGAAGTAGGCTCAGAAAGGGGCTGTGAACCCCTTGGTCCCCAACCAGATAAATGACAATACTGGGCCTTGGACCTACTCTATCTCCTGGTCCAGGGCGTTCCCCTTTCCAGCTGAGTCACTGGGTGCATCCCTTGGGACAGGCCCCCGCATGCAGATGTGGGGGAGACCTGGGCAGATGAAATGGATGCTACCCTGCCCTAGCCTGGGGCAAAGTTCCAGTACCAGCACAGTGGCAAGGTGGGGGGGGGTCCCCTAACCCGTCACAGAGTGGCTGTCTCAGGGAAGGCCTGGAGATGCTCACCATCGCCAAGGCCCTCATCACACCTTGACTCAGAATTCTGGGCCAGGAAAAGTTCTCTTGGCTCTGATGGTGCATTCAGAGCATGAGAAAGTCCTCCTGGCTGTGTGCATCCTTCATACCTCACCACCAGGAAAGGCAAGGCCAAGTCCAGAGCCTGCACGGCGCCGCCCCTCCCACCATGGGGAAGAAGCAGGCATATAAATATATAGGTGGATTATTAATTAGGCCAGAGCTTTTTAAACAGCACAGGCATAAAGAGGAATGCCAACAGGGACATCCAGCTGCAGCACACCCCTCGTGGAAGGTTCCAGCACTTCTCTGTGGCCACCCATGGGCACCTCCATTCCCTGGCAGCTGGGCTCTTTCCTTTGCAGGAACCACAGCCAGGGCTTGTTCTGCACCCCCATCCCCGAAATGCTCATGCTCTGTACTCTCCCAGTTCCATTCCATGTGCATTTGGAAGGAGAGACAGAGAGACAGAGAGACAGAGACAGAGAGAGAATATTATGTGTATCAACAAGTGAGCGGTTCACACTATTCTTTGGAAAGAATGATGGCTTAAAAACCTGCAAAGCTAGTCAATTGCACATCTATTTTTCTAAGAGGAGGTGGGGTGGGGATGGAGAGAACTTTCCTGAAAGGACTTGGCCTTGAAACATTAAGTCAAACAACTGGATTTGGCAGTGGCCAGCTTCCGAACACCGCCAGCCTGGAGAAACTGGCGGTCCAGGACGCCGCAGCAGGGTTGGAATAATGAACTCATTCAAAGCCGAGCCCAGGGGTTGGAGAGTCAGTGCATGCAGGGGGCCTGCAGATCAGAGGGGCTGTGGCACCAGGGACCCCTGGGGTCTGAACCAAGAGTTTGACCTCAGCTCTGCCAAAGCTGCCCAGTGGGGAACCCCATAGATCTGTCCCCACAGATGCAGGAGAGCTGATGGGTCTGTCGGGATGGGCAGGAAAAGGCATCGTTCTGTGGTATTAACACAGGAAAGAAGCGTCAGTGGATGAAAATTACAGGGGCTGATCCCTAACAGGCAATTAAAGTTTGAGGGGCGAGCCCTCCAGCCCCGTGGCCTTCCCTGGAGGGGGCGCTCATGTGCGTTAGGGGCCCAGCTCCTCCTGCTCATCTGACTCTGGGCAAAGGAGTCAGTGCTGAGCTGATGCAGCCACTGCCCACACCTTCTCTTGTTCGCATGTAATCCTGGGCCCACAGGATTGCGACTCTGTAGGTGAGCCACGTCACCATTTTGAAGTTGAATTTTAATTTTTGCTGATGGGACCTTGTCTTCGGAGGTGGCTTAGGAGCCAGAATAGTGGGCCCAGCTTGATCCAGCAGTTGGCAGCTTTTGGAACAGATTAAAAATTAAGACCTGCGATGCGTGCTCACACAACCTACCACCAGCCCATCATCCGTCTGCCTGCTTGGAGCAGCCCAGGTTCACACCAGACAGACAGTCCTGCACACACTGTCCTGGAGGCTGGATGGAAACCATGCAGCACAGGAACAAGGATTTGCCAGAGCCTGAATGAGGCTCAGGAGAAGCCTAGGTCCTTGCAGGCGGTGCCCTGTTTTCCCTTGGACGGTTCAGCGGAGGGGACACCATGAGATCATTTCAGAGTCCCCATTAGCTGTGCTGCTGGGGGAGCCCTGATTTACACCCAACCTCGCTCATAAATAACCACTTTGCTGGCAACACAGCTGGTCCAGAAAGCGAGGCTCTGGTTCCCCAACCTTTTCTCCTCCATCCTCGGCTCCCAGAGCACAATGCAACATGGCGGCCGACCCGTGGGTGGAGGGTGCCCCCTGATCCCCCTCCCGGCTGGCCTCGATGTGTCCCCCTCGGAAGGCAGACTTATCCCCTCTAAGATTTGTCACGACAGGTCCCCAGGCACAAGGACCCACCGATACGGATATTTCTGTGCAGACATTTGTAAAAACTTCTTTTTTTTTCCCAATTAAAAAGCATAGCTTGCTGCTCTGCGGGCAATACTTCAGGTCAGCTGGACCCGTGGTCACCTTGGAGGCCAGGCTCTGGCTAACACTTACTAAGCCCCTGGCTCCTCTGGGCTGGGAATGCATGGAGCCCCCGAAGCCCAGCGCAGGGCCGTCCAGGGGGCCGTATTTTCCCAGCCTTTGGTTCTCCACACACAGAGCGCTTGTGGGTGTGGTTTGCTGTGGGCGGAGGGCGGCAGGACACCCCCTCGAGGCTGGCAGGCAGGGGGCGGCATTGCTGGTGCGAGGCCTGTGGGTCTGGGACGCCCATCATTCAGAGCCTGGCAGCCCTGTCCCCAGCCTGTATCCACACTCAGCCAGGGCTTCGACTGTGCGAGGTCAGTGCCGGACTCAGAAACGTCTCAGCAAATGTTTCTGGGCTTTTCTTTTCTTCACTCAGGGTGGGTTCTGGCCACTTGAGAATAAAAAGCTAGAGCACAGGCCTTGGAGGCAGAGTCGGGGGACGGTGGTGAGGGCAGAGGAAGCCGGGCCAGCCAGGGTCACCTGCATCAGGTTTGAAGGAGAGGATGGAGAAGAAGGCGCTGAAGGTGAGAAACAGACATTCAGACAGAATTGAGGAGGAGAAGGTAAAGTTACGGAGGCCAGTGTGAGAGAAAGATGGCTTTGGCCAAAATGACAGGAACATCTCCCCCTGCCAGGTCATGCTGGGTCAGGGGAGCCTCACTCTTCTGTGGGGGCCCCTCTCCTGCCTCCCAGAGGCCCACGCCCCAGCCTGGGCTCCCATGGCACATGGAGTCTTGAGTGTCCAGCACGCAGGAAGGACAAGGGCTGCCTGGGAGCCCTCATAAAGCTGCCAAGGCACTGACAAGGGCAGCTCCAGGACCCTCCACTCCCAGGTTCTAGGAGAGACGGCAGGAACGGGCACTCTGCACACTGGCTACAATGTGGGCTCTGGAAGCAGCTAAGTCCTAGGGGCACTGCTGGCTGGGACCAGGGTCCAGGGGTCAAGAGGGAAGGTGTGTGGCTGTTCTCCAGATACCTGGCTTCTCTCCCTGGGTGTAACCAGAGTATCAGATGTGGATGGTGCCGGGGCAGAGTCCAGCAAATGCTCCTGCTGGGCGGCATCCTTACAGGATTGGGAAATCTTAGATCTTTCCACCTCTTCCTCTTCCCTTCTCTGCAACTCTCCCAGAACTCCTCTGCCCCCTTCACTGCTGGCTGCGCCGTGCACTGCAGAGATTAGAGGACACAGTCTCCTCTCTGTGTAACCCGCATCCATCCCTCCTCTCTCCCTGGGCGACGTCAACACAACCATGACCGCGCCCTGGGGAGGAAGTCAGCTGACTCCTACATTGCTGACACCAGTTTCACCCCAGAAGGAGTCGTGGGACCACATTTTCTTCATGGGAACATACATTAAGTGGGTCGCACACAGCCGCGTGCTGCCCTGGTCTGTTCTGACCGGGCACCTGTCTTCCCAACAGCTCATTGGGTGACATCACGCTGGTGGCTCAAAATCAGCCATGATGGGAGTATTTATACCATGGAAAGTGGCAAGCACTACCACCAATCAGGGTTCCCCCCGGGCCAAAGAGCTTGTTGTTACATTTAAAGTACACCACCTGATCTTGTTAATCCTCCAAGTTCCTCGTAGTGAAAAACAATTCCATGACACATGATTCATACACTTACATATACATAGGCTGGGGTTCACAGATACTTCGTAGGGCAATTTCCAAGATAATGCCAATAAGCCTTAATTACTATTAATCCAGGGAAGGTCTTTTTAAATGAGAAAATCTTTAGTTTACAAAATTTTTTGAGTCACTAAAATTACTATTAGCAGGGCAGAGGGCCATAGGAGAGCTGTGGCCTCGTTCTCACCTGTGGGCCTCCATGTAGATCATTTCCTCCGCTGGACAAACACTCTCTCTGCCTAACAGAGAACTTGTCTGTTCTTCAAGAATCAGGTCAAATGTCACCTCTTCCATGGAGCCTTTCTGGACTTTCACAGACGTTGCTGGCTGTGCTCTTCACTAGGCAAACTCAGTCTTTGGCATAGTGAGGTCCCGGACTTAGCCTTGCTATTCTGTGTTGAGTTAGTGTCTCTCTCATATGGGTAATAGACCAACAGTCCACACTGATTTAGGTTTTGGGGGTGAGGGTGACTTCCCCTGGCCTTCTGCTCTGCTGCCAGGAGAGAGCAATATCAAGGGAACATTTCAGGCCTTTCCACCAGCCCCACCTCTAGAGGGAGGACTAATCAACCTCATTGATCTTCCCTCCTCCTCCCTGCCTCTCATCTAGACAGAAAGGAAACGAGGCAGAGACACATCCACAACATCTGGAACAGCTGCTGGGCTAGGAGGGGGAGGGGCAAGGTCTTTCAGGACTTATCTGCTTCACTACCCGGGTCCTTCAGCATGTTAGCCTTGAGCTTAAGAAAACCTAATTCTAAAATGCTTTTTAATTAAAATGCAATTCCAATTATAATAGCATCAAAAAGAATAAAATACTTAGGAATAAATATAACAACAGAAATGCAAAACTTATGCTCTGAAAACCACAAAATGTTCCTAAAAGAAATTAAAGATCTAAGTAAATGGAAAAACATCCCATGTTCATGGACTAAAAGACTTAACATTATTAAGACGGCAAACTTGTCAAACTGAGCTACAGATTTAACACAATCCCTATCAGATCCTAGCTGACTTCTTTGTAAAAACTGCTGAGTTGATTCTAAAATTCATAGGAAATTGCAAAGGACCTGCAATAGCCAAAACAATTTTGAAAAAGAGAACAAAGTAGGATTCCCACTTCCCTTTCTCCAAACTTAACCACAGTGCAACAGTAATCGAGTTGGTGTGGTACGAGGATGAACTTGAAGCTCAGTGGAACAGAACTGAGAGTCCAGGAGTAAAACTTCATGTGAAGATGAACTGATTTTCAACAAGGGTGCCAAGACCGTTCAAAGGGGAAAGAACAGCCTTTTCAACAAACAGTGCTGGAACACAGCACATATTATATAGTCCACTCGTATGTGCCCAATATAGGGAGAGCTACACGGAGAGAAAGCCGGAAGTGGCTGCTTAGGGCTGGGATATGGGGGAGGTGACTAAATGGTGAGAGTGGCGCAGGGTCTTTTTTGGAGGCGATGGTATGTGAATGTACTAAAAACCACTAAATTCCACACTTTGGGGGAACTGTATAATTATGGATGACATCTCAATAAAGCTGTTTTCAAAACGTTTTAAGGCACACATTTAAGGGGAGTGATAAAATATGGAAGGCTGACATATGACAGAGGTGGCATTACCAGTCAGTAGGGGAAAGGGGGGGCTATTAAAATATGGTATTGAAACAGCTGGTTATCCACAAAGAAAATACAATTAAATCCCTGCCTCACACCATGCACGCACATCAAATTTAAATACTTTAAGAATCTGAACGTGCAAAGGAGCAAAACTTTAAAACTTCTGGAGGAGAATTTCTAACTATGGGGAGGGGAGAAGGCCTTAAACAAGATACAAAATTCACAAATCACAACAAAAATGAAAATGAAAATTGGTTAGGTTAATAAATCTAATCATATTCAATTTAAAACTTTTGTTCAATGAGACACCACAAACAAAGAGAAAAGACAAACCACAGTCTGGGAATAAATGCTTGCAACACAGACAACTGGCCAAGGCGCAGGAGCAGAATGTGTAAAGAATTGTAAAGAAATATTTTGAAAAAGACAAGCATCCCATAGTAAAGCGGACGATGGATATGAACAGAGAATTCACAAAGAGGAAACGTGAATGGTCATTAAACACTGAAAACGTGCTCAACCACACCAGAAGTGTAAAGAAGGCAGATTATGTTAAAACAAGATATTACACACTCTTCAGATTTGGAAAAAAAAAATTTTTTTTAAACCTCACAGTACCAAGAATTGGCAAGGATGTGGGAAAATGGGATTCTTTTCCACTGCTGGAGGGGATAGAATCGGGCGCATTCACTCTGGAGTGATCAGCACATCTAATTAGTAAACTGTGAGCCGTGCTCTGAGCCAGCTCTCCTGCTTCCGAATCAGGGTTTGGCTAAACTTCCCGATAACAGGAATCACTGAAGCACTGTTGCAAGAAAGAAAAGATCCCTGAGTCTAAGTCTCGGACCTGCCGGGGACAGAGCTGGTAATGTGTGTATTTAACAAGCTCTCCACGGTGATGCTTATTCCCCAGCAAGTGTGGGGAAAATTGTCCTAAAGAAAATCTAGCACATTTTCACAGGAGGCATGCCAGCACCGTTCGCCGCAGCATGATTTATAATCGTGAAAAAACTGGAAACCAGCTACACGTCCATCAACAGGAAACTGGAACACAAATTGTGGGGCAGCCATACACTGAAATGCTACCACGTAACTCTGGCCTGCTTCCTGGCCGACACCGAAATGCTCACTTCCAGGGGCTGGCCAGGCCTCTAAACAAATAGGTGCTATGTATGCTCTTCCCCGGTGGTGCCGCGCGGCATGAATATAGTCGAGGGAAACTGGAAGGCATTCAGAGCCGGGACTCTTCTACCTTTCCAGTAGCTGAGTCTTTCCATCAAGAGGCGGGAGTGGTTTACACTTGCAAGTTCCACGGTGGCGGCGGCTGCCTAGAGCAAGAGGGCTTCTCGCGGAGGGCACGACAAACCCTGGGGCGTGAGATGCTCCTGGAAAGAAGGGTTCTGCAGTCACAGCTGTCTGGGGATGCGGGCTGCTCTGCCCGTCTCAGCCAGTTACAAGGCCTGCCTCCTGCAGGCCCTGGTGAGACCCACCTTACAGAGACTCAGACCCAATGACAGCGTCTGGACATCTTCGGGAGACAGGCTGGGGCCAATGGCATGTCAGCCTAAAGCGGCCCAGCTTTCCCCAGATTACTTGCCTGCTGAACCCTTTCCACGTGATCCATTTCCCTAGAAACCCCTCTGGCCCTGGATGGGGACTCTGAGCAGCCAGACATGGGTGGGGCCCCAAATAAGTGACGCAAAGAACTCTTTTCCCAAAGGCCCAAACCTAATTGTGTGAGCCAGGAGTGAGTGTCCGGAAGCCAGGCTGCACGGGTGGTGGGGGCACCAGCACAGAGGGCAGAGGCCCTGCCCTCCAGGCGCTCACAGGCTTTGCTCAGACCCCACCAGCTTCAGACACACAGCAAAGCATGAGCTCCTCGTGGCCAGTGGCTGCGTCTGGGTCCCCTGGGGTCTGCAACCCCTAGGCACTGAGCACAGTTCACAGGTAGGACACAGGAATGTCCTTCCTGACCACTTCCCCTCCTCACCCCTGCCAAGGTGGGGTCTGACACCACACTGCCAAGTCCTCAGTCCCGTGGGACCCCGGGCCATGCCTGTGCCCTGCAGCTCACCTGTCAGGGCAGGGTCTGGCAGATGTGGGTGAGGCCCTTGCCCCTGCTCAGCACACAGCCGGCAGCCCCCAGTGAAGTTATGTCCCAGGAACCAGGGAAGGGCTGGTGGGGAGGGGTCTGTGAGGGATTCCTGGGTTGGGGGAGGCACGGAAGGGGAAGAGCAGCCTGACGTGTGCATCGGCTCCTGCCCCGAGGCCTGGGGGCTGGGTGCCGGGTGGGCCGCTGTGGTAAGGCCTCCAGGCCCCTCAGCTGGCCACCAAGCAGGCACCGAGAAAGGGCCTGGTCCGGCCTCCAGAAAGTGCTCTGGGGCAGAGACTAGCCACCTGACTCGCCGAATCCTGGTCCACCGTCACTCCCTCAGCCAGCTGCCCCAGCTGGGCTGGTGCTGGGGACCAAGGTGGCCCCAATAGCTTGGCCTGGCCTGGGGACTCATATCTGGGGACAGGGAGGAGACATGCATGAAAGGATGTCACAGGAGCTAGAGCAGCTCATCACAGCATGAAAGGGGCTACGGGGGAGGAAGTGTCAGCTGCTGAGAAGAGTATGAGGAGTGAAGGCCTGTGCGTGTGGGTGGAGGTGTGTGTGTGCGCGCGCGTGCATGCGTGTGTGTCCGTGTGTGTGTGTGTCCATGTGTGGCAGCATGTGCACATGAAATGTGTGAGGTGGGGAGGAGCCCGTCACGGCGTTATGACGAGGGAGGCAGGCGGAGAGAGAGAGGCGACCGCAGCGCCATGTTTCGAGGTGGGGAAGGCAGGGCCAGGCCACGTTTCGAAGGCCACCTGGCGTCATCTGAAAAGGGAGGGACGAAAGTCAGACACAGGCAAGCCTGCCTCAGGGCCTCGGCTCCCCAGGGCCCTGGAAACCAGAGGCAGCCCTCTGGTGAGTGTCAAGAGTGACAGTTTATGAACCTAATTAAGTTTTTTCTGTGGATCAATAAAATTTCAGGGTGGGCTCATTCCAGGGGATGTCTCTCTGTAAAGGAAAGGTTAGACGGAGGACAGGCTGTGTGGCTGGGCTGTGGCTGGGAGTGCCCCCCAGTGCCCAGGAGGCTGGGGTAGGGGGGCCAGGGCCAGCCCGTCCCTGGCTGGCTGGAGCCTGGGCGAGGCACCCTGGCCTTGGGCCTCAGGTGCCCACCCAGAGGCCCAGGAGCAGCCAGCTGGTTCACCTCCTGGTCAAACACAAACCAGGAGGGCTGGCACCTCTCTGGGCCTCACTCTCCCAGCTCTCAAGTGGGGATTGTCGACAATGGCACCTGCTTCCTAGGAGCGATTAAGAGAGCCGGCACCAGGCCTAACGACAGCGAGCACTCAATGGGCGTTGTTGTTGTTGTTGTTGTTATTATTATTATTATTAAATTTCCCTATCCTTAGAATGCAAACAATAGCACCTGCTTTGCCTCCTGTAGAGGTTGCTGGGGGCCGGACGTGCACCCGAGAGCTCAGGATGATAAACGGCCTGGTCACCTTGACACTGACAGATGGAGGCCTGACCTTGGTCTGGCATTCAGCTGCCCATCTCAGGCACAGGCCAGATGGGGTGGGGTGGAGGCGGAGCTCAGGGGGTCATAGGCTGCGGAAGGAGAGAGGGGGATGGCAGGGCTCTCCCCAGGCAGCACAGACACTCACCGTGGGCGCCCGTCTGGGAGAGGCCCTGCCCACCCTGGCACCCCACCCTGGAGAAGCTCTCCCCGGTCCTCCAGCCAGGCTTTGGTCAGGGAGGAAGGAAGCTTGTGTGCGTGTGTGCAGGGGCTCCAGGAGACCCCTGCACCCAGGATCCTGGCAGGCCTGGGACAGGCTGTGGAGGGGGGTCTGGCCCACCACCCGGGCCCAAGCAGGCCCCCCACACCCCCTTGCTGCCTCACACTTCACACTAGCGCTTTATGTTCTGCTGGGTTCTTAGCGGTTTTTTAAATATATTTCTGGGAAGGCTGTATTTTTACTCTTGTCCTGCCAGTATTTTTTTTCTTTTAAATGTGTGTGCACGCCACTAGGCAGTAAAATCTCCACATGAAGTCACCCTCAGCAGCTAATAATCAAACCCTGGGTGTTCAGAGAACAAAGTGATTAAGAAAACCAGGCCCGAGTGCTCCGGACGATGTGCAGCTGGGGTCCACATGGCCCTGCAGCTCCAGCCGCAGTTTCACAAACCACTGACAGCTGAACATCACAACAGACGCCCAAGTGTGAGCCTCTCAGTGAGCCCACAGGCCGCCCAGAGTCCTTGCCCGGCCCCTGGCCCTGATGTCCAGGCACGTCACCACTCCTGCTCACACACCCACCGCACCGACGGGATGGAACACTTACTCTTTTGGGGAGAATTTTACTCACTCATCTACACACGTGTCGGCTGCGGAGGCCAGAGTGTGGAGGAAGAAGACACAGCCCCCGGCCCCCTGGAGCAGATGACGCAGGTGACAGTGGGTCTGGGGAATTTGGTGCTGGGGGAAGAGTGGACAGAGGGGGCCAGTGACACAGCGGAAAGATGGACACAAGACCTGGCACCTTTTAAAAAAAATTGAACTATAGTTGATTTACAATATTGCATTAGTTTCAGATGTACAGCATAGTGATTCAGTCATACATACATATACTCTTTTTTGTATCCTTTTTTTCACTATAGTTTATTACAAGCTGTTGAATATGGTTCCCTGTGCTATATAGAAAATCCTTATGTATAGTGGTGTGTATTTGCTACTCCCATATTCCTAATTTATCCCTCCCAACCTCCCCACTTTGGTAACCATAAATTTGTTTTCTATGTCTGTGAGTCTATTTCTGTTTTGTAAATAAGTTCATTTGTTTCATTTTTTTTAGATTCCACACAAGTGACATCATCTATCTGTCTTTGACTTACTTAGTACGGTAATCTCTAGGTCCATCCATGCTGCTGCAAATGACAATATTTCATTCTTTTTATGGCTAAATAATATTCCATTGTCTATATATAACACAGCTTCTTTATCCAATCATCTGTTAATGGACATTTAGTTTGCTTCCGTGTCTTACATATTGTAAATAGTGCTGCTATGAACACTGGGGTCCATGTATCTTTTCAAATGAGAGTTTTCATCTTTTCTGGATATACGCCCAGGAGTGGGATTGCTGGATCATACGGTCAGTCTATTTTTAGTTTTTTATGGGCTCTCCATACTGTTCTCCACAGTAGCTGCACCAAATGACATTCCCACTGGCAGTGTAGGAGGCTCCCTTTTCTCCACAGCCTCTCCAGCATTTATCGCTTGTGGACTTTTGAATGATGGCCGTTCTGACTGGTGTGAGCTGATACTTCACTGTAGTTTTGATTTGCATTTCTCTGATGATTAGTGACAGTATTTTTTCACACGCTTATTGGCCATCTGTCTGTCTTCATTGGAGAATTGCTTGTTTAGGTCTTCTGCCCACTTTTGTACTGGGTTGTTTCTTGTTTTGTTATTGAGTTGTATGAGCTGTTTGTATAATCTGGAGATTAAGCACTTGTCAGTTGCACCATTTGCAAGTAGTTTCTCTCAGTCCACAGGTTGTCTTTTCGTCTTGTTTATGGTTTCCTTTGCTGGAGCCAGCACCTTCTTAATCATTCTTCCCACAGATGCGACACCTTGATCTAGGACTTCCAGCCTCCAGAACTGTTAGGAGACACATGTCTGCTGTTGAAGCCCTGTCTGTGATGTTCTGTTATGGTGGCCCAGGCAGACTAACACACGGCATTTGAGCAGAGTGAAGGGAGGGGGCAGATGTGGCACTTCCCTGGGAGCACAGTGACCGTCTTGCAGAACGTCCCTCAATTTGTTTTTAACAGATGAGCTACAACTCACAAAGCATACAGCCCGCCTATTCAAAGTGTCCAAATCAGTGGGGTTTTCGGTATTAATTATTAATTTTCCTAAATTGTGGTAAAATATATAGAACATAAAACCTGCCATTTTAATTACTTTTAACTGTACAGTCCAGTGGCATTAATTACACTCACAATGTTGTGCAGTCATCACTGCTATCTTCCAAAAGGCTTTTATCATCCCAAACAGAAGCTCTGTACCCATTAAGCAATAACTCCTCATTACCCCCTCCCTCCAACCCCTGACAACTCTGATCTACTTTCTCTCTCTGTGAATTTGCCTATTCTGGATATTTTATGTAAGTGGAATCATACAATCTGTCCTTTTGTGTCTGCTTATTTCGCTGAGTATGTCTTTAAGGTTCGTCCATGTTGCATCATGTGTCAGAAATTCATTCCTTTTCATGGCTGAACAATAGTCCATCGCATGGAATGACCACATTTAATGTATCCATTCATGGGCTGATGGACATGTGGGTTGCTTCCGCCCTTCAGCTGTTGTGAAGAATGGTGCTAGGAACATTCGTGCCCGAAGATCTGCTCATTTCCCTGCTTTCTCCTGCCCCACCGTGGTGCGTCTGAGGTTTTCCCATGTTTACAGGGAAGGGCGCCCAGGGCCGAGGTGCCCTTTCAGTGCGGCACCCAGAGTACGCGAGGTCTTACTGCAGGTGACATTCACCTGGATCACCTGGCTAAAGTGGAGTCTACCAGGATCCTCCACTGTAAATTTCCCATTTTCCCTTTTAGAATTGGTAAATATTTGGAGGGGGGATAGTTTAAGGCTATGCAAATATTCTGTTTCTGCTTAAACTTCCTCTGTTTTGAATCTGCCAGGTTGGAGACATCTCATGATTGGCAAGGACAGAGGTCACAAGGTTATTGATGTAGAATTCAGGAGGGCCAGCTGCAGGCAGAGGTCAGGGGAGCGTCCCCTGGCTGCATTTACGGCCATGGCCTGGGTGGGTTACCTGGAGGGAGAATGGAGGGGAGTGGTGGGTCTAGGCCAAGCCTACGGCATCTGAAGACCAGGAAGGAGGAGGCCAGCCACGAGACTGAGAAGGAGCCCTGGGAACGACCCTGTACGGAGCGCCAAGAGGAGATGCGTGGCCTCGGCAGGCAGAACACTGGAATTCATCCTTAGTTCTTCAAGAGGACAGGCCCAGCCAAGACATGGAAACAACCTAAACGTCCATCAACAGATGACTGTATAAAGAAGCTGTGGTATATATTATGGTGAAAAAGAACATGAAAATGAATATATGTATGTTCATGTATGACTGAAACATTATGCTGTACACCAGAAATTGACACAACATTGTAAACTGACTGTACTTCAATAAAGATATATATACAAAAAAAGCAGCTGTGGTATATACATGTGTGTGTACACACACACACACACACGGAATACTACTCAGCCATAAAAAGAATAAAATAATGCCATTTGCAGCAATATGGATGGACCTGGAGATCATCATTCTAAGTAAAGTAAGCTAGAAAGAGAAAGAAAAATACCATATATCACTCATATGTGGAACCTAAACAAAAAAAGAGACAAATGAACTTATTTACAAAACAGAAATAGACTCACAGACATAGAAAACAAACTTATGGTTACCAGTCGGGAAAGGGGGTAACATGGGATAAATTGGGAATTCGAGATTCACAGACACTAACTACTACATATAAAAATAGATAAACAGCAAGTTTCTACTGTAGAGCACAGGGAACTATATTCACAATCTTATAGTAATCTATAATGAAAAAATATAAAAACGAATATATGTATGTATATTTATGACTGAAACATTATGCTGTTCACCAGAAACTGACACAACATTGTAAACTGACTGTATGTCAATTTAAAAACAAAGAAGAAAGCATTAAAAAAAAGGAAAAAAAAAAGAGGACAGGCCCGCCGCTGGGCCTGCCAGTCTTCCATCCCCTCCTTGCTCCGGTCCCTACACACCCTCCCTCTCACCCTACAGGGCCCAACTCAGGTGCTGCATCTTCCGGGACCACTCCAGGTGCCAGCAGGACGTGACCACTCCTCTCCCTTGCCTAGACTCCTCAGGACTTTGGTTGAGTTCTTGGGACAGCACAGATGCTGGGTATCACTTCCTGTGAACCTGGATTCTCGGGAGCAGGTCCCCACGCCTGATTTTCCACAGTCCTGATAAACCCGCCACTTCTGCACACAGGATACCTCATGAAGTTTAAAGTTAAAGATCAGCCCCCAGTAGCCCTCTGGGTCAGGCTGTGTGTGTGCGGCATTCTGGGGATCCAAGGCGACTGTGACAAGGTCCCCCCCGGAGGGCCCTGCTCCAGGGGGACAAGTCCCGAGGGCACTTTCCCACGGGGAGATCGTTCCCGACTCCCAGTTTCCAGCAAACCTACCAGCACCGCTCTGCTTGTTTGGCGTAGCTGTGTGTGAAAAGCCATATGTCAAAACGACTTTCTTTTCTGCTCAACAACAAATATTTTGGCAGGAGGGTCTCATCTGCTCATTCTGCAGGTTTCACACATGTGCACACAGACAACACACATTGTCTGATGGAAAATGGAACTCAGCACTGGGGTTCTGAGTCACCTGTGGCGAATGAGGCGTGACCACAGACACAGTTCCCACGGCACCAGGGCTGGGTGGTGGACTGAGCCTGGTGTGTTCACGGGCTCAGTGTGACGACCCCAGGGTCAGTGCAGCTGCAGCAGGTACCTGGGCCCATGTGCCTGCAGGCTGCGAGGGTGGCTTTTCATTTCCCAGGTCTCAGACATAAACCTGGACCTGTCAAAGTCTCAGGGGTACGAAATCACCATTTGGGAATGCAGAAATTCAGTGTTTCGGGCTGGGGGTAGTACCCAGCTCTGTCCGGACTCTGAGATTACTCTCTGCATAACTGGGAACAGGAACCTTCCCTTTTTGGACCCGGATTTCCTCATCTACAAAATAACTGAGTTGGCACAAGTAACCCAGAGTCCAAAGTTCCATGATCTCACCCTGGTGACAACTCTCAGCAGCTGGTGAGGCTGGGGGCAACAGGACCCTCCTCTACTCCACAGGATGCTAACATGGCACCGTCTTTCCTGGAGGCGATAAGGCAACAGGTACCAGGACTTAAACTATATGCTCCCTCTGACCCAGAAATTCCACTTCTGGGAATTTAGTTTAAAGAAATAATCAAACAAGTATACAGAAATACAGGTTTGTGGTGAAATCCAGATCAAGTCTGGAGCTTCGTTAACAATTTAGGTACCAATGTCAGTTTCTTAGTTGACAAGCGGACCGTGGAGAGGAGTGGAGGGGAGCCCTCTGCGCTACCTTGGTGACTTTTCTGTGCCTATGAAAGTATTCCATACAGGAATTTTCACTACAATACTGTTTAAAATAGTGAAAAAGTAGAAACAGCAATGTCTACGAGTCTGGGAATTGTTAAGTTCATAACAGTACAACTGAGTCATATATGCCTTCCAACTGCAAAAAAGACGGGAGCTCCAGGTACAAAGACACAGACACCTAGGGCAGATGAAGGGGAAGACAAGGTTGCTAAGCTCTGTACTTATGGGATAATCCCATTAAAGTAAAAAAGTATGTGTTTATATACACATAAAAGAGTCCAGGGGCACCTATGTCAAACTGGAACAGTGATGATTATCTCCAGGAGTGCAATGATGAGGTGGGTCCACTTTCTAGTGTACGTATTTCTATGTTATTGGGACAGAATATTTGCTTTACAATGTGCTTTTATTACTTTGCATAAGGACCACCGCCTCTCGGTGGATTACTGCAGAAGCCTCGTAACTGGTCTCTTGGCTCCTGCCCTCACCCCCACTGTAATCTCTCAACACAGCAGCCAGAGGGACCCCTTCGAAACCTGACATCAGCTCACGTCTGTCCTCCATGCAAACCTGACAATGGGCCACCCTGGCAGAAGAAAAGTGGAAACTCCGACCCCCTCACTTCCTCTACAGCTGCACCTGCACCCACAGCGCCCAGCACCCAACTCCTCTGCACCCTCTGCATGGTCTACAGCCCCTCTTGTCTTCTTACATAGAGCATAACCTGTGATCTGCCCTCTGTCATCTGCCTTTCTCCGCTAGCATGAGAGTCCACGTGGCAGGGACTTCGGTCTCCCCAATACGCTGATGGCTCCCGAATGCCCAGTACGGTGTGGACACAGAGCAGCCACCCCTAGAGCACTGGTTAAAGGAGTGAATGACTCAACAGAAAAGCCATAAAAACTCTTCCAGCTATGAGTTCTTTGATTGCACTGATGACCTGGACCATGTTACCACTCACACGTTACTTAACCTTCCCACGATGGCCACCCTGAAAGATGGGGCAACTCTACCTTGAGGTCTTCCTCCCAGGCAAGTCGGGGGAGGAGGGAAATGGCTCCCAGGTGATGCGCGTAGACCTTCAGGGCTGTTTGGGCTGAGGCTCCACAGGTTCCCATTTACCATGTTAACTAGGAAGTTTCTTGAATGGAAGTGAATACATTTAGGCTTTTCCTGACATATGTTTATTCAGTCTTTAAAAACGGCTGCTTGTTCCTCAAAATTTAAACATGGAGAAACCAATTGACCCAGAAATTCCACAACTAGGTATGTACCAAGACAACTGAAAATATATGTCACCATAAACAAAATGAAAAGACAACCTACGGACTGGGAGAAAATACTTGCAAACGATGCGACTAACAACAGCTTAATGTCCAGAATATACAAACGGCTCATAAAACTCAATATCAAAACAAAACAATCCAATCAAAAAATGAGCAGAAGACTTAAACATTTCTCCAATGAAGACATGCAGATGGCCAACAGGCACATGAAAAGATGCTCAATATTGCTAATTATCAGAGAAATGCAAATCAAAACCACAATGAGATGTCACTTCACACGTGTTAGGATGGCTATTATCAAAAGACAAGAGATAACAGGTGCTAGCGAGGACGTGGAGAGAAGGGAGACCCTCCTACACTGTTGGCTGGAATGTAATTTGGTGCAGCCACTATGGAGAACAGTATGGAGATTCCTCAAAAACCTAAAAATAGACTTACCATATGATCCAGCAATCCCGCTCCTGGACATACACCTGGAGAAAACTCTAATTCAAAAAAATACATGCACCCCAGTGTTCACAGCAGCACTATTTACAAAGGCCAAGACATGGAAGAAGCCCAAGTGTCCATCAACAGATGACTGTATAAGAGAAAGATGAATAGATAGTAATTTTATCTTTTTTTAGCTTTTCTTTTTTTATTGAAGTATAGTTGGTTTACAGTGTTGTGTTAACTGGTGTACAGCACTGTGATTCAGTTATACACATATATATTTCTTTTCATGTTCTTTTTCATTACGGGTTATTACAATATGTTGAATATAGTTCCCTGTGCTATACAGTAGGACCCTGCTGGTTATCTGTTTTATATAGAGTGGTCAGTATCTGCAAATAAAGTAGTAATTTTAATGACCAAAGGATTTCAATAAAAACATATACTTTATCCATATTCATAATATTAATCTTAACTAATATCTAACTGATATGTAGATAGAAAGTGAAAATATTGAAGAAATAAAAATAAATTATTAGAGTTTAGTCTTATAAAAGTCATATTATTTTTCATTGCATGTAAAATATTGTTTTGAATTGTTTTTAACATTTTTCCATATGTATCTACAGTTGTTATTTATTTTCATCATTAAAACATTATTAAATTAAAAAAAACAGATGACTGTATAAATAAGTTGTGGTACACACACATACACACACACACGCACAATAGAATACTACTCATCCATAAAAAAGAATTAAATAATGCCATTTGCAGCAACATGGATGGACCTAGAGATTATTATACTAAGTGAAGTAAGTCTGAGAGAGAAAAACAAATATCCTATGAAATCACTTATATGTAGAATCTAAAAAAAGGACACAAATGAACTTATTTACAAAACAGAAACAGATTGACTCGTAGAAAACTAATTTAGGGCAAAGAGGGTATAGCTCAGTGGTAGACTGTGTGCTTAGCATGCCTGAGGTCCTGGGTTCAACCCTCAGTACCTCCATTAAAAATTTTTTTAATAAATAAATCTAATTACCCACCCCCCCAAAAAAAAGAAGAAGAAAAAAGAATACCAACTTAAAAAAAAAGTTAGCCTTAAAAAAATAAAAAAAAAAAAAGAGAACACACTTGTGGTTACCAAAGGGGAAAAGTGGCAAGACGGAATAAATTAGGAGCGTGGGATTAGCAGATACAAACTACTATATGTTAAGTAGTTAAACAACCAAGTCCTACTATTTAGCACAGGGAACTATATTCAGTAGCTTGTAATAACCTATAATGAAAAAGAATATGAAAAATATAAATATGTATAACTGAATCACTATGTTGTACACCAGAAACTAACACAACATTGTAAACCAACTCTACTTCAGCGAAAAAAAAAAGTCTATAAAAACCTGTACATGAAATTTCTTTTGTCACAACAGCCAAAAAGTGGAAACAATCCGAGTGTCCATTATTTGATGAATGAATAAATAAAATGTGGTCTATTCATGTGATGAAATAGTACTTAGCCAGAAAAAGGAATAAAGTTCTCATACAGGCTACGACATGGATGAACCTTGAAGACACCAAACAAATCAAAGAACCCAGTCACAAAAGGACAGATGCTGTATGATTCCATGTGTACGGAACGCCCATACCCAGCAGGCAAATCCAGAGGCTGGACATAGATGGGAGGTTGCCGGGGGGGGGGGGGGGCGCGGGGATGGGAAGTAACTACTACTGGGGACAGGGTTTTGCTGCAGGGTGACAGAAACGTTCTGGAATTAGCTAGTGGAGGCAGTTGTGCAATTCTGTGAATATTCTGAAAAACCCTAAAACCCCTGAATTGCACACTTGAAGGGGAATTTTATGGTTTGTGAATTATATCTCCAAAAAAAACAATGGTTTAAACCTGGCTGCTATAGAGTAAAATCTCTGATTTCGGAACTAATGCTGGCCCCATGGAACTCACTCAGAAGCACCGCAACTAACGCGCTGTGCCCTGGGCCGGGCGGGCGGGCGACCAGGTGCCGTCCACGTGGTGGGGAGACGGTGAGTCTGCGGGCAGCAGTGACGGGCCAGGAGGAGGGCTGGGGCTGCCCTGTGGTGCCGGGGGGACTGGACAGGCTCTTCTTCCTGTCCTGGGGAGCAGACTGGGGAGTGAGTGACGGCTGAGCCTGAGATTTGTAGGGCAAGGGCCGGTTAGCTCAGGGCAGAGCTGGGTCTGGAGTTCAGACAATCTTGAGAATAATCCTGGGAGCCACCAAAGATCAAGCCCCCCCGACTTGGCAAGATGCTCCTGTTAGAAAAAAATCTTAACCCTAACAGTCCAAGTTTCTTCCAAGCAAAAGGCCCTCCTCGCCCGCTGTGAGTAGCAGATCGAAGTGGTAAAGCTAGTCTAAGTGCCGCAAGTCAGAACAGCAGTCACCGGGACTTGGAAGGGGCAGGAGAGAAACTTCTGGGACTGTAATGTTCCAAGTATTCATCTGAGGGGTGGTTCACGGGCGTACACGTATGTAAAAATTCACCAAGGTGCACACTTCAGACGAATGCACTTTGCTGTATACTAAAAACATCAAGGAAAAAAGAATAGATAAAACTTACTGGCGACAGTCATTTATTCAGCAAGGTCTTGCTCCCCTCCCCCGCCCCCGCCCCCGCCTTTCCCTTCACTGCATTCGTGGCATCTGTGACTTCTGGGTGGGAGATGCCCACGAGGGCAGTGTCTGCGTCCGTCTTGGCTACCTCAATGCCCCCAGCAGGGAGACCAAGCGCGTCAGGCCACCCAGCAGATACTCGTCAGCCAGCAAGTCACGGGAGATAAACTGCGTTCTCAGGCTGCCCTGCCCTCTACATTCCTGCCTGCCTCGGAGACCTGGCTCTCACCAGCAGGTGTGTCCCCCTCACCAGCCTGTGATGAAGGGCGTCAGACGCAGAGGTCCCACTGCCAAGCACATGTCCAGCAGAAATGTGTCCCACGAGTGCGCAGAATGTGTAGGAATGTTCCAGGGCCCTGTTCCTAATGGCCCCCAACACCCACGTCAGCAACAGAGAAACAGCACAAACTGCACGGGAATGAGTAGCCTACATGCAGCCACAGGGGGGATCGCACAAAGTCGGCGCTGAGCAGAAGTCAGGACACAAGAGAGCGAGCTCACTGCACGGTTCCATCTCATAAAGACACAGAGTCAGTCAGGAACGTGGTCACCCTGGGGATGGGGGTGGTGACAGAGGGGGCTTCTGGGGGCCTGGGAACATCCTGTTTCTTGACCTGGGGCTGGTTACAGGGATACACTTGACTCTGTGAAAATATATCAAGCTGTGTGCTTTCAATGTGTGCACTTCTATTAAGTCATTTTTTCAATAAAGTTAATTTAAAGAAATGTTGAGAACATGGGACATTATACAGCTACTGAAACCAAGCGTCAGAGCAGCTGCGTGCATGTGCACATGTGTACCCAAGTGTGCGCACATGCATGAGTACTCACTTGTGCACATGTGTGGTGCATATACCCACGTCATGCATGAACGTGTGCACGTGTGTGCATGGGTGTGCACATGGGCGTCTAACCCAGGAGATGCTGCTCCTTCAACCACAGGAGATCATAAGCCATGGCTGCTAACACAAGTAGCCACCTGAGGCTGCCCTGGATGTCAACCAACAGTAATGTCCCTCATCAAGCCAGAGCGCTGCTTTGTGGTCATCTAGGGATATTAAAGGACTCAAGACAGACCCCAAAGGAGACCATAAAGGGCATTTTCATTAATAACAATACTAGTTACTACACATTAAGTATTGCTCTGTGCAAGGCAATAGGCAAAGAACTTTACTTGTGTTCTGTTCTATGATTTGTGCCCAGTTACGAGTGAAGGAGACCAAGGCCGGGGAGGGGGCAGCCAAAGGAACATGGAGGGCAGTAAGTGGCTGAGCTGGATTTCAATCCACCTGGGCCACTGGTTGCCCACGAGCATGTGCCAACTCCCTGGATGCCAGTACCTCCACCATGGCTGACTTCAAGCTATCCACGTGATACGGCTGACCAGAGCTGGGAGGAATGTGCACTGCTGACTCCTGCAAGCTGGTCCCAGGTGTCTCCAACACTCCAAAGGCCTAGATTACAGTCAAACCGGTTTCACACATCACCTGAGCCAAACAGCTTAGTGTCCATGTTGGGAAAACCAGGAGAAAGTGGGAAGAAGCCCTGAAGGGGTAGCTGGCACCTCAGGTCTCCTAGCTTAGTGCCCCCAGGGGACAAGTGAGCCGTGTACCCCTGGGGGTGTGCAAGGACACCCCTTCTGAGAGTGGGTGCCCCTAGGGAGCCAATGATGCTAACCAGGCTCCAGGTACCAGGAGGGCACCCGGGCATGCAGAGAAGATAAGATGACATGTCCAGCCTCCAGAATCTGGCCCCTAAGAGAAACTGGAGAAGGTGCCACCCTCCAACCAGGTGGACTGAGGAACCACCGGGCTCAGTGCACCTGTCCCTGGGCCTTGCCTGCCAAATGTGGCATGGTGACTGCCCACAACAAATAGGGCACAGTGACCAAGCCTGGCTCTGCAGCCACCCAGGGGCCCACCTCCCCAAGGGCCCTCTGAGGACAGAAGGGTACTCTCCACCTGGTGCCTTTGTTTTTATCAGGTTTCTGAAGGTGTAAAGTCCAATTTTCTCCACCACACACAAACGCAGAGGGGCAGCAGTGGTCCTCCAAGCCAGCTGGACCTGCTGTAACCCGATCCCTGGGCTGGAGCAGGGAGCTGGCAGCCACATCCCAGGCTCTGCCTGCCAACCTCTTCAGCTGCTGCCCGGTGACCTTGAGCAAGGCCAGATGCCCCAGGTCTGCGGCCGCACGCTGGGACAGGGGGAGCTGTGCTTCCTCCCCACCTGACAGAACCGGACGTGCCAAGAACGGATACTGGGAAAGACCTTGAAATTCTTGGATGAAGGTGGCCACCTGGAAAGCAGGGCACGGGGCCGCCTCACTTCCATGTCAGGCTTCTGAGCCCCTTCCCAATGCCGGCCCCTTCCCAATGCCTGCTCCAAAGGACACGGGGTCAGACTGAGACTCAGCTGGCAGCTATTGATTTAAAAATAGTGCCCTTTCTAAAAATAGGTGCAAACCCCAGAAACCCAAGCTCAATGGTCCCACCCCCCCAAACGAAACAGTAACCCTAAATATAAATGCACATCAGTGGAGAAAGGCCAGTACATGACTTCTCGGGGACCGAGATCTGCACAACACCTGTGTTCTTTATCGCCTTCCAGTTAAGGGTGCGGGGAAGACTAGTCCTTACTTCTGCATGCAGTTCAAGAACAAGCACGCAGACAGAAAACCCTCTACCCTCAACCAAAAGTCACTTCCAAGGGAGGAAAAATGCCCTTGCCCTCCTCACACTTGCCTCTCTGCTTGCTGCAGGATGCTGTGGAATGCTGTGGGATACTGCGGGATGCTGTGGGATGCTGTGGGATGCTGTGGGATGCTGAGGGATGCTGTGGGATGCTATGGGATGCTGCGGGATGCTGCGGGATGCTGTGGGATGCTGCAGAAGGGGCATTTGGCCCAAAGAAGGAGCATCTCAGGATGCTAGAACAGGTGTGTCTGGCCTGCAAGGCCCACCACCAGCCATCTGATTCTGGGATGCCCTTGTGTCAGTAAGTGCAGGGGAAAGCCCCAGCCACAAAGGGGTCAGAGCAAATTCCACCCCACCCCTACAAGTCCCTAGAACCCAGAGCTGTTGTCAGATGACTGTCTAGTAACACAGCCCTGCTACAAGCTCCTTGAGAGTGGCTAACAGAAGGACTTTACTTTGCTCATGTTGCTCCCTTTTTAATATTATAACTTCTTCCATCATAAAAATTACTATAACCATAAAATGTTTGGAGCTTAGACATAGGAAAACATCATCCGTAATGCCACAGCACAGCGCACTACCCCCATCCCAGACTCAGCGTCCTCCACTCCAGCGGCTCCATTCCTCACCTGTCTCCCACCGGGGAACCAGGAAGGACCAAAGGAGACCGATGTTCAGATAGACAGACAGATAAGTAACAGGTCAATTTCAACCCTCTGATTCAACCTGAGCATCTGCGTATGTTGTCTTCTAGTCTCCCACAATAAGCATGCTTCTTCCAGAATTATCATCACTCAAACAAGAAAGTTTATCATCAGCTCCTGTCACTTCAGGTTATACCACAGGTATTTTTCTGGGTTGCTACATACAAAGAGCCCCACCCCCCATTTCATTGTTTTTTTCAGTAAACTTACTGTTTCGAGATAACTGTTGATTCACATGTGGTTTCCCCCAGTGATAACATCTTGCAAAACTATAGAACAATATCAAAACCAAAATACTGACATTTTTACAGTCAAAATAGAGATTTTCATCACTACCAGGATCCCCCATGCAGTTCCTTACAGCCACACCCCGTCCTCTCCTACCCCAACACACTTCTTAATCCCTGCCAACCACTAGAATGTTTTCCATCACTGAAACTTACCATTTTAAAAATGGTATAACAAGAGATCAGACAGGACATAATCTTTGGGAATAGGGTTCTGTTTACCGGAGATTTGTTCACTGTATCAACAGTTTCTTTTCCTTGCTGAGTAGTATTCTGTGGAATGGATATAAACTTAAACTATTCACCCACTCACTGATGAACATCTGAGTTGTTTCCAGTTCAGGGGCTTGGAGAAAAACTGCTATGAACATTCATGTACAGGTTTTTGTGTGAATATAAGTTTCCATTTCTCTGTGCCACTGCCAAGTCCTATGATAGCTGCACGTTTAGATTTTTAAGAAACGCCGAACTATTTCCCAAGTGGTACGTACTGTTTGACATTCTCAGCAGCGACGTGTGAGTGATCCAGATTCTCAGAATCCTCCTCAGCACCTGCTGTTGTCGTCGTCTTTCATTTTATCCCTTCTAACAGGCACGCGGTGATAGCTCATCGTGGTTCCTCTGCATTCCCCTAATGACTAATAATGTTGGACATCTTTGTCCGTGTTTATTTGCTATCTGTGTATTATCTTCAGTGAAATGTGTGTTCGTTTTCTCAGTCTATTTTTTTCTTTTCCCACTGGGTAGCCTCTACTTTTCTATCTTCATGTTCACAGGTTGTTTCCTCTGTCCCCTCTAAGTTTTTTGTGTATTGTAGTTTTCAGTTCGAAAATGTTCATTTAGTTCTTCTTTATATCTTCTATTTCTTTGCTGAGATTTTCTATTTCTTTGTTAAGATTTTCTACTTTGTCATTTGTTTCAAGCGTATTTGCAATTGCTTGTTGAAGAATTTTTGAAAGAGTTGCTTTAAGAATCTTTGTCCTAACATCTGTATCATCTTGGTGCTGGTGTCTATTGATTGCCTTTTTTCATTCAAGTTGAGATTTTCTTGGTTCTTGGTATGATGAGTGATTTTTGTATTGAAATGTGGACATTTGGGGTATTACGGTATGAGACTTTGGATCTTATTTCAACTTTCTCTTTCAGCTGGATTTCTGCGGGACAACTCCAGCAGACCAACGGGAGGTAGAGCTGCCTCGTTACTGCCAGATGGGGCAGAAGTCCAGGTTCCCCACCTGGCCTCTGGTGACACTGAGGTGGGGGAAGGGCACTTATTACTGCTGGCCCAGGGTGGGAGTTCCACCTGGCTGGGAGGAACAGAAGTACCTCCCGATCGCTTCCCACACTGACTGTGCACGGGGGTGGGGGTGGGGGGCCTTACTGCTGCCCGCTGTGGGTAGAAGCACAGGCTTTCCAGTGCTCTCCACTGACACCCAGTTGAGAAGCCCTCTTTATCACCCATCTCCTGGCTCCCTACCTGCTTCTCTGGCACCCGCCTACCCCAGTGGTGAGGGGCTCATTATAGCCTCAAGAAGGTGGAAGTCTAGTCTCCCCACTAGGCCCTTGCTGGCAGGGACTGGGACAGACCACAGTTTATACTGTGGTACTTGGCTTAGTATAGAGCGGTTATTGTCTACGAGTTTGTCTTGCTAGGCTGCCTGATGGAGCCGGCTTCTGTGAGGGCTTTTCGTCTGGGCCCATTGGTGTTTCCAGGTTGCTGGCCTCTTCAGCTCCAAGTCTGGGATCTATGAGGCAAAAAGAAACCCCAGGGAACTCACCACTGTGTCACTCCCCAGGTCCTGTAGTCCCTGGCCGGGCTGCCCTCTTCTCTCCACTTTTGAGTCTTATGTTCGTTTCACAGCTGATGTCCAGGGTTGTGAGTTGCACTTAGCAGGAGGGAGAGACACTTCTACTCCATCTTGTCAGAAGCAGAGGTCTCTCCTAGTGCTTTTCACGGTTCAGATTTTTTTCTCTTGTAACCAGGGTAGGTCTTGGGTGAAGAACCAGCGGGTGTCTGACAGAAGATCCCTCAGCTCCCTGTCAAGTGTTTGCTTTGCAGAAGACCCTGGGGAGCTCTCAAGAGGCTCCTGAGGAGGGGGCTGGGCTCCTGCACTCCTCCCGTGACAGCCCCTTCCTCGTCTGCGGGCTTGACCAAGAACACAGCATGCACTCTGCATGCGTAACCACCAAGCGCCTGTCAGGAGGGTCGCTCTTAGCCGCTATTCGACCTTAACTTTACTAGAAGGAAAATGTAACGCCAGGCTGTTCCTTGTGCAAAGCCAAGGAGAAGGATATTTTTGGACTTCCTTCTTCTACAGCTTCAGCTGAACCTCAGCAATCTGGTCTTCTCTCTGCAGCCCATATTGAAAAGGCAGATGAGCCTATTTCAAAGCTGACAAGTACATGCTGTAAAACTGTACATAAAACACAATCTCAATTATGTTTAAAAATACTGGAAAAAAAAAAGGAGGGAGCTGGAAGGAAACATGCCATAATGTTAACTGATGTTATTGGTGGATTACAAAAGGATTTTTTTTAGCTGCTTCTTTCAGATTGTTTATAACTTCCAAATCTTCCAATGTGAACATATTACATTTATAAAATTAAAAACAAATTTTTAAACAAACAAAAAAAATTCTCTTCCCCCCGAAAAATCTAGCTAGTGAGTATATGAAGCCATCACAGGCTGACTATCTCTTCTGGACCTGGGCTTATAACTTCAGACTGTTAACTGTGGGCAAGACAGGACTCTGGTGCCGCTGCAGATGATGCAGACCAGATCCAGGACCTGGAAAGTGGAAATTACACCTCTACCCCGGGTGCCTGAAGCTGCTGTCTTGCCAGCCGCAAGGCTTCCGGTTTGACTGGCACCTCAGGTGGCAACACCACTGCAAAGAGTCGCTTTGCAGCTCTGACCAAAGATGGACCTTAAGGAACCCAGAGCCAGCAGTATGCACCTCACACAGGCACCCTCAGGCCCCGCAACAGGCACTCAATGCCACCAAAGGACCAAAAGTGTGGTAAAACACAGCACTGCCGAGAATCAACCTCCCCGCACATGGTCTACACCAGACTTGCTGGAGGAAGTCCTCCAGGATGGAGACAAAAGAACCGTTCGTTATTCTGCATAAAATAACTCCACAGCAAGGTGGCCTCCAGCCCAGGCAGACCAGGGCCCATGTGTGCCATCTTCCCCAGCAGATACATCCTTGGCCCGCCACCAGCCCCCTACCCCCGTAGCCTTGGTGGGTGGTCTTCATTTCAGCAGGCAACTCGGGTCCTGGCTTCCCTGGAAGGGTGTGGGCCCTGGGGAAGCCAGCCAGCACCCTGGCTGGGAGCCTGGGACCCACAGCCAGGCAAGTGCAGAAGAGTGAGTGCAGTCAGGGCCAGCTGGTGTGCGTCACCGGCAGGTGCCCTTGGACCCACCCAGATTCCTCCTGCAGATAGTCAGTGCTGCCAGAGAACCAGTGGGCAGTAAAGAACCAGCACTTCCAACCCCCAGGACAGACTCGGCAAACATCCTAAGAGCTCAAACACATCTTCAGTTGGCACTGCCTTGCAGGAAGTCCAGCCCTTGGGCCTCGCGGGCAGTGTTCTCAGCCGCCCCTGTCTCTTTAGGCCTCCCCTTTTCTCTGCTATTACAGGGTGTGGAAACCTTTCCCTCTGTCCCTCTGCTCTCTGGAAACGATCGTTAACTTCCTCTCCCAGAGGCGGGGCCGCAGTGGGACCCTGCGCTCAGTAACATCTGCAGAGAAACCATCACGGCCGGTTGGGAGAGCAGGGCCAGGCCTGGCCATTGGCTGCATCTTTATTTATAACTTCTTTTACTTCCAGTGTTAAGGCCCCACAATTTCAAGCGAAAAGGTCGAGAGAAAAATGAACGCCTTGACATTTTTTCCAAACATCCTCCCAAAGAGCGCTTGGCAAGGGAACTTGGTTTTGCTGAGAGCATGAGACTGTCTGTGGCCGCAGGGCCCTCCTTGGAGCGGATCTATTTTTGTTTGGTGAGACATCTGTGCTCTGCTAGGCTCGACACTTGGGACTACAAAGGAAAAACAAAACATGTAAATGGGGACTAGAAGCTCTACCAAAATAAAAGTGGGTCCTGAACTGTTGTGTTACGTGTTCGGTGGGTGGTGGGGAGCCGTGGCGGTGAGGTCAGCGCCCCCTGCCTGCTGCCCGCCGGCCCCACCCCGGCTCAGGCACTGCCCCAGTGTTTTCCACAGAATCAGGAGGCTCTGTGTCTGAATTGGGCAAACCCAGGCCAGGCGCACCCACCCACAGGAGAGGCTGGGAGTCCCCACAACCAAGAGGGAGGCAAACCGAGTGGCTCAGAACACAGCTTCTGGAGTCAGCCTGCCAGGGCTGCACCCCAGCTGCCTCCTGCTGGTAGGACCTTGAGCAAGCGGCTTAAACCTCCCACCCGCCTCTCTCCCTCAGCAGGAAAGTGGGCCGCGCAGAGTAACGGTGCACACACATGGACAGCACACGGCATTAGCTGCATGGAGGCCACTGTGAGTGCGGGGTCGGTGGCAGCTCCCAGGGGACGAGGAGGCCCAACAGCCATGGGAGGACGTCCTCTCGGGGAGGACATGGGAAGCCTTCCAGCCACTCCCCAACATGGGGCTCAGATTCCAGAAGGGTCATCGTGCCTCCCTCCCACCAGAAAGGCTCTGAGAACACTCCCAGGAAGCTGCTGGGCCCATGCCCTGGGCCAGGTGGCCCAGCAGCTGCAGGGCGGCCTCCGAGGCAGTGGGTGCAGCTGTCCAGTTGCAGCGTGAGAACACAGGGCCACGTGGCTCCTCCCTCACAGCTCACGCGCCCTCGACCATCACCCAGAGTTGTCAGGGCCCCTCTCTCCTGTGTCCGCGAAGCGCCAGGGAAACAGGACAGGAAGGACAAGGGGAGAAGCAGGTGCAAGAGGACAGGCTCCACGTGAGCATCTGAGGTTTCAGGACATGCCGATGGCACGAGGCCGAGGCCACACCACACGGCTACCTCTGTGCTTCCTCTCGCCCACCCCTGTCCCCTTTCTAGACTCCCCGAGGTCTCACTTGTCCCATCAACGTGCTCCACCACTCAGTCCCAGGCTGCTACGTGGGACCCCTGCCCCTGGATCACCCACAGTCCACTCCTGTGTAGCTTCCCCAGCCCAGTGTGCTCTGTGCCCCCTCCCTACTGTCGCCTGCCTGGCCCAACGACAGCCAACCCAGGGGTGAGCCCACCAACTGGGTAATGACAGAGTCCCACGAGGCTTCGGACCCCAGCCCCACCCCAAGGCCAGTACCCTTAACCCTCCTCCAGGAAATGGATTTTACAAATGGACTGTGACTTACTCCAAGACAGACAACATTTATTTACACAACCTTGTCCCTCCAATTCCTAGGGACATGAAGGTCTGAGTACAAAGTAAACTACATGAAGCCATCTGTTGACTCGAATTCCAAAAGCAAACACAGGGGCTGGTATGCACGCTTTCTGGGGCTGCGGCAAACACAGACCCCTGGGCAGCACCACTCACCCAGCAAGGGTTTGCCAGGCACTGCTGAGCACCAGCCCCTCTCAAGGCCCAGATCCGCCAGCATGCCTTCATTCGTTCATTCGTCAGCTCAAAACTGGGTCTGGAGTGCAGTCCAGACGAGAGGACAGAAAAAGGAAGACGCTCTGGCCCAGAAGTCCCAGTACTCTTCGGCTGACTACTCCTCCCCAACTGCACTTTCTCGGGCAAGTCATTTCCTCCCTGTGCCTCAGTTTCCTCAACTGCAAAACGGGGATAAGACAGCATTTACTTGAATGTGCGTAACTAATAGTGATCATGGTGACACTACTGGTGGCAAACTGGAACAACCATCCTGCCCATCACTCAGTGGCAGGATTTCTCTAGTTTTTCTTCCTGCCACACCTTTGGTGAATCCAGGGCCTTCCCAATGGCTTTTTTTTTAATCACTCCCAATCTAATTAGCATACTGCTGCCCCAGCAGTGCTGGGGCCCCAGCTGGTTTGAGACAAGTTATTTAAGCATTTCATCCTTCCCTCCTTTGCCTGACCTCTCATGGCACCAGCAGCTGAAAAACAGCCTCTCCCTTCCCGTGTGTCCGGCGCAGTACCAGGCCCATCCACATCCACCCAGACTTCTTGTATCACGCACGGCAGCCGCAGGGGTCCGCATTCTACAGCGCAGAGAGCAAAGGTTCTGCATGCCTGAGAAGCATTCCCAGGTCACAGTGCTGTAAGGAGCCAAGTGGGGACCGGAACCCTGGTCAGTATGACCCTAAGTGGCCTCACAAGTTTGAGTAACGGGGATTAAAATGTCATCTTCACGGCCAGGATCCTTATACACGCTGACTGCCAGTTTCACATGCCGGAAATTAATTTGCCAAAATCTTTCAGTCTTGGTATCTGATTGGATTAGAACAAAAAGCAGCATCTTCTCCAGAGAATAAAGGAGCCACAGACTCTGCGTTCCATCTTTGATGCAGTGCAGACTTCTCATTAAAGAAAAGCCTTGGTTTTAAAAATATATGATAAAGAATAAGAAAGGATATAAATATGCAACTTCAGAAAGTAAAAAACATCAGTGACCAAGGAAGATGAAAAAAAACCTTTAGTCTCCTTAGCAATCAAAGACGCTAACTTTTTTTCTATCAATGGGGACAATTTTTTAAAATGATGATACCGTTCACTGGTATTATTTGTTGAAAAGACTGTGAGGTGACAGAGCACTGTCCATACTGCAGATGGGAGGGCAACTCACATTGGGACGCAGAATTCTGCAGAAGTCACAAAATCCACCGATTTTTACATATCCTTTGACCCAGCAACGCCATATTCAAGAATTTATCTTAATGCAAGAAAACCACAAGTAAGTGCAAGGCCCTGCTTCCAGAACGTTCAGTGCAGCCCTGTTTACACTAAGGAAGAGCTAGAAACAACGGAATATCTAGCAATACAGTGTGTCCGCCTGGAGTAGGATGCAGCCATTAAAACGGTGACACGGGGGGATGCCACTGACGTGGACCGGCGTTCTCAAGCTGATCGCTGAAGAGAAGACTTTCAAAAACAGCACGTGCCCCTAACCTCAGTCTTGGATGGAATACACAGCCCACATACTCTGTTTTGGATGGAACACACAGCCCTCAGTTTTGGATGGAACACACAGCCCACGTACTCTGCACAGAAGGTCTGGAAGGTGGACCCCAAAGATGTTCTCGAAAGTCACCTCTGGATAGTGGGCTGGTCCGAGGTTTACTTTCTTTTTTCACTTTTCGGGTTTTCTTAAATCTTCAGCAGTGAACACGAGCACGGGTTAGAGAGCTGGATGGCCTGCGCTGGCAGTCTGCTGCTGCCACTTCGTAGCTGTGGCCTTCAGAGGTGGTTGGGACAAAAGGAGCCAGTGGATGTAAGGGGTGGGGTCAGCCGGCCAGCATCCAGCCTGGTCCCAGTTCGTCCCAGCTGTGTGACCTCCAGCAAGTGGCTGACCTCATCTCCAAGGGGAATAATGAGAGCGCCCACATTGTGGGCTCAGCATGAGGGTTCAGTAAAGCAACACATGCGAGGAGCTCAGGGCAGAGTTGGGCCCAGAACAGGAGCTCAGGAATGCCCATGGTTTTATCAATCAACGAGAGAAAATACGAATTATTACATTGAATTTTTGGGAAAATAAAGAGGCTAACGGTCATGATAGAGTGATTCTCCTCCCTTAAAGCAACTAGAAAATGGGATAAAGTATGTGAAACAGCAGTATTCAGGCCCTGGACAGCTGGCAGTGCCGGCAGTGCAGGGTGGTGGTCCCAGAGGAGGGAAAGCAACGCGGCCGGTCCCCCAGCTGTGTGTGCAGGGGAAGGGGCTCTCCCACACTCTCCAAGGCCCCGCCCGCCCAGGCTGCGGGAGGGTCAGGTGAGATCCCACCTCTCCACTAGTGCCCCCATCCCCACAGGGTCCTCCAGGGAGGAGGTGTTTGGTTGACCCCCCTCCTTTCCCCGCAGGCAGGGTCTCCAGGGTGCAGTTCTCATCCCTCTGGAGAGGGCGGCTCTCCCCCAGCATCCTGCAGGCTCCTCCCTTGGCCCAACAAGAGGCCGCCCACCTTGCCCCAGGCCCCCTGCCGCCCTGCCCTGCCCACTCCTTCCTGTTCTCTGCATAACCCACCCCATCTCCCAGCCCCACTGCCCATTCAGGAGAGAGAGTGGGTGGAGAGCTCGCCGTGGGAGGGAGAGAGCACAGTGGTGGTAAACATGGCTGGGTTCAAACCCTGGCCCAACCACCCCCTTACTGGACGTATTCAGGCCAATGACTCAACCTCTCTGAACCTCAGTTTCCTCGTCCATGAAAAGGACTAAAATGCCAGCTGCATCCAGCTGCTGCTGGAGTCAGTGACGGGGCCTGTGCGGCATTTAGCCCAGTCTGGCACACAGTGCGTACTTGTTAAATGATGACTGTTATTACAAGTTTCGTTCCCCTGCCCCCCCCCCAACGATGTGTTGCCGCCCCTGACAACCACCTGGTTCCCAAGGAGGATTCCCCTCCACCCATTTGTCTCATTGCTCCATTAAAGAACCTGGTCCTATCTGGAAATGTCTGCCAGAGTTGCAGAGTCTCTGGACAAAGACAGAAAGGTGTGGAGGAATGAAGGGAGAAGAGCCAGTGCCGAGGCCACCAGCACAGCTGACCCAGGTCACGTGGTGGGGACGGCAGAGCCACGGCCCCCCAACAGCCCCCCAGCCCTGCCCCAGCCGACCTGGCCCCACCCGCCCTGGTGTCCTGCTCCTCCACGTCCTGTGAATGACTGACAACAGCAGCATGGGCTGAGCACTGGGCACCAGGCACTATGCTAAGTGTTTTATACACACTGTTTAATTTAGTCATCATCTTCCCGTTACATAAAATGAGACTTAACCAGGTTATATAACCCCTATCGGGCCAAGGTCGTATCAGCTCCAAGTGGCAAAGGCAGATCTGAGTCCAGGCAGCCTAGGCTAATAATGGCCCTGCCACACTCCCTTCTATCTACGCCAGAATCCCTCCCAAAGGATGCACATGGTGCTGTCTAAAGGAGCACCCTGTTCCTGGAGGACAGGGCTGCAAGGACAACAGGACATCCCGTGCCTCCCGGAGCGCCACGGCTTTCCTGCGCAGGAAAAGAACAGATTCCAAATAGATTAGCCTGGGGTAATCCCGCATGGACACTGTCTGCTGGGCTGCTGCTTATCTCCTGCTCCGGACGGGGTGAGGGGCTGGCGGGTGGGCCTCTGTGCAGCTCACCAAGCTCACAGTATGACCAGGAACCAGGCAACATACGGGAACAGGAGCCATCGGGCCCTAGTGTGCAGCTGTTGGACTTTTCCTGGGGTTAGACAGGGGTGTCGAGAGGAGAGGGGTGCGGTCTGGAATATTCTGTATTAGAGAGGGTTCCTTTTTCCTGGACACACAGATTTGGAGGCTCTGCAAAAGCCACAGGTGACCAAGGGCACCTGGGTTTCCTGACTGGCTCCCCTGAGCACTAGACCACGACTGTGCCTCCCTGGTCCTTGCACGGGCTCTCCCCCTGCCACCTGCAGCCCCACGCCCACCAGGCCCGACTCTCCCTCGTTGGACATGCCTGGGGAGGGCCCGTGGGGACAGAATTCGGGCACAGCCAGGCCAGCGTTCAGGGCAGTCTCGCCCCCACCTCACTCCAGCCCCAGGGCAGCGAGAGGAGCACAGGCACAGCCCAGCTGCAGGTGCAGGACATGCGGCAGGAAGGAAGCCCAGGAGCAGAACCTCTGAACCCTGTGAGGCTGGGGAGGAGGAGCCACGTTCCCCCGAGTCTGGCCTTGCCTCTAGTTCGACACGTGGATTTCTCATTCTCTTTCTCCAAACTCTGCTTTGTTGGGCTGAATCTATTAAGCCAGAACACAAGCTGAGCACTGGGGACGGCTGAGTCACAAGGATCTGGCTCCCCTGCTGCTACCGTCATCAGCCGGGTGCCTGTCACAGAGCCCGGGGGTGGTAACGGAGGATGCTGACCACACCCCAGGGAGGTAAGGCGCAGGCACTTGGTACGCGAGGCCCGGTGTGCAGAATCAAAGAGCCCTAGGAGGCTGCAGAGCACTGAGCCTGGCCTCATTATCAGCTGGGAAGGCCAGCTTAAAGGATATTCCAGTAATTGCAAGGTTTTTTGTAAATGTTAATTATGGCTGTCTTAATTAGCTCTGAACCCATTGATCTATGGATTATATTAGGTTTATAAGTGTAATTACCTTAACAGGCATATGGATTACAATTATGCTCCAATTAAATCCCAAGCGTAGAGCATATAAATCAGCAGAGGGGGTCCTCCTAATTCACAGGGTCAGGCTATTAAAATGCTGGTACTTTAAGGGCCTTACACGGGGCTGGCCCTTCACAGGCTCAGGGGCACTTGGGAGCTGGGAGGCAGGGAGAGGGGAGGGTGGCCTACATGGTCTCCCTATCTCTTAGAAGGCTGAAGGCCCCACGTCCAGTCTGGGCCTGAAGCAGAGATGACCGCAGTGGCCGGGTTGGGGAATGGCAGGGCCCCAGCCTGCGAGGCAGTGACCACAGGATTAAGAGCTGCGCCTGGCTTGGCTGCTCCTCCGTGAGGACAGCCCAGGTGCCCCCTCTTCCCTCAAGGAGATCAGGACACTGATCAGCCATTAATTACAACTCTCAGCCCCTCCGGGTGGAGACAGTTTTCTCTCCTTATCTCCGGAGAGGGGCGGCAAATATTATTAACCCCCTTTCCAGGGTGGGGAGTGGAGGCCACAGGGCCAGCGGGGTGTGGAGAGCAGAAGGCAGGGCCCCCTGTTCTGACAGTGGCAATGGAGTGCAGGGAACCCACACTGCCTGCCTGGCGGACACAGAGGGTGGCGAGGGGAACTGCGAGGCAAGGCTTGGGAAGACAGCCCAGCAGAGCAGGAGGGAGGACAGGAAATGCCTGCGGTTGGTGGAAGGGGTGTCAAGGGTCTCAGAACATGGACCTGCTCGCAGAGTCTGTCACAAACCCCGCTGTCACAAGACCGCAGCCCAGGAGGCCCGGCACGCTCTCTGGACATACTTTTGTGCCCCAGCAGTGAGCCCGGGCTCCGGGGGGGCCAGAGGAGGGAACCCTGTCTGGGCCAAGCTGCACTGCCCCCAAGGAGGCTGGCAGGGGCCCCGATGCTGGGATGGAGCAGCTGTGGGCCCCTCAAAGCTGAGGACTTTCTTTCTGTGGCTGCCAGCCCAGCTCGGAAGGACCACCAGCATCAGAAACCAGGAAGCTGTGACACTGCCACCCTGGCCAAGGTGGCTCCGGGCCCAGGGCTCCAGCCCCCTTCCTGCCTTGGCTCCTGTGGTTCTGAATCTCCCACTCCAGGTTGCGTCCCACCACCTGGCCCTGACGCCCCCGTGGTCAGGATGAGGGAGGAGCCCCATCCAAAACACGCAGCGTGGGGGCGGGACTCCACAACTCTGAGAAGAGGACCAGCTGCTCATCAGTGCAACCTGTTGCCCCTCCTGACCCACCCACCCGGGCCGGCAGGGCCAGGGGCAGGGGACTCTGCCGTCTCAGGCCTCTGGGGGCTGGCGGGCCCCTCCCTGCTGCTCTGGCTTCCCTCACCCCCAGCTGGCATCCCAGAGCCCCTTTCCCAGATTCGGGGCCTGGACTGGGGAAGTGGGTCTTCTCCATGACCAGTCCTTGTGGGGAAAGGTTGGGCACAGACACGTGCACACGTGTCCACACCAGGACGGAAGCGCCCTGGGCACGTAAACACGCTGTGTCTGAGCCACGGCAGCCGAACCACCCTCTGCATGTGAAACCCACCACACCCCTCCTCCCACAAAAGCAGCTGCACCATCTGAGCACAAGCACCAGAGTGACAGTGGAGATGGGTCCTCTCTTCCGCAGCACAAGAAGGTGTGAGCAGGGGGCAATCATCCTCAAGCAAGGGCTCAACGACCAAGACTGGGGTCGCCCACGAGCCCCTGTCCCACCGCTGCCTGCGAGTAGAGGCCACGAGGCACAGGTCGGGAGAGGGCACAGAACTGACGGTGTTAACAATAGGCCAGGCTCCCCTGGCCAGGAATGAACCCCCCGTCGCTGGGGGCGTTCACGCCCAGGTGCGGGCAGGAAGAGGAGAGGAGGCCGTCCAACCCCTGGGGCTCTGAGGGGCTGGGAGCCGGGCCGTCAGCCTGACAGGCCAAGGTCAGGACATCCATGCCACCCGCTCCCTGCGAGGACAGCACTGCCGTCGTGGCCAGCAGGTACCATCCCAGACGCTTTCCAGACACAACGTGAGGTGACTGAATCCTCCTGACACCTGGCAAAGTAGGCCTTACCACCCCACCGACAGACAAGAAAAGCAACTTGTCACTTGCCCCAAAGCGCCCACCAGGCAGAGACTGACTCAGGATTCAAACCCCAGTCTCTTGATTCCAGAGACCACGCCCTCTGATGCAGCACACTGGTCCACGGATGGAAGTGCCCATCCCTGCAAATCACAATATTGGCCGCCGCAGGAACCCGTGCACGGTGCCCCAGTTGAGGGAAAAGAGGACCAAATGGTTCTTCAATGTGTTTTTGAGGCTTTACAAATAAGACGAGGACTAAAAAAGAAAGCCTTTTTGCAGAACTAGGGCTTAGAAACTGAGTTCCTTCCTTCTCCTCAAACTTCTGAGTTTAGCAGATAATACTCATTCATCAAGGGGCTTTTGGATCCACGAGGCCTTGCTGGGAAGTCATTTTGTAGGAAAAATCTAATTAGGCTAGATTTTCATATTAGAAATATTAGTTCCCGTTCAGGCCTATAATCACGATAATCACCACTGCTACCTAAAAGTTAAGAGAAGCCATGCATTCAAAGAGGCATTCGTTTATTCCAAAATGTCCCCCTTCTCTGTTCTTTTCAAGTCTTTTCTGATCTTGGCCTCTGAGAAGGCCACAGTGGCAAGAGGCGACCTCGCTGTCCAGGGCCCAGGTTCCAGCCAAGGCTTTGCTGGACAAGATGTGTGGCTCACCTCAGCCCCAGCCCGCCTCTGACTGGGGACAGAGGCTGGTCTCTCTGCGCACTCAAACCTCCCCAGGGCGGATGCCGGCGTGGGCAAGCCTCGAACTTTTCCGGAAATTTTCTTTCCTCCACAGACTTGACATTAATAGAATTAATAGAATCTAAAGCCCAAACCATTAAGTGAGAAACTGGAAACAGTTTTAAACCATGAAAATAAGCTTAAGGAAGCATATTTTTTGTTTATCGTGGGGGAAAAAAGGAAATAGCCCAAATGTCCATTAACAACGGGTGGGAGGAGTCAACAGGCACACCCACGTGCGCAGCCACCGCAGCGCGTGGCAAGTGAGGGGCACGAGTCAGCCCTCCCGCCGTGGACGCGACAGGTGTCCAGGATGTGAAGTGAGGAGAGCAGTGTGATTCCACTGAGAAACAAATAAGACGCCCCCCCGCCCCTTGTGTGTTCCTGTGTGCGCGTGTGTGTGTACGCGATGGAGCAGAGAGCGAGGCACAGCAGGTTGTTAACACAGAGGATTCTGGGATGGAGGTGGGGGTAAGAGAGAGGAGGGAGAGTAGGCAGAGGAAAACTTAAAAGACCACAGGAAAATGGAACAACATGCACGGTGTAATGTTAAGTGAAAATGCTGGACACCAAATTCTAACTAAGTATCTAAAAGCTGATGTAAAGGAGATCTAAATATGCAAACAGAGCAGGAATGAAATGAGACAGGTGCAGGGATGTTTGGAAAAGGCGATGGTGGAGGCGAGGTTGGCCAAGCGGGGTTCATAAGGACCGTGTTCTCCATGGGCCATGGGAAACCTGCAGGGTGTTCACACCAGGAGAAGGTTGATCCAGTTCGAGCGTTAGCTCCTTCCAGCTCCCAGGCAAGATGAACTGAAGGGTGGGGGCGGGATGGAGACAGGGGAGCAGCCAGCAGCCACTGCCAATGTCGGTGTGACTGAGCTCGGGGCACGGGTCGAAGTGCAGAGGAGGGATGCACTTGGTGACTAAGAAGGGCACTGCAGGACACAGTCCGGGTGAGCAGTGGCACCAACAAAAGTGCCCAGGGGGCGGGCAGAAGGGACCGTCCGCTCAGTGACGGGCACGGCTAGTGTGAGGGGCCCTGGGTGGAAGGTCAGGGAAGTGCCATCCTGGATGGGGCGCAGGAGTCTGCGGAAGGCCTTGGGGTCATGGGGAGTGGGCACTTTCAAGCCCCAAATGGGCTAGGGCCCTTCCCTGCCGCAAACTCCAGCCTCCAGCCTCCAACCAGGTTTTCGGGAAGAACACAGCCAGAGAGCGTGGCTCTGAATCCCGCCCCACTGCCGCTTGGCTCTGGGACCCTGGGCAGCACGCTCTGCCTGTCAGAGCTGCAGTCCCCTCAACCTGCAAAAGAGAAAAGCAAGGAGCCCGCAGGGTTGTTTTCATGACTGGGTGACACAGTGTAGGTGATCCCGCAGCCCCCGTGCCTGGCCCCGGCCAAGCACTCAAAACTGGAGCTGTGACAATCATCGTCATCATCTTCACCCACGCGGGAGCGGGCACCTCTGTCACTGCCAGCCACGTGATCCGACAAGTTACTCAACCACTCGGTGCCCAGGTACCTCATCTATAAAACGGTTTAAAGCATCGCCTGATCATGAGTTGTAAATGAGCTACATACAGAAGAGTGCCCTGCCCACTGAAAGTGCTCCTTGCACACCAGCTGCTGCCACCATCACCCTTGTCAACAGCATCCCTGCAAAGGCCCACAGGTGGAGAAGAGGAGGCTGCTGGGAATCCCAAGGTCAGAGTTTCTGGGGTGCAAAGTGCAAGAGGGGACTGGTGAGAGCTAAGACTGGATTGGCAGACTCTGGCTAAGAAAAGTCTAGTGGACAGTGGAGCAAATGAGTTTGGCCTGGCTTGGAAGGCAGCAGGAGCCGTGGAGTAGTCCTGGGCAGGGGAGTGGCACATAGATTTGAACAACTAGAAGGCAAAGTTGGCTATTATTTGAAGGATGGAGTGGGGGTGTCATGGAGGCAGAAAGGCTGGCTTTCTGGCTACCCTAACCCCAATTTTGTTTGTGGCAGCCGTGGGCTCATTCTTAGGCAGAGAATTATGGCCGGCTACGCCATCAGTGACAATTCCACTGCCTTTTGCTTTGGCAGGCATGGTCATGTGACCCAGCTCCAAAGATACAACTGGAAGTCTGTTAGGGAAGGTGGGCACCACTGAGAGAGCTTTTGCATCCATTTAGAAGGGACATTCACAGGAGGAAAGCTTACTGGCACTGCCCTGGAGGTGACCATGACGCCTGGTGCCATGGCTGCCATCTTATGACCATGAGGTGACAACATGCCACCCAGGGGTGGATTTACCACAAGCTGCTGACTCTTCAGCTTCAGGCTCCTCAATGACATGGGCACCTTCCCTGGCCCCAGAAGTGTATTCACATAAATAGTCATTTTTTAATTGAGGTAAAATTCACATAACACAAAATTTACCATTTTAAAGTGTACATTTCAGTAGCTTTTAGGGCATTCACAATGTTATGCAACCATCACTGCTATTTAATTTCAGAACATTGCATCACCCCAAAGAAAAACCCTATACACATTAAGCAGTCCCTCATCATTCCTGGCTACCCTGCAGCCTCTGGCAACCACTACCTAACCTTCTATCTCTACAGATTTGCCTGTTCTAGAAATTTCATATAAATGGGACCACACAGTATGTGGCTTTTGTGTGTCTGGCTTCTCTCACCGAGCACTGTAACGTTTCCAAGGTCCATCCATGTCTTAGCACGTGTCAGCACCTCATTCCCTTTTATGGCTGAATAGCATTCCATTGCCTGGATGTACCACATTCTGCCTATCCGTTCATCAGTCGATGGACATCTGGGTTGTTTCCACTTTGGGGATATTATGAATAATGCTGCTCTGAACATTCGTGTACACGTTTGTGTGTGGACATATGTTTTTGGTTCTTTCCAACCTAATTTTATATTCATCAAACCTAATGTATTCTTTTTCTTAAAATGGCCCCCTCCTCCAAGTTGCCTAAACTTCAGGCCTCAGGAAGTCTTGGATTTACCTTGATATTAAGGCTGGTGAATTAAAAAGACAGACAAGATAACCCCTGCTGAAGCGCAGTGCCAACCCTGAGCCAGGATGGCTGACTGTTTTCCCAGGTAAGTAACTCTCCCGATGGTCGAAGCCATCGTGAGCTAGTGTTCCGGCAGCTGCAGCCGAAGTGGTCCTGACGGTACAGGAGGCGACCACAGGGATCAGCTGCAGGACACAAGGAACACAGGGAAGACTTTAGGATGACTCTGGACTTCTCACGGTGACTTTTTGGGTACAGGTACGACAAAGTCATTCACTGCCTTATTATTCAGCCAATAACATGAGCGAATACTTGACAAGTACATCCCAGTGCTTGGCAGGGGCCTAACACAGAGCAGACCTTTGATAGTAACACGTGAGTGGCTGACTGCCATCCTGGGGCACGACATGTACGTCACCCAGCGTGGCTCTGGGCACAGCTGGCATGAAGCGGCCCTTCCCACCCTGTCTGCTAGCAGCCACCCAAGGTCAGGACAGGGTGGCGGTCCAGCAGTGTGTCCCTCCCACCTCCCGCTGCTCCTACAGAGATGCCCCCTGTGACAGCCTGGCGGTCCCCCGATTCCAGCAGCATAACTGAAACAGAGATGCCCGCCCCCCATCTCCTGTCTCTTCCTGAAGTTCAGTCAGAGCTGTGGCTATCACTGTCCATGGCTGGACTTCATGAGCGCCTGACGTCAGCAAAGACGGGTGCATTTCTCCCTGACTTAACTTCCTGCCTCGCTCACAGCAGAATGATGACGTCAGCTTTTACAGGCCTGAATTAAACCTGAAGATTTTACATTGATTTTTGGAAACAAAAGAAAATCGAAAAGCACAGGAGACATGTTTATAAAAGAAATCTTTCTTTATTCTCCAAGTGCACTTACACACAGACTCATGTGCGCACACACATGCTCACACACGTACAGACACACTCCTTCGCATATACATGCCCTGCTGGGTCTTTCACGCTGCCTGCAGATTCCAGCCCTTCCTCCTGGCTACCTGGGAGCAGCTGTCAGATGCTTACATTTCAGTAAAAAAAGCCCCAGTATTCCTGACACTAACGAGATTCCAGGGTCCACGAAGACCCAGCGACTCCCTGCCTGTGAACTAAAGATCAGAGCGTCAGGACTGAACACGTGGCCGGGCCACCAAGGGCAAAGGTGAGCGGCTTCCGAGTGGGCAGCGGGCTGCGGGGTCAGCGGTGGTGAGCCACAGAGAGGAGGTACAGGGCCCCACCTGGAGGCTGAGAGGCTCCTCACCTGACCCCCCTCCCCCGGGGAGGAGAATAACTGGAGGCTGACCTGCGGCTGCAAGCTGGCCCCAAACAGGTGAGCTGAGATAACAAGCTGTTTGGAGGCAGCAGTGACCACCTGTGGAGCTTTGACCCCACCCCACCCCCAGGCCAGGCATGGTTCTAACTGTGGTCCTGGGAGGAGGCTGGGCCCGCCCAGCTCCCCAGAGACTCTGCAGGTGGAATGACGAGGGGGCTTCTCTCTCCGACAAGGACATGATCAGCGGCCCCTGCAGGGTGCGAACCTGACCGTACTTGGTGGCACTTCTTGGACGTGCCTGGCCTCTGCCAAGGTCAGCACCCATCCAGGTCGAAAGTGCAGATGGGCCACTGGCCCTTCCTGCCCCACTGCCCCGCAGAGCAGTGCCTGTAATTCCAGAGACACAGCGAATCCCACAACAGCCCCTCCCACAGCTCCTCACCCCAGAGCAGGGCCCGTTCACACTGACTCTGCGCTAGGTCCCTGAAGCCCAGCCATGGTCCCGGGTGAGAGCTCTGCCCCACCTCCTGCTTTCCTGCCTGTGCACCCTCCCTGCCACCCACGTTTAGGCACCCAAGGCCTCATAAGGCACACTGCCCGCTGACACAAGTGCTCGCTGTGGGTGATGGACAGTCGTTCACACCACACATCTAATCAGGGAGTGGTCAGAGCCAGAAAGGACCTCAGAGACCTCTCTAGCCAATTCCTGCATCTTCCAGTCACAGCAGGACCATGCACCCCATCCCCTGCCTGCCTTCCTGCTCCAGGCTGTCTCCCCTCCCAGAAGCATCTGTCTTAAATCTCAAGGTGGAAGAAAGGAGGTGGGGAGATGTTTTTGATCAGCAGTTTCTTCCTCTCCAAGGGCTGGGTGGGCAATGAATGCCACTTCGGCCCCTGACCTGACTTGATCTGTGGTTTCCTGGTCCCAGTCTCAGCAGAGAGGGCAGGGGATGTGGCTGGGTCTGCATGAGCCAGGGCCCCACTGAGAAAACAAATGCTCATGTTCTGCCGCCTTCCTCACTTGCCTTTCTCCCAGCTCTCATCCTCTGGCAAACTCTTCTTCATCCTTTAGAACCTCACTCAGGCACCACCTCTTTCAGGGAGACCCCGACCATCCTCTGGGCTAGCTCCGAATCCTGGGGGCTCAGCCCCCATGCCATCCATCCCCAGAAAGGGAAGCTGTCCCTGCCTCATGGACTAAGAGTTTTCTGCAAAGCCAGGCCTCAGCAACCCTCACATCGAGCCAACATCTGTAGGAGCAACACTCATGGAGTGTTTGCAGAGTGACTTACTAACCTTGCAGTTGGAAGTGGCATCACTGCCCACCACGGATGCCAGGATGACGCCACACAACCCAGCTACTGCCCAGAACCCCCTCAAAGAAGAGCATTTGCAGCATGATTCCATTTTTAGAAAGTTCCAGAAGAGGCAAACTAACGTCTGCTGTTAGAAGTGGTCAGGGTGGCGGTTATCTCAGGGAACAGAGTGACTAGAAAACCTAGCGGGGCTTCTGGGAGGCTGGGGGTATTCTGCTTATACAGGTGGGTTCATGTAATCAAAACTTAAGCTACATACTTAAGATCTGTACACTTTTCTATATGTCAGGTGTCAATAATAAATTAAAAAAAAAAAAAAGAATCCTGACCACAGTAAATGAAACCCCAGCCCAGGCGCTCAGAGCAGCCAGGGGTGTCTGGAGGCCACTCACCACCCCGTTAGCCCAGCCGACTCTACAACTCAGGGGTGACCAGTTCTTCATCCTCTGCCACTGGTGCCCATGGGGGTGCGGGCACAGGCCAGCCCAGGAGTAAGTCCACTGGGGCAGGTGGAGCCAGGAAAAGCTCATGCAGACCCTCCCCCAGGATCTCCACACCCACCCCCCGACACACACACCCTCCTTGAACAATGTAGGTACGTGGTCACCCTGCCCGGCACCACCTGTCACATGCCGTTTCCACTGTCCTGGCCCCCAGATACCCAGGGCTGGCAGGCTTGCCCAGGGCCATGGAATATTCAGGAAGAGGTCATAGTTCCTCCTACACAAGGGTTCCAGAAAGGGGAGGGGTTTCCACTCATTCCCAGGAGACGCAACGGGACATCCAGCTTTACTCGGCACCCAGGGGAGGAGAGGCCTCCTGGGGGGTGAAGGAAGGGGAGGGACATGCCTGGCCCAGACCTTCTCTGTCTCTCAGGTCAGCCTGGGGCCGGGGCCGGGGCAGGGGTGCCTCCAGCCTGCCCTCCCGCTCTGCTGGGCTGGTGGCCTCCAAAGCAAGCACCACCCTGGGGGGCTAGGCTGGGCCCTGGGGCGCTTGGCTGGGAGGCGCGGGAACTGCAGTTCTGTGAGGGCACAACCACGTCCCCGAGATGGGAACACGCTCAGATGCAAGTGACTCTTGGGTCTGATCTTAAACCCCAAACCATGCTTTATAAATAATTGCATTTAGTACTTAAAACAAAAACAAAAACAAAAACAAAAACAAGCAGAACAAAATGCTAACAGTGGTCCCCTCTGGGAGGTGGGGCTGTAGATTTTCTTCTTTGTGCTTTTCTGGATTTTCCAAAGAGGGTATGCATTTCTTACATAATTAGAAAAATTACACTAATTTTTCAAAAGGAAAAAGAAAATTGGAGGCATTGTCAAAAAACATAAATGAGGAGGATTAACAAAGTTCTTCAGGGTAACAATGGCTTTTCCACGGGCTATTGTGCTGGAGCCCAGACAGGCCCAACTAAGCCCACCGCAGGGCTGCCGAGAAACGCAGGCTCAGCCCCAGCGCAAGCTGGCGACCTGCGGCTGACGTCTGCGCTGTGACAGGCCCTGGCAGCCAGGACGCTCCAGCTCGAGAGAAAGCCCTGAGCCCAGAGAGACTCCATGTTCCCAGACTCCCAAGTCTCGGCCCTCGTGGGGCCCCCAGACCTCGCCTTGCTGGGGCATCTCTGCAGACAGTCACCCGGCACCTGCTTGTCCCAGGGGTATGACACTCCGAGATGGGGGCAGGGCGATGGGGCCTCCGGCTGACCTGGGCGGGCAGGGGGCACCCACGGGCTGGAGGACAAGCAAGTGTCTCCCTCAGGTGGGTCATGAATTCTGGTCCTTCCGAGGCCTGTGTCAGCCAGGGAGACAGGGGGACCCCAGTGGTGGAAGGCAGGCACCCCACAAACGTGAGTGTGGGCAGAAGCAAGGAGGCCGTCAGGAAAGTAGCATGTAGGGCAGAGAGCATGAGGAACAGCACGGAGGGAGGATTCTGGGAAAGACAGGCCTCCAGTATGGCTGAGCCCCAGGGGGCTGGGGCTGGGTGGGGGCCAGGGGAAGACCCGCTCCCCTAACTACAGGCTCCCTGAGTCTGGTACCTGACTTGCCCCAGTCTCTGGTCACAAGAGAGGGAAAGGCAGGAGAACTTCCAGGAGGGTGGGGGCCCCTGGGAGATTCCAGGTCCCCCTGGGCACCACCCGCCTGAGCACACAGACAGGAAACAGAATGCCAGGGTTCAAATCCCACTAGCTCCTCTGTGTCCTCAGGGGGTAATCCAACCTCTGTGCCTCAATTTCCTCATCTGTAAAATGGGGATATATTAGTACTTTTCACTCCGGGCTGTTGTTCCATATTTGTAAACACACTAGTAAATCAATGGAAGTCACCCTGCAGCTGAGCCTCACGCAGGGTCATGTCTGTGCTGTGGAAGGCACAGGCACACCTGGGCCACAGAAGGCATCCACACCTCCCTGCTGGCCCCCACACCAGCTCAGGGCCCCAGCTGCCTCTGATGCCCATCAGATCTAACTGAGAGTCACAAGGCACCACAAGAAGGTCAGAAGGGCAAACTGAGTCAGAGCAGCCTTTGGGGGACTCCCCACCACAGTCCCAGATCTCCATTGCTATCAGGCTGACAGACACGAGACTGGTGAATCGGTCTATTGATGGAGCTGCTGGGTGGAATTCTTCGGGGTGGCCATGGTCCCCCCTCCCCATCAGGTCAAGGGCTAGCAGGGGCTGGCTCCTCTGTGAACCTCAGGGTTCAGAATTTCCATCATACGTGGCCATTCGGATCAAAGGCAACATTCCTGCAGGCCAGAGAGCCCCGCCCTGGCTCTCTCTGCAGAGCCACTCTGGATAAAAGTCATCTGTGTCACTTGATGGAGTTAAGCTCAGACCTAAACTACGACCTAAGGCCCCGTGGGCCTCATGGGCTGCCCACTCCCTGGGGGTTCCAAGCTCGCATCTTACAGTGGACATCTCCATCCTGGGGTGGCTCCCAGCCCATGGCCCTCGGGACTCAGCCTTGCGGGGTGGGCAGATCAGGCTCCACACTCGGACCTGCCTGGGTGATCCATGAATTCAGGGGCTCCCGTTTCCATTAAAAATTTTAAAAAATTCAACAGACTTCTATGAGCCTGAAAAATATCATATATTCTGATGTAAGAAAAGACATTAAAACATTTTCTTTGACCTCAAAAGTTTGGGGATTTTTCCCTTCTTATTTTAAAAGAAATTAAAACACCCTCATAAGTCTCGTAAGGTATCATGGGCCCCAGGTACTCCCAACTCCTGGCTTCAATTCCTGGAAAGATCTGGAGCCCTGCCTGCAGCCAGAACCTAGCCCAGGGGCTGGCAGAGGGGATGAGCGTCTGCTATAAGCCACCAAGCGCTCTGACCCGCTGGTCTTGGTACCGTACCTGTGCGGACCCTCAGGCCAGGAGCGGGGCCTGCTGGAGAAGATGCCTGCCCTTGGGCCCCTAGAGAAATATCCACTCAAACTGCCAACGGCAGAACGGAGTAAACAGAGCCGGCTACAAGGGGGACCACGTCGATGGGGTCTGGGGTGCCTGGTGGAAAGAGCCAGGTCTCCGAGGCACTGTGCTCTGTGTCGACAACTTCCCTCAGAACACTCCACGAGCAAGTCCAGAGGTCAGTGAGCGCAGCGCTCCAGGCCACAGGGAAAGGCCTTCCCAGTGCGGGCCGGTGGCCGCGTGGAGGGGCCGGGGTGGGGCCACATGCCCAGGATGCAACTCCCTGCTCAGGTGGGAGACCCCGGCCTCTGGGGATAGCACAGGCACAACTGCCCACCCACCGGAGCACCTCTCCAGACACAGAGGCTCACACAGCCATAGAATTACTGCGACACTGCAGGGACAGTCAGGCCCAAGGGCCTAGGATGTAAAGTCCTTCCCCTCCTCCATGGTTATCCTGGGCCCTGTTTCCCCAGAAAATCACACTGATGGAAACACCAGTACAAATAACAATAGCTAGTCTCTGCCAACACTCACTCTGTGCTGAGTACTTCCTGCACAATATGCCATTCTGCTTGCCCTCCACTGCAGGTGGGGGGTTCGGTACGCTCATTATTCCCATTTTGAAGATGAAGAAACTGAGGCCTAAAATGACTGGAGCAGGACATGAACTCAGGCAAGTGGCTCTGGCTGGAGATGCTTTGCTGCCTTTCCTTAAGCGCCCCTCATCCGCACCCTCAGGAACTCAGCGAATGGGGCCAATGGTGGGCATTCTGGCCAGTGAACCACAGGGAATACTCACGGGGCCCCGAGTACACCTCAGGGGCATCCCACATTTCCTCCAACCATCCAATTGCCCCTAGAAAGAGGACCCCAGTAACCATCCTACACTTTAAGTCCATCTCCCCAAGCTGCAGCAGGCGTATCCCTTGATCCCATGGGCAGGCTAAAAATAATTCAATCCCTACAATATTTTGAGAAATAAAGTGCCTTGAAATACCACGGGAGGTAGCACAAATTTCTCAGGAAGTGCTTCCTTCCTCTGCCGCGCCTCCCTGCAGGACTTAAGAGGCAGTCAACGCCTGCCTGTGCAGACCCACGCCCTTTCTTTGGAAGCTTGAGTCAGTTTCCAAATAGCTGTGTAATCTGGCAAGTCAGCAGCCACTTTTCTGTAGGATGGGGTGGGAGGGAAGAACCTAGGTAATGTGGGGGCACAAACCACACACACTTATCGGAGGGTGAATAAGCCCAGCAGCTTTGTTTACGATGCAGCCTGAATTACTCACACCCGGCCGATACCCCTCAAAGTCTTGGGTAATCACGTGCCCCGGGTGGTGGGCACAGAAGCGGGGCCCACAGGAGCAGGAAATGGAGAGCCTGGCTCTTGGGGCAGACCCTCATGCTGGCCACCTGGTTCTCTGGCCTCGGTTTCCTCATCTGTGAAGTGGGGGCCGTGTGATGTGTGAGATGAGGCCCTGCCATTATCTCTAATAGGCACGGCCTTTGGATGAATCTTTTGATGCACCTGTGGAAGCGCCTGGGGAGCCTCTGGGCTCCTGGCGTCTGTTTCAGGCCTGGGGCTGGGCCGGGAGGCAGAAGAGGCTCTGCCAGTGCCAACAGCCTTCAACAGGTCCTGGCCTTCCCACTTCGCCCGATTGCACAACCAGCTCCAGGCTGGGCACGCCTGCCACCCACTCTCCGCAGCTCAATTCATGCCGCCTGGAGCCTCCCACCTGGGTGCCCACTTCTGGCAACAACAAGGAGCCCTGCCACACAGGTAGAGCTCTGACACCCCCAGCATCTCCCTAGGCCCCATGATATCCCCAAGCACCGTCTCCAGGACCTCTCACAGCAGCTGGGAGGTGGAGAGGGCAGGTGGGGAAACTGAGTCTGGGCAAGCTGAGTGGGGGCTGGGAGGGCTCTGGTCAGACACACCTGGCTTGACTACCGGGTCCACCAGGTTGTTTGTTACTAAATGTCTCTGATGCTCAAAACCCAGAGACACTACGTTTACCCTACCGGCTTGCTGCGCAGAGGAAAAGTACTCGCCCTGCTTCCATCGAGAGCTGGGTTATCCTAAAAAGGAGGCTATTAGCCTAGCAGAGGTCAGGAGGCCTGAGCCACCGCCTGGCGGCCCAAAGAAGAACCAGGACCCCAGTCCAGGCACTCAGACCCTCACAGCTCAGTCCACCCATCTCTCAAAAGCAAAAGGAGGGCTGACAGCCAACATGACCCTACAAGGGCCACTGTCCAAACCAGTCCTTTCCAGATCCATCGGATTCTCCCAGGCTCGGAGCTGCAGCCCAGGACTTGTTTTCAAATAACTCAGGTTCCCAACGGTCTTCAGCCACATGGGGCCCTCGCCTGCTTCCTGCCTTCAGAGAGTCACTCCCAAACTGGCACAGGAGCTTTCCCTGCCCTTCTCCCTCGGCCTCACCAGCCCTGGGCTCACAGAACCTCAGGGGGACTTCTACCACGCAGGCTCTGGAACACACCAGCCGGTCCCTTGGAGGCCCCAGTCTGTCTGTTGGCCTGCCCATGTCCTGCCCGCGACCTGCCCAGGACCCACAGGCCGGGAGGGCTCACTCAGGCCTGCAGAGAGGAGCTGGGACACTAGGAGGCGCTCATGAGCCTCCATCCGGCCCCAACAAGATCCGTCTGGGGCAGCCTGGGAGTTTATTTTAAACCATTTCACGTGGAAACACTGATGCTTCCTCTTTACTGGCGGGTTCCAAAGAAAGTTAACCTCTTCTTCTTCCTCCTGGCTGACTCTGGCCAGAACAAAACAAGGAATAACTTGGACACGTCATCTGAATCCTGCCAGGCCCCACACATGGCATCCGTGAGACCCACAAGGCCTCAGGGTGAAACACTCAGGAAGCAGCCAAGGGACAGGCTTTGGGGGGCTGCTCGCACGAGCTGGGGCAGATGGGCCGGGGCGAGGGCCCTGGAACCAGACCCAGTGCCAGCCCCCAAGTCAGAGCCGGCCTCAGCTGCCTCACCTGTAAAAAGGGGCAGGGGTGGGGGTGTCTGGACAGCAGCCCTCCTCAAGCTTTTAGATGCTTTCAAAGTAGAACTTCCAGCTCAGCCCAGTGGAATTTGCAAGGAACCCTGATACAGACTAGAGAGCTGCTGAATTAGGGCAGGGTCAGGGAGCTTCCCTTGGTCCCCCTAATTCCCTGGGGGACCAGAGCAGAACTGGGGCTTGGGCCTCAGCCTGAGGACAGACCCCGAGCCAGCTGTTTCTTACCCCTGGGCTCTGAGCTCCTCTGGCAGCTGTGAGCAGCTCCTCTTAACGCCGGCCCCCCACCCAGCAGGACTCCACAGCACACATCCCTGGAGGTTAATGTGATTAAAAAATCCACGGGACTAACCTGAAACGGTGCAGAAACAAACGGAGAGGCAGTACTCACAAGTAACGCTGCACACAGCAGAGCAGTTCAGAGCACCAGCTACGGAGCAGACTCCCAGGGTCCAAAGGCTGGCTCTCACCAGCTCTGTGACCTTAGGAAAGTTACTCAACCTCTCTGAAATAGTATCAGTTAATTGTCCCATATGGTTGTTTTGAGGGTACACGAGCTATTGGAACAATCTCTGATGAAGTAGGTCCTGTGTCTGTCACTGTCACAATTAGTGACACAGAGAGGTTAAGTAACTGGCCCACAGCCGCAGAGCTGAGTACACGGAGAAAGCAGGTCCCAGAGCCTGTGTGCTTAACCACTAGGCTCCAAGGACCAGGGCAGCTCCAAGGACCAGGGCACGTGAGACAATATCCAGATCCTGTTAAAGTCTATACATAGAGCTATTTGCAAGTCCTAAGTGCACTTCATACAGCCAGCTCAGTGAGCAGTGCCCAGCCCTGTGTAAGCCAGAGCCATGCTACCAGGAGTGTGAGAAACCACAAAAGGTCTTCAGACAGGCACTAGGGAGGGAGAGGGCATGCCCCACGTGGCCTCACCTGCACCTGCCTGGCTCACCTGTGCCTCACAGCATCCTGCAAGCGCAGCCACAGCACCCATATTTTACTGATGGAACGGAGCACAAGGAGGTACAGTAGCCCACGCAGGTCACACGCTGGCTAGATGGTGGCTCAGAGATGTCATCCCCTGCCCTCGACCCAAAACCCAGGCCCATCCTCCAGCCCCCCCACCATGGGCCAGGGCTGGTCAGGCTGAGAGCTGCCCGCCCAGGCCTCCTGCCCACGCCACTGCAGCTTCGGACGAGCCAGTGCTGCCCCCTCCCTGCCATCGGCTCTCTTTACAATTTCACATACAGGAGACTCCAAAAATAATGAGAGCATGTTCTTCCACAGCAGCGCCAGCCCAGGTGACACTCTTACACCACGTGGCGAGGCTTCCATGGGGCAAAGGGACAACCTGGACAGACATGCTGGCAGCTGCCCTGGAACACACTCACCAGCAAGGCGACCCTGGGCGAATCAGCATCTTCCCCAGAAAACAGAAGGCTTCCTCTGCCTGCCCATGAGCCTTGAATGAGAGCCACAATGTGAAAACAGTCTGGGGAGCTGAAAGGGCCCTCCCCACGGGGAAGACCGCTGTCTCTCAGTTTAACAAACCAGAGTGTCTACCACGTGCGGGCACTGTGGGGACAAGAAAGTGGCAAAACCCCAGCCCCTCCACTCGAGGAGCCGGGAGGGAGAGAGCAGGGAGACAGATGAGCCAGGAAGGTCTGGGGTCTCCCTTTCTTCCTTGTGGGAAGGCAGCCCGGGGTCCTGGCATGGGAGGGGACAGGGCTCCACATAAGCAGAGCTTTGGGCTTGTGCGTGGGATGACGGTCTAGCCAGGTTAGAGATCGGCTACACGGGGGGGCTGCGCAGTTAAGTAACAGAGAGAGAGTAATGGAAGCAGGCTTCTCCCTGTTGAAGGACAAGGGTACAAACGTGCAAAGGCATCAGGATGCGGTGAAGCCAGTGGTGCTGGGCTGGAATCAGAGGTATCAGTGTGAACTCATGGTTTTCTGTGGGTAAGAACAGGAGCAGAGACACAACGGATGGATGTGTGAGTTACATGTGTGCACGCATACGCCGTTTTGCTACTTCTGTCCATGGAGAGCATCTGAGAGCAGGGACACCCAGGGGCAATACAAGAACATCTAATCCCTGGTCTTCAATTCTAAGTATCCCTTCCCACTCAAAGGAACTGGGGTTCCTTGGAGAAGCGGCTGGCTCCAGGACATGAGGAGCCTGAGACATCTTTTGTGTCAGGAAGTAAGGAAGGGCTCAAGAAGGCGGGATATGCCAAGGACACAGAGCCAGCTGGAAGGGGCTGCCCCTGGCCACACCGGGGACCACTTGAGCATCAAAATAAATTATGAGAGTAACAGATTACAACCCATTGGATTAAACAGGAATCCATGGGCTCACACTGGCATAAGTAAGTAGGGAGAAGAAAACATTCTTCCAGAACACTAGTAACAAATGTAAGAACAAATGATGGAATTGCTTGGCAACTGTTGCAGAAATAATTAACTCAAGAAGCAGCAGCGGGGGGAGTGGGCATAACTCAGTGGTACAGCTCACGTGCTTAGCTTGCATGAGGTCCTGGGTTCACTGCCCAGTACCTCCATAAAAAAAATAAGCAGCAACAGTCATTAAAACTAATGGATGAATGCAGGGTGTGGAATGGGATTTTACACAGTCTCAAAGTATCTCCCCACAAAGTTATCAATCACAAAGGGAAGAAAGTTACCCATAACTTTACATAACTTTACAGCAGCCACCATCCAAATCAAACCATGTCAACATCACCCTAATACTTGGGCAAACTGACACTGCACACCTCCTGACATTGCACCCCGAGACGCATCACTTCTGTGATATTCTGGCCCCACACGCGAAACCTGGGTCACACCTGGAAGCATCAGGCAAAATGCCTGTCCTTGTCATCTTCAAAACAGTCGATGTCATGCTAGTCTAAGAGGCAAGGCCTCGGGAGTGTCCCAGATCAAAGGAGTCTAGAGACAGGACCTCGTGCTGCCTGCCCCGGACTGCATCTTCCTCTCTGTAAAGGGGTTCATGGACTAACTGGAGAGGCCCCGACTGGCGAGACCCGGACGGGGCCTGGCTCTAGGAGGAGGGAACACAGAATTTGTCTTTTCTGGAAATCTCAAAAATGGTTTGGAAATAAGAAGGCTGTGGGAACTCAAGGGAGTGCTGGATAATTCTCCTGGAAGCGAGGTGTGTTTGGGGGTACAACAGAAATGCCCTGGAGTGGGAGCCCTGCAGGCCCCGGCTTGCCACGGGGTCCCCTTGACCTTGAGATGGCCCCTCTGCCTCTCTCAGCTCCCCATATGGAGCTGGGGATCCCCTACGGCTCTTCCAGGTGGGAGGACCCTGGGAAATCCTTCATCAGAGAAGGCCTTCAAGACAGCAGACTCAGACAAACTAAGAAGAGAGAGTGGGGACAAGGACGGGAGCGGAGCCTGTGGGCGTGGGAGGGCTGCCTCCTCCATGGAGACATGGTCTCCCCAGCGCACACAGGAAATTCTGGGAGGCCCCTGGTCAAGAACGCTTGAAGCTCTCAGGCCACCCTCCTCTGGGCGGGTGGTGGCTGGAAAAGGAAAAAGGCACTGGCAAGGCTGATGGGGGCCACTCCACCAGCCTTGGTGGAGTGGGATCCTGCTTGAGCAGGATCTTGAGCCCTGGGATCCTGCTGCCAGGAGGGTCTTGCTGGCAGGAAGCCCCTGGGCCTGGCACCTCCATGTTCTCCACGCCTCATCGACTGCTCCCTCGAGGGATGGCAGAGGCGGGGTGTGGGCTGAGGGAGGGTGGAGGGCAGGCTGGGGAGGCCTGGCTCTCAGGGTCAGGAAACACGGGGCAGAGGGGGCGGGCCTGCAGTACGTGGGGGCCTCATGGGGGCGGGGGTGTGGGGATGTGTGAGCAGCCCCACGTGTGTATGAGGCGGCCTGCATGTGAGTGTGCTTGCCTGTGCAGGCGTGGGCCAGGCATGGGTACCGGTGAGCATCCTGGCCCCTGTGCTCCCCGTCCCTGGCAGCAAGGTGCCCTCTAGCGGCCCCAGCTGAAAGCTGCATGAGACGAAGGGAAATGAGAGCTGACCCTAAAAGATCTGGAAAGAGGCAGCAGAGCCGGGGCAGGGATGCTGGACGGGGAGTGGGGACAGGAGGAAGGAGACAGAGGGGAGAAACTGGAGGAGAGGACAAGGCCCTGTGTGTCCTCCCCTGGGGTCCACCTCAGGGCATGGCGAGTCTTGGTGGCTGACCCTCTGCCCAACCCTCTCGGGTCTTCGCCAGGCCCCTCCTTCCTCTGGCATCAGAGCTGTCCTTTCAGGTGACAGGTGCAGGTGGGCTTGGACTGTACTCACAGAGCACATCCAGGCCGGCCTGGGCCTTCATCAAGGAAAGCCTTGAATCCATCTTCTGATCCCCTCTCCAGTGAGGGCTGACGCAGGCCCCTCTGCCCAGACAGGCCCTTACCAAGTCCAGAGACACGGACCCTAGGCACCCATTCTGTTCTGTGGCAGCTGGGATCCCACCCACAGGCAGCTACTCTTCCACAGGTCCGTGTGTGTGTGTGTGTGTGTGTGTGTGTGTGTGTGTGTGTGTGTGTGTGTGTGTGTGTGTGTGTGGTTGAGAGAGAGAGAGAGTTTGTGTGTGTGTGCACGCGCGCACATGTCAGGGTGTGGGACCCGGCGGTGGGGATGCTGTGGGGACATCACAGAGGCTGTGTACGTGTGGTGGCCCAGAGAAGGCACTGATTTCAGTCTCAGGGACCAGAGCCCCCACCCCGATCCTTTCTGGATGAAACACCTCAGAGGGTGCACACAGCTACCCTGGCTGTCTTTGCGCAGCAGGGGAGGCGGAAGGAGCTGGAGTGCCCCCTCACAGGGCAGGGATGGAGCTCCCATTACAAGGCGGCCTGTGTCCAGCAACTCACAGTCTTGTGTGTGAGCAGGAAGCCTGACAGAGCCTCGAGGGTCAGGTCAGAGCTGTGCAGAGGCTCAGGGGCAAAAGGGTACTTGGGTTGGTTTCTGTTTTTAAACTAATGAAATTGTACTTTTGAGTGATGTTTCTTTTTAAGAATTTTCCAAATTCACAAACCTATGGGAGGGGGTGGGTGGCACAAGGGTACTTTAAAACATAACCCTTGTTCTGGAAAGAGTGTTACACTTGCATCATGAAATATTTAGAAGACATCCAAGGACGCAAAGATATAACCAAATCATCTGAAACAAGAAGATGTCTTTCCTCCCTGTCTCTGCTACTTGTAAACCCCTACGCCTGCATCTCCACTGTATCTCTATCTGTGGTTTTCACTCCTGGGCTCCAGCTCGGATGCTAATGGCCATGACCTGGACAAGAAGGTCCCAGACTGGTGGGATCAGGCTCGAACGGCAGGTCCAGCCAGAATAACCAGGTAGCCATGCCCCTGCCCTGTCTGGGCCTCCGTTTCCACATCTGCAAAAAGGAGGTGACAACACTGAAATTTCAGTGTCTGTCAGTGGAGATACAGGACCGGCCTCCCAGGGACCAGAGGTGCAGGAACAGCTCGGTGCCCACAGGTGCCCGTGAAATGCCAGCAGACTCAGGGTGGGTGCGGGGCTTTACTGAGCCCCGGCCCCTGCAGACCCGTCTTTAGCCTCCCAGCCGGAGGTCCGCCAGCCTCCCCGGGTCATCCCTAGGGATGAGGACTCACCCCTCTCCAGGCAGCCTGTTCTATTTTGGGACAGCTCCGACATACCTTCATGGGCAGTTCCCTCTGAGGTTAAATGAGGTTCCTACCAGCACTTTCCAGAGGGCAGAGACAGTCAGCAGTGGTGTGAACTGAAGGCCGTGGGGGTCTCTATCTGCCCCTCAGAAAGGGCAGCATGGGGACTGGGGCTGGCACACCACACCACCCACAGGTGTAAAGAAAGCAGAACCCTGGGCAGGCTCCCCAGTGGGCACGCATCAGAAAGAAGCCCCCATGGCCAGCCAGCTGGGGAGACCTCAGAGACTGTTTACCCCAACCCTGAGGCACCACAGTGCTCCTGCGGCACTAACAAAAACATTAATTTACTGGCCCACTTGACTAAAAAGGCCAGAGATGGGACTGGCTTCAAGCAGGGCTAGATCCAGGTGCTCAAATGACATAATTGGGAATTTTTCTATCTCTAGGCTCTGTTTTCCTGCTTCACCCTCAGGCAGGCTTTCCCCTGGGGGGACAGAGATGGCCACTGGTACTTCTCAGCTTGTATTTCACTGGACGCTTTCCTAGGGGTTCTGGAAAATCCTGGGCCAAGTCACTGACCCAGCTCGGATCACATGCCCATCACGGCAGCCAGGAGCCCTGTATGCTCCAGACTGGCCAAGCCCGAGTTTCGTGCCCAGTCCTGAGACCTTGTGGCAGGCTGGGGTGGAGGAGGAGGACCCCAAAGGAAGGCAGGGACTATGCTGAGAGCAGGTGAAGCAAAAGGGCCACCGCCCCATCCTGTCCATGTAACTGCTAGGGCCTGTCACCCCCAAGAATTCTGACTCCTTTGGGGGCAACATCAGCCCTCTGCGAATGAATGGGCTAAATGAGAGGGCCAGACACTGAGGTGAGGAGACCCAGGTCCACAGGCGAGGAACAGAAGGGACCACTAGGCCCAGCCTCACACCACCTGTCCCCTCGACCACCACCAGTGTGTGAGGCGGTCAGCTCAGCTGCCCCAGGGACCACTGCCAGGCAGGGGCCACTGAAGTGAGGAGGGCTGGGTCCCAGTCTGGTGGGAAGATGGTCTGAGCCCAAGTCTCGGGGACCTTTTGAGGGACTGTTTCTCACAGGAGCTTCCTAAGAAGGGAGTCAGGCCCTGAGGAGGAGCTACAATCTGAAGACACTTGGTGGCAGGGGCAGTCCAGGCCCCAGGAAGGATGTAAGTGAGAGCAGATCTGAAAGGCTGTCTGCTTAGGGACCAGCTGCACAGAGACAGGTGAGCAGGTGGGCAGGAGAGGAGGCTGGCGGGCCAGTCAGTGCCAGGAAAGGGCCCTCCACTCTCTGGAAGGATCTTGCTCATAGATTTATCCATTTGTTTACTGCTACCCTCTCCCGACTAGAAAGAACAGCCCAGGAGGGCAGGGGGCCCCCTTCACAGTCCCCCACCCCATGCCTAGCACAGAGCAGGTGCTCTGTGAACATCTGGGAGAAGGAGAGGAGCACACAGGACAGACTTGGGCCTCTTCCCACCGGCAGTGGGACTCTGGAGGTTTTAAAGGCAGTGGGAAGGATTAGGTATGTGCTCTGGAAAACCACCATGACCACCTAGCTGGGGTACCTATGGTGTGGAGAACACCCCAGTAGTGGTGAACCCAGTGGGGAGGCCCAGGAAGTCCAGAACAACAGGGGGTGGGGTACATCCCACCAGCTGGTCCAAGCAGGGCCAGGGAAGGTGACCTCAGGCCATCACCCCGGGGAGGGGGGTCCACCTAACCCTCTCCTGTGCATCACACACACAGCTGGCATGTCCTCCCCAACACTTGGCACATGAGGAAATCGAGGCCCAAAGAGGGTGAGCATCACGTCCAAGTTCACACGGTTGGCAAGTGTTGGAGCAACTGGGACTCACACCCAGCTCCTGGAGGCTCGGCTCTCACTGCCTCTGGACCACTCTAGTCAGCTGGACCAGACGGTCTCGGAGGCAGGAGCCAAGCCTCCCGGACTCCCTGTTGCTCTGGCCTCAGCACACAGCCTCGTGCGTGGTGAAGGCAGAGAGAGCCTCTCGGGTCAGGTGGGTCCGACTTACAGGCCACAGCATCCAGCCAGGGGCTTTGGGAGGAGGCAGGGGTGGGGCTTTGCCCCTGGCTGCCCTCAACCAGGAGACCTCGCTAAGGCTGGGGAGCAGCCTGAGATCACACAGGCGCAGCCTGGGCCTGCCCATGACTCAGAAGAACCTCCACACAAAGAAAACCAAGTACCCCATGGTCGTCAGAACTGAGAACTGCGTCCAGATGTGTCTGCCGGGGGGGGGGGGGCTGGTGTCAGGGGCCACTAGCCACTCTTCATTTTTCAGGAGAAGATGCAGAAATCAGAGACTCAGTCAATGGGTCAAAATTTCCCTTCCCTTGTGTGTTGATAAACAGCAGAATAGTGAAAGCTCTTGGGACGCCCCCAAGTCCCAGGCGGCCTCGCCAAAACACCGCAGCGAGAGGCTGTCCCTGGACCTCAGAGGTGCTCCCCCGGCAGGCAGGCTGTGACAGAGGAGCCCAAGTGGCCAAGGTTGGTATCGGGGTTAGAGGCCACTCTGGGCAGGCGGCCAGCCCAGTGCAAGGCGGCGGGCCACAGGTCCCGGTGCACCCTCAGCTCAGTGTCCCCTTACCCTGCCGCGGTGGCCAGACTGGCACCCCCCTCCTCTGCCCCACCCCCCCACAGGAGGCAAAGGGAAGGCTCAGTTTGAGCTGGCTTTAACCACAAAGCCAGCAAAAATGTGACTTCTGGGGCTGCCACCTGTCACCTCCCCCAGCCAGGCCCTGGGGTGGGGTAAGATGACCAACTTCAGAGCCAGGCCCTGCTCAAGTCACAGCTCACCCTCACGGGGCCCCTTTCCTCCCGTGGGGCTGAGTGCAGGGTGTTGTGGGGGGGACAAGGAGAGGCCCATGAGTGCCCACTCTTGTTTGGTGAGACACGGTGCCGACTTGGGGCTCCAGGGAGACTTGGCTAATGGGGGTCAGCAGTGCATGATTGTGCTCAGGGCACAGGCCTTGGAGTCAGGCCTAGCTGGGTTCAAATACTGATAGGCACACCAGCAGGCTATGTGATCTTGGGCAAGCTACTCTACCTCTCTGAGCTTCCATTTCCACATCTATAAAGTGGGGTAAGAGGAGCAGCCTCCAGAGGAGCAGCCTCCACGGAGGTTGTGGGGTTTAGATGAACTGAAGTAAGATGCCTGTAAGCAAGTGCACAGGCTCCGGTGTGGGGCACGCCCTCTGGGAGGTGCCACCCTGTTCCTGAGCTTCCTTGCCACATCGCTCAGCAGAGCGGGAGCCGTGACCCCGGCCCCCTTCACGGGCTGTCGTGAGGGTGAGAAGAGCGAATGTGAGCGCAGCCCCACAGCACACACCTTCTGACGTCTGTTGAGGGACGCCTGGAATGTACCAGCCGGGCCCAGTGAGACAGGAGGGCCCTGCTGACCCTTCCTCCCCGCGCCGTGCCACTGCTCTGGAGCCTCCCAGGACTCTCCGAGTTACCTGCAGGTTCCCAGGAGACAAGTTCCTTGGGCTAGGAGGCTGCCAACGGGGGTCCTATCGCGGCAACCCCTGGGCCTCGTGGCCTCACTCTGCAGCCACCTCCCAGCCTCCACCTGGGACGCCCTTTCTCAGCCCAGAGACCACCAGCCCTTGGCAGGCTGGGTTTCTCCAAGGTGGGCGCAGAGCCCAGCAGGGCTATACACAGTTTGAAAACCTTTTCCCTCTTGCCCTGGGCACAAAGCAGCCGTGGTCAGGGGCCAAGGAGGACAATGAGAGTCAGGTACCAGCAAGCACTACTGTTCCTAGTTCTGTCCCCCAGCCAGCAGCCAATCAGAGGGCAGGGAAACCAGGCAGGTGTGGAGGAAGCTGACTCAATCCAGGCAAGGCTGCAGGTGGGAGGGATGGGGAGACGGCAATGTCTGGCCCTGCCAATCTCACCCTGCCCTGCCCCTGCCCCTGCCCCATGTGCCTATCTCTCCCCAGCCCCAACGCCCTCCCACCCAAGGCCCCTGGGGGTCCCTCCTCAGTCTCCCAGGACGAACAGGCCACAGGTAGAGCATGTGCGTTGATCCGGTTAGATAAAGGGCAACACAGGAAGACCGGGCTCCACTGTCGAGGGAAGCAGACCCATTGGGGCACCACAAAGAACACCAGGAAGTAGCTGTGACCAGGGCAGCCCGTGGTCCCCACTGCAAGGCAGGGGTCTTCCGGGGAGCTGACCATGTCCTAGGTCTTGAGCTGGGCTGTTTGCTTCATTATTCATGTACAAAGTATATATTCAGAGTTTATTTTGTTTTCAAATGGCAAATTTTACGTTACGTATGTTTTACCGTGATAAAAAAGTTTTGGAAAATGTTTTTAATAAAAGTGCGACAGAAGGTAGATTAGTGGTTTCCCGGGGCTGGGAAGGATGACGGGGGTTCGGGAGCGAGGGCTAAATGGTACAGAAAGATGAAGTTTTGTAAAACTGACTGTGATGAATCTGAATATTCGAAACACTACTAAATCGTATGGCATATGAATTACTTCTCAATAAAGCAGTTATCAAAAAAATAAGATATGTAGGTTCAAATCCAGGTGTGCCCCCCTTCACTGTGTGACCGCCGGTGAGCTGAGTGAGCTCTCAAAGCCCAGGAGTGCCCACCCACAACCTCCATCCACCTGCAAGACTGAGGCTGCCTGGCGGGCTGCCTGGCAGCTCACTGACGTTCCACAGTTGATTTCCCTGAAGGTTTGTTCCCGGAGCCCTCCCGCAGGGAGCAGCCAGGACTGGAGCCTGGGGGACCCGGGGGTGAGCCCCCAGGGTCCTGTTCTCCCCAGTTGGGCCAGGTCCGGCTGCAGCCAGGCAGGCTGGCCATCTCAAGTGTCTGTGCCTGGCCTGAGCCCCATCTGAAGCTACCTGGGGCCTCCTCCCCAGCCAGGAGCATCCTCCTGGGGCCCGGAGAGTGTTCATCCACTCGGGCAGGAGGTCCTGCCTGTGCACATGTGGTGATGCCTCATGACGGGGCACCGGGACGGAGGGCACCCGACTCCTGGGTCTGCTGACCCGGCCACAACCTGCAACGCCAGCCTCCAACAGCCTCAAGGTGACAATTGTGACTGATGAAAAATTAACACCCAGGTTCACTCGCTTCCCTCAAGTACCACCTGGCGCTAGAATAAAAATCTATTGCACTCCAAAGAGAAAGAAGAGCCTCCTCTTAAGAAAAATCTTTGAAGTCAGTGGCTACAAAGTCACGAGAGAGGCAGTCAAGGACCACACTTGAGCAGAGGCTGTTTCAGAGGGCAGGCAAGTCGGGCTCTGGGTGGTCCCACTCCAGCCTCTGGTTCCACCATCAAATTCTCTGCATCCCACATCCTCCAGCCTTATGCAGAGTGGGTGGAATCTCAGATCCTCCGGCCACCCTGCTGGGTGGAAAGCACCCAAGGGCCCCCCAGCCCCAGCTGAACTTTGGTGCAGATGGAGCCGCAGTCCAGGGACAGCCTGAATCTCAGGCCCAGGGAACTTTCCCTCTCGAGTCCAAAAGGGCAAACCGCTTGTCAAGAACATTCTGAGATCATAAAACACCTTCCAGCCATGAGTAAATAACAAATAAGGGAACACCCAAAGCAGGCTCCACTGGCCGGTTCATTTACACAGCACGATCAGCGTGGATTTCTGGCAGTGACACCTGCCACTGCGCTGGCACACCAGGGAAGGGGGAAGACAGCGATGGGGGAACCGTTCAGGGTGTCCTTGCTCCAGTTCTGACGTGTCCCCAGGAGGAGGGGTCGGGAGGCAATATAAAGAGGACTGAAGGGTCAGTGACATGTGCTGAGAGCTTCCTCCTCCAATGGGGACAGACAGGGCGTCTTGCTCCTGGGAAGAACGTCCCTTGCCTGAATTTGCCAGAATGGGGGTACACAGGGCTTAGCCCCCGCCCTCATGGAAGACGAGGTCTGTCCTTAGCAGAGAGGGGGGCCTACAAGGCCTGGGGGTGGGGGCAGCAGGCCTCCCAGCCGAGCCCCCATCATTCAGCCACAGAGCCCTGTCTGTGCCCTAAAGCAAGGCTGGGACTCTGACTGCCGGCTCCCCAGAATCTGACCCCAAGGGCTGGATATTCCCAGGAGGACAATGGTGGCCAAAGCGCCCAAGAGGGTAGGAGCAGGCTCCAGCCCAGCCTCCGCCAGACCTCACCAGGTGGCCTTGGGCACGGCTTCAGCCATCTCAACTGAAAAGGCCTCTGGCAGTGAAGGAGCCAGTGCCCTCGTCTCCAGGACTCCCTTGGGACCATGAGGACTTGCCCCCCACGAGCACAGGGCCCCCGCGGAGTCGGGAGGGGATCTCCAGGAGTCTGGAGGAGCAGCAGCCTCTTGGCCTCAGGTTCTGCCAGCAGGCCCAGTGCGTCAGACATGCCAGGAAGGTGCAGGTGGGGAGAACGCCCAAAAGGCCTTCACCTGCCAGCCAGGTGAGGGCCGCACCCTGGCTGGGCCGGACTTCTAAGCAGAGCAGGTATGAAAAGGAAGCTTTGTGTGGCTCCTCCTAGGGCCCCAGGCTGCCCTGCTGGGCGGGGGCGCATCTGCAAGCTGTCTGCCCTGGGAGCCTCTCTGGCTCCAAACGGTGGGGTTGCTGGAGGGGACCCAGCCCCCTCCCTGCAGTGAGCCTGAGCCTTCCTGGCAGTCCCGGTGGGGCAGGCCCTGTGAAGCCCTTCTTCCTAAGCTCAGCGCCCGGCCCCTCCCCTGTGATCTCTCCCATCTCTGAGACTTCGCCCTTCTCTCATTTTGCGATAAAAGCAGAAAGAAGCCAGGGGAATGAAAACATGGACGGTCATAGAGAGATCTCACAGCCATGGGCAAGTTCAAATCCCACACCCTTAGCAACGCCTCTGACACACAGTCTCGTGTGTGTGTGTGTGTGTGTGTGTGAGAGAGAGAGCACATGTGTGCACACACATGTGCACACTAGAAGGCATTGGCGTGAGGGGGCATCCTGCAGCGGGGCTGTCCAGTGACCCTACGATGCCTCCTCCAGCCTCCCTCCCCTTCCATGGCCAGACAGGCAAGGCCCTGCCGGATTCACACCTGGTTCAGCCTCCCTAGCCTGCCTTTGGCCTCAAGCCAGTGGAGAAGCCATGTGGCCAGGTGTGAGTGCCAAGCTTACTCGCTTGTTGGCTCTCTGCCACCTGTATCCAGTGACAAGGCCATCCTCCACCTGTCTTGCTTCCTCCAATTCAGTCAAGGCTGGACCAAGGCCACCAACAGAGGACCAGGTGCACAAGGCCTTCCAATGCTCTGCTGACCCACCCACTGGCCCTTGGCTCCTGAGAGGCCACTCACAGCCACTCAGGGGAGAGGCCCAGCACACAGAAAGGACACAGACCCTGCCACTGCCTGGCTCACGTGTGGCGCAGATATGGGCCCTGATGACCTTCAAACTTAGCATTGCCTGTTCACAGAGGTAGCGAGAGGGGTGGAGAGCTCCAGGCACGGGCAGGGCAGCTCTAGAAGGAGGAGCCGAGTGCTGCCCGGGAGGCTGGGGGGAAGGAACGCAGGCCTAGTCCACAGGGTGCCAAGGAGCCAAGGCTGTTCATTGGCTCCAAGCCTGCCACTCATCTGCAGAGAGCACCATGCAAGGTGCCTTGGCAGCCTCTGTGCGCCGAGAGTGCCATCTGCAGGGAGAAGGGGACAGTGCAGGGGCCCCCACTGTCCAACAGAAATGCGCTAAGCCCTGATTAGAGGCACAGAGGCAAGCTAGAACTTTCTAGTAGCCATATTAACAAAAATAAAACTGAGCAGGTGAAGTTAACAAAAGACACCAGGATTGCAACAAGTAATCAGTACAAGACATTAGGAGTGAGCTTTTTCACATTCTTTGAAATGTGGTGTGTGTTTGCACTTTTAACACATCTTGAGTCGGACCAGCCACATCATAAGTGCTCTTCAGCCCCCGGAACCTCGTGGCCTCCGCATCAGACAGCAAGGCTCTGGACAGCAGCCAGCAGCAAAGGTCCTCCCCCTGCCTCGGTGAGCACAGAACCCGGCCTCCTGCTCCCGGCTCACTCGCCACCTTACCTGTACTGAGGCTCTTCTCTCTCCGCCCTGCTTGCTAACAAAGGCAGAGGTACATCCTCATAACAAACAGATCAAAGGGTCTGACTTTTTAAGTACCTTCAAGAAAAGACTTGCTAAGCCCCTGCCTCTCCACTCAGGTGGCTGAGATACAGGTGAGGCTGTACCTGGTCGCAAGGTGACGTCACCAACAGCACCATCATCACCTCTCTTTTGCCAAGGGCAAACTGGTGGTCACACATGAAACAGCACTTACCTGAAGTATCACCTTAGGAATTTAAAATTAGGAAGGACGGCCATGGGAAGATGCCACAAAATATTGTTCAAGAAAATGTCAGGTTGTAACATAATATAATCCCGTTTTTGTAAAAAGAAAAAACCTCAACACATTAGCCATATGTTATCTTCACAGAGAGGCAGTCGGAAGGATTCTGCCAACTACTGATGGGATTTATCTCTCCGGGAGACAGGGGGATGGGGGACTCAGAAAAGCGCCAACCCCAGTGGTGTGAGGTGGGACACAGCCACGCGCACGCCCCCCAGCCCATTCGTGAGCTTCTCGCCTGTGTGTGTGGATGGCCCTTCCTCAGAGACCCAGTGGCCCAGGAACACATTGGGGGCCTGGGGCAAGGTCAGTGCCTTCTCAGTTTACAGGGGCAGGGCTGAGACTGGCCAAAGACCCCAACTGAGGCTACACTGAATCGGAGCAGACTTGTTTTTCCCCCTAAGACACCAGAAGCAGCAGCCAAGTGCAGAACACTTTATAGCTCTCGCCTTCCACCTCGCTCTGAGCCACTCCACTGTGTTCCCAGTAAGGAGGCACCACTCTGGTGCTCGTGAGTCCAAGGTGCTCAGTGAGCTGCGCTGGCTCCTGATGAGATGGCACCAGGGGCTGGGCAGCACCATGTGGCAGAGCATCAACCAAAGGACACCCCGTCCCACTGCTCAGCAACTTTCGGGGGAGGGGAGTTGGGGACCTTGGGGCTCCAGGCTGGCCTCTCGGAGAGAGTGTTTACAAGATTTTGACTGGGGTCTCCCTCACTCTCTCAGGCCAAACGTAGCAGAGGAACCCCAGGAAACTCTCGTGTGAGGAAGAAAGGAGGTCCATATTTGAGGTGGCTTCAAGGTGGCCTCTGACACCCTAGGAGGTCCAGAAGAGGGCTGGGGGGAACTGTCTAGCCCCTGACTCCAGGTGCACTGAGACTTCCTCACTCACCTGTGTCCATCTACCCGCCCCAAACCCAAAGGCACCCTGTGTTTCTCGGGACTGATACAATCCATCCGCACTCCCTACATCCAAATAACCCCGGGTAACCATGTTTTAACTAAGCCATTCCAGCACCCACAAAATTGTAGTTTTTCTGAGTGGGCACAATCAAAACCATCTAGAATAAGGCAAGACAACACCCTGACGTCTGAAACACTCTCAAGGGTGAGCAGGCCAGACCCGGACACCGCAGGGCACTTCCACGCGCTGCAAGCATCCCATCCCCAACAGGCGCCCATCAGTGCAACCTGCCCGACGCCAGCCTGATTTCTGATCAGGTGAGGAAAACACAGCTCCTCCAGAGATGGAGGTTTGGCTCCAAAGTGTCCCTGACTCATCCCTGACCACGGACCTGCTGTCTCCAGGTTCTCTGTCTCTCACTGAATGGAGACGGTGAAGGAAAAGGAGGGGGACGGTGACCAGAGGGGCTGGGCGCCCAGGAGCTGTAACCTCTGTGCACAGTGGAGCATCAGCTGCGTTGCAGAAAGGAGCTCGGCTAAGTTCAGCCCAGCTCTCTGCAGGCAGCGGGCTCCACGGCCAGAGCCTTCAATCCGTTATCTCCGCACTAGGCTCGATTCAAATCTCAGTTTAGAAACTCAGACCTTGTATCAAAAGCTGCTTTATCTACCACTTTCTGCTACAAAAAGTCATCCAGGCCCATCCTTGGGGGACAGTTACATAAACATCATCGGCTGCCCACATACTGCTCTTCCATTTGGAAAGTGTAGCCCGTTTTATTTTGGAGAAGAAAAGAAAATGAAAACCTGGCCATCCCAGGAATCCACGGAGGCAGGCAGGCAGATGAAGCCGGCCTCAGGTGAGGCACTCACCTGTACTTCCCCGTCCGCACCTGCAGAGCCCTCATCCCGCACCGCTGGGCACCGCCGACGTCGCCCACGATATCATCTCCGATCATGATGGCCTGTCGTGCAGGGAGAGGCACTCAGAAGTCATGTCAGGAGAGTTTTATTCCTTCATTTTTTTGACACCATAAACCTCTTGATTTGATGTTTGAAACCACCATCATACAAATTAAACAAGGTAACACTGTCACTGTATTGATTAAAAGTCAACCCACCTTGAATATATCTCCCACTGCCCGCCATGGGCCGAGGCTCTGAACGGTGCATATTTGGGCAATTTAAAATCAATCAGTAGGTACCAAAGTGAGCTGGTGCCACAGGGACACATGGGGAGGCTCACACTGTCTCACCGCTACTTGAACACAGGCTGAATTTTACCTTCAGCTAAACAGTGTGTAACCAGGTTATTCTCCCAACTGTTGGTTCTGTGAAAACTACGTGAATTTCTGGCAAATCTTTGTAGCCCAAGTTTAGACGGTTTTGCTTTCAATAGTGAAGATACAACCTATAAAAAGCAAGATCTGGAAGGACCAAACTGTTTCCAAGTGCTTTAACAAAGAAAAAAGCACAAAAATATTTATGGGCATATAGAAAGGTAAAGTTCACAACATCTGGCATCCCAGTTGAAAAATGATCAGACATGCAAAAAAAGACAAACAGTACACACAATGAAGAGGGAAATGAATCAAAACTGACCTGGAACTGACACAGCTGTGAGAATTAGCAGACAAGGACGTTCAATCAGTTATTGTAACTGTATCCATATGTTCCCAAAGTAGAGACACAGAAGGTAAAAGAAAAGATCCAAATCAAGGTTCTAGAGATAAAAACTACAATCTTTAAAACAAACAAACAAACAAAAAACACTGATGGAATTAAAGCCAGACTAGACAATGCAGAAGAAAACATTAGTGAACTTGAAGACACAGCAACAGAAACTATCCAAAATGAAACACAGGGAGAAAAACTAATTTCTAAAAAATGAACAGAGAAACAGTGAGCTATGACAGCACTTCAAAGGGCCTAGTGTAACTGGACGCCCTGAAAGTAAAATGAGAGAGGAAGAGACAGACACAACACTTGAAGAAATAATGGCTCAAAAAATTTCTAATTCAACAAAAATGATAAATCCACAGCTCCAAGATTCTAATCAACACCAAGAACAAGAAACACAAAGAAAACTACATCAAGGCACAACACAATCAAATTGCTCAAAATCAGTGACAAGAAAAAAAAAACTTAAAAACTGGAGAGGAAAAAAAAAGGCATGTACAGAGAAACAAAGACATGAGACTTCTCATTGAAAACAATGCACATGAGAAAACAGCGGAATACCATCTTTCTGGAGCACCGTCTTAAAAGTACTGGAAGTGGGGGGAGTGCTTACCTAATACACTATATGCAGCAAAATTATCTTTCAAAAGCAAAGGTGAAATAAAGGCATTTCCAGACATCTAAAGCTATAAGACTTCGTCACCAACAGATCCACACACAAGAAATGTAAAAGGAAGTCCTTCAGGCAAAAGGAAAATGGTACTAAATAGAAATATGGCTCTACATAACAGAATGGACACCTCTGGAAAGGATGCCCAGGGGCACATGGTGACCTTTCTAGCCTTTCATCCCTCAGCTCAGATGGCCACCACCTTTCAACCCCGAGGCTGGGTTCTGGGGCCCTCCCAAAGTGCTCTGTGATTACCCCCTTGCATTGCGTGCACCTGCTGCTTTATAATGGTCATTCATCTCACTCCTCCAAGAGGTGTGAGCCCCTTGAGGGCAGGCTCTGTGCTAATCCTGGCACTCAGCTGATGATTGACACAAGTTTGTTGAGTGAGTCAGTGGTGGTGGGAACATGGTGAGTCACAAACATAGTCCCCACTCTCATGAAGTTCACAGTCAAAGGCAGGTAACTGCACAAACACATAGCCAGGGAGGAAAAGCGCAGGGGGCTGTGAGGCTTGACCTCATGGGGTTGATGGTGGTCAGGGAAGGCTTCCTAGAGGAGGTGAGATTTTGCGCTTCAATCTCAAGGGCAAGAGAAGTCAACCAGGTTAGGGGGTTTACTGGAAGGGGTCAGAGCCTCCCAGGCAGGAGATCACATTTATACCAACGACCCATCTGCCACCGTTCACCAGGGCAGGCCACACAATAAATTCCCAAAAGCACAGATCAATAAGCTTGAAGCGAATGTCCTTGGAAACTTCTCCCCAGCAGGCCTTCAAATAAAGAGGAATCATGAGGAGCTTGTGGAAAACGACAAAGGCTGAGCTGGGGCCGCATCAGGGAGGTAATTTCAGGTAAATAGGAGGCTTTTCTAACAGTCAGCAGGGGATGCCTCAGAGGGACCAGGCCCCCATCACTTAAGGACACTCAAGCAGAGGCCAGAGGGGAGGGATATAGTTCAGTGGTAGAGCCCACGTGCACAAGGTCCTGGGTTCAGTCCCCAGTACCTCCATTAAAGAAACCAAAAAAAAAAAAAACAAAAGAAACAGAAAGCAAAAAAAAAAAAACAAAAAACAAAAACAGGCAGAGGCCACAGGGCCTCCATCAGAGAAGCTACAGGGGGACTCTGGCCCCCAGGAGATCTTGGGCAACACTTGATGCCCACAGTGCCGAGAATTCTGCCAGCGGCAAGGAGCCACACCCGCTGTAAGATGTACCTGAAATAAACTGCATTTCTTCCCAGTGAATATTCTAAACTTCATACTTTTCACTAATTTTCTCTGATCTTTCCTCTGCGTTAATGCACGTTTCCCCAAGAATGTTATGCGTACTGGGCATACATACAGTATTTGGTTTGAGGTAGAATAAGGACGTGCATCTTTAATGTAATTGTTTGAATTTATTTTTAGAGTAATCTATTTATGGTGAGTGGTTCTGGTTTTCCATTTACAGCAGTGATCAAAAGTTCCTTTTAAAATACATTGAAGTTTATAAAGTGAATCAACTTAAACCAACTTTAAGTAAATCCTGCCACTAAGGACGAGCACCCAGACATGGTAAATTTGGAATTTCTTTTTCCCTATAATGACCGATGCTGGGGAAAACACTGCCAAGCCCAAATGGGGTTAGTTTCGTGTCTACGAGCCCTCACACAGCTGTGTGGAATTACCAATCACCCAAGCAGCAGCAGCCAGTGGAAACGCGTTTCCCTGGAGTGGGGGCAGCCACAGAGACCACTGTGAGTCCAAGGGTACCTGCAAAGCCAGGGTCACCTGGGCGACCACACTGCTCACCAGAGAGGGCGGGGGCAGGGGAGCACCTGGCTTAGGCAGCCAGGCCAGCCACAAGCCCCAGGATGGGATCTACTTTGCATTTCTCAAGGAGTTGTCTTGACACTGCTGGGTCAGCCTCTGAACATCCACAGCGTTCCAGCTGTCTGTTACTGGGGGCTGTATTGCTAGAGAGTGCCTTGGAAATGAAACGAGTCTTCCACTTATTAAATGTCATGCCTGGCATCCTCCAAGCTCTGGGTAAAATAAAATTTTGTGCATGCACACATGTGCTTGTAGCAGAAATTCCCAAGGCAGCAGAAATCCCTCCCGCTACAGAATATTGACTCCCAGGTCTACCCGGGCGAGGACATTTGTCGATGTGGCCAGTGGAGACGGACCCAGAGCAATCTGGGCCCTTGGAGGAAGAATACGGAGCAGGAGCAGCAGCGGCAGCAGCGGTTCTGCATGACAACCGCTGCCCAGGCCGAGGCAGAACCCAGAGCCCGGTGTGAGGGGCGGGGGCCGGGGGCGCCAACGGTGTGCAGCCGCCCGGCGCGGTGATGCCTGTCTGGCCAGCTTGTGGGCTCCGCATACCTAAACGCCTCGGGCCCCTGGGGATCTCACAGATTTACTGTCGGTGAAGGGCAATAATCACACAAGGAGGAGCAATTATTGCCAAATCATTTAGGATTTAAAAAATCATTGGCAAGAAGATAGAGGTCAAGAGGTGCGCTGTCGGGGGAAATAAAGAAACCCTACCTGTCAGGCCTGGGCTGCACTTCCTTTCTGACTGCAGTATGGCTCAGGGAAGACGGAGACACACGCCAAGAGGTCGGATGGGACGGAGATCTGAGAGCCGGAGGCGCCACCAGACCCCTTTAGGCGGGTTTTCGGGTTTGGGTTAAAAAAAATTTATTTGCCCTTCTTAAATACTGGTCTGTCTGCCCTTGTCTCCTCTTCACCATCCCAGGTGCCAGGGGAAGAACCCGTCCTCACAGGGGGCGATGTTTGGAACACACACTTCCAGTGCCAAAGAGCTTTCCCAAGAAAGCCCATGCTTTCTGAAGTTTCTAGCCATCCCGGGGCTCTGCCGGGAGGGGCACTTCTCCCTCCCACGGGGCAGCACACAGCAGGGCTGGTGAAGGAGCAGTGGGTGCAGCCTGCACTTCAGCCCCGGGGACACACCCCCGGTCGCAGAGGCCTCGAGAGGACATCTAGCACTGAGAAGAGCCCGAGACCCTCCGTCTGCAGGCTCAGAGCAACCAGGCCTTCTCGGGCACCTGGGGGTGCTCAGCACTAAAGAATTTCCCCCACTGTCTGACATGTTCATAAGAAGTAAGATCAACACAGCAAAACTCAAAGAAATTATTTTATAAAAAGTAAGAAACAATGGTGCCGGTGAAGATGCTGGGAAATGAGTACATGCATATATTGCATATACAGCTGGTAAGGAGGCTGAACTGACACCACGTTTCTGAAACAGAAATAAACAACGTGCACCATGGCCCGACAACTACGCCACTAGGATTTCTAAGAAAATAATTTGAAATGCACAAAAGGATGTATGTACAAGGGTTATGTACAAGGCAGAAACTGGAAGTAATCTAAATGTCCAACAATAGGGGATGGGTAAAGTACATTACGGCAGTAAGGATGGGAATACAGCCTGGTGCTTAAGAAGGTTATGGTCGTCCATATGACGGAATGCTATGCAGCAAAAATTACTCTGTGGAAGTGCTTGCATTTCCACGAAGGAAACTGTTCCCAACACAATATTAAGGGGAGGGGGGGATCAGGTTTCAAATAGCAGGTACAGGATTATCCCAATTTTGTCTTAACAATGTATATACAGACACAAAAAAAACTGGAAAGCTTGAGCATGATTTCTGTTATTCCAGATTAGTGGAAGGATGAACAATTTTTTCCCTTGTACTTTCTGAGTTTTATCCATCTCCTTCAACAAACAGGAGTTACTTCATAATCAAATTTTTAAAGATTTTTAAGGAGAAAGTAAAATCAACTTTTCAAAAAAAGGCTTTAGGGGAGGAAATGTCTTAGGAAAATAAAGACATGAGATTTTAAAGATGCCTTATGACCAAGACAGAGCACAAAGGCAACCTCAGAGCTGGCAGTTCCTGGAACTCTGCCCGTGGCTGGAGGCAGGGGGCTGCAGAAGTCACTCCTCCTGGCCCTCTCTCTCCCAGTGCTCACAGCAAGTAACCCTGAACAGACGCCCAAAGACCAAAGACCATGCACACAGCTTGGGGGTTGGATGGGCCAGGGCAGCATTCAGCCAACAAACAGGAGAAGACAAGCTTTCCAGACACATACCTGAGGTGAAGGAGGCCATGAGACAAATGAGTGGCCCCAAGTGGCCCCACATGGACATTCACACCTCACCCACAGGCCTCCCCACCAAGGGCACAGGCTCTCTCCACGGCCCCGTAGCTAGAATCAATACCCTGAGAACCTGCGAGCGAAATGATGGGGCAGGTCCTTGTTTTATGCCCCGCCCTCTCTGGATAAACCTACAAACTTCGCCCTCTTTTCACCTCCATTTTTGACAGGCTGTCCTGAAGGTGCTCACCCTCACCACCCAAAATCTTGTCTAACTTTATTTTCTATATTGGGCCAAAAAGATGTATTTTAATATTTTTCAAAAGAGAAAATGCTATTGTACAACTGAACCTAAACATTCTGGTATGTTGCTGGCCCCTCCTAGAGGACTGGGCACAGCAGAGACCTGGAGGGGACTGGGTCCTCGTGCCTCATCAGCAGAGTAACCCTGGCTTCAATAGTTGGCTTTTCTGTGACTTTTCTCCAGTGCCCTGGTTCTCAACAGGGGGGCCCTTTTGTTCCCCTGGGACATTTGGTAATGTCTTGGAGACATCTGTGGTTTCACAACTTGGGGAGGAGATGGGTACCTCCCACCACAAATAATGACCTGGCCCCAAAATGCCAATAGTGCGGGGCTGAGAGATCCTGCCTTAACCTTAAGATGGAAATGCAAGTACCTGTGACAGGGGATTGGAATAAGGATTTCACGAAATACCTGGATATGTAGGAGATCCCCGGGGTGCCCAGCACACTTGGTGTGCCAAGTATTTAAGGCCTGTCCTCTCCAAGCCTCGGGCTCCTCATCTGTGAAATGGGTGCGCCCAGCTTCCAAGCTGCTGCATGTTGGCTTCTGGTGCTGACCAAGCACTCTGGCCTAAACAGTCCCAATTTCCATTAAACCTGCACAACTGGCAGCTGACGGAACTTCTTAGATTATGGAAAGTTGCCAAAACCTTCACATCATTGGGGCTTTAGTATGAAGCTATAAAGGGCCTGGTCACCTCTAGGAGGTTTGAATTTCCAATCTATTAGAGTAATACCAGCAATCTATTATTTCTAGGCTATTGAGGAAAGGTTAAAATGAAGATTGGATTTGGGGAGTTATATCCATTCTGACTGCAGGCTGGAAACTCCTCGGCTGCAAGAAGCAAGCCTAGGTCTGGGAAGAAGCAGTTACCAAGGGAAATGACTGGTGATAACTTTATTGATTAAAGCAGCTTGAAAAATGTAAGGTTTGCCACCGCCTGGCACTTCAGCAGCAAGACAGCTGCTCACAGCCATTTTCATTAAAAATAGAGAAGCAGGAACAGAGAAGTATTACGTTGTGCATAAGACACAGTTCATTCAAAATGGTCTTATTTTGAAATACTGCTTTGAAATGTCTATACATCCTGAGGCTCAAATACCATTAATGAACACTGTAGAAAAACGGTGGGGTTGGGGTGTTAAGAACACGCAACTGCCACTCAACCGTCTGTCAAGAGGAGAGACAGCGATGACATCTGAGGGCAAAAGAGAGAATGATAGTGTGGGAGCTAAATAAGATTCAGCTTTGCCACATGAGCTCAGAGCCACCAGAGAAAACAATTCCTCAGCTCCCACAGATGTTCGTGATGCGGGACAGCACGGGGACCACCCAGCAGACAAGAGACCCGCCAGGAATCCAAAACCCTCAGCCCTGACCGCTGACACCCTGGCACCCGCCAAATGAGAAGCCCGATCAACTTGACCCCCGAAAGGGCCTCGGCTCCTCTTTGGGGCATGGGGAGGGCAGTTTCTCATTCAGAATGTAAAAGATGCCAACCGTGAAAGTAACTGGAAAATACCCAACAAACAAAAGTTGGGGGCGGAGGGATTAACCAAGGTCAGCCACAGAAAGACAACCAGAAATAACGTCTTACTCTTCAGTTCCTCTGGTCTTATGTTCTAGGCAGTGACAGGTTTTTATTTTGTTTGTTGGGGGAGGCGGGGCACTGGGGGGTCGTTTGAGATGGTTGTGAACACAGTGCTTATCTAATCCTGAATATTGGTTTTTAAATTCAGATTCCAACAGTTAACCTTGCTTCCCCTCGATAACAAATTATCTTCAGAATTCATTCTCTCAAATGCATCCTATGAGTAGGATACAAATATATACACAGTTGTTGATATTTAAGAAATGGAAAGATAAGCCATAGTATTTATAAAAATGGCTACAAGGAGAGACGTGCCGGGAGGCATCAGAAGGGAAAGGACAGAAGCCAGGCTTCCTGGAATGTATCTTGATTCGTGGATTTGATTTCAGACCCACGTGAAATTTTACATAACTATGAAAAAAAAGTTCAAATACTGAAAAACCAGTCCCTTAAAAATTGGAAGAAAAGTGAATTTAAGGAGGGTCCTTTTGGTGACACACCACCCTCTGCCACTCAGAAAGGAAAAGAAAAACCTTAGCTTGAAAAAACAGTATTTGGCTAAAAAATCTCTAGAAGGATATGCTCTAAGCAAACAAGAAAAACAAAACAAAACAAAACAAAAACTGTCAGAAAAAGAAATCTTAAACAGTACCGGTAATCAGCCTTACTGTACTCACTAACCAGCCATCACAGAGATGCCGTGTCTTGCAGTCCAGTCCACGCCAGTCACACCACTATCCCAGTTTTGGTGGCACTGCCAGGACTGGTGGTGGCACCCACTCTTTTGTGTCTGGCTTCTTTCACACAGCATCGTGTTTTTGAGATTCACGACTCTTGCGTGTATTATGGGCTAAAACAAATGATTATGTTGGTATTCTAGAGAGCCAGGATTTTTGACATGAAGAAAGGAAACACAGACATCTGATGGATGGGATCAAGTGAAAACCCACAGGCCTAAGCCTGAATCAGAAGTTTCAGTATAAATTCGTGATGTACTTCATGTTTAAAGATACGTATTTTTTTGACCCTTGTGGACTAATAAGGCTCGGAAATGATGCCCAACTCGGTAGCGGTAAGAACCATTAATGTTCTGATTGTGGTTTCTAAATACTGTTTTCCACTAAAGGTAAGCACGGCTCCTTGGAAGGATGGCAGATTCCAGGCCTAGCACAGCGATGTGCAAAGCATGTGGGGCTTTGATTCAGTCTGTCCAAACAGCTCATAACACCTCAGAGACCTCTGGGGTCAGGTCAACAGGACTCTGACCAGCTTGAAGAGGCTTCCACTGATCAAAGATACAATACTTTGAGCATGAATTATAATGGTAATGGATTGGAACACATCAAATGTGCTTTTATCCACTTATTTATAGTGATATATGTAGTTTTAAATCTCCTTTGTTACCTTGGAAGGTGTTAGAGAATCAATTCATTATTTTGAAAACAAATAATAGGAAAGAAACAAGCGTTTATCTGGAGTTTCCGATATGAACTGTCCTTCAGGGGAACAGATAGTGAGGAATTTCCTATATGGAAGAAATCCAGAGAGAAAATGAAGAAGGGATGAGAGAATTCAGACATCCCATTCTGCAGCCCTTAATGAACGAATGGAGATATGCACCGACCATCAGTAGCTGCTAACACCACAGAAGCAGGCAACTGGACGCTCTGTGCCTCCCGATGGGGGTCACACCACCACCTAGACAGCAGTTGTCAAAAAACTGACACAGACTCTGAGCCTCTAGATCTAAGCACCCACACACAGGAAGCAGGGAGGACGGGAGCACGAGGAAGGACAGCACTGGAGTGCAATCCACAAAACCTAGGGAAACAAAAAGGAGATGGGGGGGTAGCGCGAAGGGACAGATTAGAAACCACTGGAGAATCCCACCCACCAAGCACAGTGCAAGGACCTCACTTGGATCCTGATTCAAACAAACTGCAAGCACATAAACAATTATAAGACCATTAGGGAAATGTGACTAATGACTGGATACTTGATGAAATTAAGGGATTACTGTTAGTATTATTTAGATGTGATCATGACATTATCAACATTTTTAAAAAAGAACTATCTTTTAGAGACTTTAGAAATATTTACAGATGAAGTGATATGATTTCTGGGAGATGATTCGAAATAATCTAGAGGAGAGGAGTAGGTGGAGGTATAGATGAAACAAGTGGTTATTCATCTAGAAAGAGGTCCTGATGACCAAATATGGGGCAATTTGAGCAACAAAATAACAATAGAAAAGGACTGTGACTCATGGAATAAAACAAACTTCCTTGAGCCCACGCTGGAAAGAATAAAAAAGTAAATGAGAGAAAAAGGAAAGCTCTTCCTTATGGTAAATCTAATCAACAAATTAGAAGGAATGAAGGAAACAGAATCGCCATTTTGGCAAACATGGCAACGAACTGTTTCAGGTAAGAACTGTCAATAGATGCTCAAGGTAGGAGGGGAAAGAATGGCAGGAAAGAGCATATTTACATAGTGTCAACCTCCCCCGTCCCCCACCCCACACACACACACAATGCTTGTTAGTCACAAATGGACAACAGTAACTCTGCAGTGGAGAACAGGCACCTCCGAAGAGGGTCAAAGTGACCATCACCCATCATGGGCAAAGCGCTCTCATGTGCCTCCCGATGGGATGGACCAGGAGGGCACAGCACTGTGTCTGGGAAATGCATAAGCAGGATTAAATGTGCCAGAAATGCATAACCTAAAATTACATCATGAGGAAACATGAGGGACATTCTACAAAAGAACCAGCCGGGACTCTTCAAAAATGCCATGGTCCTAAAAGACGAAGACAGACCGAGGAACTGCTCAGAGTAAAGGGCACTAGGGGGCGGGACACTAAACCAGCGTGGGGGTCCCTGGGTTAGTCAACTCCGTTTCAAGGCTAATGTCCTGATTTTATAATTATTCTGCGATTGTTACATAAGATGTTAGCATTTGAAGAGGCTGGGGGTAAAGGCACGTGGGAATTCTCTGTACTGTTTTTGCAACCTCTTTGTACATATGAAATTGCTTTAGAGTGAACGGTTAAAAACGATTATTAAAAGGGCTGACTGATGATTACTGAAGCTCAGTTGTGGGTACCTGTTACTCTCTCAGTTTGCTCAGGTATTTGAAACGTTCCACGATAAAAAGTTAAAAAGAAGCAGGGAGGGTGTAGCTCAGTGGTAGAGCACATGCTTATTAGCAGGCACGACATCCTGAGTTCAATCCCCAGAACTGCCTTAAAAAAAAAGTTAAAAAGAAATGTTTAAAGAGACAAAACCACCGCATGTAAGGTATAAACCTTTCTGGATCTGATTCAAAAAAGAAAAATCAGAGTAAAAAAATATTTCTGAGACAGCCAGGGAAATTTAAATAAGGACTGACATTAGATAACACTAAGGAATCACCATTGATTTTGTAAGGTGGGGTTTTTTCAATGTGATAAAATTTACCAACATAACCATTTTGAAGTGTACAATCAGTGGCACGAAGTACGTCCACAATGTTGTGCAACCGTCACCACCGTTTACTTCCCATTTTCATCCCCTGAAAAGGAGACCTCACACCCATCGGCAGGCACTCCCCACTCCCCCACATTCCCAGCCCCCAGCAACCACCAATCCGTTTTATGTCTCTATGGATTGGCCTCTTCTGAACATTTCGCACAAATGTTAAATATATTAAAATGTGGCCTTTTGTGACTGGTTCCTTTTACTTACCGTAATGTTTCCAAGGTTCATCCACACTGTAGCATTTATCAGTATTGCATTCTTTTTATAGCTGAAATATTCTTTTGTGACAATAAACCGCATTTTGTTCATCCATTCATTTGCAGATGAACATTTGCATTATTTCCACCTTTTGGTGATTGTGAACAGTGCTGCTATGAATATTCATGTATAAGTTTTTGTTTGAACACCTGCTTTCACTCCTTTTGGATAGACACCTAAGAGTGGAATTGTTGGGTCAGATGGTAATTCTATGTTTCATTTATTAACCCACCATGGAACCGTTTTCCACAGTGGCTGTTTTTCATAGTGGGTGCTCCACTGTACATTCCTGCCAGTATTCCTATACGAGGGTTCCAATTTCTCCACATCCTTGCCAACGTTTCTCATTTTCCTTTTAAAATTATGGCCATCCAAGTGGGTGTGAGGTGGGACCTCACTGTGGTTTTGACTTGTATTTCCCTAAGCACTGATGACGCTGAACATCTTTTTTGTGTGTTTGTTGGCCACTGTCAGGTGTCTTAATGCATTGTAATTAGGTCAAAAACAACCACCATTTTTTGAAAGGCATACTATAATTTGAAAGGATAGGATAACATTAAAGTACGAGGTTTGCTTTAAAATACAACAGCAAAAAAAAAAACAAGTAAATTTTTAAAAAGAAAAGGGACAGAAGAAGGGAATATGACAAAGTCTTTTCATTGTTGAGTCTGGGTGACAGATGTACGGGGAGAATCACCGTATCCTTCTCTCTGCTTTTGTGTATGTTTGAAGTTTGTCACAGTAAAACAAATTATAAATGTTGTCACTATGAAATGCAGGCGTGAAAACCAGGTTTCTATCCCTGCAGGCTTCACTCATTCAAAACATAAGCCTCTCCTTCTCTACCAGCCTCACAGGGCATTTCCCGGGGGTTTCTTGGGGAGCCACAAGACCTAAATTTTCTGACATCTGTGAATCTCAGGGGAGGTTTGGGTCCAGAGGTTCCAGACTTTGTGGCTGTGGGCTGTCTTTCTCTAAGCATCATGAGAAATCGATGCCCTAGACCAGAACACATGTGGGAAATTCGAGTCCAACAATACAGGAGCACCACGGTGATCCTGGGGGTACCAGCCTTGCCACAGCATGTGTCCAAACCAGACAGCAGGGCAGCCCTGGCCGCCTGCAGACATATGCCCATTGTTTCTTCAACAATACTGTCAAGAACCCATCGGCTGGAAGGGACCAACTCACACTACCTGGGAAGGGGAGGTGTGAGGGTGGGCACTGTGGATACTAAAATCGTAACTGCTTTTTCCTTCCTTTTAAGATACATGTTTGGAAAGCAACCTGTCTCAAAAAATAGTTCTAATGCAAAGGTGACAAGATGCATGATTTTATTCTTGCCTAGTCTTTAAATCTTGCTGTATATTGTCTTTCCAATGAAATACTTTTAATGTGCTGATGGAACCTGTCTATCATCCTTCCAGAGAAGCAGCAAAAGTCACTTAGGAAAAGCCACGGGTATTTCTGTTTCTCACTCTTCTCCTGAAGCTAATTTAACAGGTTGAAACCATTCAGTGGGCCTCCTTTGCTGTCTTTTTTCCCCCTTTCCAGTCTAATCAGATCTCATGGCGGGTGGCGGGGGAAGGTCCCAACTGGGCTGCCCGGCCAACCTCAAACCCATCTCAGGCATGGAGCGGCCCCGGGGTGAGCACTCTGGGTCTCCCCCGACAGCTGCCTCTGCACACACACTTCGTGGGGAGTCATCCTACCTGGTGGGCCTCCACTCCCATCTCTTGCAGGGCAGACTTGAAAAACTCGGGAGAAGGCTTCCCCACCACCTCCGCTTCGATACCACAGGCATACTGCGAAAAGAGAAAAGGACGTGATGGTTGGGAACAAGTTAACAGGTGAATGAACCACCTGAGCTGCAGGGAAATCCTGCCCCATGTGTGCACCCATGGGCCACAGGCCTCCAAAGGGCAAGACAGACGGGGCTGAGAGATCGCTTTGCAAGCAAGTGTCACAACTCTACATCGGGCTGCCCAGGGTGCTCAGAGCACCCACCACCAGGCGCCCTGCCATGTGCCTGAGCTCGCCAGGAGGCGGTCCACAGCGGGCCACCCCGACCATGCTCTCACCTGCATTCCTGCTTCTCCCCTCCTTTCTCCCCCTGCCCACTCCCACCTCTGTCAAAGGTCCTCCAGGGAAAAAGTCCAGGGCCCCATTTGCAGCCTGTCCATCCCTCCCACCTGAGTGCACATAGGCAGGAGCCAATGTAGCAGTGAGGACGGGCGGTGATACGAGCTGACCTGGGCAGGAGCCCGGGCTGGGGCAGCTGACCGGGCACAGGTCAGAGCAGGAGCCCCATCTGAGCCTTGCCTTGGAAACTGGAGAAGGGAGTTGGGAAAGAGTCCAGTTGGGATACACTGAGCTCGAGGTGCTGCAGACAAGCAGGGTCAGGAATGAGGCAGGTGGTTTGCACAGACACAAAGCCAAGAATCCGAGAGGAGAGTGGCAGAGAGTGGGCGGGGAGGGCCAGTGGGGTCAGCAGCAGGTGGTGCAGTAGGGGGAACAGAGTGATGACCAGGGCGACCGAGGGCCAAGCTCCAGAGGATGGGGGTGCCAGGCTTGAAGCCTCAAACAGGGGGGTCTATTCTGAAAACATAAAAGGCAGTTTGAACATTGAGCACACCCCCTTCTCCAGAAAGACCAGAAACATCCCAGTCGGCCCTGAGATCTGAAGAGGGTGTGGACAGACCCAGGGCAGGTACCTCAAGCGCCTTCATGTAGGGACCAACGTCCAGCAACAGGCCAGAGGTCTCCTTGTAGTAGCGTCTAGAAAAGAGAAGAGGACAAGGTGAAATGAGCCCAGAGGCCTAGGAAGTGCCCAGAGAAACTGCCCTGTCCTGGTTTTGTCGGCTCAAGAGAGGGTGACGGTCAGTTGAAACACCACGCTGAGAATGACAGACGGAGGTCAGCAGGACAGAGCCCAGCGGTGATCACCACACCCGGTGCCCGGGTGGGAGAGGCGGAGGCCAGCAGCTCGCAATCAGAACGGCCCCTGCTGCCAGCTTCGTGGGGACCCCGCCGCACTGACTAACGGGGCAGCTGGGTGCTAACAAAGAGAAACACAAGTGATCTGTGTTCTGGGAAAGGACAGCAGGTCCACAGAGCATGTGGCGAACCCCTAATTGCTAATAATTAACCCCTCATGCTGCCTGGAGAAGAAAACTCCATTAGTTCCACAGCCCCCTGCTGCATCTCCTGTTACCCAGGAGTCAGGGCCCAGATGCTTCTAGGAGAAGACAGCCATTTCTTCCTGCCTCACTGGAGGCCAAGAGAGCTTGGCTCACAGGAGCTTGCCTTCTGAAGACGGTTTCACGTCTTCACTCTTGCGAGCGCTGTGCTGAGGTCCAGCTGCCACTGCCTCGCCCACCCCAGGTCACACACAGGCTTCTCAGGACACATGGTGGACCAAGCCCAGTTCCCTCTGAGCAAAGCCATCTGACTACAAAGTGGAGGGAAGGTAGTTTACTCTGTGCTGCTGTGAAGACAGGGGTTAAGGGAAACCCAGGACTGTTAAAATGTTGTGAGACCCATCACATCAGGTGCACGACCTTCGAGTTTGGGAGACATTAAACAACACGTATGTGGAGAACCAAAGAGAAGCAAAGTGAAGCACTTTGACTTTCCACTTCTTTTTAACTGTGGGACTCTGGGCTGCTTAAGCCCTCTGGGCCTCAGTTTTCTACTCTGTAAAATGGGCAAAAAGAAACTCCAGTATCTACCTCATACGTTGTGAGGCTTGAGCAAACTAATACAGGCAAAGTTCTTAACGTGATCCCTGGAATGCAGAAACTGCTCCAAAAATGTCAGGGAAAATTGTTATAGACACCTGTTCACCCAGACTGAGACGAGCAGTAAGACAGGAGCCGGGGGAGAAAGAACGAACAGGGTCTTTCCAATTTGTGGGGGCTGAAACCTGTTCTGTGCCTACTGGAAATGGCAGAACTGAGCTCCTGGAAGCTGCCCCAGGGCTGTGCCCTTCCTCTAGCCCTGCCTGTCCCTCTCTGCACCCGGCTGAAGCCTTCCAGGATGCAGGAGCCTCACCGTCCGCGGCATTTACCCGGCGCTCAGGTGGACAGGGGCTCTCCTGACTTGCATTCTCCCCTGCCGGCCTCAGTAGCTTCAGCTAGGCTGCAAGGCTTCAGCCAAACCCCTGGCCTCGGCAAGGGCTGGTCCCCTGCCACTCACCCGTGTCAGGTGGATTACAGCCCGTTTGCTGAAGCCATGGGGGCATCTCCCATCACGATAGGACTCGGTCTCCAAGTGCACCCCAGGCCTCTCGGGCAGGGTCCGAGGCTCTGCACCCCAGAGGCCCAGCTGGGACACCGCACACTTTCAGGAAGCCACGAGAACTAACACTGCTTACTGAGCCAGGACCTGCAAATGTGCCCCTTTTTAAAAAGTGATCCCAAAACACAGGCTTTGAGGTCCCTACCTGCATTTGTCTTAAATCTGGAATTCAGACATCTATTTTGCATTTATATAGCCTCAAAAAAGTGTTTCCTCTCATTTTTCTCATTTCTACCATAAATTGCTTTGGTATGATATTTCCTCAGCGAGGTCCAGAGTCAGAAGGAAAGGCCAAGTAAAGCAAAATCTGGCCAAGAGGCAGAGGGAGATGCTGGGTGCTGGGGTCTGTGCTCGCGGTGCTGCAGCTAGCATCCGTGAACTCAGTCCTTCAAACATTCAGGACACAGCTGTCCGACAGCCCTTTGCAGGGGACACTCTCAGACCCAGCCTGCTCCCCAGGGACACCTGGTCTGGTGGGGAAGCAGGCAAGTCCACAGACAAACACAAAATGGCAGGATGTGGGCAGTGGTAAGGGGGACCCTGTGCTCTGCGCACTCTGACTGAGGAGGCTGGACATGCTGGGGACGGGGAGGCAGGGAGGCCTCCTAGAGAAGGAAACATCAAGGCTGAGAGGGAAGGTAAAGGGGGAGGAATAGAAGAGTCCAGGCCCGGGAGCCTCTCGGAACCGGCACCCTGCTGGGGACCCTCGGACCAGATGCTCCTCCAGGTGCTGAGAGCCACCCTCCTCACAAGGGGGCAATGGGAGGGGGTGTGGGGAGGGCCTCTCTGAGGACAGGGCATGTGAGCCAGGCACGGAGGACCAAGGCGAGGAAAGAATGCGGCCGGCATAGCAGAGGCTTACTCAGGCGCCAAAGAAAAAATTATAAAACAAGGCCGCTCTGTTGCAACACGCACAGCTCTGTTTGGAACTGAGGATTCTACGGGCCTCTGGCCCAGCGCGGCCTCAGCTCCGAGACGGCTGGAGGAGGCAGGAGCTGGTGCACCTCCCCCAGGAAAGGCCTCCCGAGGACACCCCCACGGCACTGCTTCTGCCCATCTCCTCCTCCTCCAGGTCTTCCTTCCACAGTGTCAGAAACCTGCACTTTCTTAGGTTTCAGTTTAGTCCTGATGGGAAGGAAACACTCAACGGGCCGCTAAAAGTACCCAATCAAAACCCTGTCTTTGGACACAACATTGTAAAATGACTATACTTCAATAAAAATATACATACACCCCCCCAAAAATACCCTTGTCTTTGTTACACTAATTTTTTGACCCTAAAGAAAAAATTGACTTCCGTAAATCAAAATTAGAAATCTCAATATTTCTTTTTTAACTGTATCTGGGCTTGTTTTTATAGTGCCCAGAATTTGTCTTTATTTCTTACTCATTCAGGAAAACAAAAAGTCATCTTGAAGGCCATCTGTTAGCTGTAAACATTTTCAGAGATACAGTAAATACAAGTACCTAATCAATTTTTTTAAATATAAAGACCCAAGCTACTCTTGGAACACAAGAGATTTGATATATTTATCTTTTTTTACTGGTGTACTAAAAGAAACAGCAGGCCTGGCAAGAATGGAGTGTTCCAGCCACAGAGAAGAAACTGTGGATTCTGGAAAGACAGGGAAAAGCTGGGGAGCAGTCAGATAGATTTTATGCGTTATTCTTCTGCCCTTCCGATTATTCAGCACAGCCTCCCTTAAAAATGACCACTTGACCTTTCCCACAAGAGCCATTAACCTTCCATAGTCTGTCGCGTAAACAGCTTAATTTTCTGACAGCGGCATGACAGAAGAAATTACAAAGGCAATTCCCACTCTCGGTCCAAACAGATGCCAAATGTAAATCACTTCGTTTCCAGGAGGAGGACATTCTGCCCCAGCGCCTCCGCCATCCTGCCTCCTTGGGGGCACCACGCAGCCCTGCTGTGGTGGAGGACAGCCCCTCACCATTGGCAACCCCCACTCCGATGTGACAGCAACTCTTCGTGGATCCTTGGGCTGTCCCAAGAAGCTATAACCCAAGCCTGAAAGCTGTTGGTTCCTTTCTCTGTTGTTTGATCACCCAACCTATAGCCGAAGCCAGAAGCCCCACCAGCTAGACGCTCCACTAGTTGCTTACTTGGAAAACAAACCCTTGCCTTACTATTGAATTTACTGCAGAATCACAAAGCTAAAAGAAACCGATTCCATATTTTTTTCTTTTTCAACATACCTATTTTGATTGCTATCCATAATCTGGAATTATAGCTTTTAATAATTAGAGACAATTTTAAGAAAAAAGTTTTAACAGAAATGAATTATAGCAGAGCTTCTTAAATGTGTTGTTCTCTAGTGACAGGCTGGTAACTTTAGGGATGCAAACAGGACATAGAGCATAGCCAGGAGCGTAAAAGGGTTAAGCAGGCCAGGTTCTCTGGTTGATAGGGACATAAACTGCAGAAGGTTGTTAGGTTAGAAAGGGACAGTGACAGTTAATTTTATGTCAACTTGGCTGGGCCAAGCTACCCAGATATTGGTCTAACAGTACTCTGGATGCTTCTGTGAAGATGTTTCTTAGATGAGATTAACATTTAAATCAGTGGACTTTGAGTAAAGCAGATTGCTCTCCATAATGTGGTGGGCCTCATCCAATCAGCTGAAGGCCAGACTGGAACAAAGTCTAACCTCTCCGAGCAAGAAGGAATCTGCCAGCAGACAGCCTTGGGATTCAGACTGCTACTCTTCCCTAAGTCTCCAGCGTGCCAGCCTACCCTGCAGATTTTGGATATACTTAACCTCCATAATCAAATTCTCTTTATATACAGATCTTCCTCAACTTATGATTGGGTTACATCCTGATAAACCTATCGTAAGTTGAAAATATAAGTAAAAAATGCAATTAATAAACCTTACCTACCAAATACCACAGCTTAGCCCAGCCTACCTTAAATGTGATCACTTACATTCGCCTACAATTAGGCAGAATCATCTAACACAAAATCTATTTTAGAATAAAACATTCATGATCTCATGTAATTTATTAAATACGGGAACAGAACAATTTTAAGTGTATCAGTTGTTCACCCTCACGATCGCGTGGCTGACTGGGCTCTCCACCACTGCCCAGTATCACAAGAGGGTATTTACTGCATCCAGGAAAAGATCAAAATTCAAAATTCAAAGTATGGTTTTCACTGCACATGCATAGCTTTCACACTATCATAAAGTCAAAAAATCCTAACTTGAACCATCACTAAGTCAGGGACTGTACATATATGTACCTCCACATCCTACTGGTTCTGTTTCTCTGGAGAACACTGACTAATACAGGACACTTCTCATTTACATGACAAACACACTAGAATGTTTGTAGTTCCTAAAAGAAATATTTCTCCTCTTTCCTTTCTTGAAATCTCTCTCGTTTGCCTATTTTGAAACAGACATAACCATGAAAAAATATTCCTCTACTGTGAGAAAGACAAACAAGACGAATGGCAATCGACTCTGAAGCTTGGAGAAGGGGTGACAGGAGGTGGTGGGGTCTGTGGTGAACCAAGACCAATGGAGGCTGTGGCTCCAGCCAAGCTGTGGTGTGCTCGGGAATGTGGGGCCAGTGCTGCCAGATCTTCTGATTTTTCAGAAGAATCCAGAAATTTTGTTACTTTATGTAAAATCTCCCAATTTTTAAAACAGGCTCAAAAAAAATTTAAGATCTTGTGTGGGCCAAATATCTGCTCTTGAATGTTGCCTAGAGGTGACACAGCACAGGCTCTGGGTGGCACTCTGGCTCTGCTGGCATTTACTGATGACAGAACCACGGTTTACTTCACCTCCCTATGCCTCAGTATGCCCCATCTGTAAAATGGCAGTGATACTGCCTACAGCTCATGGTGCTGTGGTCAGAAGTAAACACCGTGAACTACATAAAGTGCTTAGCAATGGCTGGTGGCCAGATAAAGTCCCTCTCGTGTTTAGTGGAACAGCCACCGTGTTCAGCAGACAGAGGTAGGAAGCTCCCAGTCACCAGGAGCACCTAAGCCGGGAAACGCTTCCTCAGAGATGACCACAGAATTCTTGCCCCGCACCAGAAGCTGGGGTGGGACCCCAGTATCCTTGCAACCATCCTTAGAGCCTATGATTCTAAAATCCTAGTACTGCTTCCATTGAGAACAGAATAAATCTGCTCAGCTTTCTGGAAAGCAACTTGGCAACATGTGTCCAGAACCTCAATAATACACATTATCCGAAATGCACGAAGATGCTGATCACAGCCTCACTTTGGTAGAAAATCAGAAACAACCTAAGTGTCCATTAGTAGGCATCAGTTAAAAAGCTACAGGAGAGACTGTTAAAAAAGAATTATAGGAATAACCTTGCTGCAGAGATATCTACTTATTGTATAGAAAAACATTTACAAAATATTATTTGGTGAACAGTTAAAAACAGGCAAAGACACTGCTGTTGCGAACACACCCATCCGTGATGATCCACCTGCACAGGGAGCCACGGAGAACATACACCAAAACGACGACAGCTGTTTTCTCGGGCGGTGGGACTGAACATTCTTTTTGTTTTTTTTCTTTTTGTTCATCTGTATTTTCTAATTTTTCTCCAATGAACGTGTGCGGTCTTGGTGGTAAAAGAGGTTAAGGAAAATAGTCAACATGGTTTTTTAAAAGAGATGGTGAGGTCTGGGCTAAAGACTCAGACAATAATGTTGGTCACAAACTCACGACCTTACAGAGACCGTGCTGTGCAGATGTGGGGCCCGGAAGAGAGCATCCCATGAGCCCTTAAGCCTATTTTCCACTATTAGGTGTCCCCTCGGCACAATCCATCCATGCCTTGTACTGAATCCTGTGGAAATGGACCTAAACTTGGGACAGTTAGCATGTGCCCCCTGAGATACCCAGGGGTCCCCTCTGCAGTGACCCTCCCGACCCTCCCCTGCCCCAGAGCCTCTCCCAGCCTCAGAGCCATGTGGAAGCTTGATGGGCCAGCTCCTGAAGATGGGGCATTCTAATAGTCTCAAAAATTATCAAAAGAGAGAAATGAAGAAATGAAGGGGGGGAAAAGCAAGAAAAAGGGAGGGAAGGGAAAGGAAGTCACTCCGTGCCCACTTCTCCCATCTTCTCTGAGGATTCTCTAAGTCAGAGATGCACGCAGCATCGTCCAAAGAGCCAGAAACGACTCTCCCTGCAGCCGACTTACCCTTTTCCCAGTGAGAGGAGCACAGGATTTTCCAGCTCCATGAGCACCTGGAAAGCTTTATTCATGTTTTGATAAGAAAAGCTTTCTCCTGCATCTGCAATTACGACACAGTTTGGGTTGGACGTGTCTATTTGATCAAATTCTGAGCGGACTCCTGGAAAGAGAGGAAGAAGGATGAAGCCAGGGGTGGCCTCCCTCCCATCCCCCACCAGCGACACCTGTGCCCGCAGTCGGCCTGTCCCTTTCTCAGGTGCTCTCTTCCATCCTCACAGCTGCCACGGGAGGTGGGCAAGGAAGGGGCATTACTCCCATTTTACAGATGAAGGAATTTTGGCTCCCCACAGTTAGAGGGCTTGTTAGGAGAAAGACGGACCTACCCCTGGGGCCCCCACCCCAACACCAGAATCACCCCAGGAGCTCCCTTAATTCAGTATTATAGTCAGGAAATCTGTTACTTTGCAACCAAGAGGGGAAATCTGCCTGGAAGGCACAAACTCCTAACTGGAGGGCAAAATGAGGCTGCCTGCAACCTTTCCAGAGTTGGTTCTGCTGGCTCCAAACTGTAAGAACCACTAACACCTTTCAGCCAAACCCCACTGGAGACAGGACAGCAGGACACATGTGCGTCCTAAATGTATGAACTCATCCCTGCCGGCCTCAGCACCAGCCCCCTCAGGAGTCTCCTCCTCCTCTATCCTCCCCATTTTGAATTAAAATAGGGAAAGCTGCAGGAATAAATCAAGTCACTGGCCTTATGTCTTAGTTCCTGGGAAGAAACATGCTCTCACCTATCCTGGTATTAGATGTTGACCTTTCTGAATTAAAAAAAAAAAAAAACTGAAGTAGGGGGAGAGTGTAGCTCAAGTGATAAAGAGCATGCTTAGCATGCATGACGTCCTGGGTTCAATCCCCAGTACCTCCTCTAAAAATAAAGAAATAAATCTAACTACCTCCCCCATTAAAAAAAAAGAATTTTTTTAATTGAAGTAACCACAATGAGATACCACTTCATACCCACCAGAATGGAGAGAGTTAGAAAGGCTGACAACACCAAGTGCTGGTGAGGGTGTGGAGCAGCAGGAATGTAAAATGATACGGGCCCTTCGGGAAAGGGGCTGGCAGTTTCTCATAAAACTGAACACACTTACCCTATGACCCAGAAAGGTCACTCCTAAGTGTTTATCCAAAAGAACTGCACAGGAATGATCACAGCAGATTGATTCCTAATGGCCTAAACCAGAAACAACTCAGGTGTCTAGCAACAGGGGAACGGATAAACAAACCATGGGATGTTCACGCAAAGGAATACCACTCTGCCGTCAGGCAGAAGAGACCTGCCGGTACGTGCAGATGAACAGCATGCCGGGGAAGGAAGCCCTACACACAAAGAAAGGGGCAACTCGGCAGGCCTGGGCGGCTCACGCCCTGCACGGCCAGAGAAAGGCGGTTTTCAGGGTGGGCCCTCCGTCAGCTCCCAGGAGACCACCTCCAAGCCCGTGGAATATTTTGCCTGGAAGAGTGTTTCTGTGTGCCTGGGGCCCCGGGCCACACCGTATCAGCTGGTCACCTGCGGGGCTGGAGACTGAGTAGCCAGGGTCAGGCCCACGGGGGCTGCATGCCGTCCTGACTGACCCTTAATAAAGCCCTGGGCACAAGGCTCCACTGAGCTTCTCGGGGTGACAACACTGCACACGTACTGTCACACATCGCTGCCGGGAGACTCAAGTGCATCCCAGCACAACGCCACTGGATGCTCATGCCTGGATTCTCCTGGTCTCTGCCCACACATCTCTTCCCTCTGCTGAATGTTATCTGTAGTCTTTCACTGAAATAAACCATATCTATGAGTAGGACCAGTTTTCTGAGTCTTGTGAGTCCTTCAAGCAAATCACCAAGCCTGAGGTGGTCTTGAGAACCCCAACAACTAGATGTGATATGATTATATGAAATTCAAGACGTGGTAAATTTATTTATAATGGAAAAAATCCGAGTAGCGGGTGCTTCTACAAGGGCTGGGGATGGAGACTGACAGGGAAAGGCAAGAGGGAACTTTCGGGGCGATGATAATGCTCTGGGTCTTGATAGGGGTCTGAGTTACACAGATGTGTGCATTGGTCAAAACTCAGCAAAAGTACGCTTGGGATTTTTGCATTTCATTAATGTAAATTTTACATCAAAAGAAAAAACTAAACAGCTGAGGAACTCTAGATCATGATGCAAAGTGTTTAGGAGAAGGGTACCAATGTCTGCAATTTACTTTGAAATGCATCGAAAAGATAAAGATGGACAGACAGAGGGAGGGATGGGTAGACACATCATGAAGGAAAAATAGCAAAATGTCCTTTGGTAAAATCAAGGTGATGGGCATACAAATATTCCAAGTAAAATTCTTTCAGCTTTGCCACATGTTTGAAATTCTCATAATAAAACATGGTGAGGGGGTGGAATTCATCAACAATAAAACTTAAAAAAAAGATTCAAAGTCTGAAAACACAGGTACATCCATGGAAAACACAGACACAGAATTATAGGTGAAGGGCATCCGGCTTCTCCTAGAGCGACTCCAGCTCTAATATGTGCCTATTGGACTCACTGATTAATGTCACCTTCAAGGCAAACCCTGAGTTTCCCTCTCATTTCTGGTTGTCCCACCCTTGCCCCTCCCACTGCCCTGGGGAGGGGGGATTTTCTATCTTAAGTCTCTCTCTTTCTTTGAGGATCTGTTCTAAAGACACTGGCAAGGATCCTAGATCCCAGAGGAAGCATTTTGAGAAACACGATTTCTAAAGGCTGGGCATGTCGCCCTTGACTGGCACCAGAGCTGTGCACTTGACGCCCGGACCTCCAGGGGGCTCCCTCCATCTCTGGGACTGCCCTCCCAACCCCGCTGCCTGGAGGCAGAAAAGCATGCCTGTCTCTGCCAGAGGTTTCTAAGTAAAAATACCAAGTGCAGGGGAAGGAAGGAGGGGGACTCAGTGAGACGATAGGGAAGTGCCCTGAATTCTGAAGCATTGCTTACAGCTCTGCTTTTTTAAGTATTCAGAAGGCACCAGGTAATATTGTTCCTTCCTCTTCATTCCAGAAAAACTCCCCTCTGAGGGTCAAAGGGCTCTTTTCTTGCATTCAGTCTAATATCAGGAAGTAAACATGTGCCATCTGCCGGAGAGCGGGGCTGGTCCTCACAAATACAGTTCAGCCTATGGGTCCCAGAACCCTTCAGACCTCAGTCCAGCTCTTCATCCGCTTGCTCGCTCTCTCTGTCTCTCTCTCTCTGACACACACACCCACCCAGAAGCTGAGATTTTGCCCCCTTGACAATTCCCTGCACTCATCTCACTCCAGGTCACAGACAGCAAACTCAGGGCCTTCTTCCGAGGCTCCATCTGGAACCTGCCTCTCAGCATCGTCTGGTATGAGGTTGGGGTGGGGATGAATGGGGCCAGGTCCCCAGCAGGGAGCCCACAGGTTTCCACCCCGAAACCCATGGGTGCCACCAGGAGCCAGGTGTTACCTCTATGTCCCTCCAGTGGTTTGGCGCAGGTGACAAGGATCCCCCCCACCGCCCAGCCCCCACCTGGAAAGGAAGCGCCTTCACCCCCACGGGGTACCAGGGCACCGCAAGCCTACCGTCATGGATAAGCAGGTGTGGCCGCAGGCCTCGCTCCTTCAGGATCAGGCAGGTGGCTGGGGCCGGGGCCGTCACCTCGCCCTCGGAGATGTCGAAGCCCAGCCGCCGAAGCAGCCCCACCAGGTCTCCCCGGGACTTCTGTGACTCATTGGTGCAGAATCTCACCTTCAGCGGGGACCGCTTCAGTCTGGAAGTGGCGAGACAGGCGGGGGAGCTATCAGTACGCGGAGTATGTGGCCTCCTGGGGAGGGGGCTGGATGGGCACTCTTCCAAGGGTAATGGGCACGGTCCAGGGCAGACCAGGCCCTGAGCTGGGCCTCGGCTGACCCGGGATGTTCAGGCTGGGGATTCTAAGCTGGAGCAGACTCCACAGCCGCCTTCTCACCCTCACTGAGCTTGGCACACCTGAGACTCCCCAGGTTCCCACCTGACCTCCGCCCAGGCCTCTCTGCCTACCTGGGACACATCCCCACCCCTCCACCTGGGACACGCCGCCAATTCTCCCACCTTCCAAGACCCACTCTCGACACCTTCCTGCGCCACACCATGCCGCTGAGCCTGGCTGGAGGTCACCTCCTAGTGTCCTGGCCGCCCCTCTGGACCTCCCACCACAATGAGCATTTCCACTTAGCATCTGAGCTCAGTATGCCTCGCCTTAACTCTGTATCCCTATTTCCCAAAAGTACAAGGGCCAAGGGACTAAGCTGAGGTGTGTTTTCTCATCACTGTCACTGAAGAAAAGTTTGCAGACAGAGTTGTCAGGCACACAGGTGAGTTAACGTGACGTGAGCCAGGGATGTCGCAGAACACTGGCCGCACCGACATCCTTCCCATCCAGGCTCACGGGAGGCTCCACGTCCTGGCTGCACCCAGGCAGGTTCTCTGAACGCAAGGCTGACAAAGCAGATATCTGAAGAGGCCTCCATGAAATAACACTGGATCTTCTACAGGCAGCTATTGAGCACTCACTGAGTGCCTGGCTGGGTGCACGGAATTGCAACAGTGCCCATGGGCAAGCTCTCTGTCCCCGGGACCCTCAGCAGGTGGGTTCAGTGGGAAACTGCACAAAGGAAGGAGGATTGGTGATGGAGACAGGAGAGGTGCTGGGAAGGATCAAATGGGAGACGAGACAGGGTGGCCAGGGAGGGTGGGAAGGTCGGGGAGGCCTCCTCCGGGAGGCAGCCCAGGAGCTGAGACCTCCAGGCAAGCAAGAAGGCAAAAGAACAGCGACCAGCAGAAGGAAAGGGGACCCGGAAACAGTCAGTGCTGCACGCCTGGCTGCGCAGGAAAGGAGGCTGGCGTGACCCCAAGCAAGGCAACCAGCAGGCCGGGAGAGGTGGGAAGAGGTGGGCCAGCCACACAGGCCTGGCCCAGAACACACAGCTCTCCCTGGATAAACCCCGGCCACAGTGAGGGAGCCGTCATATCTTGCATCTGCAGAGAGCACAGCGGGGGCTCTTGGAAGATACCAGGCTGCAAGTCCAGAGGCTGGGGAAACCTTAGGGAAAAGGTGGATGGTCTGTCCAATGTCCCCTTCTCTGACCATCCTGTGTGATGCTGCCCATGCTCTGTCTCTACCTTTTTCTTTCTAAGAAGAACCAGTATCTCCAATCTTCTCATTTATGCATTTGTCCATCATCTCTCTCCTGGACCCATGTGCTCCATGAGGTCACGAAAGGGGTCCATTCCACGCTCCTCAGCATCCCCAGTGCTTCACACAGGGCTTAGTGCACAACAGGCCCCCAAAAAGCGTTTGCTGAATAACTGAGTGATGGAAAATCCAGATGACAGCTGGTGAGATGGCTCCTTCCTTAGGACATCTACTGCCTCCCCTGGAGGGTATTCCGGGCTTGCAGCCCCCTCACAAGCCCCAATGGAAACAGACAGGATTCAGTGGTAAAAACATGCACTCCCACCTTATCACGAGCCTCCAGACCCTCCGAGCACTGGAGCCGGCAGGTGTGATTTGGGAAGAAACTGATAGATCAACTGACAATGGGGTGAACACAGACAGAGAGGCTGACAATGTCGGAATCAATAGCCCAGGTGATTCAGTCCTTTCTTAGTATTTGTCTTTTCTAATCAGAGGGTTATGAATTATCAATTACGTTTAGTGCTTAATTGCCCTTCATAAAGACAGCTTTTGTATTTTTAAATTAGGCAGTTAATATATTGTAACTAATAGCACCACCTTGTACATTACGGACAGATCTTCACTGATTGGCACCCGGGATGTGTGATTCGCATCCAAGTTAATGGAGCAGTTGAGAGAAGAAGTGCAGGGGGTGCCGGGGGACTAATTATTGCTAATGGATTACGATGTGACCTTCTCAGAACAGTGAGCAATCGGTGTGACAGAGAGATGACAGTGCCTCACATCTGCTATTCCAAACACAACTTCCGTGCCCATAAAAAAATAAGTAAATAATGGAACACACTTCAGGACACCTGAGCCACTGCTTCTCCCCTGGAACACCAACGTGAGTTCATCCAAAACACATGCTTTAAAACCAAACTAGTTTTAGGATTGACTCCATCCTTGGAACACCCGGTGGGAAGAGCTTGGGGAAGGCCCCTCCCTGTGGGTCTGTTCATTCGTGCCCCTGGCCGCAGCCTCTTTTGATTTTCTGACCACTTGGGACAAGTTCCAGGTCCTCTCTTCATTTTTCTTAATTACCGAAAATAACAAGTGTTCATTATGATTATTAAAGGAGTAAAGCATGAATACGACATCACCCTGAGCCTTGCCTTGGGCTCAATGCTGTGATCTGATTTCATCCTCACTCCCTGAGGGCAGAGCCTCAAGGTCTGTGACCCTACGAGCACCCCCAGGGCCAGGTGCCTGGAGCACCGGGGGTGTTGAGCATGTGCTGAGGGAGTGAGAACCATGATCCCCATTCCAGAGACAAGGAAACAGAGACTCCGGGAACCAGAGACCTGAGAAGGTCATGCAGCTTGTCAGGAGTGAAGCCCACAAGGCCACAACTGAGGATGAGGCGGCGGGCGGCGGGCGGCGGGCGAGGGAGCCAGGGAGCCAAGGCGCTGGTGCTTTCCCAGTACGGGAAGCACCGTGCCCAGGTAAGGCCCAGCTCCTCCTCGCTGGAAGGGAAACTGACACCACAGGAGGGGAGGCTGTGTGTGCCAGCAGGACAGAAAGTGTGAAAAGATGGGTCAGCACTGACCGGGGGCCCTGAATGGCCAGTGCTATGAGCTGAATTGTGGCCCTCCCACAAAGTCGTATGTTGAATCCCTAAGGAGGTAAGGAATGTTCGATGAGGTCATAAGGGTGGGGCCATGATATGATGGGATTAGTGTCCCTACAGGAGGAGACACCAGAGCTCTCTCTGCCAGCACAGAGAAGAGGCCAAGTCAAGACAGAGCAAGACAGCGGCCCCCTTCAAGCCAGGAGGAGGACTCTGGCCAAAAAGCAGCCCTGCCGGCACCTCGATCCTGGACGCCTGGGCTTCAGAGCTGCAGGGAGGTGAACTTTTGTTGTTAAGCCCCCCAGGCTGCAGTAGTCTGTTGCAGCAGATGAAACAGGAACCAAGCCCTCGGCATCTCCTGGAGGCGTCTGCTGCCAGACTTCAGATTCAGCCTAGGGAGGCCTGGAACACACAAATTCAATGTCAGGAAAGCCCAAGCCAGGTGTGCTTCAGGGCTGTGACACGGCCTGCAAAGGGCCCCCCAGGGGGAGCGAAGTCCAGAGATTCTGGCATCGGGATGGGCCCAGCTCTGGGACAGGCCATGTCATCCTGAACCCCAACACCCAAGAACCCTCGGAAGAGGGGGCCCACTGCAGGGCCCTGGCAGTGAGGCTTGGGTCAGACGGCCCTTCTGAGACTACGGCCTCCGCCTCAGTCCACTGCACCCTCCCTGGGTCTCCCGAGAGGGTGGGGACTTGCCCCTACTTCTCTTGGCCACACCAGATCTTTGAACTGACCTTTACCTCATCCCGGAGGCTGGGACAAGCTCTGAGTGACAACGTCGCCTGGTGCAATTACCGTGCATCATATGAACCGGTCCCTTGCAAATCACCTCAGACCTCACACATCTGCTGGTTGTCGGCATCTGCCAGGGGCGCTCACCCGAAAATAATGGAAACCCTCTCATTATCGTTCCGTAGCAGGTAGAGAGCTAGGACGATTACTGGACATCCTGACTGACCTTGGCACAGCTCCACAGCCTGCTGCCCTCTAGGCTCGCCAAGCAGCAGCTGGGCAGGGGACAAGGAGGATGCCCTAGATAAGGCCCCTCCTAGCTGCATCCGTCTCCCCACCCCACTCCAGCCTTTGGGAATCTGTCACCTTCATCTGACCTAGAGGGCCGTCTGATCACCTTGAGTCTTTGTCTTCACCCTCCCCTATGGGCAAATCCTACTCATCCTTCAAAGCCTGGTTCATATGTCCCCTCCTCCAGGAAGCCCCCCGGACCCCTTTCCCTACCCAGGCAGAACCCATCCACTTCCTGCTTGGCTGTCACAGCCCTTGAAGCACAGCAAAGCTTTTCTGTGAGAAGCACCTAACTGATCGAAATTCCAGCTGTGATGGGCCTGCCTGGTGATGGAACCAAGTTATTCTGGTACCCAGAGAACCTCGGGAAGAAACTCCATGCTCACTGCCAGTCCTGCCCATGGGCAACACTGCTTCACCACTGCTCTAGCGTCTGTCTCTAATCCTTTCTGGTGCAAGGTTTCTAGAGAATTCCAGAGGAGAAAGCACAGTGGAGCAGGATGAGCCCAGACAGGCAGACAAGAGGATGGGCCTATACACACGATGCCAGAGCAAGGGACTCCTTTCTGCAGGCTGAGGAACAAATATGTAAGAAAGGCACTCCGCTACTGAGCAGAGGGCCAGGTGGCCAAGTGGTGACCAGGTGCTTCAGAGTATGACAACTGTGGGCTGGGTCCCGGCTCTGCCACTTAATGGCTGTGGGACCTCCAGCAAGCTATTTATTCTCTCGGTGGCTCACTTTCTTCATCTGGAAAATGGGGATGATAATAGCATCGATCTCACCCCGTGAGGCTCCCATGAGACCTGCAACATGCCTGCTCGGGCCTGGCCCACGGGAGGTGCCTACTGAATGTGAGCTGAGAACACTTGCCAGTGGCTAGGCATCTTTCTCTACTCTACCTGCCCTATTTGCTCAGAGCAGGTTGGGGCACTCGCCCACCTCACCCCAGCCACCTGTTACCAAGCAGCTAAAGCAGAGAGGCCTGCAGTTGCCAGGACCTCCCCTCCCTTGCACCCACCGGGGCTTCCAAGGAGCACCTGAGGGGGGAACGTGTGGAGGGTCTGAGAGACCAGACTAACCATGACTCCAAATTCCACGCCTCCCCCGCCCCTCAACGGGAGACCCCTACAGGACAGTGGAGGGGAGAAGGCCTCAAGTTGGGTGGGTTCCTGGGTGGGAAGGTAAGGCCACGGACTAGCAGGTCACACTTGAAGTGACAAATGAGGTTAGCGCCCAGAGGGGATGGGTGACTTTCTCGCCATCACAGAGAAAGCTGGATTTACCTTTTTTGATTTGCTCATCACTGGGCTGGTCTTCAAAAGAGCTGTGTGAGGCCCACAGGCCCTGCTCTGGACTGGAATTCTGGTCTCCTACCGAGGCCAGGGCCACCTCTATTTCAGTGACCTGGAACCCTCTCCTGGGTGAGAAACTCACCAAAAAGGAAGGGGGGTGTGGGGGAGGGGAGGGGTGTTTCCCCTCATTCCTGTCTCCCTGATCCACAGCCGTTCTGCCCCTGTGGCCACAACTCAGGATGCTACCTGGTAGGGAGGAAGGTCCCTGCTACTACTGAAAGGCCCAGAGCTGCAGATAAATGAAACTTTATGCCTTGGTTTCTCCAGGAGGGAAAGGACATCCACAACACTTCAGAGGGTCGTTATGAACTGAAACGCAGGCGGCAGCGCTCAACCAAGATCCTCAGAGAACATTCGTCTCAGCTGCCCAGTCCATCGGTATCAAGATCTTGTCACGCAGCAGGGCTCCCAGGCAGCGCCAGCTGCTGCCTGCCTTTGAGATCTTCAGCTGCTTCCCTTTGAGAAAGCCATGGAGACTGAAAACACATATTTGGAAAACTGAAACTTGTATATTTGTTCTAAGAACCCAATTTTTAAACTAGAAGATCAAACAGGAGCCTATGAACAGAGCAGGGAAGGTTCTGCAGTAGAAAAATAGTCATTCACAGAGACCAAGGGGCTCCCATGTTGATTCAGGGAGGGACCTGGTCCAGCTCCCTGTGTGCCCAGATGATGGGCATCAGCTTGGGGTCAGGGAGCTGCCTGTGGCTGGAGCAGCAATAGAAAGGCTTTTGCCCCTGTGAGAACAGGTCTGGCTCCCCAGCTGGGGTCCTGCACTTGCACCTGGCACATGCCCTTGGCCGCACATCCACAGGCCAGACTCCTGGGGGTCTTGAGTCCTGCTCATGAAACGGGATAACGGTACCATGTAGTCTTCTGGCTCTCCAGGGTGGGGCACAAAGGACACACCATGAGCCCTGCCACGTGCTAGCATCCCCACCAGACCATGCACACTGAGGGGCCTGGGAAGGGCCTCTGCCAGGAGCTCTGACTGTGACTCCCCCTTCTTTCCACTGGCCCCACCAGAGCAGACCTTTTGGCTAGGCTGATGGCCAGCAGTGACGTCCCTTAGGTCCCGCCCCACTCTCCATCTGATACTCTGCTGGGCAGTGTGTCGTCAGAGTCCAGACAAGGAACGGGGTCCAAAGTCAGGACAGAGAGAAGAGAAAGAACATGAGAGGCAATGACGCACGTAGTCTGGCCCTGGCTAAGCCTCTCAGTCCAGGCCAGGCAGCCCGTGACCTTGGGGGACAACAATGAGGTCAAATACACATGGGGCAGACCCCAAAGCCAGGGCCCTTATGGAACACACGGCACACCCCACCATGCCCAGGCCGCCTGAGCTGTTATCTAGTAGCTTCTCTCTCTGACTTGCCTGAGCCTCTGATCTGAGCTCAGATCAAAGGGACACGCATTGCCCACAACGTCACTTTACTATTTATTAATAAACACAATTTAGAATCAAGTACATGGACAGCAAGGAAAACCATAAACAAAACAAAAGGACAGCCTATGGAATGGGAGAATATATTTGCAAATGGTGCGACTGACAAGGGCTTAATTCCTAGAATATACAAACAGCTCATACAACTTCATAACCAAAAAAACAAAGAACCCAATCCAAAAATGGGCAGAACTAAGCAAGCAATTCTCCAATGAAGACATATAAATAGCCAATAAGCACATGAAAAAATACTATCGCTAATTATCAAAGAAATGCAAATCAAAACTACAATGAGGGATCACCTCACACCGGTCAGAACGGCCATCATTAAAAAGTCCACAAACGATAAATGCTAGAGAGAGTGTGGAGAAAAGGGAACTCTCTTATACTGTTGGTGGGAATGTAGTTTGGTGCAGCAGTTATGGAAAACAGTATGAAGAATCCTTAAAAAACTAAAAATAGACTAACCATATGATCCAGCAATCCCACTCCTAGGCAAATCAAAAAGACACCTGCTCCCCAGTGTTCATAGCAGCACTATTTACAATGGCCAAGACATGGAAACAACCTAAATGTCCATTGACAGATGACTGGATAAAGAAGTTGTGGTGTGCGTGTGTGTATATGTGTGTATATACATATATACACATATTATATATAATGGAATACTACTCAGCCGTAAAAAAGAATAAAATAATGCCATTTGCAGCAATATGGATGGACCTAGAGATAATCATTCTAAGTGAAGTAAGTTATAAAGAGAAAGAAAAATACCATATGATATCATTTATATGTGGAATCTTAAAACATGACACAAATGAACTTATTTACAAAACAGAAACAGACTCACAAGAGAACAAACTTACGGTTATCAGGGGAGACAGTAGGAAGGGATAAACCGGGAGTTCCAGATTTGCCGATACTAACTACTATATATAAAACAGATAAACAACACATTTTTTCTGAATAGCACAGGGAACTATATTCAGTATCTTATAGTAACCTATAATGAAAAAGAATGTGAAAAGGAATATATGTACATATATGTATAACTGAAACATTATGCTGTACACCAGAAACTGACACAACATTGTAAATCAACTCTACTTCAATTAAACAAGAAAAAGAAAAAAGAAAAAAAGGAAGAATCAAGTGCATGGGAATCTAGAAACCAGAGGAGAACTTCAAGACTGTCCAACCCAGTGACTCATTTCACAGAGGGGGAGACTGAGGCCCAGAGCGACAAAAAGTGCCTAAGGACACGTTTTCAGGCATTATGGGTTCTTTGGACCACTCCTCAACCTTGGGAGGTCAGCCACTAGCCAGTCCTCCCCTGAGCGCAGTCACAGGTGGTCAAGTGTTAAGAGCTGCAGGGGACAGAGGCCAGGCATTCTCAGGATAAGCTGGAAGCCTGCCCTGTGGGAGACGACACACCCACAGCACCTCTGCCACCTCCTTCCTGTGTGGCCAAGGCTTGTTACCTAACCCTCTCCAAACTTAGTTTTCACATCTGTAAAATGGGGCACTAGCAGTCACTACTTGATAGGACTATCGTGAAGCACCTGGTACACTGCAAATACTCAAGGAATGACAGTGAAGACGATGGTGCTGACAACGACAACCACACCTCTGGTAAGCCAGGTACTGGGTGCTGGGGACATCGGGACCCTCTAGGCAGGTTGTCGGACAGGAAGCCAGACGCCCAGGGAACCCAGGACAGCAGAAGGAGCCAGCAGGTAAGGGAGATCTGCTAGATGAAGCCAGAGAGCCTCATCCAGGGGCACTGTTAAGGAAGAGGGCAAAGTTCAATCCAGCAAAGGGAGCCTGGGGTAAAAACTCAGGGCTGAACTGTCCTGGCGGACATCCCAGGGGCACCCAGGACAGAGGGAGCCCCCCACAGTAGTTACAGCAGCTCCCCGTGAGTGGCTGCCTCCCGCTGATCCCCATGTCTCCCACATGCTCATGATGAATCCTAGAGACAGACTGAGAAACGGGTCAATATTCCCATCTGCAGATGAGGACCTGGGGTTTGGAGGGGCCAAGTGACTTGCCCGGGGCACATCTTGGACAAGAACCCTTTAATACTGCCCTCGTGAAAATATATACAAATGAGAAAAATACAATTCTCTGGGCAGAGCTGAGTGAGTTTGTTTTGAATTTGCACCAATTTCAACTGAAACTCTTCTTATCTTCTTATTCGTAAAGTAACCATCTCTTCACCATTAACTGACCCTTCAGGCAACAAAATGCTCCTCTGGCTCCCAGACGGGGACCAAGTAAAGTGTTGGTTTAAAAGGAAATATCTGACTCAACTCTTATGCCCCATGACACAGGTGTTACAGGTGGGAAACTGAGGCACAAAAAGGCTGAGGCGCTTGCCTGAGACCATATTACAACAACAGGGCGGAGCTGAGACTCGAAACCCAGGCCCTCGCCCACCAGAGCTGACATCTACCATTTTTTAGGGAAGGGCGCTGGCCCCCACTCTCCTTCCTCATGAGGTGGCTTTGGGCAAATCCTGTCACCTCTCAGAGCCTCAGGCTCCTTTTCTACAAACTGGGCAGCATCCTGCCAGCCCCAGAGTGGTAGAAAATCACCCTGCACAACCACACAGGCAGTGCCTGGGCAGGGCTGCACCAACACGGCTTCTCTGTACATTCTTGGGGCGCTAGGCAGGGGTCACAAGTCCATTCATGGACTTTATGAGTGATCCGCGCCATTCTCACCCCCTAAGCGGCCAGGGCCTTCCTACCAGAGGCAGCATCTCGGGATAAACCAGTAACTCTGCTCCGAGATCCCAGGCCTGGCTGCCCTTGATTTCCATAGGCTGGCCCCTGCCCGCCGAGGCTGAGATCAGAAACAGCTCTTGTCACGACAGTGTGGCCATGATGCAGCCTCACACATCCCCCGACGCCCCTCGGTTTCCCTCCACACAAGTCAGGATCACAATTCTGTCATTACTGTACCCGAGGGTGGGTGTGTCACCTTTATCTTTTTGAACAAAAGTGGTATTTCACACACAATATTCCATAAACTTTTCATTGACTATATACAACATTCATGTCACATCAACTAATGTCAACTCCAAACAGAGCTACCGCGTTCTTTGTAACAGCTGTGGAATATTCTGTAGTCGGGATAAACCATAACTTGTTCCCTCATCCCCTCCTGATAGATGGGCAGGTTGTTCAGCCACAAATACAAAATTATACACACGTATATACACTGTTGAGCTCTCTACTACCCCAGACTTCAGCACTGTTATTCATCAAGACACTTTTGTCATGTTCACTGACCTCGTAATCAACATTACATACTTGAACAGAGAAAAATATACACTATTCAAATGCTGCTCTTTTATCTGTTTTTTAAAATTTGGGGGGTTCTGCCCCAGATTTCATTTAGGAGATAAACGCTCTGAGGCTCCATAATTGGAAACCCCTGGCTTGGGATCTGCGGGGAACTCCAGCCTCCAGGGGCCTGGAGCATCAGGGCTGCCCCCGGAGTGTGGGGGCCGTGGGGGTGTGATGGGAAGACTATGAGGCTGGACCAGAGCCAGGAAGGGGAGGGGCTGCTTTTTAAAATCCTCTGTGCTTTTGGGAAAACAGAGGGAAAGGAGTGGAAGGAAGCACAGGGTCCACCCTGGGGGAATGGGGGAATGACCAGGATGGAGCAGGTGACAAGGATTTGGACTTTCTACTTAGTACATTCATGCACAGTTGGATTGCTTACAAGAAGGAAGCCACCTGTGACTTGCGAAGCTTGAACTGCAGATGTTCTGAAACGAGAACTCAGCCTGGGAGGAGAGCATTGTGCCCTGCCACCCACCCCAGACCCCTCCCCAGCTCTGAAGATGGCCTGCTCACCCCCGGAGAGCAAATGGCAGCTCAAGTGACAGGGCATTCTCAACAAACACCCCTTGTCCAAGGTCCAGGCTGAGTTAGGAAAGCTCCCATTGGCCGAAACAAACTCAAACAAGCAGCCAGTCCTCTGAAATCCTTAAGGGCCCCGTCTGCCAGGTGCTGGGCCACGTGTGGAGGATGGGATGAGGCAACGCAGTGAGGTGCCTGGCTCTCCCGTAGTCCTGGTAGCCACTGTTACTGCTGCCATTCCTGGGACCTGCATCCCCAGGGCCCATCAGTGCCTGGGTGGCCAAGCATTAAAGGAGGGGGTCGGTCCTACAGCCGCACTTCAGACAAGGCTCCCTGGCCCTGTTCCTAGGTTCTAGGACCTGCTGGGCGGGGCCTGAGCTTTAACAAGGTCGGGGGCTTCCGGTGCACACTTGGAAGGATGGGTCTCAGGTCTGTTAGTCCTGGGTGGGAATTGCTTTATGAGGCTGCCCCGGGCCGAGGCCGAGCCTGCTTCCTTCCGCCCGGCCGCTAAAAGGCTGGGCCGCGCGGGCCCAGCAGATGTGCTTTAGTGTCCTGAGACAGGATGTAGTAAATGCCCACCCGCTTTCACATGCAGATGCCTCCAGGGCTCCCCTTTGTGCCGACAAGCCCCTGGGCCGGCCCCTGCAGCCCCTGCTGTGCCCAGCCCTGCCTCTGAATGGCTCCCCTGGGGGAGCCCAACTGCTCAAGAATAGACTCCAATAAAGGGCCTATTGGGGGGGACCCAGGCCGGTTACAGCTGTCCCATGACCACCCCCGCCCACAAGTTCCAGAGCAGTAAGAGGGCCCCACCTGGCCAGCACCAGCCCCAGCAGCTCCAGGAAGGAATCAGCATGGCCCAGACCTTCTGTTCTCCCATCTGGGATGCTCCTGGCCCAGATGACAGCGTCAGAGCCCAGCTCACACACCACCGGGTCTGCGAGGCCGAGCCCCCCAACCCTGGCTCCAAATCTCCCCACCTGACACTAACCTTTCCCGAGCTCTCCACGCTGATCTCCCCTGACTTCCCACACTGAACCATCAGCTTCACGAGGGCAGGGACTTCCATATGCCCCACTCACTGGGGCCTACAGCAGTGTCTTCAGTATAAAAGCAGCACTCAGTAAATATCTGTAGGGTGCGTGAGTGAATGAACAGATGAACGAGGGCATCTTTAATGAGAAGCAGGGCAGTCCTGTGGGGGAAACTGGGGCTTGGAGTCAGGTGCACCCGGGGGCTGGGGGTGCGGGGGACCCTGGCTCAGCCACCTTCTCCACTTCTGCCAGTTTCCGAATCTCTCTGAGCCTCAGTCCTCATTTAGAAAAGGGCTGGCTGTAAAGGCAGCTTCTGTGGTCAAACACCTAACTGGGACCTTAAAGGCCTCTCTCCATCACTGGTGACCACTATTGTTTTAAAAGGCAGAGTCGGGGGGAAAAAAAAAAAAAAGCAGAGTCGATACTCCCCAAGTGCTCTGTCTCCCCAAGAAGGTGGGAACCTTTCAGAAAACCCAAGGACACCTACTACCACAGAAAGGCTAGGGAGAGGAGTGGCAACCCGCAGTGTTGGGAGCCACCATGGAGGCACACGCTCCCCACGATCCCGGGACCCCTATCAGGCCGTCCCTCTGAAGCGCTGCTCTCACCCCAGGGGCTTCCTTTGAGCTCCCTCGAGACTTCAAAGGCAGCTCGCACATCAAGGAGGCACAGAGAACAGGGGGTGACTGCCCAGCGCTATTCACCTTGGCCCCAGGGACCTGTTCCGTCAAGCTTCCTGGGAGAGTCTATTCTTGGCTTAGCCACCACGACAGGGAAAGAGCCATATCCCCATGTCTGACATCACCACGGAAACGCCAAAAGCTGGCGGCTTTTCCCGGGGGATGTTCGTAAGCTCATTGAGGGTCTAGACGCCAGGCTTGAGGAGGGCATGTGGGGCTTCCTCAGGCCTGAGTGTGATCAGCTGGCCACTGGAGGCGAGGCCAGTCTTTCAAGAGCCGGCACAAGAGCTAAAGAGAGAAAAGGAAAGTGGGTGAGAGCCAGAGGGCGCCGCAGTGTGAGGGGCCCAGGCTCTGTGGGTGCTGGGGCTGCTCAGGGCTCTGTCAGTGAAAATCCCAGCCAGGAGTCTGTGCAACTGGGAGCAAGGTGGTGAGGTGGGGGGAGGGGGAGGGGCCACAAAGGTCACACTTGAGAAGGCCCCGGGGAGTGGGAGGAGGGATGGGGACGGGGTCCTGTGGCATGCAGCCCAGGGGGGTTTCAGAGGGACCAGGCCATCATTCTCCAGGCTTCTGGGCAGCACGATGATAAACTCCCCTGAGATAAAGAGCACTGTGTTCCCTCCCTGAAAACAACCCCACACACTCCAGGGAAGATGCTTCTCCACTCCCTCAGCTACAAAACTGGCTGGGATGTATTTTAGGACTGTTACTACATCTCTGTTAGATTTATTCAGTGTAGCTGCTACCAGAGACACTCCAGCTAGATAAACCAGCTGAGTCAAAGCAAATCAAAACTAAAACTTGCAGGGATCCGTTGGAAGATGCCAGCACAGAACCCACAGAGGTTAATGGACCCGGGACCACTCTCCTTCATGCATGCCACACCCTGGAATACGTGCAGGCTGGACAGTGTGTTGGGGTGAGGGAGGGGGAGCATTACCCAGGAAAGGCTGTTAGAGAGAAGCCCCTGACTTTTTAAAATGCCTGCCTCTCTTTCAAAGGACTCTACATACGGGTCCTGCACAGAGGGTAGGAGTCAGGCAGATCTAGGTTCCCATGATCCCTGGGCCATCCCAGCTGAGACCCTGGCAAGCCTTGAGCTGCACTGGCCTCAGCTGATTAAGGGAGATAACAGCCCCTCCCACTCCTGTGCTGTTAAGGGGACTAAATGACATAGGCGTGAATGCCCAGCACAGAGGACGTGCTCTTGGAGAGCACCCAGCTTTGCTGGTGCTGGGAGACACCTGGAGCCTCACCGGCCCAGGAGGGGTGCACATCAGACCCATGTGACTGACTGGAAAACAAGGGCTTACAAGCAGCCCTACCTATTCCAAGGCCACTGCTGAATCCACTCTGTGCTCCTCAGCAGACAGTGGATGCGGAGGGACGGAGGCTCTGTCCACATCCTTGACCTACTTTACTTTTCAGGTGTTTCATATACAAAAGTGACCCTACTTCAATGCAAAGGACTGACAAACCCACGTATTGTTGAAGACATGGAGCAACGGGGACTCTCGCGTAAACCACTTTGGAAAACGATTCAGCAGCATCTTCTAGCGCTGAATGTGCACCGATCTTGTGACCAGCAATTCCACCCCAAGGTCTATGCCCAGCAGAAGCGCATCCATGCATTCACAGAGACACGTCCCAGAACCTCATGGCAGCACTAGTCAAAAATAACTGAAGCAGGAAACCACACTCCCTCAATAGTAGAATATATGTGTATATTATTTTAATACAAAGTTGTTTTTAAGTGGCCCTGATTTTAAAAGAATTCAAGGCATGTATAGCAGGAATTTCTATATTAACATAGGACGTGAGATTTAAATGTCATACTCATACGGTCTATTGTGTGCCAGGCACTGGGCCAAGAACCTGACGCGTGTCATGATCCATCATGACACCTGCCTGCATCCCTCTCTGCCCCCCTCCATCCCCTCAGATGCTCCAGTCTGACACGAGAGTCTTTTGGGTTTTTTTTGCTTTAAATTCTTTTTTTTAGTTATTCTTTTGGGGGGTGGGGGAGACAATTAGGTTTATTTATTTATTTACTTTTTTAAGAGGAGGTACTGAGGATTGAACCCAGGACCTTGTGCGTACTAAGCACGTGCTCCACCACTTTGAGCTATACCCTCCTCACCGGAGTCATTCTTTATTTCATCTTCTCTCTGGTCGCCACAACATCCAACATATAGGTAGGTTCCATTGGTTCTAGTTCCAAAACATTTCTTTAATTCACCCCCTTCTCTTCACCTCCATTGCCACCCTCCTAGTCCAAACCCCATCTTTTCTCCCTGGACCACACAATGATCCCCAGGGAACTGGCTGTCCTGTCCCTGTTTCCTCTGGAGCCCTGCCATCTGCCCCACCGCCAGCCATTCCCCACACTGCAGCCAGAGAGATCTTCTTAAAACATTTTTTGGGTATGTATAAATGAATCACTATTCTGTACACTAGAAATTAACACAGCATTGTAAACTGACTATACTTCGTTTAAAAAATATTTTTAAACTTTTGGTGTGGAATTTTTTCTAACATTATTGAGATATAGTTGACAAAATATTTGTAATTTATTATCTCGAATGGGAAATACATTCACATAGTTCAAAACAGTTTTAAAAATGTTTATATACAAAGCTACACAGTGAAGAGTCTTGTTCCCACCCCTCCCCCCAGCCACCCAGTTCTCCCCAGTCACTTGTCTCCCAAGTCTTTATAAAGGGAGTGAAGCTCTTCCCTCCAGGTTCTTTACGCAAACACACCAACAGGAAAACATGCCTGCATGTCTGCCTTTTCCACTCAGGAGGCAGCCCAGTGCACACCCTGCCCCGTGCTTGCTGTCTTCACTGACAGTGTGTCTACACGGCAGGCGTGCTCATCCTGTTTCACGCAGCATGGTACTCCACAATACAGATGGCGAGATCATAATACTCCCCTATGGATGGACAGCTGAGCTGTCTCCAGTCTCTTGCTATTTCACCTCGCATGTCATTTCTCATGGATGAGGTAGGACAAATTCCCAGAAGTGGAACTTCTAACAGATAATGCCAACGTACCTTCCATGAGCAATATAAGACAGGGTCTGTTTCCGCAAACTCTCACCAGGAGGAAGTGGTCCCAAAGTTTTGGATTCTCACCAATTTTCTCAAATTGATGAAAAGGCATCTCAGTATTGCTTGAATTTGCACTTTTCTTATTTAAGTAAGGCTGAGTTCCCTTCCTATGCTTTTCCTTTGTTCTTTTATTTATTTTTCTTTTCTTGTGAATGAATTATTTACATCCTTTGAGCATTTTTCTGTTGGGCTGTTAGTCTTCTGTTGTGGTCGATTTCTAGATTTTGAGGCACAGCTGCAAAGGTCTTCTAATTTCAGATTTCAAAGGGAATCTCTCCTGTTTTCATTTGCTACTTACATGGTTTCACTTTTCACATTTAAATTTCCTTAAAACATAAATCAGATCACTCGGATGGCCCTTCTTACTCTGGTTCAGTCCCATACCTCCTCCTCACAGCTGTCCCTGGACCCTCTGCAGCACAGGCCAGCCTCACCCCTGTCACACTCTCAGTGCCCACCTTCCTCACATCACTTACGCCAAGCTGGTGACTTGGTTTACTCATTGGTGTCCAGGTTTACTGTCCATCTCCCCTCCAGACATGAGCTCTGTGAGGCCTTGTTTGCCCCAGTCACAGCCCTAAGACTCTGGCCTCCTGCTCCCCTACACGGGGCCCACTTCATCCCCAAAACACAGCCCAGTGCCCTCTGCCCCATTCCCGCAGGTACTGCCCACATAATGCTCTAGACTGTGACAGAGCTGGTCTTAAGCCCTGGGGTAAATGAAGACCACGGCAGAGGCCAGGAAGGCATTTAAACCCAGACTTTGACCCCAGGGCCGCCAGGAGTCTCCTAGGTCTGCCCTCTATACACTTGAGACGAGGCCTTGTCTCCCTTTCCTGAGTTCCTGGCTCCCCCAGGAACTGTGGAACATCCCCTGTGCTGCTATGCAGGGCAGTTTGGCTCCCATACAGACAGGTGTGTGGGGTCTCTGAAGAGGGCCAAGAGGCTCACTTAACTGCCAGCTACAGGTAGGTAAACTGAGTCCCAGCAAAGTCAGGCCACCAAGCCAGGGTCCCCCAGCTAGTGACCCTGGGAGGCCAAGTCCTGTGCAATTAACCCTGCCTGACAGCCCATCAACACCATGGCAGCACTGGCCTGCGATGCCAACAGCAATTACAAAGCGCAGGGTCCAGGGGATCCAAAGGTGGTTCTGACAGTGTCGTCTGTGCACAAGACCTGGTGGACAAGATACCCTCCTACCATCAAAACAATCAATTCAGTCCAACTGAATTATAATGCCAGGTACATGTGTAATTTAAAGTTTTCTGGTAACCACATTAACAGAAGTCAAAAGAAACAGGTGGAATTAACTTGTTTTATTTAACCTAGTATATTTAAATTATTATCACTTCAATATGCAACCAATACAAACCAATACGATGCGCTCTTTACCTTTTCCTCTTTAAACCTTCAAAATCTGGTGTGGATTGTACACTAACAGCACATCTTAACTCAGCCTGGCCACATTCCAAGAGCTCAGCAGCAACCAGCAAGGGGCTGCCCTGTTGGACAGCGGCGCAACTCTAACCAGCAGAGGCCCTGTGCTCGCCCAGGGGCGCCAGGTCCCTGGTGCACCTGGGGGCTGCAGCGGGGTCCTCCCCTGGGGCTACGCCTCAGCTCGCCGGGCAGCGGCCGGCGGGGGACCGACCTGCTGAGCGCGGAACCAGGCGCCCAAGGTGGCAGCGCGGCCCACTCACCTGGCCACCGCCTCCACGGAGCCGGCGATCGGCTCGCCGCCGCCCTCACCGCCGTCGTACAGCACGCCCGAGATGTCGAGCAGCACCCCGCGCACGCCAGCCAGCCGCTCGCCCCAAGCCGCCATCGCGCCCCGCCGTGCGCCTCGGGCCCCCGCGTCCCAACCCGTAGCTGGAAACCGCGGCCGCGCTCGCCGCGCAGGGGCACCTGGGAAGTGTAGTCCCGCGGGACCCGACCGGGTGGGGCGGGGCCGGCGGGGAGCCGCGGGCTGTGCCTCCCGACTCCTGCGTCACGCGCCTCAAAACGGGACCCTTTTCCCCTGCAGATCAGTGGACAGACAACGGGGAAAACAGAAAACAACCCACTAGGAAACAGTCAACCTCCCTAAAAAATCAGAGCGAGGCAAAATGGAACGACAAGGAGGCGCCTACCTGTTAACGTAGCAAACATTGAAGAGAAGAGTCAAGACCTTCACTGGTGTTCTCAGCCTCTGGTCCGTCCGGTGACAGTCCTAAAAGCAAGGAGATAGTTGGATCCATTGACGGGACAGTCCTGCGTGCCTGAGAAGCAATGATAAGAAAATGAACCTAAAAAGGAAAGAAAGAAAGGAAAGAAAGAAAGGAAAGAAAGAAAGGAAGGAAGGAAAGGAAGGAAGGAAGGAAGGAAGGAAGGAAGGAAGGAAGGAAGGAAGGAAGGAAGGAAGAAAGGAAGGAAGGAAGGAAGAAGAAAGAAAGAAAGAAAGAAAGAAAGAAAGAAAGAAAGAAAGAAAGAAAGAAAGAAAGAAAGAAAGAAGAAAGAAAGAAAGAAAGAAAGAAAGAAAGAAAGAAAGAAAGAAAGAAAGAAAGAAAGAGAAAATGAACCTAAAGACATGTCTGCAGTGTAAGCTATAATTCCAGAACAAGCTGGAAAAAAAGTGCGTTCAAGGACCGGAATTGTTCAAGAAATTATAGGATGGCTACTGAAAGAAATATTATGCCACCAAAAAGGAAGACCAGGTTACAACATGGAAAATGCTCATGTTATGACATTGTATGAAAAAGCAGAATAGAAAATTGTATGTAGACCACAGTCTGCAAAAATAAAGATGCACAGGAATAGGGCTGAGAAGAAAATGGGAATATTGCAGTGTGCTGGCTCAGTGAGGTTCTGGATGAATTTTTACATTCTATTTAAAGTTACAACATTTTTGTAACACTTTTATAAAAACGGGTAGAAAAGGGGAAGAGTATCCTTGGCTGCCCCTCTGACCCTTTCAAGTGTTTAAGTTGAAATTTGAAAAAAAAATGACTTCTATTGTCCTGACTTAGCTTTAAGGTTTCAAAAGAAGACCATGTTAAGATGGCCACTTTGTTTCAGGCTCTTGACTCACAGATAGGACAAAGACTTTATCAGCATATTAGAACTTTAATCCAGTTCAGTAAATTGTGCATGTCATGTTAGTAAGTTTACTGGAGAAATTGTGTGTAGTCTGTTGATTATACATAATCATAAAAAACATAAAATGTAGTTCCTGCCCTTGGGGGATTTACATTCTGGTTAGGGGAGAAACAAACATGAGACCTTAAATTGAGCATGGTTCTTAGTTGCAGACAACAGAAACCACACCAGCTAGAGGGGTATGTTTACACAGGGCATTAAGGAGCTCACAGACTTCCAGGAGGACTGGAGAACCAAGCTCAAGGACCACATAGCTAAGAGCCATGCAGCTGTGAGAAATGCCCAATTGTATTGCTCTATTGGAAATAAACTGCCCCATCGCTTGGCTCCTAAGATAACAGGGATGTGATAGTACAGCCCCCAAAGAACCAAATCTATCACTGTACCTTCTGAAGATTCTCTCTACCTGTGGCCACCACCTCACTTTTATGATGTCTGGCTTGGTGGAACCTAATCCAACCTGCAAGGGAGTCTGGGAAATGCCATTTTTAGCCTTCCAGATTCTATGGTACAGGAGCTGAGTGAGTCAGTCTGGATAATGTACCACAAACATCATGATCCATACATCATCCATGCATTGAACTTCTACTTTCTAGGCCCAGTAGGACTTAGGGGTCCAAAAAGGTTTCAAGTGCGATCTTTGCCTTTGAGTCAAGACTGGACCAAAAGTGGGTACACTTTTAAGATGACTGACCATATGTGGGCCGAGTGCCATTGAGTCACAGACACAGCCAAGAGGATGGGCTCTGTGGGCCGTGGAGGGCAGCAATGGTTTCTGAGCAGAGGGGCAGCCTGAAATGCACCTTGAAGAATGACTGGGCTTTAGCTTCATGCCAAGGAAAAGGAGGAGAAAGGGCATTTCTGCCTGTGGTGGTGATTCCATGCACAGTTCTCCCTCCTCCACTAGCTGTGCATGACCTTGGGCAAGTCACTTTCTACATCTAAGATTATGGTAGACAGAATAATAGCCCCTCAAAGATGTCCACATCCTACTCCCCAAAACCTATGAATGTGTTATTTTACATGGCAAAAGGGACTTTGCAGGTGTGATTGAGCTAAAAATCTTGAAGTGGGAGATTATCCTGGGTGATCCAAATGGGTTTAATCTAATCACACGAGTCCTTATAAAGGGAAAAGGGAGGCAGGAAAGTTAGAGTTAGAGAAGGAGACATGACAACAGAAGCAGAGGTGAGAGAAAGATATGAAAATGCTATGCTGCTGGGCTTGAATACGAAGGGGTCACAAGCCAAGAAATGCTGGTGGCCTCTAGAAGATGGAAAAGGCAAAGAAACAGATCCTCCCCTTGTAGCCTCCAGAAGGAATGCAGCCCTGCTAACACCTTGAGTTTCGGACTCCTTGACTCTAGAACTGTAAGAGAATAATAGGAAATGAATACAGGGACCCAGGTCCCTCATCTGAAGAATGACAATGTTGGTCCAAGACAACAAGTCTCTAAGTGTGGGCTCAGACCTGACCCAAAAGTCCACGACCTTTCTTTGGCTGTAATAGGAGAGGAGCATTGTGTAAGTTAGAGTTGCATTTGGCTGCACATAACAGAAACCCACCCACCCAGACAGAGTTAACTTTTTCTCATATATCAAGAAGCCGAGAGGAAGACAGCCTGGGCAGGCACAACAGCTCCAAGGACCATCAAGAAATAGGCCACTTCCATCTTCTGCTCCACCATCCTTAGCATATGACTTTCACCCTCATGCTCTCAAGGTGCCTGCTGCACCCTCAGGCATTACATCTGCATTTCAGGCAAGAAAAAGGGAAGGAAAATGGAAAAGGATCTGTGACAGCTGGGTCTTGCCCTTTATACCAGGAAAAACAAAAGCTATCCCAGAATCCTGACCCAATAGATTCTTGTTTTATCTTTTGGGCCAGAGCTTGTCAAGTGGCAGATTAACACTCCGGTGTGCAGGGATGCATATTTCATCAACAAAGCTTGGGCCTCTTGCATTTCCAATAACAAGTCTACAAATCATGTCTGAATTTCAGCTTAAACATGAATCCTTCCAATCTTCTATTGCTATAGTAGGTGTGTGTATAATCCTTCCAGATTTGCTTGTATTAGCTGGGGCTCTGGTTGCCAGTGACAGAAACCCAATTTCAAATAAATGGCTTAAATTTAAAAGGAATTTATTGGCTCATGTAACCAGTCCAGCAATTGATGGCTTCAGGCATGGCTGGTTCTGAGGCTCCAATGGTGGCATTCTGGGCTCTCTGACTCACCATTTCTTGGCTCTGCCCCACTCTGTGGGTTGACTTCCTTCTCTTTCAGTGTGGCTGAGCTCCCTCTAGGCAATTGGGACAGAGAGCTGTGGCAGTTCCAGGCTCACAGAGTCCCAGGTAAACCACATGGAAAAGAACTTCTTCCTTAACTTGATCTGATAGTTCCATTAAGGACTCTGACTGGCCCTCATGTCTGTGTTCAGAGGGAAGTGGTCTGTGATGATCCAGCCTGGCTTAGGTGCCAGAGAGGGACACTTGTATATTCTCACCATGACCACATGGAGTGGGGGAGCAGAAGCCCCCAGCAACAAGCAGGGCATCGTAACAAGAGTATTATGGTCTGAAAGTTTGGGCTCCCATAGAATCCATGTGTTGAAATCGTAACCCTTAAGGCAATGGTGGTAGGAGGTAGGGCCTTTGGGAGGTGATTAGGTCATGAGGGTGGAGCCCTCACAAATGGGATTAGTGCCCTTATAAGAGAACCCAGAGAGCTAGCTTGTTCCTTCCACCATGTGACAACACAGTGAGAAGTTAGCAGTCTGCAATCTGGAAGAGGGCTCCCCCCTCAGAATCTGAACATGCTGGCACCCTGATCTGGGACTTCCAGCCTCCAGAACCATAAGCAATAAATTCTGTTGTTTATAAGCCACTCATTCTATGGTATTTTGTTTCAGCAGCCCAAATAGACAAAGAGAAAGAGAAAGAAGGAAGTAAAACTGTGCAGGCAAAGTTAGCTGGTGCCTACTACCCACAGGGACTCTTTGTTCTCACCAAAGTCTGTCTTCCCTGGAAAGTGACACAAGACCAAGTGAGGCCTACGTGGGCCAAGGGGTCTTCTGTTTTACTGAGATGGGTCATAGTGAAAAAAAGTAGAGATCCCTTGATCTAGAAGTGCCTCTCCAGCTTTAGTGTGCATTAGAATCACCTGCGGGGCTTATTAAGCAAAGTAAGTCAGAGAAAGGTAAATATCATATGATGTTGCTTATAGGTGGAATGTAAAAAAAAAAGATACAAATTGTATTTACAAACCAGAAATAGACTCATAGACATAGAAAACAAACCATGGTTACCAAAGGGGAAAGGAGGGGATATATTAGGAGTTTGGGATTAACAGATACACATTACTATATATAAAATAGATAAACAACAAGGACCTACTGTATAGCACAGGAACTGTATTCAATTTCTTGTCATAAGCTACAATGGAAAAGAATCTAAAAATACATGTATTTATGTATATATATGTGTATAGAACTGAATTACTTTGCTACACCTGAAACTAACATTATAGATCAACTACACTTCAAAAAAAATAAAATAAAATAAAGAACATGAAACAACAAACAAACACAGGTTTAGATTCAGGAGGCCTGGGATGGGCTGGTGAACCTGCGTTTCTGACAGGCTCCCAGGCAATACTGATGCTGTTGCTGTCTGGATAAGGACCAGTGTTTCTCGAATTTTAAGGTGCATGTGAATTACCTGGAGACTTTATTAAAATGCATATTCTGATTGAGTAGGTCTGGGGTGAAACCTGAGATTCTGCATTTCTAACGTGCCTTCAGGTAGGCTGCTAGGGCTGGTCCACAGACCTTCCTTTAAGTAACCAGAGTCTAGATTCTAGACTCCAGAATGACCTCTCATGCCTCTGGCAGCTCTGATAGTCTATGACCCTGTGATTTTTTTATTTCCTAAAAAGAGATCACTTTGCAGGGGAACAGCATGTTCACAATATTGCTGGCATATGTGCATGTTGTTAATAGAGGTGCTGATTGTCCCGGTTCTAAATTTTGCTCCCGGCTGGCTTCTTCCCTCCTTCCTGCGGCTGCAGCACGGTCTCCAAGCAGACAATGCGGGGAGGCTCAGGATCTCTGCTCAAGTGCTTCTGAGTAACCTGAGCAAAGGTTTGTGGGCAAGGATACGAGTGATGATTTCCTGGGACTTCCATTTTCCTTCGGCCTTTCTTTGGCCATGGAGCCAGCTGTTCCCTGTTCATATAAAGAGTGGGGAGTTGGCAGCTTTCAATCGGTTTGCTGAATTAGGAGGATCTGGCCTCAAACCATCAGCACACTCCCATGAGACACTTTTTATTTACAAAGATGTGGGCAGGGGTAAGGGAAAGCTGCAAAGAACTTGTACTCGGAGGCTAGCAACAGCAGAACCTTTACCTGAGTTCTTACTACAACCATGTAAGACCTACAGCTGCATGAGAGCTGTGGCTTCTGGTATAGGAACGTGGCTGCTGACCTGTAGCTGGGTGGAGGGAAGTAAGTAGCCACTTTCCTCCCATCTCTTCTGTCCCTGCAGTTTTCTTTTGCAAAGAGCGTGGTCACCCAGTATAAGAGCATAAGGTTGTTCCACAAATGCATGGGATTTTCCCTAAGGAAGTTGGAGCCATTGTAAAACCATACCTACATCTAAACATTTCTAGATCTTATTCTTATTTTCAACTTAGCCTGCACCACCTCTTAAGGTGGGGGGTTTCCAGTCTATCTTAATCAGACTGGGGAGCCTTGGGTTTATGCTGTTGGGCCACAGTTTATTCCTTTCAACTCTTCAACATGCGAAGCACCAGGTGCTAACAGGCTCAAAGACAAATGCTGTGTAGCCCTGGCTTCAGGACTGTCTGAGGACCAGGCATTTTCTATCCCACACAGTGGGATAAAGGCTATGGCAGTTAGGGAACTTTGACCCCAGCTAACTGAATTTCAGAACTGGGGAGGGAGGCAAGGGGAAAGTTGGGAAGGTCATAAGGCAATTTACAGAATCAAAGGAAATGCTCAGCAACCAGACCTCAGAAAGTACCAGAACCATGGGCTCCAGGAGTGGGAAATGGCCGATGATTTCTTTCAGGCATTGTTACTAGATGAGGCAGCCAACAGCCTCAGGCCAGTGTCAGTCACTCTGCTTCAGATTTGCTAAGGGGGGGGGCCTGATTGGTCCTGCAGGAGGCCACTCCCACCCGAGGCCCTTGACTGGCAGTCCCACCACTACTGCACATAAGGGGGATATCTGAGCAAAGTAAAACTACCAGTCCCAGGAAAGGGGGTGAGGATGCCGATCCAGCAAAAGCAAGAGAAGTCCATCCAAGCCAGATGGAAGCCTGTGGGAAGGAGCACCCGGCTCAGCCTGGACAGTCAGGGAAGGCCTCACAGAAGAAACAGAACTTGAACAGAGGAGTCTTGAAGATGAAAGGAGGTTCCCAGAAGGGCATGGGACAAAGAGAGCATTGCTGAAATGACATGTACACAGGTCTGAGAGTGAGTTCTACCCAGGGCTCTTCCAACTGCCAGGATTAGAATGCCCCTCGGAGGTGTGTGGTGGTTAGTTTCATGTATCAACTCAGCTGGGCCATAGGTCAAATGTTATTCTGAATATATCTGTGAGGGTGTTTTGGGTGTAACTAACATTTAAACTGGCAGACTGAGCAAAGCAGATTGTCCTCCCTAATGTGGGTGGGCCTTATCCAATCAGTTGAAGGCATGAAATGACCAAAATGGCTAACCTTCCTCTGAGTAGGAGAGTTCTTCTTGCCTGACAGCCTTCAAACTGGGACAATGACCCCCCCATCCCCTGCCCCCTGCTTTTCAAGTCAAATTGGAACATTGGCTGGCTCTTCCTGGGCTTTGAGCCTGCCAGCTCACCCAGATCTTGGGACTTGCCTGTCTTCATAATTGCATGAGCCAATTCCTTTTTAAAAAATAATCCCTTTGTATCCATCTCCATTTCCAGTTCCATCTCCATCTCTATCTCTATATCCTTTTGACCCATTTTCCTTGTCCATTGAGCTCAAATACCCACCACTGGCAGGAAATATGCTCCGAGGGCTTGATTCCAACTCCTGGGAGAGGGATTTGACTGGTCCAGCTCAGCTGGTTAAGCTGGCTGCATAAGGCAGCCCAAGGAATAGGCTAGCCCATGGGTCAGGTGTCTATCCTTCCCACACCCTCCACCCAGCCCACTACCCACTCACCAGCATCCAGGGGTTGGCCAGGGTCTCTGAGAAGGGAGCATGCATGGGCAGGGGACCCACACACATCTCAACCAGAACACAGCCTGTCCAGGGACCAAGGCTGAATAGACAGCTGGTTAGATAGTCAAGAGCCTTGCATTCAGTGCTAACACCTTTAGTCTTTACCCCACAAACCACAGTAGCCATGGAAACACTCAGTGAATCAGGTGCACAGTGGGGATGGCAGACTGCTGACCCACAGACCTGTTTCTGATAGCCTGTTTTTCAACATTTTGAATTAGTTACCAGCTTGAAAACTTTGGCGATGTCACATAAGAACTCAGATTTCCAATTTCTTTGGGGCAATAGAGAGATCTGGCAGGACTGATCAGCCTTCCTGCAGGGTCACTGTGCACCGGGTGGAAGAGAAGCAGCCCCTCGAGTGGAATGAGGCCACTTCAGCCTGCCAGGGCCCTCAGCCAGCTGGCCTGCTCATGGAGGCCAAGGGCTGGAGTTTGCATACCTAAGTGAGGTGAAAAGCCTGCAGGCAGCCAGGCAAGGAGAACAGAGAAGAGAAGATTGAAGGCATGAAATCTGGGCACAGATGTGGGGACCAGAGGACTTTGTCACCTGCCTTGCAGGAGATCATCCAAGAATGATGGATCATATAGATCTTCATTCAACCAGGAAGCAGGTAGTTCATACACTTGCCAAGTCCTGCCTTGCTCTCTTGTCTGTATTCTGCACGTGCCTCTCTTTGGAACAGAGCGTGAATGTGACATGCAATGCTCAGGGTCAGAAAGAGCCCAGAAAAAGCCTGTATTCTGTCCTGACTCCTCTTGGCCTTGTCCTTCACCAAGTCCCTCCTCACATGGCCTCAGCTGGTCACTTGGCATTTTTTTCCCCATTCTCTTTCTCCCAGTGGCAAGTTTCTACTTTTCCAGATGCAATTTGGCTTGCCTGGCAATTCCCTCCTCTTGGACTCCTCCTGGGAGTATCTTATAATGTTAGGAAACACTGAACACAAGAGCTTCCAAAACTGGATCCCAAAACCAGCACCACAGTATCCTCCCAGGCAGTGCTTGGGCTCAGTAATTTTCTCTGACGTCCTCTCCTTTATCCTGGATGTACGTAACTTTGAAGGAAAGCCATTTGATAAATATCTGCAACTGGATTTCACCTTGGGGCAGGAATGTGACTTCCTTGATAAGAACCTTGCTGAACCAGGCCCTGAGATCTCGCTTCCTGGTTCAAGTCTCAGCTTCATCACTTCCTAGCTCTGGGATCGTGGGCAAGTTACTTTAGCTCTCTGAGCTTGGTTTTCACGACAGTCAATTAGGGATATAATAGTGCCTGCTTCGTAGGGTCATAAGGAGGGTTAAATGAAGTAACACCAAATAAGCAAAAGGCTTAGCCAAGTGCCTGGTCCAGAGCAAGTGCCCAAGGAAGAACAGCTCTGATTGTTATTACTAATTGTCATTATCAGGATCAACTGACATGTATTCTACGTATCAATACTGCCCCCATTGCTTTATCACCTTCTCTGATGCTTCCTCCACATTTCTGAAATAAAGAAGTTGATTATTTTTTTAACCTGTTGATTTCCAAAAAGGAGTACTGATTTCTTAAAGCAAAATGTATTGCGTAAGCATTTCAATTTTGGTTGCAGTCTGGGGACGGGTGGGAAGTCTCCACTTTGAGCTTTCACAAATCAAAGTCTCTGAAGTAGGTTTTTAAAAGGAATATTTGCTCTGCTTGGCAGCCAGAGTTCAAAGCCCTGGTGGGAAATGGTAAATGCTAGCCTTTAATTGTAAATGAACTCTCCAGCAACAAGGGGTATAAAGTCAAGCAAACATTTAACAACTGATCCTGCTGCTATCAGTAAGTAGTATCCTTTAAAAAGCCAGTGCCTCCCCACTCCCGTTCTGCAGACCATTTTTTGAGTTGAAGAAGTACATCTTGGGGAGAGCTGGCTGAGGTCAGGACTAATGGAGATGCTCACACAGCTACACGTGGTTAACTTCTCTCCTCTGTCACCAAGCTGTGCCTTATGAAGCTGTCTCTTTGGCATCTATGTTCTACCCCATGGGCTGGCCCAAACTACAGGGTGTTACCTGGAGAATTTAAGTTGTATTTTATTTCAGGAACATAAGATTTTATCTAGGGTACTTTAACGCTGCTCATAATACTGCTCTCCCTCTGCATAAACTGTAAATTCTTTCCATTGTTAACTCTGGTCATGGCTCAGGCAGCATCTCCTCAAGTCTGTGCTGGAATTATAGGCCACTTTGTTTGTGGAATAGCACAGGAAGCTTGGCACCATTGATTTGCATCAGTGCCTCCGGAATAGCCTTTGCCTTCTCCTTTAAGATACTATCTAAACTGTGAAATTCATTAAATAGCCCCAGAAATGGATCAGGTTATTTAACACAACATCCCTAATGGCGCAATATCTCAGCTGTCTGCACTGATAGTGAACATTGTCTTGGATAGTGTTATCAGCCCAGGACACCCGCTATGAATATTGATCCCCAGCTTGTTACAGCCATCACTTGCCATCAGGACAGGTCAGGGATGGAACCCACCTAGCATCAAAGCAATTTAAAGACAGCACTCAGGCGGAATTTTAATGCCCACACTGAAAACACAAATCAGCTCCATGCAGGGGGAAGGTGGCTTGCTGGATATGGATGTGGATCACTTACTACATAGGAACCCCTTGTGTATAAATACACATGGTAGATATGGATATATTTATCATATAGGAAGCACTTGTGGATAAATACAGCCGAGAGGACATTATCGAGTCAACACGCCACCAAATTGTTCCTACAGGAAGTCTCACTGCCTTCTGGTCATTTACAAAGCAGGTGGCCAGAAAAACAATTCCCTAAGGCAGCCCCTCTTCTCACCAAATTGAAGGATTTAGCCTGTTCTTTGGGTGGGGTGTTTCTCTTTAAGTTGGGTGAGTAAGAGGATGCATTTCTATTCCTTCAGTATTGATGGGAGACACTGTGATGTTTCCTGTGTCATCTGTCTCCAGGAGCCAAGTATTGAGTGCAAGGGTTCACATGAGCTTGTCCTGCACTGAACACACATATCAGAAATATAGGAAAAATAAAGGACAATGGGGGAAAAAGATAATTAATAGAGGGAGCTCTTAAAGATTCACAGTCTTAAAGCCATGGGCCTTATGTGGTCTTGACTTTCCAATTTTTGCTTCTCTTTCTGCTCCCTTTCCCCCTATATTTAATACCTGTGGACCTCAAAGGACAGATGATTCATATTAAACAAAGTTTTTGGAGACAATTGATAAAGTGAAATGAAAATGACCCGGGTTTGGGCTGCCCTTTGACTGTGCCTTCCCTGTCCCCCTGGGTGGGAGTATGGGGTGCCCCCGGGAATACCAGCTCACCTTCCCGTGGAAGTGGCCTTGATATTTCTTACAGGAGAACAGATAAGAGAGGGGCCATGGGAAGCCAGAAATGTCCACCTGGAGCTACCTTAAAGAGGTCTATTTCTAGCTACCCTGAAGAATCTAAATGAGAAAACATGAATGTGGTGGGGAAAAGTAAAGGAGGGCTGGGATCAGTGGGGAGGGAGGGAGAGAGAATGAAAAGAAAGATTAAAAAAAAAAAAGTCAAGTGAGAACTGGGTGAGAAAGAGTTGTCAAAACAAAAAATAAAGTACCCTATCTGTGATCTGGAAGGTCCTGTGATTTGCAATCCAGGTTCCTGGGTGGGTATCACTGTTTAGAGCCACCACGACTTTCTCTGGTTTTGACAAGTTGTGCACTCCCTCTGGTGGGAGGTGGTCCGGGGGCTTGGGCAGAGCACTTCCTTTCTTGATTTCCTTTTAAAGCACAATCCATCTCGTCTTTAGGACTGGAGCTGGCATGAATTTCGGCAGGGCTTTAAAGTCCCCAGGGAATACAGTAGCTGCCTCTGGGAGAGGTCCCAAGGTTTGAATAAAAAAAGCTCCCAGGAGCTGGCCCTTGAGGTCTTCTCATCTATAACAGATGGGATTAGCCGCGCCCCCCCCCCGCCCCCTGCACTTTAATGAGAAGGGTTCTCCTCCCCTTCCTACTCCTACCTGCTTCGACAATGTTAATTGCCAAGTCATTGTTTGGAAACCCCATGGGGCAGGGAAGAAAGGAACAGCAGCCTTAGAGGTGGTTCTAGGCAGAGGGGTGGGAGAAGCCTCAGAATTTGCCGCTGAGATAAATGCTTAGCGCTTACAGAATGCTCCCCAAGTGACAAAAGGGAAAAAGAAACGTTAAGAAGGGCGTGGCAGGTGGAAGCTTCCCCAAGGACTGATGTGCACTATCCCACCAGACTTGGTGGGCAGGTAGAAGCCGATTCAATCATCTCTGTTCTCTGACCTTAAATCCAAACCAGATAAGCACCTTTTAACCTTTTTTCTTTTTAGGTCAAGTGGGAGGGTGGGTGTCAAAATGCAAGATTCCCAGGGACCCAATATTTGTTGCAAATGATCAAATCTGTGACTCTGAAGAATGCCTGAAGGGCACCTGGGATTGAGCTTGGTGTCTCCCCAGGCCGGGGCTGCCACCCTCAGCTGGCTCACCCGCCCTCACCAGGGCTTCTCACCTGGCTGTGAGACCCCAACCTGCCAAGGTTTCCAAAGCGGTGAGGCATTTTGGCAGGGGCTCAGACATCTCTCCAAAACCCTTGCTGCTCCCTGACCTAGCTAGGCTCCAGGATGGAAGGGAAAGCCTCTGACGCAGTGCAGGACTTTCGCTATTTCCTAGGGAGCAGAACGTACTAAAAAGAGTATTGGTCCGAGAAAGGAGACCTGGGTTCGAATCCTGACTCTTACAAGACACCAACCAACAGTGACCCTGGGCAATGGCACTTATCTCACTTCTTATCTTTGAACCTTAGTTTACTCTTCTTAAAACGGGGCCAATAGTCCTGTCAGGCCACGCCCACTTCACAGGGATGCTTAGAGGGTCAAACGAGATCGTGCAAACCGATGAGCTTTGTAAACTGCGAGAACACGAGAGCTTTTAAATCCGAGGTGACCAGGTCTGAGGCTACTACTGTGATTCACTGGCGGGGCATAAGTTCTGAACGTTACCTTGAAGTAATCACTGCTGGCCTCAGTCGCATCCCCAGTCAAAGGCGGGTGCACTGCGGGAGGCGAGAAATCCAAGCACAAGTCAGAGTGCGTGTGTTGGGGGAATCTCCCAATGAAGGCGTTCGGACGTCCCTCCCTCGCGCACCCTGACTCCCGGCAGGTTGGGAGGAGGCGCGCGTAGCCGGCGGCGCTGTCCGGACGGGCGCGCGCACCGGGCGCAGCAAGGCGCCCCCTCGCCTTGGCAAGAGGGCCCCGCAAGGCGCGGGGCAGTCTTGGGGCTGCTGTGGGAGCGCCTTGCACGTGGAGGGGACCTGGGTAGTGCAAGTGCCAATCCGCGCGCAGCACCACCGTGGCTCTCTCCCCGCTCCGCCTCCAAGCCCCCCTCCCCAGCTTCACTTAGCCGCCTCGACCCTCCTAGCGGCTGAGAGTTGCTGCCGAGTCACAGGCGAAGGCAAGCCTGAGCGCGGCCATCCCGTACCCCGCGCCGCCGGCCTCCGGCCTGCGGGCGGCGGGCATGCTGGCATGGCAGGACGGCGGGGCCAAGGCGGCTCCTTCCCACCACAAGATCTCCTTCTCCGTTCTGGACATCCTGGATCCTCAGAAATTTACCCGCGCTGCGCTCCCGGCCATGCGCCCTACTCCCCTGGAAGCCAAGAAAAGTTTGGCAGAGGCCGAAGCGGGGAACGACGCCAGCCAGGGGGACCCGGCCGGGCAGCGAGAGATGCCTGGTAAGGATGCGAATTGGCTCCCAGCCCTGAAAAGCCCCAGCCTAGATGATGCAATGGTAAGGCGGGGGATTGGGGGGACAGCTGTGGACCGGTGAGTAGCCCTTAGAGGCATCTTCCCCAACGCGAGAAGGCGCATAGGACGAGTCGTGAAGTGCAGCCCCTGTCTCGTAATTAAGCTGAGGTTAAAAAGAAGGCCCCTAGCATCACGGGTCAGGGATTTACCACCAAAGCCTGTCCCTGCTCACCTGCTAAGCGAGTAAGCAGTCCAGCTCTGATTTACTCTGAGTGGAAACTAATAGTTACACAGCGCCCACCTTATCCAGGCTCATTCATTTATTGGGCATGTAATGCGCCTGCCACATTCCAGGACCTGGGCTAGAGACTGGGATGAAAGTCATGAAAAACTTCAGAACCTGCGCGGTAGACAGCATCATCTCCACTTTCCGGATCAGGGGGCTGAGGCTAAATCATGTGTCCAGGGTCTTAGTAGGCGGTGAGGTCCGTTTTAGAAACCCAGTGACCACTTCCAACCATCCAAATACAGTTGTAGAGACTCCGCCCTACATGCTCACTCGCCCCAGATCCTGTCTTCGACTAGGCTGGGGTTGGGGTAGGTGGGGTGGGGTGATGGGATGCTTTTGGTCCTTTCTCCTGGAAACCCTTTTTGACTTAACTCCTAACTTCGGTGGACACCTGATGAGGGGTCCAGGAAAGTTTGTGCCTGAAAGGAAGGACAAAAGATAGCAGGACTCAAGCTGGATAAGGCACGAAGTTCCCTGGAGGGACGCCAAAGGTCAGAGGCACAGATCTGGGAGAGGCTTGATGTCTCAGACTCCCGCCCCGCTCACTTCTCCTCCCCAAGTTTTGTGCTGATTGTCTGGGGCTCTTGGCGCCTCTGGCGGCTGGGCTTGGGCCTGGATGGTCCGCCTGGTAATTGTTCGGATCGCCCCTCGCAGGGGCTGAGCTCCCCTTCCCCCACCCCCATGATCGATATTCTATTACTGGCGCCTGCATATCTCCTGCCCGCAGCTTGCAGGTGCCGACTTCAAACCCCCTTTCCCTGTCTGATCCTAATATTGTTCGATTAAAACTTACCTTTAATAGATGACATCTATCGATCCGGCCCCGCACAAATCTGAAACTCTATTAACACGGCAGGAGAGAGAAGATGGGAAAGAGAGAATTTCACTTTAAAAGAGAGGAGGGGGCGCTTAATAACTTCATTTTTAATTGCTAGGAGTTCCAGGCCAAAATAGGCTTCTAGGGGCTGGGAGATACAGCCCTAAACGCACTTGACATCTTGATGCCTTAAGGTACAACGATACTGTAAGGTTGTCCAACCTTATGGTAGTTATTTTTTCTTAATGCGGGGTGTCATTCATTCATTCATTCAAAATACACTTCTTAGACGTCTACTACGTGGCAGATGAGTAAAGGGACACTGCACCCCTAAACCCCAACTCCTGGGAAGGACTTGAAACTCTATGCGGTCCTGGGGATCGGGGTGGGGGTGGTATCGGGTAGCGGGGAGAAGGGCAAAGCTGAGGTCTGGATTGGGGAGAGAGCTGCATGCTCTGAGGAGGATAAGGAAAGGTCTGTGGACCCGGACGGGCCGGGTCGTTCAGGGCTCCTGATCACGGTCCCCTTCTCCTCTAGACGCTGCGGGCCGAGGCGCGGGCGCGGCGTCCCCCCTGGAGGGCTCAGAGGCGGAGGACGCGGAGGAGGAGGAGGAGGAGGAGGACGTGGAGGACGTCGGGAGGCGGCGGCCGCAGCGGGCCGCGTGCCTGCAGGCGGGCCCCGCGCGCTCCCCCGAGGCGCGGGCCGAGGCACTGGCGGCGGCGGAGCGCAGCACGTGCGGCCTCGCGGCCTCCCCAGGCTCGCCCGGCTCCCCACGGCCCCGGCGCCGGCGGGCCGAGCCCAGCTGCGCCAAGCCGCGGCGCGCGCGCACCGCCTTCACCTACGAGCAGCTTGTGGCCTTGGAGAACAAGTTCCGGGCCACGCGCTACCTGTCTGTGTGCGAGCGCCTGAACCTCGCGCTGTCGCTCAGCCTCACTGAGACGCAGGTCAAAATTTGGTTCCAGAACCGCAGGACCAAGTGGAAGAAGCAAAACCCCGGCGCCGAGGGCGCGGCGCAGGTGGGAGGTGGCGCGCCCCAACCCGGAGCGCCCGGGGCTGCGGCTGGGGCGGGCGGCAGCGGCGCGGGGGGCAGTCCGGGTCCGCCCGGCCCGGGCGCGCTGCCTTTCCAGACTTTCCCCTCCTTCTCCACGGCAAGCGTCCTCTTCCCCACCGCCACCTCCTTCCCACTGACGGCCGCCGCCGCCTCCGGGGGCTCCTTCGCGCCGTTCCTCGGGCCCTCCTACTTGACCCCTTTCTACGCCCCGCATCTGTGAACCCGGAGCCCCTCGGGCCCAACTTCGTCAGGACTCACGAGTGACTGGAGTGGACTTGTGGTCCCCACCCCGCGGAGCGGCACCGATGCGCAGGGACCGCCCCCTCCCGGTGCGCGGGTGTCTGCACGGCCCTTCCATTCCAAACTGCCAGGAGGCGCCGCCAGAGGGCCGGGAGAGGCCGCCCGCCGACTCCCAGCCGCGCGGAACCCCCGAATCCACGCGGTCCATGAAAGGGGGCCAACGATCTGCCATCTTTACGTGTCCAGAGACTGAGGCTGTACTCAAATCTTCCCGTTTATGGACCTTGTTCTTCACTTTTGGTCAGGCTTAATTCCGTTCAAGGGCTTTTTGAGCGCCTGGGTATTCCTCGCGGGGCTCACAGAGCGGCGGGGATGGAGGCATCCGGAGCCAAGCCCTACCCTCCAGTTGCTCAAACCTAGGATGTAATTTTCAAAGATTTTGGCTCACTCAGAGGGTAAGGCGCTTTCCCTTCTCAAAGCTGACTGTTTCCCATTTCATATTTGATTATTGGCCCAAACCCAGCGATTCCTCCCAAATACTGAACAAAGTTGGAGAGAGCTGAGTCTGTGAACCACACTGCCGCCGTAAAATGGACTATTTTTTAAATGCATAAAACTCTACATTTTTAGATCTTCATTTAAGATTCGGACTTGAGCGCAATTCTTGTTCCAAGCAGTCTCCACAGGCTATTCCTGAGAAAATGGGTACCTTATTTTTCTGAGAAGACCAGAAATTCGTGCTGGGAAATGCAACACCAATATAGCTACACTTGCCTGCTACTGAAGTAGTTCAGCACCACTGCAAGTTTTGAGAGCAGCTTTGACAAACCACGGCAGTGGCCCCAAAGGCATAAAAATGATTAACAAAGGGACCAATGGCTCAGCTAAAATCTTGAGGTCTGTGCATGAGACTGCCCATCTTGATTTGCAGTATTTGATCCTGTAAAACTTCAGTCCTGGCTAATGTCTCTGTCCCGGTAAGTCCTAGGCTTTCAACAGTGATCAAAGCTGGGGGAGAGTTAGCTTCTCCAGCACACATGGCAGTCATGAATTGGACTTTTATTTCTTTTTTTTATATAAGCACAAACTCAACATTATTAGAGCTTCATCTAAGATTCTGACTTGAAAGATACTCTGTTCCACACAGACTCTCCATGATGGTATGGTGAACAAGCAAAAGGTTGTAAGGGGCTGTGAAAGAAATAATTATTGGATGTAACAAGCTACCATGGAAGTAAAAAGCATTTTCATAATTGATTCAACTGCAAGAACTTACTATATGGACTTGAATTCTGCTAATTGTATTATCTCCCTGAAGAATTAGTTCTATAAAATTCTCTTGCCAGCTTTGTTTGGAATACGATTCCTTTAGTTTTTTTATGTAAAATGATTTGCAGCCCATATCTCAGAAACCCAGACGTATGTTTCACTCTCACCTTTATTTGATGACTTGAGGCCCGGTAATATCTATATGGATACCATATTCCTTGCTATTTCTTGGCATCCCATGTCATTAATAGTTAAATTTAATGACCAATGGCTTCTTATAAAGTAAAAGCACACTGTTTGGTATTATGAACTTGAAATAGCTACTTGTATTATTAGGATGAGAAAATACCCTCCCTTTCTTACAAATTAAATGCAGACTTCATATTCATGTGACTCTCATAAGATCTGAGAATATGTATTATTTAATTATAATTTATTAATTAGACTCTTTTCCCTCTAGTCTAGAGAAGAAAAGTGTCCCCAAACAAGGCATTATAATTTTCTAAAAGACAACGGATGCCAGATGTAGTAGAAAATATTATTCACTTTGCATGTTGATAAACACTCCCTCAGTGACTATTCCTTGGTTTCTCAAAAGCAACATTCCACGTTATCATGAACAGGCAATTCAAGTGCACAGAGGCAAGATATGTAACAAAGAAGCCGAATTTCTGTAAGACATGGGAAACATTCCATTCCTCTCAGATACCAGAATCCAGAAGACTCCAGTTGAAGAGAGGAACTAGGGAGGGAGGTGGGAGGCTTATCTGTCTGTGGACTAGCATGAAGTTCTGTAATTCCTGACCTTTCTTGTTTCTACACGTTTTAACGAGTAATGCTCGAAGTATGTGACTTTGGACTTCTGCTGCTTTAAAAGGCTCAGTGGCTTTCCAACCAAATCCTGACACTCAGTCTATTGACGTGTTTGTCTAATAAATTTTGTTTGTAATAATTTCTGGCTATTTCCTGTCCTCCATTAGCGAACCTTTTAAATAATTATATACTAGTCAGAGGTTGTATGCATGTATCCCCTCACCCCCCCCCCCGACCCCCACAGCTAGCCTTGAGGGTATTTCTACTCTAACGCTACTTTCTTAAGTCATCCTTTTCAGACCCTTGCTAGAAACACACACAGTGGTTCCATTTGTAGGCAGTATACACAAACACATTTAGGGCCATTTTTCATAGCAAAAGCAAAGCATCTTTACAGAATTTTAATTAGGGGCTACAAATTAAATCAACACCAGATTTCTAGGACATTAACTTCTAGCTTTACTTTACACGTTCTTAATACCCCATAAAGGCTCTTGCAGATAAATTTTCAGACTTGGGGCATCCACTGGTCATAAATTTTTGATGTTAAAAATGACCATTTTAGATTCCCACTTGAAACCATATAGCCAGGGAACCTCATTTAAAGGAGTGACTAGAAGTATTTCTTACATTGAGAGACCCCTATCCATTTTATGGGCACATATCAACTTAGTGTATTTGTTTTTTTAGAAATAACTCTTAGGAACCTATTTAACTAGCTTTTAAAGTTTTGAGTAGACTAACATAGAAGTGCTTCAATAAATAATAAATACATTTAAAAATGTAATTCCATCTTAGGTCAATTAAAAGGAAGCATCTAAGAGTCTACGAGGAAGTGGGAAGACACAAATTCAGATAAAGAAAAACAGGGAAAGAGAAACAGAAAGTGCCCCCTCTTCCCTCCAGCGTGAGGGAAAACGCAGAAGGAACGAGGCTGTGGAGAGAAAGGGGGAGACACTCAGTGGGAGATACCCAAAAGGGTCGCATTTGCTGCACCCAACACCTGCTGGTTCCCCTGGGCTGTGGTTTTCAAGGACTACAGGTAAGGTCCCTGTCCCCTGAGTGGCTGGGTTCAAAGCCACCTCCACCCCTCAGTCGATATGTGAACTTGGCAAGTTCCCCAGTGTCTCGGGCTCAGTTTCCTTACCATAGTGTACGGCTCAGAGGACTGAAGAGAGGACTAAACGTGAGCTTGTGTGGGAGGCACTTAGCTTAGTGCCTGACACAATAAGGTAGTTATTATCCCAGCTGAAGCTGCAAAGGATACTGAAGATGCTGAACGTAGCCCAACCACCTCCTTTACAAAACTTTTATGGCAGTGTAATAAATGCAGAACTGAATATATCAGATGTGTACAGCTTGGTGTGTGTCCACAAACAGTACCCAGATCAAGAATAGAACATTGCGAGCACCCCGAGCCCCGCCCCCGTGCCACCTTCCCATATCTCCCTCCCCAAGGGTGACCACTATCCTACTTCTAACAGCATAGTAGCTAATGCCTGTTTTTTCCTTTTAATTATAAAAATTGAATCCTACGGTCTGTTCTTTTTTGTGTCCGGCTTTCTTTGTTCAGCATTATTTGTGAGTTTCGTCCATGTTGTGTATAGTTGTAGACTATTTATTCCTATTACTGTTGGCATATTACTGTAAACACCTGCCACAATTTATCTATCCACTCTACTGTTGATGGGTGATCAAATACATTTTGCCATTTTGATTAAACAGTCTTATGCATATCTTCTGGCAAATACATCTTCATGTTTCCTTTGGGAATACATCTCGGAGTGGGGTTACTGGGTATGTATAAGTCTAGCTTTAGTAGATACTGCCAATCAGTTCTCCAGTTGTTGAAATTTATGTTCTCACCTGCAATGGATTGAGTTCCTGGTGTTCCACATCCTTCTGGGATTGACCACCTTTTTTATTCCAATGATTCTATAAAGCACGTAGTGTATCACATTTGCATTCCAATGTTCATTTCCTGATGGGTAGTGATGTTTACTCTCTCTTCATATGCCTATTATTGGCCACTTGGTATCTGTTTTGGTGAAATGTAATCAGCCCTTCTGCCCACTGGTTAACTCTTTCATTTACTGGTGAAATAAACTGAGTCTAAGAGAGGAGGAGACTTGCCCAAGGTCACGCATCTGGTAAGAAAAGAGCAGAGACTGAAACCTGAGCCTAATAACCCCAGAGTTTTAAATTGTACGTGGGGCTGCCAATCATGTAAAATGTTTGGTAAAAAAAAATTGTTTTAAATGATCTGAGAGCTATTTGGCATTATGTCATTACAGGTCAAGAGTCAGTCTTGGAAAGAAAGGGCATCTGTTGTTGCTTCCTCCCTCTCCTCCTTTCTTCCTGCCACACCCTGTCCTGAGCACCCATTTTGTGCCACCAGCTGTTCTGGATGATGGGAATTTATTAAGGCAAATGATGTCCCATGCACAGGGACAATTCCAGTCTGAGTATTCCTTTCCTCTCCTACGACTCCAGTGGTTTGTGGAGTGAAAAGAGTACGGCCCTTTATTTCCTCTCTCCACCACATACTAACTCTGCAGTCTGGGGTTGGTTTCCTAAATTTTTTAAGCTTCGGAGAGGCACACAGTATGTGCTCAGTAAATGTTAAGGTTCTTCCTGCCAATGTATAAACTAGTGTATTTAGGTAACTGCAGGGCTTGGAGCTGGGCCCCAAAGCGGAAACTGCATTTTAAATAAACTACTCTCCCAGGAAGCAGCTGATCACATGGAGGGGGCCTCCTCTGCAGGACTTCCCCTGGCCAAGAATACTAGGGGCAGGAGTCAGTCTGCACAAAAAAGCTGAGTGGGCTATCTTGTAAAATTACTTATTTTAAAAAATCAATTCCCTTCTTGGGACCTATTTTCTTTTATCTGTAGTAATACATTTACAAAAGGGGCTAATGTTCTCCTTGCTTCTAAATAACCTGCAGATCATAGAAAGTAGAAGGGGCTGGATGATCTGGGGGAAACTTAGACACCACTTTCAGAAGTTCATACTCATGAGGTCTAAAATTGCCACAAATACGCAGGAAATTTTAAAATAATTGTTAAAAGGAAAGTTTCATCACTTTTTGAAAGTTCTATTCTCTCACTGATGTATTTTTTTCTAAGAGGGTCTAGTTTTGCACAGGAGGCTTTTTTTGGTACATCATCGTGGCTGACTAAGTCACTTTAAGTTCTCAGGAATTCAGGATACTTAACTCCTACACATCTCTACAGGGAGAATAAAGCTAACCAACTCTACTTCGATCGTAAAAAGCTCCTATTATCTCCAAGAAGGATTTTTTTTTTCAAATTGAAATATATTCAATTCACGTATCGTGTTAGTCTCTGGTGTACAGCATGGGGATTCAGTTACACACACATATATATTATTTTTCATTAAAGATTACTACAGGATATTGAATATAGTTCCCTGTGCTATACAGTAGGACTTTGTTATCCAAGCAAGATTTTGATGGAATGTTTTTTAAAGACGTTAAAAAAAAAAAGGTTGGGGGAGGGAAATAGCTCAGTAGAGCTGCATATTTAGCATGCACAAGGTCCTGGGTTCAATCCCCAGCACCAACATTAAAAATAAATAGATAGATAGATTAAAAAATTCAAGCTGATCTCCAATTTAAAGTTAGCTTCCTTCCATATAAGCCAATTCAGTAATTGGTAAAGAGCAGCTAATAACAACTATTCTAGAAGTAACAAAAAGACAACATGTCTTGTGTGATAAATTCATAAGCTGACTTATTAAAAATACCTTACACTTCCACTCATCTATTGATGTGCACTCAGGATTCTTCCAAATCTTGGCAATTGTAATTGGCTATAGGGTTCCCTTTTCTCCACATCCTTGCCAACATTTATTATTGGTTCCCTTTTTGATGATGGCCATTCTGACAGGTGTGAGATGATATCTCATTGTGATTTTGATTTGCATTTCCCTGATATTAGAGATGCTGAGCAACTTTCCATGTTCCTGTTGGCCACCTGCACTTCCTCTTTTGGAAAAATGTCTGTTCAGTTCTGCCCATATTTTAAATGGGTTGGTTGGTTGGTTGTTTTTAATTGAAGTACAGCTGATTTAAAATGGTGTATTAGTTTCTGGTGTACAGCATGGATGGACTTGGAGGGCATTATGCTAAGTGAAATAAGTCAGAGAAACACAAATACTGTAAGGTATCACTTACATGTGGAATCATCTAAAAAAATACAACAAACTAGTGCATATAACAGAAAAGAAACAGACTCACAGATGTAGAGAAGGAACTAGTGGTTACCAGTGGGGACAGGGGAGCAGGAGGGGCAATATAGGGATGGAGGATTAAGAGGTACAAACTATCAGGTATAAAATAAGCTACAAGGATGTGTTGTACAACATGGGGAATGTAGCCAGTATTTTATAATAACTATAAATGGAGTATAACCTTTAAAATTTGTGAATTACTATACTGTATGCTTGTAACATATAATATTGTACATCAACTATACTTTAATTTTAAAAATATGATATTGTAAAATAAATACATAAATAAATTAAAAATTAAAATTAAAAAAATGGCACTTTTAACCACACCCAGGCCATCCACAGCACAGAATACATGAGCTCATCACACAGTCTTTCCAAAGTGCTTCTCAACTTCGTGTGGCGTTTGGGTGAATTGGATCTGGGTGAGGCTTGGCCTCTATATGCAATTTTGATGTTATCGTTCCATTTCTGACAAGGTATTATCATAGCATTTTGAAGAAGGAATTTACATTCCATTCATTTCAACCATACAATAAATTTTACCTACATTAAAAAAAACCCAAAAACTTACACTGAGGTCTGCGGCGGTGTGGTCTTCATCTTGGTAGTCCCTCCCCGCCGTCGTGGGGTCTGCCCTTTGGCACCCAGCAAACTACAGAAGCAAGGACTGGCTCCTCAAAAACAAAAAACAAAACCTAATATTGAATCACACTTCTAAATCTCCCAAAATACTAGGTTTTTTTTTTAATTGTGGAAAAAATATACATAACATTGACCAGTTTAACTTATAAGTGTTTGATTTAGAGGCATTAAGCAGATTTACAATGTTCAGCAAGCACCACCTCTATCCAGTTCCAAGCAGAAACCCTGTGCCCACTGAGCAGTTACTATTTGTGCTGCTGCCCTCCTCACATCCCAAACCCCTGACAGCCACTAATCTGCATTCTCTATGGATTTGCCTCTTCTGTATATTTCATACAAATGGGAGCATATAACATATGGCTTTTCATGTCTTCACTGAGCATAATGTTTCTAAGGTTCATCCATATCTGAGCCTGTGTATGTCATTGCTTTTAATGGCTGAGTAATAAGCCAATTGTATGGATAGACAATATTTTGTTTATCTGTTCATCAGCTGATGGACATTTGGGTTGTTTCTACCTTTTAGCTATTTTGAATACTACTGCTATGGACATTCATGTACTAGTATTTGTTTAAACGCCTGTCTTCAGTTTTTTAGGATGTATAACTAGGAATGGAATTGCTGGGTCATATGGTAATTCCATATTTAATTTGTTGAGGAGCTGCCAAACTATTTTCAACTGTATCATTTTACATTTCCTGCAACAGTGTAGGAGGGTTCCAATTTTTCTGCATCCTCATCAATGCTCTTCTTCTCCTTCTTCCTCTTCCTCTTCTTCTTCCTCTTCTTCCTCTTCCTCCTCTCCCTCCTCTTCCTCTTCTCCTTCTCCTTCTTCTTCTCCAAGTTAAAACCATCCTAGTAGGTATCTCACTGTGGTGTTGGTTTGTAATTGATGATGTTGAGCATCTTCTTATGTGCATGCTGCCCATTTGTATATCTTCTTTGGAGAAATATCCATTCAAATCCTTTGCTCTTTTTAAATTGAGTTATTTGTCTTTTTTTGTTGTTGAATTTCAAGAATTTTTTTCTATATTAAAACACTTATATCCTTTCCCCCGTATTTCTTTTGTACATTACCGTAAATAAATGGTCCAAAGATACCCTCCTCCCTTCCTTTGCACAAACACATATTGGGAGCCAGCTGTGTGCCAGGCAGTACCCTAAACTCTGGGAAGGAACAGAAAAACTTGACTTGGACATGGGTGAGAGACACAGGTGAGGGAAAGTCACAGGTGGGTGTGCAGCTGGTGCAACAGTGTATAAAAATGCCATGGCCTTCTCTTCAGCTATTTCTGTACAAAGAAACACTCTTCTTAGCTCTGATGTCGTTTAGAATTAATTCAGGCTCGAAACAAATACATTTCACCTTTGCCACGGCTGTGTTATAGATCTGCTTTGTGTTTTAGGAAGGTCTTTCCAGGGATTTTTAACTCCCAAAGTGTGGCAAAACATGACTAACAAAGAAGGTGATGGTATTACCAAGATAAGTTCAAAGGACGAGAGTTATTTGTTTTCCTGAGATGAATCATAACTTTTCCCCCTTATAAAGTTGTTAGCTCTCACAATGTTCTTCTAAAATAAGTTGACATAGCGTGACTTTCAGTGGTTTAGAGAAATCTCTGCCTACCGGGTAGCAAGAGTCCATTTGTTTATGGAGTGTAAACCCATGTAACTCCTTCTGCCAGCTGATTCCTAATTTTTCTTTCAACTCTAGAAGGCAATACTACGTCTGAATAACAACTTCACGGTAGGACAGATACAGGATGTTTTGTTTTATCGCTCTCTCTTTGGAAGTTTAAATATGTAGCAACCACACCTGCAGAAGCGTCTGGGCCCTTGATGCAGGTACTGATCTCCAAGGCTGTATCAGAGCTCACATAATTCTTCTCTGCTTGCTCTCTGTCAGGCAGTGTCCCTGGGGGTGCAATTGTGACCAAGACACACTAGACCCCTTCCTTCCACTCCTTGCACAGATTTAGTGCAGCAGTCTTTCAGCTCTTTTGATCTCACACCTTTCATAATAAAAATCAGTGAGCCTGCATGCCCAATATACTTATCTGTTTAAGTTGAGTATGCATCCTGCAGTGCTAACAGATTATTTACTTTGCAAAATAAAAGGATTTAAAAGAATAAGACAATGTGTGTCTAAAAGGCTAAGATAATAAAATTAAATAAAATTTCTAACATTTTCTTCCTGCATATCCTTATTTCATCTTACACCTCCTTCTCACTTTTTGGAGATTGGTGTCCTGGCAGACACAATGATTGCTGAAACATTGCTTTTTTGCTTGGGTGGCCAGATCCTTCTGTAAAAAGGTGAGGCCTCACCACATCACTTGGCACCTACCTCATTTTTTATTGTGTTATTGTCTACTTGTTTCATCTGGGAGATCCCCTACCCTGCCCTGTCCCTGGCAATTCTTCTGTATTTTCTTACACCAGAATGTGTTGGTATTCAATCAACTGCTGTAGGCAGATGGGGTAGGGGGTCCCCAGTGAAAAGAGCCAGACATAGCTTTTTGACTTAAGAGAAGCCATTTGGTCATCTAAGCCTGGCCACAATGTTTGTCCTTGAACAGGTCTGAGTAATTATTGATCTTAAAAGAACAAAGGAATATAGGAACAGAGGAAAAGCAGTCAAGAAACAATAATTCAGCAATACAACAGAGTTCTAGTTCCTCTTCAAGGGATATACATAACAATCTGATACATATCTTTGAGTTCTGTAGAAACAAAGGCCCCCACCCAGGTGGAGGATGGTTAACTACGTGCCAAGACCCCAGACTGGTCATAAGTTAAATAATGAGGACTTTGGCCTTTTCTGATCCGTGTGACTTCAATCAACTAAAGTTTGGACACTACCCACCTTTGCCCCAATTCTATGCTGAATTCTCCTCTGCTCAGTCCCCTTCGTGAATATGCATGTACCCTTAGCTTAAAACTTCCCCAATTTTGCCGTTTAGGAATATGCTGCTTTGTGAAAGATTCCCAGTGTTCTCCTTACTTGCTTCAAGTAATAATTCCTTTCTTCTCCTGATCTTTCGCTTGCTTAGGGCTTTTAGCTCAACAACACCCATCAAGAGGTGAATCCAGTTTTGAGGTAGCATTGCTGCTAAATGACTGAAATATGTTTTCCCTTTTTGGTTAGTCTAATTTTGTTTTACTCTTTAATGTTTAGAAGTAGTTCTATTTTTCAAGCTCTTCAGAAGTTTGGATAGCAAACGTCATTACATTTGAAATGATTATAAAGGACAACTCAATTTTTTAAAATTTTATTTTTATTTTTTGTTTCGTGGTGGGACGTAATTAGGTTTATTTTTTTTTTTTAATCGAGGTACTGGAGATTGAACCCAAGATCTTGTGCATGCTAGGCAGGCACTCTACCACTGAGCTATACTCTCCCCCGCCTGAAATGAGTTGAAAGGAAATCTCACCTTAATAAAGAAGTTGTTTGTGATTTTGCGTAACCATAGAAATCATTTTTTCTTTCCAGTCATCACAGACAGATAAAATCGATAAAAATAAACTACTTAGAAAAATGATCATACATTTGGATGTCATAGTGAGATAGGAAGGAAGGGGGCAGGGCACAACCATTAAAGGAATGACACAGCAATGAGCACCAAGATCCTGGACAAGTCAACTCCCAATAGACCTTGAGGCCCAAGGTGGTGGGAGGTTTGACTTCCAGTAGACCTTCAGCTTCATTATTTGCTCATTGTAATATATTAGCATGGTAAATGACACTCCGACAGGCTCCATGACAATTCCAAGGCGGACCATAAAAGGTCAAAAAGTGCGTGGTGGCTCAATTCCTGGGAATCCCTGCCCCTTCCCCAAAGTAGTTGGAATAATCCATAATCCTCCCATTTGTTAGCATGTGAAATAACTAAGCCCATTAAAAAATTCTATCTATGGAGTGTGCATCTACTTTTACTTTATGCCCCACCTTCCCATGTGCCATGAGTCATGGCCTCTCTTGTCCTTCTGAGATGGCCTACATAGCTTGGTCTATGGCGTGTGCATTTCTGGACAAACTTTTACTCTACTAGTCAACTATGGCTCACTCATGAATGCTTTCCTACGTGAAGCCAAGGACCCTCACTTGATGGGGCACGTCCCAGGGACTCGTCTGGGACCTGGGACATGGCCATCCTCTCATGCCCCATTTCCCTGTATCAACAGCAATGGAAAATTGCTCTAAGTTTTCTCCCTACTCTCAGCTTCTGCAACATCTCATGGCAGAGACCAGCACCAGTTCATGGGCATGGACTGAGTGGCCTGCTTCACTCTCCTCCGAGCCCTGCATTTAGACGTCTTAACCATGAAACTGGAAATACAGGCCAGTCCTTTGACCCAGCAATTCCACTTCTAGGACTTTACCCTACATTTATACCCTCATGAGCTGTCAGAGATGAGGTTATCTATTGTGACTTTGTTTGCAATAGCAAAAGACTGGAAATAATCCAAGCGTCCAGCAATATGGGGCTATTAATGCAGCTACAAACAAGGAATGAATGAGGGCGCGCTCTCTGTGTTGACACAGAGAGAGCTCCAGGGCATGTTAAGAGGCAAGGTACAAAGAGCACATATAACCTGCTATCTCAGGTGTCATAAAGTAGAGAAAATCATGATATGTATTCGTATTTACTTCTATTTGCGTGAAGAACAATTGGAAGGATAAACAAGAAGCTAATATAAAGGGCTGCCCTTGGTGGGGACAAGGGCTAGATGAGGCTGGGGCAGGAGGGAGACTTCTCAGTGTGTGCTTTTTAATTTGCTTTGATTTGTAAGGAAAGTAAATGCATTAACTACTTACAAAACAAAAAGAAGTTGCTTGGGGGAGAAAATAGAGAGGAAAGTAATTCTACAGAGAGTTATCTAAAAAAAAAAAAAGGAAAGAAAGAAAGGAAAAAAAGAAAAGATACTTTATGTAATCTGAAGGTTTCCAAAGTTCCTTCTAATATCAACCTTTGGATATTAAGGGGAGAATGGAAATCATCTTTCAACAACCTGCCCAGTAGTTCCCTGGATTTATCTCAAGCTTCCTTTAGAAAATTAACACATGTGGGAAGGTGTTACCAAAGCTTGTTCACTGACCAGAAGAAGGCCAGTTCAGAGGGAAGTTCCTAACATACAATCCGGCCCAATGGCGCTTCCCAGCTCCAAGGAGAGGCATAGGGCCAGTGTGGGAACAGTTCCTGAACTATCTGTGTGACACTAAAGTTAAGTAATATTAATTTTAAAAATTGCCTTTTCTACATAAAATGTACTTCTGTAGACCCCAGTGATAAAATATTCTTGTGTTTTTAATCAACACTTCTGTGTTTCTAAGGGTAATATACATTATTTATTTAGATTTCAATAGGAATCTGTAGAAGAGGGAAGATTCAAGGCAGATGATGATCATGAGACTTGGAAAAGAAACTTTACTCACCATTGCCAGTAAGAACAATAACACTACCAGATACTGAGATGCTGGTTAGCTCAGGAGTGGCTGGATGTTTCAGAGTACCACATCCATCACTGATCCTCCAGCTAACCCGTATTACAGATGGGTAAGTGAGCCATAGGATCTTACAGTACCCAGGTAAGGATCAGTAGAGTTCGGACTGAGTTCTGGATTGTCTGATTCCAAAGTCTGCATCTTTGCCACTACCTGGCCTGGATGCTAGATGCTCTAGCACCCGGCTAACACGTGTATTAGAGCAACAATCGCAGTCAGACTCACACCTCTGAGGGCAGGAGCTGCAATTTCTTCAATCCTTTGATTCTCTCAGAGCTCTGCACAGTGCTTTGTGAATTAGGAGGCACTGCAGAAACAGTTCAAAACTGATTTGAAAATGAGGACACCATGGTAGTGGATATCTTCTGGTGCTTTAATTTATATTTAAATTTAATATAGGTATCAGAAAACAAGCATAATTTGTTCAATCCATTGAATAAGTCAAACCTGAAGTGTCAGAGCAGAATATAATTTCTCATCCTTAATTTAAAGACTTAATTCATCTTTACCATTAAAATCTTTTTAGAGGAGAATTCAAGTCAAAAGAAAAGAGAAGGACCATAAACCAGTTTTGAGGATGTGAGAGTCACAAACACAGAACATACTGGTGACTCAAATACCAGACTTGCATTGCTCTCTGTGACGTGACTTTCCAAAATGGTTAATAACTCTTGGCAGAATTCAGAGCAAAACAAACACTAAGTGTCTTCAACAAAGATGAAATGATTTTATAATATATCATACTATATTTAATAACATTTAACTTTGAGATTAAAACATCTTAAAATGACATTTATTTAGGTCAACAATGTTAGGAGAAAAGTTTGAATTACTTTCAATTAATAAATCAAGTTCTTTTAGGGAGGGTTTTTTTTTTTTCCTGTAGTCCAACTAAAAAGTCAAAATTAAAATTCTCAGAAGAAAAGTAATAAAAGTTATCAAGTTTCACACTCAGTTGGCCTCTGTGGAATCAATAAAAAAGAAATCATTGCAAACACAGTGAACTTCTTAGTATCTGAACAGATAAGAATGTAAATATTTAACTTAGTACTTGAGGTTTCTGTTATTTTATTTTTTAATTGATCAGCCATGTAAATACTTTCCAAATAAATGCTGCTACTAATTCACTAAATTTTTGTCAAAAAATTTTATTAAAATTTTTTTACTTTAACTTTTTTAGTTCTTAGTTGAAATTCTTACTTCTGATTAAGTGTCTCAAACATGGAACACGATGCGATGGAGCACCTGGCTTCTCGGCTATTTTGTAAAGCTGGCTGGAGCCCTCTACCTTGGAATATTGGACTTCTCTGCCCTTAAAGTGCTGGATTAGGTCTTTAAGGCTCTTTAGCTCTAAAATCTATTACTCACTTATATCTCTTAATTCATATGTTTAAATAACGTACGTTTCAATATTGAGAAATAGCTGATTTTTCAGCTCTGTGAGTTGAGTCTCTTTTTAAACATCTGCTGCTGAGCTGATCTGAATGATCTTCACCCAGTCGGCCTGGTTCGCCTCCATCCCTCTTCTGCTATTTTCTGTTCTCTTTCCCTACTCAGGCTGGCAGGCATGCAGTGTCCTCCACCTGCAGGAATCTACCCCAAAGATGCTCTCTCAGAGCATCCCCTTCTGGACCCAGCTTGGTTCCAGATCTCATGCCCCAAGCTAAGAATTGGCCCAACCCCTTTTCTCTAGTACATGACTTTATAAACTTATCAGGCCCAGGTGACACTCCTTCAGCACTCAGACAAGTAGCATGGTGTTAATGGACAATAATGGTTTGAAGTAGCCTTCCTTCAACCCAAGTTTCTGGGGCTTTGAATGGCTGTTACTGTTCTAGGAATGGGGAGGGCTTTGGGCCATCCAGGCTTTCAGAATCCCAGGATCGTGCTCCAATAATGGCCACTTACTCTGCCTCTAATTCCTGCCTACGGGGATAAAGAAGAGTTGGAGCAAGTGCAGAATAATAATTCCTATTAAAAGCAACATGGAGAGATGGGTTCTGGGAGGCTGTAAAAATCCTGCAAGACATGCTCTACCTTCAAGCACTTATAGTCTGGTTGGGAAGATAAGACATAGGTTAGACAGAGCTAAAGATATGCAGCAGTTACCCAATGACCACAGGCAGTGCTATGACAAGTGGACAGGCAATGCTGAAGGAGGGGAGGACCCTTTTGACCTGCAGAGTCAGGGAGGGTACCACACGGGGAAGGACTGGAGTTCTTAGGTGGAGTTCAGCTACAGAGGAGAGAAAACAAGGACCCTGAGGAGGCATAGCCTCAAATTAGAACCGATATTTTAACTGCACAATTTCTGAATCTCGACTTCCGGTCCCCAGTTCAGATTTAAGTTTGGAACATTTATCAGCTATATCTTTCTCTAAATCTCCTCACTGTTTTGCCTGACTAGCTCCCGCTAGATTCCTGCCATTCTGGAAGTAAGGAGGTTGACTCTCCCCCAGATATAAACGCCTGCCCCGGATCAGTGCAGTAGCAGAAGGCGGCATCAGTTATGTATGTCTGCAGTCTTCTGCTGAAAGACATCTTTCAGGGTGAATATAACCTGGGGGAAAATTTTCCTCCTGCTGGATAAAAGACTCACCGAACATTTTCTGAGACTCCTCATGAGACTTTTCTCCTTGGCTGTCGGCTTGGATTTCCCTTTTTAATCATTTCAAACCTATGTATATGAAGGCTATACTAATAATGAGTAATAACAAACTGGCCCATAAAGGAAGTAATGGAAAGCAAGAGGCTGGCATAATCCAGGAACTATTTTTCTGGTCACTGAGAGTTGCCTATATAAGAAAATGAATAATTCTTTCCTTTTTTGTGAAGCTGTGGCTTTTTCAGCTGGTCAAAGCTGCAAGAGTTCAGTTCACACTCGTTGAAGGGACACTTTCTGAACTTCTTCCTCCTACTGAACTTCTTCCTCCCACATGCTCTTGCCTGATGTGAAACCCCTTGTAGGGTCAGGCACGTAGGCACTCAAGGGACATTTGTTGGATGAACTAGTGAAATTAACTTAGGTGCTGGATAACTGTGACGGGGTCAGTCTTTTTATCTTCCAGTTTCATAGTTCCCATATAGTTAATTACTTGAATCTATGACTAGTTTTAGAGGCTTAAACATCTTTATAATATATGCTCTGTCCTCACATGTTTCCATACTGTACAAATAAAATGCATACAAACAGAGCAGCTCTGTTTCTTGGTTGAAAACAAGCTGCTTTTGATACTAATTATTATATATAAAATAGATGAACAACAAAATTCTACTGGATAGCATAGGGAACTATATTCAATATTTTGTAGTAACCCATAATGAAAAAATACGAAAAGGACTAAATGTATATATATGTATGACTAAAACATTGTACTGTACACCAGAAACTGATACAACACTGTAAACTAACTATACTTCAATTAAAAAAAAACATTTATCAAATTAAAAAAAAGGAAAACAAGCTGCTTTCAAGTCTAGGTCTCCAAGGCCTCATTAAACTGAAAAACAACTGCTTAGTTATTTTTCAACTAGCTAGAAAAGCCATAAAATATTTCATGCTCTGTACCTGTTGCATTTTTGTGATAAGAGAGAAGAGATAAAACTCAGACATTCTCAGCAGGTTTTTGCATATGAACACTTTTTCATTAAAAAACAGCTTATCTCTAAGGCATTGCAACACTTTCTGATGTTACACTCAGATCTGGAGTGTCATGTTCCTTTCATGAACTCAGAAGTACCTGCTCCTACTTGCCGAGGCAGAACTAGGGGTTTCTGGGCTCTGTAAGTAGTCTAAGAGTTGGGCTTGGCTTTCCACACCCGCCCAGGTTTGCAAAGCAGGACCACGGAGAAACAATTCCTCTCTGATCCTGTGGGCAGAACGATCTAACTTCCAATAAATTAATCTCCCTGTATTATTCAGGGTTACAGAGGGACATGAAAAAAATAAAAGGCAAAGTCCGACTCTCAGTGTGCTTAGTAGAGGGCATGGCCATAACACTCAGAGTACGTGAACTTGGTCTAAGGCAGTGGGAGCCAAGGAGGACTGAATCCCTTTTGGTGCCTTGCTCTGGACATCTGCAGACATGCACTGTGCTGTTTACAGCTTGCTCTGTGCCCACACCATTTTCCAGCCTTTACTGTATAGCTTTGACTTTATACTCAGCTAAGGCTTGTCTTAGTTGGTTACGTGTGTTAACTGAGTTCCATCTGTCCTCCTACCCCATCCTCCCCACCCTGCCCAGGAGGCTGACCTGCAGGGACTGCCCTTGTAGGGCTCCCTAGGTCTCTGGCTTTCTAAAGGGTTCAGTCCATGGAGAAACCTGGCTGGAGCTGAGAGGTCAGGATGCTCATCACCCCAGCTCCCTTCCTTGGAGGTCACTGATGACTACCGCCCAGGCAGGTGGCCTCACCTTTCTTTTTGTCTTTGGGCTCCGTAAACAGCTCCCTTTAGGCCTATAGTTGACAAAGGCCCTCCCTGGTGCATTAGCCCCAAGTTACTTTCTACCCCTCGTGGTTTACATGTTCACACTTAATAATAAGTGTGAACAAATACACCTCAATTTTCATTTTGGAGTGTGCCATCACTTTGCGTTTGGGAGCCTGACGGATCAGGGTGCTCTAACGGAACATGGTGCTGACTTGCAGTCTTCTGTCCCCTCAGCTGTCCGCGACTGCCCTCAGAGAAGGGGGCGGCTCACAGGGCTCCCTCACCTGTGGGTAACCCCAGGTACGTCGCTCCCTCCCTGCCAGCTCTGTCTCCCCCAAATGGTGTAGGCTAAACGTTGTCCTAGGCCCTCTTGAGTCTAGCATGAGATTCTCCTGGCCTATACTTTCTGAGTTCTGCGTTTTCTAACGAGTTGTGGAGGGTGGCGCGGACAGACTTACAGATTGTGTTGGCGCCATTTCAGTGTCCACCAGCAGCCACGAGACGGTGGGCACCGTTTCCTGCGGCAGTGATGCTTCTGGGGATGGGTTCAGAGGCGCAACAACGCCGCCGCACACCAGGGCCGCGGCATGGGCGCCGCCCTTTGCCTGGGCCGGCGCTGGGCCGGCGCCGCTCGGAAGGCTCTGCGAGGCGAGGGCCTGCGAGCGAGGCCGGGGGACGGGACGTAGGGCTGGAGGTCCAGCCTGCCGTCCAGCCCCGCGAGGCGGGGGCCCAATCGACGTTTCAACCCTTCGGACCTTGTTTTCCTGCTAGCAAGGGACAAGCAGTGAGCGACCGAGGAAAGGGCACTGGCCGGGCGAGCGCCCGAGCGCAGGAACCTGACGGCAGTCCAGAGCAGCCGGGTCCCGGACGCGAGAGCGGGGCTCGAACCAGCGGTCCCGGGCAGAGCCGGCGACTCGCGGCGGCAGGGCGGAGGGCGGGCTCACGGCGACTGGGGCCTAGCCTTCCGCCGCCAGCCAATGGGCCGCGAGGGCGTCCCTGGGCGGGGCACAGGCAGCGTCTTAAGCTCTGTGACGCGCTGCCGTCGTCTCTGCTGCTCAGTTGACTTCGCGTGTCCGCGGCCGGCTTCGGAGGCGCCCCCAGGTATCCGCGTCCGTGCCGTGGTGCTGGGGCTCGGGAGAGTCCTGGGCGCCCCGGACTGCGGCGGGCGAGGCGGGCGGGCGCGGGCGGCTCCGGTCCGGGAATCGAGGGGGAGAGGGCTGAGGGAACGCTGGGCCCCGACCGGCTTGCAGGCTCCGCCTCCGAAGCCGGTTTACGCGGCGGGCGGTGGGCACCGCGGGGCCGCAGAGCCGCCCGTCCGCGCAGAGTCCCGGCGGGCAGGGGCGCGGCGCATCCTGGCCGGGAACGGGGGAGGCAGGAGAGAGAGGCTGTGGATGTGGCACCTCCGCCTGCCAGAGCGGGCGGAGCCGGGCCGGTCCTTTGGCGCGCGGCCCAGGGGAGCCGGCGCTCTGCCCTCCCGGCCTGCAGCCCCCGAGCCCGCGCCGCGGCCCCAGGAGCCCCGGGGTCTCTGCACCTCGGAACCGAGCCTCTCGAGCGCCTCCGCATTTCCGGGGAGGAGGTGTTTAGGGCTCCGGCGCGTGGGGTGGGGGCTCCGGGCCCCGCAGGCACCCCGGGTTCCTGATGTCGGCCAGGAGGGCGCATCCTGGATACGGGCAGGACTGCTCAGTAAACGGTGGCTTTTGTTATGGGGCCAGGGACCCGATGGAGACTACTGAGAAGGGGTCCGAGTTCTCCCAGTCAGCTCCCAGGACCTGCCGCCAACCTGCCCATCTCTCCCCTCCCCCAACCTATCTCCTTGACCCTTCCAGCGTTTGTCCAAATAAAAAATCAGGGAAGTAGAGCCTTACCTTACAGTAAAGTGCAGGTTAGTTACGTGGTGTCAGGGGATGGGGTCAACAGGGCTTCAGCGCGAAGACTTCATCCCTTGAGTTTCTTTGGCAGCAGTGCTGAGCGTTAATAAATTCTGGTTCAGTTCGGTGGTACACTTGTCCTCAGTGACCTACAGTCTCTTCCCTTTGTCACTGTATCTCTCACCTTCTTAGTGTTCAGTTTTACTTCTTTGACAAGTTAAGGTGATAAATTAAGGGGGAAAAGGAGTGACTTTGGAACGAAGTGGCTTTAAGAAATTACTAAACTCCAGTTTCTCAATTCTAAATCTCTTTTTCAGGTTTGTAAGAGTTTCTGAAGATAAACTAGTTCTCTCGACCTGAGCCTGGAGCTGTTCTTTAGGTATGTAATCCAAATTCTTCGTCGTACCCATTTGGAAGAAACAATAGACTTCTTTCATTGGAATATCCTGGTTCTGTTTTAAGAGAATCTGGTTCCTGAGTATAAAAAAGATCCAAGTGGGAAAGTAGAATCTTTTTATAAAAACAGGACTTAAATAATAAAGCTTATTGTTTTGGATTTACAGATTTTCATGGTGTTCAAGATTAGTTTTGGATTTGTTCCCCAAAAAGAATAATGGTAAAAATTCTTGGAAAGGCGTTTTTTTTTTCCTCGAAGAGGCTGTCTTATTTGTATTTCCACCCATACTCTGCTTTTATTACAGTGATTTGAGTGCGTATTTTATGCCCTTTACTGAGTTCTTGGGGATGGGTGAAATCTCATACATTTAAAAGTAGTGATGAATGGATTTTGGAGGTGTGTGGAGGGTGTGAGTTAATAGAGCCAGTCCCTTTTCAGTAGTAACGCTTAAGGTGTTTGCCAGTGACGCACTTGAGTTGAATTTTAGCCAGATTACGTAAAAAAAAACCCAAAAAGCTTTTGTTGGCAGAACTTTTCAAAAAGGACTGTATTTGTGAATGGTTACCTCAAGAGAAGTAAATATTTGACAGATGTAGTAAAACCAAATTTATTCCTCAAGTGGAATATTTTAAGTGGCTTTTTGATGAATTTACAGTTTTTTTCTTTTAGAGTGATTTAGAAAAACAGTATTTCATAAGGTATGCTAAATTAACTCTTTGCCATACAACCTTGTATGGAATTCTGTTTTAGGTGTGTTCTAGTGGAGATAGGATGTAACAGGAGGAAATAATAGTAATTTGAAGGACTTTGTTAATTATGTGGATTCCTGAAAACATTCAGTGTTAAAGTTTTTACTGTCAGTAATTGTCTTTTTCTCCAAGACCTGAGCGTGGGCCTGTGTTAAATGCACAGCCTGGAGTGAACTAATCTAATGAGGTGAACTCTTGATGGAAAGATTATTCTTGGTGATATCATGCTAGCCTCCTCTTAGATGCAGCTCCATGGGGGTGGTGGGTGATTTAATCATATCTGGGGCCGGCCTTGCTGTCTGTTGCTCCCTTGACTCCCTCAGAAGTCCTAAGTCTTTTTAGGAGTGACCTCGTTCTTTTGGCAGACAAGGAATGCCCAAACCTGGGCTAGGTTCTGGAGTTGCAAAGTGAACTTTAAGACATGGTTACTGTCCTTTTAAGGAGTCTAGAAGGATTCTAGTAGGCATGAAAAGAAGTGTCCTGAAGTGTTAGGACTTGTGACAAAAATCTGCAGGTTTCCTGGGAATCTTCAAAAGGTCTTATTGTGGTAAAATTCTTTAGGGAAGGGTGAAATAAAACTAACATGTATAATATTTGTAGAAAAAATTAAAAAGTTAATGATTACTATGCAGTTCCAAGTAATTTTCTTGTGTTTCTAATTTTTTATCTATAGAAAAAATTTTTTTAGAGAAAAAAACTCTAGCACTGTTGATTATTATGTTGCAGAAATTGGCTAATTCCCTTATGAATTTAAGGGAAGAGAGAACTATTTGAGTGGCCATTTTGTGCTAAGTTTGGTGCTAACATAACATCTCATTTAGTCCTCAGCCATGGCCTTGGATGGCTTCAACCTCATTTTACAAATGGGGACATTGAAGCTGAAAGAAATTGACAAAATCATCCAAACAAAGATACTCTTAAGAGCCCGAGCTAAAATTGAAATCCTGGTCTCCAAACTCTGAGGGCTTTACTCTCCGGGTTTCCCAAGCCTTTTTGGAAGAGGAAATTGATGATGTTGGCTATTTTTAAGCCTATCTCATTTCTGTTCTAATATTTCTTATATAGTGCCAAGCACAGTAACTTGAACACAGAAGGTTCTTTAATAGAAATGTGCTTACAGGATTCTAGTACATTTGATGCATCCAACCACAGGACTTTCCCCAGTTGAATTTAGATATTCGGAGTTCATCTTTAAAAACCTTCAAGATGAGTAGTAGTAATGTTTTGGATGTTCCTGTTTTGTCAGTAAGTTGTAATTATTTTTTAATAAAACGGCCTGAACTCTGCATGTAAATGGATATTTTGTCCCATTTCTGTTGCGAAGGAGCTGAGCAAATGTCTTGTATGAAAGGAGAGTGTTGAATTTAGGTAGTTTCAAAGATTCCTTTCATTCACAATATTGAATCAACTTGTTGATTAACTTAAAAGATGCTACTTAGAGAGTTTATAGTATTTTTCTTAATACCTTATTTTTTTCAGAGCCTCTCTGCCAGCTTCTAGAGAAGTCACAGAGCTGTAGACTCTGATAGAAAAATCATCATAGAGAATCGTTTTTATTTTAGAATTTGCCCCTATCCCTTAGAGATGACTTTTAAGACCTGATTGCTGTGCTTCCAGAAGTAGTGACTTCTGCTTTTCTTTTAACCACAATCTGTGTTCTCAGAGCTTCTCAAAATCCTCTTTTTGTCTTAGTTTGGTTTTCTTTGTTGTCTAAGCTTTCTCTTTGTCTAATGTGACAACCTAGGCAGACAGTTTCACTTTTAATAACTTTTTCTGATTATAAATGTAATTCTCAATCATTAGAAAACATGGAAAGTATAGAACAGTAGAAAGATAACCACAGTGAGCTTTCTTGTGTATAGTATTTTTTTGTAGAGTTGACCTTTCTGTATATATAGGATTTTATTTTCTTCACCTAAACATATCCTAAAACATCTCTCCGTGTCGTTAAAATCTATAATCATTTTAAATGACAGTATATTGTGTATGTGACTATGTTGAACCATTCTCATATTACTGAATACCTTATATTTATGACTATTTCTTCACATTCCTGAGTATTTCTTTAGGACAGAATCTTGAGAGTGAAATTCATGGTCTAAGAGCACAAACATATCTAAGGCTTTCATTGTGGTTACAGTTCTTTTCTGAAAGTGTTTAAAGAATATCTGAGTAGCACTGTTTTACTGCTAATTTGACCGAGGCAAAAATTGATTTGTTTTGATTTTGTAGTTGGTCAAATGGCATTAATTCTTCAAGAAATAAGGTTAAAATTGATGTTTTTGACTTAGCAGTAGTGTTTTGGGGAAGTTGTGTCTAGTATAACGGAATTTTTGCACTTTTGCTAGTGGCTGTCTCCAGTCTTAATGATTCTTACGTAAGTGTTTTTGTTATTACTACATGCTTCTTTGAAATAAAATCTAGTGGAAATTAGGGACGTTCTCCCTAGAAAAATTGCACTTATGCATATAATTCTGCTTTTTCTTTCAGGAGTTAGTGGACCCTCTGAAGACTGTCCCTGGGTCTGTTCTATCTGAACTGTGGGAAGAAAAAAGATAGTTGGTGAGTCTTGGCAAACCAGAGTGCTGGGTTTGTTTAGCAGTTGGCACATTCCGTTGGATTTACTGGGTAGTGCCAAGTTGAAGGGGGAAGCAAGCCAAGCTCCAAGTATTAGGTTCGGCTATTTGGCAGCTCAGATTGAGGGCCAGGAGATCATGCGTGGCATGACTTGTCATCGACAGAGTTCTGTTGAAACATGAGTTAGCTAGTTAACTAGTTTTAAAAAATTAAGTATAGACATATTAAGTGTTTGGCAACTTTCCACTAATCTTGAATTCATCTTAAAAAAAAAACACCCCCTTGCTCCCGATGTGATTCCTATGTATTTTCCCCAATTTCCTTATTTATTCTTGGATTTTCCCATAGCTCAGTCTACACTTCCTGGCTTCTGGTGACTATTAATGGTACAGTTGGAATACAAAGCACGGTGGTGGGGCTGGTTTTAGGACTGCTGGTAGTGGGTGAGAAAAGCCGTGACCCTGAAATATATAAATAGATGTGCTCAGTGATGTTTAGGTTTTATTACTAAGCTTCTTACCTTATTGTAGTTTGATGTTCTCTAATTCTAATTGCCTTTTTCCCTCCTTTGTGGTGCACTTTTTTGGGGATTAATGTTATAGAAACAATCATGCTAGCAGAGTAGGCTGTTTCTTTTGGGAGGTGCAGCTTTTCATCTCATATATATTGTTTTATTTTGGTTTTGGTCTGTTCCACTTATTGTAAAAGGTCTTCAAAGCCTATTTATTATAAATTACAAAGCCTTTTTTTCCCTGTCTTTTTACCTTTCACATTTGTTTATGATAGTTTTGACCTGTGAAAGTTTTAGATATTTGTGGCTAAATAGCAGATTGTACCTTCTGTAGTTTCTGTCTTTGGTGTTACACTTAACCAAGCTCCTCCCATCCCCCAGTAAATCACTTTTCCCTCGCCACACCTAGTCCTTTTGCCTTAGGATGGTCCCTGGTATCTTTGTAGGAACCAAATTCTTCCTTAATTTCCTTACTCTTCAGGTGTAAGGACCAAGTCCATGTGCAGAGTAGTTCTCAGTCCCTCTGTCCCCTCCCCCGTGGCTGCTATCGCTGGAGTAGGCAGCCTGCTTTTCTGATTTGGTCTCTGCCTCTGGGCTGTAGTCTGTAATCCATCTGAGTCTCACACCCCCGCATAAATACCTTTAGAATGGTTGCTCAGCCTCCAAGATTAGGTACCGCCTCTTCAGTCCCTCCGCGGTTCAGCCTTGCCTGACTGCCCCAGAGCGAGAGCGTGTGTGTGTCTTTACTATAAAACCGTCAAGTGGCACAGAAGGTGTTCTGCCTCTCTTTGCCGTCCTTGCAGATTCCCTCGGGCTCCTAGCATGTAGCACTTTGCTCACACCCTCCTCTAGCACGTGTCAGGCTTACTGTGAATGTTTACATACTTGTTCCCCCTGTTGGCCTTCAGGCTTCCCAGAAGGTCTTTAGTTCTCTTATTTTTCTGATTTGTTGTCAGACTGTGGTAAATGCTCAGCACACAGTAAGTTGACATACACCTGCTCTGGGAAGATCCTTACCCTCACTGCCTTTTCTTTTCACAGGTTAGTGGTATTCTTCCTTGAAGGACATCATGTTTTCCAAACTAGCACATTTGCAGACCATTGCTGTCCTTCGTCGTGGAGTTCATTCTTCAGTGGCTTCTGCTACATCTGTTGCAACCAAAAAAACGGTCCAAGGCCCTCCATCTTCTGATTCCATTTTTGAACGGGAATCTAAATATGGTGCCCACAACTACCATCCTTTACCTGTAGCCCTGGAGAGAGGGAAAGGTACGTTCTAAACGCTTCTCCCCTCATTTGCTTTAAGCTTTTGTAAAAATTGCTTTTATATTTTCTCACTATACATTTTCCCAGATGCATTTAATTTCTATGTTGCCAATGTGATGAATTCAACATTTATTGAGTGTCTAGTGCTTGCTGTGTTAGGTGCTGTGGGAAACACAAAGGTGAACTTTTTCAGTCTTTGTCATGATGGCCTTGCCAGCAAGGAATGCAAGATGTGCAAATAAAGTTCTGTTGTATTGCTATTATTTTTTTCCTTTCACTTTTATTTTGTGTAATTTTAGACTTAAAAGTTCCAACAGTACAAAAATTTTTCTTTTACTGCGATTTCTCAAGTGCTAACGTTTTACCACATTTGCTTAATCTTTTCTCTGCAAACACACACACAATACATTTTTTTCTTGAACCGTTTGAGAGGAAGTTGCAGACATGATGCCTCTTTGCCCCTATATACCTCTATACCCCTACTTGGTGTGTCTTTCCTGAAACACAAGAACTTTCTTTTACATAACAAATTGTAATGATCAAGGTCAGGAAATTGACACAGCACCATTATCTAACCTATAGGCCTGATCCAGTTTTGTTTGTGTCCAGTGGAGCAAGAGAAAATCTCAGATGATGGGTTGTAGTCAGTTTTCAGGTCTGTTTAGTCTGCTTTAACCCAGACCAACTTGTCAGTCTTTGTCTTGGCCTTGAAATTTTTGAAGAGTACGGGCCAATAATTTTTAGACTGAACCTCAGTTTGAGGTTGGCTGGTAAGGTGGTGTCTGCCAGGTTTCTCCACTGCAATGTGGCTGTTTTTCCCTTTTAAATATCTTACAGAGACATGGTTTGAGGCTGCAAATATCCTGTTACTCATCAAACTTTTACTCCCACTTTTAGCATCTGTTAATGATTCTTGCCTGAATAAATGATGACTGATTGTTGCCAAGTGGTGATTTAATCCACCTTTTGAAATAATAGCGATAACTGAATAAAACCAAAGTTTATTACTTAGCTTTGGGTCAGAAGATGATGCATAAGAGTATTCAACATTTTGTATCATTTGCCTGTATTTTATTTGGAACCAGTACTGTAATACAGATATATCCCCTTTTGAACAAATGAAAATCTAGATTTGTACATTACAAATTTGGAAGCAGTTTGGTTTGCAAAAATATTCTGATAGTAGCGGAGCATGCACTCTAGAATCTGACTGCCTGGGTGCAGGTCGTGGTTCCAAGTGTGCCAGCTTGGGCTGGTTACTACTTTTCTCTGCTGTAGGGGTGGTGGCACTCTCATGGGGGTTTTTGATGGGATAAGCGCCAAAAGCGCCTAACACAGTGTGTTAAGTACATGGTAAAAATTAGATGTTAAGCCCCCAATGTATTTTAATATCTACGGTCAACTAAAAAAAAGTTGTAAAATATACATAATATTTACCACTTTAATCATGCAGTTGAGTGGCATTAAGTAACGTTTGCAGCATTGTACAACTGTCACCTCTAGCTAGTTCTGGAACTTTTAAAAGTTACCCCAAGAGGAAACCCCATGCTTATGAAACAGTCCCTCCCCGTTCTCTTCCTTCTAGAACCTGGCAGCTACTAATCTGCTTTCTGTTTCTGGGAATTTATTTGCCTATCCGGACATTTCCTCTAAGTGGCATCAGATGATACATGACCTGTTGTGTCTGGCTTCTTTCACGTAACAGTGTTTTCAGGGTCCATCTGTGCTGTAGCACGTGTTAGTACTTCATTGCTGCTGTCTAGGGTTGAATTACATTCCATTTTATGAACACACCGTATGTCTGTCCGTTCATCAGTTGATGGACATTTGGGTGGTTTGCACCTTTCGGCTATTTCGTGTAGTGCTGCTGTGAGCATCGGCGTACAGATTTTTGTTTAAACAGTTGTCTTCCACTTCTTTTGTCTTCCACCTCTTCCTAGGAGTAGGATTGCTGGGTCATGTGGTAATTTTCTGTTTAACTTGTTGAGGAACTGCCAAACTGTTTTCAATAGCTGCTGCACGATTTTGCATTCTCACTAGTGGTATGTGAGAGTTCCAGTTTCTCCACATCCTTGCCAATACTTGTTTTCCTTTTTAAAAAAATGATCACCATCCTAGTGGGTGTAAAATGCTATTCTTGTGGTTTTGATGTGCTTTTCTCTAATGACTGATGATACTGAGCATCTTTTCATGTGCCTGTTGGTCATTTGTATATTTTTGGAGAAATGTCCATTCAGATTCTTTGCCCATTTTTTAATTGGGTTGTGTGTCTTTTTGTTGTTGAGTTTTAAGAATTCTGGATATTAGATCCTTATTGGATAGATATATGATTTGGAAATTTTTTTTTCCCATTCTGTTGGTTTTTACAATCAACCAGTTGTGACTTTTATGTTATGCATAACTTACTTTAAATTCCAACTTTAAATTCCAAACTCTGTTCTTTCCAGGAATAAACATTTCACTCTAGAATTTATAAAGTCTTTTCATGTTTTGCTATTTTTGCTAAACGTGTAATTTGAAGCTGGACGGGTAAAGAGAATTCCTTATAAACCAGAGTTTATCATGCTTGTGCTAAAATAGGCCTTAGCCACAATTCTGCATTGAATAGGGGCTCATGTGTAGGTATTCAGAGGGCTTGCTAGCCATCTTATTAATCTTTGAACTTCGTGTAATTTAGTGATTTTTCTAAAATTATTTTCCTTACATATTTCAGGTATTTATGTATGGGATGTAGAAGGCAGAAAATATTTTGACTTCCTGAGTGCTTACAGTGCTGTCAACCAAGGGCATTGCCATCCAAAGATTGTGAACGCTCTGAAAAGTCAGGCAGACAAACTGACCTTAACATCTAGGGCTTTCTACAATGACGTGCTTGGCGAATATGAAGAGCATGTCACTAAACTCTTCAACTACCACAAAGTCCTTCCTATGAATACAGGTAAGATGCTTCCTTTTTTTTAATTTTGGTTATGTAGCCAAGAAAATATTATTTTCTGATAGTTGTAAACATTTTTTAAAAGTGAAAAATATTCTCTTCTGTAGGAGTGGAGGCTGGAGAGACTGCTTGCAAACTTGCTCGTAGATGGGGATATGACGTTAAGGGTATCCCGAAATACAAAGCGAAGATTGTTTTTGCAGGTAGGTGAAAGCCAGCATTAACTGCTGTGATTTAAACATAGAATATCATTTATCATTTTAATTTACTGATGAAATATTTCTAATATGTTTGCCTCATATATGTTATTTGCTGAATGTTTCATAGAGTTGAGGGATTTCCTTTCTTGGGTTTATTCCCAAGCATTTCTTCATATATGGGATTTTTTTTTTCCCCTAAATAACTCCCTGCTACTCCCTCCTTAAAATGAGTGACTGTTTGATTTGTTTCTCATCTGCTTATCTGGTTTTTTTCATAGCAGTTTTCCGGTTAATTAGGTGGTCTTACTGGTAGAGCATTTTCGTGACGTTGTTGGGGTTGAGTAATTTTGGGGTAGGGCCATGTCCTAGGTACGATATGAAGCTTGAATCTTAATGTTTAATGTATTATTGTATCATGTTGTTAGAAGCTGTTGGAAGAGGAGGGCCAGAGTTGCCCTGGATATATTTCCGGGAGTGGTGGAGATGGGTGGCTTGAATACTGAGTGGAGAGACCAACAGTTAATTCAGATGATACAGTCTAACTTTTGGGATCTTATAATAATTTTCAATGGCTAGGTTCTGACTTTTTAGAAACTGATTTTCATTTTTAAAAATGTAGAGTATGGATAAATTTGTCACTGCATGTGGTCAAGATTCATTCACCTGATTGTCAACATCATTAAATATTTTGCCTGTGAACACATGCAGGTAAATTGTAAACATCATAATATAATAGAATCCAGAGTTCAACTGACAGCCAGCCATAGGTGGTATTTAAGGGGATGACAGATTCCTGTTTCTGAAGAAGAAAAAGTCTCTGCGCAGCTCTGTGACCTGCCACTTTGGAATCTTGTGCCTTAGTTGTAGGACAACATCACTGTCTCTTGCAAACAAAATGGCCTTCCTGGTGATTTTCGTCCTTACGGACCGGGTCCAGTCTCTCTCACGTTAGCACAGGGTGCAGAGGTGTTGCAGCTGGGTGTTGAAAGAAGCTGGTGAGTCAGTGGGTGGAGACTGTCCCCACTGCAAGTCCCTTAATCTGCAGGGTAAGTGGCAGAAAGGAGACGCCTGAGGCCACATGGAGGAGAGCGGGGAGAGAGGCTCATGGTCTGGTTGGTGCATTTTCTGTTACACAAGCCTGGGCAGAATCAGTATGCTTTTGCTGTGGACAAGTCAAATGGGGATTACTCACAGCTGAAGAGAAGCTTTGCAAGAGTCATGTTTAGAGCTGCTGTGAAGCCAACTTTGAATCACTTGGTACTGGGTTAGTTGAGTTGCTGCTGGCAGAGGTGGTGGGAAGATATTAAAAAAAAAAAGGGTGAACCTCCAGCCCTCTCTTATTCTGCTTTCTTTCCTTCCTTGAATTTAACCACATTGAAATTATCTTGCCAGTCATCAATCTATCCCCAGTGCCTAGAACAGTGTCTAATATATGGTAGGTCCTCAAATGATGAGTGAAATAAATTAATGGGTAAAAATTGTTCCTGAGCAAAGGCAGATGCCTGCCCTTTAGCACATAACAGGCTATAATAGCAAGGAAGGCAAATTGAAAGTATTTGGACTGCCTGAGGATGTTTTATCCAAATGAAATTTAAAACTCATTCTGTACTGTCGTTAGCCTGTAGTGTTGGATTTCTAAAAGGAAACTGCTAATTCTCTACAAAGGGTTGTCTTTTTCTCATATCACTGTCGTAAATGTGTCTAGAAAAACATGCATTGAATGCCTCAGTCGTTAGGGTTTGGGATTACTGAAAGAAAAGTCAAATGTTGGCCCTCAGGGGCTATATATCAAGTCGGGAGGCTTGATGGAGAAGTGCCTAAAATAGTCATTGCGAGGCCGGCCGGTAGTGATCATATGAACCAGGGTGTTCAATGTCAGATTTTGTTTAAACGAATGGGCTCCCTGGAGGCTCTCTAAAGCAAACCTTTACTTTTTTAAAAATCAAGCTTCCTAAGGTATTTTTAGGGGACAGTGGTTATTAAATTTGCTGGTTTGTTTGAAATAATCAGTGTTTATTTCTTCTTTCTAGCTGGAAACTTTTGGGGTAGAACATTGTCTGCTATCTCCAGTTCCACAGACCCAACCAGTTACGATGGTTTTGGACCATTTATGCCCGGTTTTGAAATCATTCCATATAATGACCTGCCTGCCCTTGAGGTACCTCAGCGAGCACCATGGCCCTTTTGCCCATAGTAAATAGGACTTAAATTTGTTGACTGTATGAATTAAAAACCAGAGATGTGGCTGTACTGAGAATCGGCTGTATTTAAGTTAGGCCAGGACTTCAGACTTGCTCTCTGTAATGGTCAGTTTCCAACATGGGGAAACCAGGTTCTGTGGTCTATTCCTGACAACCAGCTTCTAGATTTGTCTCCTGCATAAGTATTAATTTGGGTATTACCTGTTAATTACTTTAGTTGACAAAATTAGTTTTCAGCTAGCTTTCTAAAATTACGCAGTGAAAACAAACAAACCAAACAAAAAATTAGGCAGTGGAAGACTTGTAAAATCAAAAGAGAACGCTTTTGATGTGTCTATTGAATGGCTCTTTAAAAGGCCATTTTCATTAGTTTTTATTTATAGTGCATGTAAGTATGTATTAGAAAATATAAGATGCGGTAGCTTAAAGCTGAAGTGTTTGGAGCTTTTGGTAATCGAATGTCAGTCAGAAAAGTTATACTTTGAAGTTAGAATAGAAGTTAGTGCAAAAACCTAAATTGTACACCGATCCTCTGTGGGGAAATACATGCATTATGTGATTTCAGGTTTCTAGGTAGGTTGGAAGGGAAGTTACTGAAAACATATCCATGCTGTTTTCGTAGCGTGCTCTTCAGGATCCCAACGTTGCTGCGTTCATGGTAGAACCGATCCAGGGTGAAGCAGGCGTGGTCGTCCCGGACCCAGGCTACCTCATAGGCGTGCGAGAGCTCTGCACCCAGCACCAGGTCGCCCACCTGCCCGCCTGCCAGCATCTCTTAAGGGTTCCACTGATGGGATAAAACACGGAGATTACATCCTCTCTCCACTAGAGGGAGATGCCATCGAAAAGCTTCAGAACCTTCCAGGGCGCTCTCTCTATCAGCAGCTTACCGACTGGGCCCTGACCCTGGTGCCTCCCCTCCACTCCAGCAGCCTGTGCTCTGATCCTTCTCAAACTCTTTGTCGTGACCCTTTGCTCCAGAATTTAAGCTCTCTTCCCCTTTCCCCACCAACCTAAAAAGTATTTAATAAGAAATAAATATTTATAAATATTAATGGAATAAGCAAGGGGATTAATTTATTCCTAGAGAGCAATTATATTAAAAAAAAAACAAACCCCACAAAACCGTCACTTTGCATAAATGCCTTTCCACTGTGTAGGACAGTGCAGAATGGGCCTCTGGGGAGACAGTGGCCTGACACAGGCAGTAATTAGTGTGTCCACAGGATTCTCATAGGACGCTGTTGAAGTTGGGTGGGTGATTCAGATGTTTTCACAAATCTGGGGGAATGTCAGAATGACAGATTTGTGCAGGGAAGAGTGAAATAAAGATCACTGCTTCCCTATGGAAATGAAAATAATAATTAATGCTGTTTTGTTATTTTCCAAAGGTTCTGTTTATTGCTGATGAAATACAGACAGGATTGGGCAGGACTGGGAGATGGCTGGCTGTTGATCACGAAAATGTCAGACCTGATTTAGTCCTTCTAGGAAAGGCACTTTCTGGTGGTTTATACCCTGTAAGTTGAATGTTCAACCTCTCTTTCTATTCCCTGCTCATGAATCCTTAAGATATTTTTATATTAGCTGATTGTGACGATAATGTCTTTCTGATGGTTTGGTTTTACTTAGTGTGCTATGTATATAGGTCACCTGGAATATGTATAATAAAAACGTTTCAGAGTTCCGTGGGGTGACCCACTTAGTTAATTTTAGCTGAAGAATTGAGTGTGCCTTGGGATTTGCTCCATGGCATTTGTTTTGCATGGAAACATTTTATCCCAAGAGTACTCCTGTGGACTCCTATGCTCTTCCCCCATTGTTCAGGAACATAGCATTGTGTTTCTCATTGTTTAAACTAATTGTTCAAAACCACGACGGACTAATGTAGAGGTTGGAAAACATTAATGTTTAATTGTAGTTCTTTCTTTGGGTTTGCTATTGAGAGCCAGTAATTGGTGCGGATCAGCGGGCCCTGAAGTGCAGTGCAGGACATTGTTTTCTAAGCAGTTAGGCAGAGCATTGCACTTTGAGTGTGGAAAGAATTCTTAATTATGTCGTTGCAGATACAGCTTTCTTTTAGTTACAGAATGCTATTCTGTGCCATCAAAGTGTGCCTGGTATGGCTGTAATGTGTCAGGGCGTTAACTCAGTTTGTCACTGGTAGTTAAGGTGGCACATGTGTAGCTTTTGTTGGTTGACACTTTGTCGCAGTTAATTTCAGCTTCATAAATATTTGTGTTCCTGGTGAGAATAAGAATAGTTCATGTGATTGTGCTGTGCACCAGAGATTGACACGTTGTAACTGACGGGACTTCAGTTGAAAATAAATAAATAAAAAAATTTTTTTTTTAAAGGAATAAAAAAGGGTAGTTCATCTGAGAAAAAACTCGGGCAGCACTGAATTTTGTGTCTTTCAGGTGTCCGCGGTGTTGTGTGATGATGAAATAATGCTGACCATTAAGCCAGGGGAGCACGGTTCAACGTATGGTGGCAATCCCCTAGGCTGCCGAGTGGCCATTGCAGCCCTGGAGGTGAGAACTGCTGGCAGCTGTAGGGTATCCAGTCCTTTTGGTGGCATTGAAGAGCCTTGAGTTTGAGCCCACTGGTGAAATGAGAAATGTAGTAAGATCACCAAGTATTACAGGACTCAAAGTACAGAGGGAAGATTTTAGGGGCAAGACATTCTCAAAAAGTAATTTAACCTTGGCCTAGGAGACAGGAATCCTCTGTGGGCTTCCCAAGTTTGCGACCAGCCAGGGGCTTCGGGCCCGAAGGCCCTGGCTGGTCCTCACAGAGCTCTCACTCTGGCCAGGCCTGGCCTGTCGGGCTTGGCACACGTGGCTTTTTCTGTCGTTGTTGTTAAAGTGGGGACTTGAATGCTTTTAGACTTATTCCTTAAGTGCCTCTGAAAGGCATTAAATTAGTGTGTAATCTCTGAGGATGAACTTTTTAGGGAAAAAGAACAAAGGAAACTCTATTGCAGTTCAAAAATTAATATTAAGTCCATTCATTTATTCAGCTAATAAGAAAATACATCATTTGCATTAAACAAATTTTAATCCTCTTTTTGCCACGGAATCAGATTGACAATGGACTTGTGACTAAAGCCAGGCTCTTTGTCTGAGCTTGTATATGTTTGATTAGAAATCAAACTGGTACAGTCTTTGAAAAATAGAAATGAAATTTAAGTTACTCTGGTCTTTATCTGATCATGTTCTTCCTTTGCTCATAGTTCACATTCCTCTCCAAAGGACAACATAAAAAAAGGCAATCTTAACGTTTGTGTAATTTCTCTTTGAACGTAGGTTTTGGAAGAAGAAAACCTTGCTGAAAATGCAGAAAAAATGGGTTCCATCTTGAGAAATGAACTCATGAAGCTGCCTTCTGACATTGTAACTACTGTAAGAGGAAAAGGATTATTAAATGCTGTTGTTATTAGAGAAACCAAAGGTACGAGATGATGTTTTACCAGATACTATTTTTATAGGAAGAGCTAAAAACGCATTTGATACTTTATCTGGTCGTTGGAGGCCTCTGTTTGTGACTCTGGGCTGGCCTCCTACTGACCAAGTCTTCCAGGCAGAGTATTACCTGATTTATATTAATGGGTTTAAAACTATATTTCTTTCATACATTAAGGCACATTTAACTAATCCACCTATTGTTTATCCCCGTAAGTCATTTGTTACTCTGCCTCAGTTTAGTTAGGCAGTGCTTGGAGATTTCAGTTTATTTTCTGTTCGTGAGTCTGTGCAGAGCACTTGCCAGTCCGCTTGCTCTTTGCCAGCCTTTTCCCTCCTTACCTGAATACTTTGCACATCGGCAGAGGCTGTAGGAGCAGCAGTAATACGAGGGATGATGATGATGATGATGTCGATAATAAAAATAACCCCAGCTGCCACTTCATTGAATGTTTGGTGTTTAACACATCATTTGTAGCCCTTAAGGGTTCCTTGCTGGATTTTCTTGCCATAACTCTTCCTTTTAAAGCAGTGATTTTTAACCTTGACTGCATTTAGAATCACCTGGGGAGCTTTTTAACAAATTAATCCAAGCCTATCCTCGGTGCAGAGACGCTGATTTGATGGGTCTGGAGTGGGGCCCAGGCACTGGCGATGGCCCTTTCGTGATTCTGATGCAGCCGGGGTTGAGAATCATACAATGAAATGAAGAGAGTCTCAGGAAGCAGATCCAGGTTAGGAATGTGTAGGGTTCACTGGGTTTTGGGTACGGCTTATTCTGTGCCAGTTACTTATCTGTATCATTCCCCAGTTCTTTTGTATTGACTCCTCGTGTAATTAATGACATCCGCCTTAGCATGTAATTTTTTTACTTGGTCTTTTTCACTTATGAAAAAATAACAAAAATCGTGTCATTCGAACCATTGCTGAAAAGTAACTTCATTTTGAAGAGTAAGAACGAAGCAAGCTTGCAGCTCGGCGCTACCTTTCTTGAGTAGGCACTGGGAATTCTATCTTGCCAGGCTGCCCTTGCCCACACATGCTACGAGACAATGTTTAAACATCTGGCTTTGATCAGCATATTATGTTTGACGTCTTTTCTTCAGATTATGATGCTTGGAAGGTGTGTCTGCGACTTCGAGATAATGGACTTCTGGCCAAGCCAACCCACGGCGACATCATCAGGCTTGCACCTCCGCTCGTGATCGGGGAGGATGAGATTCAGGAGTCCGTGGAAATCATTAACAAGACCATCCTGTCTTTCTGAGGGTGCGGACAGTTTTCAGTGGTGCCTGGGAGCCAGCTGGAGACGGGCAGTTCGTTGACCTCCTGTGCAAAGCTCTGCGCTTCTATGCTTAGCACAGACATACTCCACTCCCCGGGTCAAGGGCTTCTTAAAAAGATATATTATTATTCAGTTCATATGTAATAGAATGACATTTATAAACATGCCGTTTGCTGTGTAATGTAACTCAGAGAGTGTCCTGGCATCTGTGCCTGATTAAGGGTTTTGTGTGCACGTGTGCTTTCTGAGGTGCGATGCATCTCTCTGTATATAGACGGCCTTCTAATCAAGCCTTTCAGCATAGTTTATATATGTTTTTATAATTTCCCTGCTGGTATAAATGTTTGTATTTGAAAAAGTTATATGAGGGTATTGCATAGAAGACTTATTACCTAACCTTAGAAAGTTGGATCATAATCATTGAATTTTAGGAAGTATTAGTGGTTAAGCTAATATGAAATATTGGATTTAAGGAGACTCCATATTGACCAACACCAGGGTGAATTCTATGAATGTCATTATTCTGAATTAAGAATTAATGTTTAACATTCCTAGATTATGTTTTAAGTGTTTGGTATCATTTGTAAAGAGTGCTTATTTCCAATCTTTCTTTAAATTTAAAATAAAGCTCATATTTAAAAAGTCTACCTTGGGACCAGTACATGATTACTTCAGTGTTAATTACCTCATATTTTTAAGCTCTCTTGAGAATGTTCTTGGTTTTTTTCATGTGTTTCCTAAGAACATTTGGGCGAATCTGGTAATCTCTAGAAAAACAGAAATTATAAAAAGAAAGTCTCTGCTTTCTCCCCTATTAAAATAACTGCTTTTTTCCCATGTGTATACTGGTATTTACCATTTTTATTAAAGTATCCTTATTCATGGTTTTATGCAACCTTCTGTTTTGTTTTTTTGTTTGTTTGTTTGTGTTTTTCATCCAAACAGTATAGTTTGGATGCTTTTCTATATCTGTAATTATATGTTTATCTCATTCTCTTATTGATGAAAAATTAATCAGTCAATCTAAGAAAGAAATGGAAAATTTTATTCAAACCAAATTGAGGATTACAACACGGGGACAGCCTCTCAGAAAGCTCTGAAAACCATTCTACACGTTAGAAGTCAAAACACAGTTATACAAGTTTTTTGAGACAGGGCTGTACATTAGATGGCGTATTATTGACAGTTTACACATTCTAGCAAGTGGTGGGTCATGGGCCCCTTGTAAGAGTAAGAAGTTGTCTTGGTGGTGCTAGAAAATGTTGCTGTTTGTGGTTGAGCAGTTATTTCTGCCAATTTGAGGAGGTTTGGTCGATGCAAAATGCAGATAAGCAACACACAGTAGAGGGGCGAGGAGACCAAAAGGCAGAGGAAAACTTTCATGTTTACATTTTTCTTGGCTTGCCATAAAATATGAATTTGATTTCACACTCTAATTTAGAGTATAGTATTTCATCGTAAGTGAATATAATTTCACATCAGGGAACATTTGAGTTGTTTCCAGTTTCACTTTCTTTTAGAAGTGGAGCTTAATGCTAATAGCATTGTCTTTCCCCCCAGTTTTACTGAGAAATGACATACACCACTGTGTAAGTTTAAGGCATACAGCGTGATGGTTTGATTTACATATATTGTGAACAGTTTTTCACTTTAAACAAAGCTCCTTGTGGCTGCTTTCTGTTTGTATCTGTACAGCCGTGTGAGTGTTTCTGGAGTGGGTTGCTGTGACAAAGAAAACGAACTTTTAATCAGTAGTGCCACATTGCTCCCTGCCCACTCGCAGGTTCTAGGGAGTCACCTCTCAGCAGCAGGGGAGTTAATGACCAGATCTGTGAGCCAGTGGTTACAGGAGGGTCTGCTCATACCAAAGGCAATGCTTATTGATTGGGTGGGGCTTCTGACTTTAGACCTGCCCGGCCCCTGCAGACCTTCAATCTATATAAGACACGTGGCAAACTGGAGTGTGAGGTCCCTCCTACAATGTTCAGAAACTGCCAATTCTCACCCCTGATCGGGAATACAGGACAGGGCTTATTTCTGGTGCTGCTCCCAGAATCCTCCCAGGTCACGCTGTGTCGGCACATTGGACTCCCCAGGGTTTCCCAGGCCTTCCCCGAGACCCGAATCCCTGGGGTAGCACCCAAGCATCAGGAACCTGAAAGCTCCCCAGATGGCTCTGGTGTGCAGTCAGCTGAGAACCTGTTCTAGGAGTCTCACCTAAATGCAGATTCTGACTCAGCATGTGTGTGGGTGACACGGAGGGAGATTCTGTATCTTCAATAAGCTCCCAGCAGATGCAGAGTCTGATGCTGCCTTGAGGCGTAAGATTATCAGAAGACAGTTTAACTTGCATTCAGCAATTCTCACCCATCAGAGAAGCTCTAAAGCCTAGGTGAATTTAACAAATCAACAAGCTTCCTGCTAAATCCTTCGAAAGTCCTAATGGTTTGAAAAAGTCCCTGTAGGAAAGCAGAGGGGGCTGTGGAGAGCAGGGAGAGCCTAGCATGCAGTAATGGCCAATGGTATTGGCGAGTCTGGAATTCTGGACAAGGAGCTGGGGCTCTATTTGGTAAGAGTGGGGTCCCTGAGGGGAGGGAGTGCAGTGGAGAAATGGGAGGAGCCCAGATGGGTTAGGAAAGCCCACCAGGTTGCATGTTGTGCACCTGTTCACCCAGCACATGCTTACTGTTTGGGGCTGTGAGTGTGTGGGCAGCGGAGAACAAGGCAGGAAGGCCCTCGCTCTCTGTAGTCTCCCTGGGATGAAGTGGGGGGGCCGGGGTGGTGGGGAGGCAGGAAGGAGGCCGGGCGTTGGAATGGAACTGGTGTGAAATGTCAGAGCTATTGCCACATCTTAGAGCCTCACTTTTCTCATCTGAGGAACTGGGACAATACCTCCCTTTCAGGAGAGGTCTGAGGATGAGGGGAGATGGTAGCAAAGCCTGTAGATGAGTGAATGAGATGCTCACCTAGGTGCAGATGCTCCCGTGTGGCATGTGGTCACCGTCAGGAGGCCCCGGCCCACACAACTGGGTGGGTGGGTGGGGGACCTCTGGATGAGGGTGACAGCCAGAGGAGGAAAGAAGGGGCTGGGTGTGCTCCGAAGGGGAGGAGTGGCCCAAAGTAGAGAACCACAGAGGGTATGGGATGCCCAGATACTGGCCCTGGTTAGAATCGTCCAAAGAAAGATAACCCAGGAGCTATTTTGTGCCCCATGTTAATCTGCTAGGGCTGCCATAAAGCACCACAGGATGTCTTTAACAACGGAAGTTTATTTCCTCACGATTTGGGAGACTAGAAGTCTGAGATCCTGAGTCTGGAAGGCTGGTTTCTTCTGTGGCCTTTCGTAGGGATCTGTGTGTCTGCGTCTTAATCTCTTAAAAGGGTAACACTCATACTGGATTATTGGCTTAGGACCCACCTAATGACCTCATTTTAGCTTAATTGTCACTTCAAAGACCTGATCTCCAAACGCAGTCACATTCTGAGGTTTTAGGGGTTAGTACCATATGAATGTGGAAGAGAGACACAGTTCAGCCCATAACAAACCCCAGTAATGATCTGATCTTTGGATTCTGACCGTCTAGGACACCTCGTCTAAGTTAATCATTTCACACATAAGCGACCTGGCGTTGGGGCAAGATGTCTGATATACCAGGATAATACATGACGCAGAATTACAGAGGCGAGATTACGCTGTGTTTCAGGCAGTAGGAATTTAAAGTTCCCAGCTTCCTCCCATCACGAAGGGGATGCACAATGTGGGGACCATCTGTAGATTTAGAGCCGTGCTTCTCAATGCTGGTTGCCTATCGGGGTCACCTGGAGTACTTAAAAGTCAATATCAGTGTCCAGACCCCACCTCAAATCAATTCCACCAGAATCTCTGGGGAGAAGGCCTAGGCATTTGTGTATTAAATGCCCCCTAGGGCAGCCTAGTGTGCAGCCTTTGCAGGGTGGGTATTGGATGTGGATGCACAAGCAGATATTGACTGTAAAGCAGGATGTCATTCACTCAGCCCACGAGGCCAGGCCCTGGGCTTGCCCTGAGGACCCATTGTGAAAGAGACGGATGTGGTCCTTGAGCTCATAGGGCTCCTTGGTATGTTGCCAAGTGCAACCTCGTACTGCTTGCTGCCCGACAGGCCAGTAAGTTGAGAGACGAATTGTTGGAGCAAGGAATAGTGACTTTATTCGGAAAGCCAGCAGACTGAGAAGACAGTGGACTAGAATCCCAAAGAGCCATCTTACCTGAATTTGAATTCAGGCTTCTTTTACACTAAAAGGGGAGGAGGTGTGGTTGGCGACGGCAAACTTCTTGGTGCTGGAATCCTTTGCTCTTTCAGCTGTGGATGAAGGTCACGATGTTCCTGTAAACCTCTAACAAGACAAATGCTTATTCTCTGTTCTGCAGCCTCTGCGACTTTTTATCTCTATGTGAATGAAAAGTGCTGTCCTTCAAAGGTCAGAGCCTTGAGAATGGGCTAGCCTGTGTATTTCAGGTTATAGGCAACATTCTTGTAGCGAAAGCAATAGAATACAAAGGTTAAAGTAAAAGAAACAGATTCAGTGTGGAGTCAGATTTATTCTTCCCTATTACAAGGGGTTTATTTGAAAAACATGTACCATATGGCTAGCCCCAGAGGAAAGGCGGTGGTTCCAAGAAATAGGATTTATTCAACAGTCTGCGCCAGGTGCTATTCCAAATATGTCAGGTTTCATCACAAGCACTAATATCTCCATTATTTTACAGACAGGGAAACCAAGGCTTAGAGAGACAAACTTGCCTTGGGTCATTGAAACAGTAAGTGGTGGAGCCCTGGAGCCCTGGCCACCGTGGGCTGGACCAGGCTTCTGCAAGGAGGGAGGATGCAGTCCTAACAGCTAGGGAGATGGTGGACAGTGCTCCCACTTGTCCCAGGAGCATGGCTGAGAGGCGCCAGGTACGGGTAAAAGCAATTCATTTTGTTTCTAACTTGGGGGATGGAGTCTTAAAAATACTAGCAGGAGCCATTCAAATGAATAATAGATACACAAAAGCAGCTGAGTCCTTTTAGGAAAAACTCTTCCAAATATATTTCAGGACTTACTCTACTATCCTGTGCATGCATAATAGCTCAGAGGAGTTTTATTAGCTCTCCAGCCTTTATCTTGATTACCCTGGAAATGAGATTTTTCCCCCCTTATGCATTGGTCCAGTCCCTCAAATCATTAATGAAATATCTGAGCTAATAGGGTTTTATAATTTGCATCACAGTACTTAAGTGCAGAGCAGATGGTAGCTAAAGATAAATGGGAGTGGAGCAGAACCTGGCTCAAAGCACCCTGTTCAGTAGGACTGTTGATGGCTCTGGCTCCTGAATAAATGGGCTCCTATGTAGGTCCTGGGTGCCTTCTGATCTTAGTGGCTTTCTCCTCAGGCCATCTGGGTGCATCTTCCTCTGTGAGATGGAAAGTGAACAATGCTCGTAAGATCCACCAACACCTAATTTCTTTTTCTCTTTCTTTTCTTTTCTTTTCTTTTTTAATCACAAAGCACTTTAATTTAGTGGCTCCTGAGGGCCAAGCCATGTATATTAATGACCTGAAAGTAATTACTCCTGGGAATATTTTAAATACATATGCAAAGAGCACATAAAACTGCAGGACTTCACACAGTGACCTGGGAGCTCAAACTTGGGTGAGGCTCTGCATTTACTCCACGAATTCTAGAAGCATGGAGAGTCCACTGCCCATCATTTCATGTCAGAACACAGACCTGGGAGACTTGGAGAGGGGAAGAGACTTGCCACGGGACACACAGCAGTGGTGACAGAGCTGGGACTGAAAACTCCTGGTTTGTCTAACTGTGGGATGGAGATGGGGGTGGTAGCTATGTTGCTGGAACTTCAGTTTTGCACTTCCCTCTGAGGAGCTGCGTGACCTTAGGCAAGTCACTGCCAGTCCGTTATGAAATGAGGGGGTTGAATTAAGCCAATGTTTCTTAAATAGTGGTCACGGCTGAGATGATCTCTGGAGGTGGGGTCTGGGACTGACCCCGGTGGCCTGAACCCCCAGCCAGTGAGCACCCGGTTCCGGTAGTCCCTCCGCACGCCTTGTGAACCCATAGTGGAACTGCAGTCTGGGATCCCAGGCGGAAGGTTTCAAACGACGATGGCCAAAGACAACCACTGCATTATGTGCATTCTGCTTATCGGGTTTAAGATCCTCTAGTGACTTAGTTTCCCCCAAAGCTGGTTCCTCGACTGCGGAGAAGTGGCTTCGGGCTGCAGAGGGAAAGCAGGGCTTGCCGCCAAGATTCTGCATACCACATACCGCCTTCCCTCCAGCAAGTCAGCATAGCCTGGAGTCGGGTTTGGCCAGAGCCGCCCACAGGCGCAGCGCGCCTCCGGACGGCAGGGGGCGCTGTCCTCAAAGCTTTGCTCCGGGGGCCAGACCTGAGAGCGGAGCGGCGCGCGTGCGCATGTGCCAGGGGCTCGGAGGCCTGGGCGAGGTGGGGCGGGACCGGGCGAGCGTGGCCTGTGCCTTCCGCGCCCGGCGTTCCCGGGACTCCGCGCTGCAGAGCAGGACAGGTAATGGGCAGTGCAGGAGGTCCAGGGGCGGCATGGAGCCAAGCCTCGCGACCATGCGCAAAATGCAGCGTACTTTTGCAAATGTTGTTTACATTATTATTATTAAATGTGCTCCCGGTAGGAAAATCGCAAATGTAGACACAGATCTCCCACGGCCGCTCACCGCAGAGACGGGCGCTGCTGCGTGGGGGCCCGGGTTCACTCTCGCCTACACGTGGCTCTAGCGCTCGGCTTTCTGGGGTCTCTGTGAATCGCTTGCACCCTCTGAAAGCCCAGGCGCCGCCCGCTGCACCCCTCTGGCGCCCCGTTCTGTTCAACCACGGCGCTGGGATGGTGAATTTTTTTTAGAGCCTTGCGGGCCAGCCTGACAAGTGATGGTCGCCTGTGCGTCCACTCGGCAGGCGGCAGGGGGCGCGCTGACCCTGTGGGAAGGGCCGCTCGGGACTTCCTGAAAGCTCCTTGGACCGCTGCAGTGGGAGGCATTTGCAGCCTGAGGTCCTGTAAGGACTTGATAAATGTGCAGATGCCTGGGGCTCTGCTCGGTCAGGTGGGTGCGTAAGTCTGGATGGCGTGGGGTGTCCCCCCGTGGGAATACCTCTCCTGGGACCCCCACCCTAGAACTGAGCAAAGAGGTGCCAGGGTAGTGGGTGTGGGGGCAGTACCCACTCCAGACTCGTTAACCTGCAAGGCTATGTCCAGAGTAAGGGATTTTAGTGGTTGGTGGAGAACGTTGGACAGGACCCTGAGCTGATGTTTCACTTAGGAGGTCTCATTGCTCTGAGTCAGTGAGGACACCCTGGGCTTGGACAGCCTGGGGGTCAGGTCCTAATCCTCGTTCACTTGCTCAAGGCCTGCGTTCTGACTTGTGTGAATTCTTCACTTGCCTGGTGCTTGCCTCTCCCCATGGGTCTTAATCTGATGAGTGAGTAGTGATGATGATTGTATCCTTCCTTCCCAATGGACCGATTCATGCTTTAGTTCACTAATCCCCAGAGCAGCCCTGCAAAGTTGGTAGTTCATAGACCAGTCCTGGCCCTCCCTGGAGAGGACCTGCCAGTTTGCCCTTTAGTGTAGATAGGGCTTCCTTCTGAGGTGGGAGGGGCTGTGCCCCTGTCTGGAGGAATGCTGCCTCGGTAGAGCTTTCTTTGAGCTGTACTACCTCAAGGAGGGGGGTGCTCTGCCTCTTTAGGGAGCAGATGGGGTGTGGGGGGCATAGGGCAGCAGATCTCGGTCTCCCCTCTTGCCAGGCCTTGGCTGTTTGCGCTTCTCACCTCCAGAGCGTGTTTGGGTCGACACACCCCTGCCAACAGCCAGCCCCCGGCCTGTCTGCGGCACCAGGCCCCGCCTGTGGCCAGCCACTTTTCCAGAGGAAAACGCGGCCTCACAGGAGCCCGCACACTGCCTCATCACCCCTTTGAAGGTGGGAGCCAGGAGGTGAAGTCCAAATTGCACGGAGAGTAAATAGCTGAGGACCCCATTTGGCCTGGTCAGGATGCTGGCCGGCTACAAAGGGACACTGTGAGGGATGCCCAGGGAGCAGAAGGGACCCATTCAGTCTCCCAGGACGGGATTTGCCTGCTAATGAAGTGAGGAGGACCCTAGTAGTGGGTGGGCTGCAGGAGGGGGGGGTAGGTGAGGGAGCTAGTGACCCTGTCGGGGAAGAGCCTGCTGGCCTGAGCAGCTAGAACTGAAAGTCCAACCTGGCCCTGCAGCCCTGCTGCTCCAGAGCTGTGCAAGGAGCTGCTTAAAGAATGGAGATGCATCAGGCGTGTCCCAGACCTCCCTGATGAGACAAGAAGGCCCTGCACTGTTGGAGGTTGGGGGGTTGCACAGACCCCTGCCTGGTGCTTGTTGGGGACTAGGCCTTTGGCACACTGCCCCTCAGCATCCTGCTGCCGGTGAGATGGGGGCCCCTCCAGCTTGTGGGCGGCTGGATAGGTTCAGGGGCAGGAGGAATCCCACAAGCAACCTTGTTTCTTTACTCAGTGGACTGTGCAAATATTTTCATGTTCTCTGTGTGCTGTGTCCAGAGAGAGGTTGGGAAGCACCAGGTTCTGTCATTTCGTCTCATAGCAGGATATGCTGTATCATCCCCATCCTACAGGTGAGAAAACTGAGGCTCCACGAGGTTAACAACTTGCCTAAGGTCACATGGTGCTGGGGCTGGGCCTTTCCCCACGATCCTGCCTTCTGTGGATGGATGGAGCCTGGGTACATGATGTTGATTTCAGTGTGCATCCTGGTTGGGAGCCACAGTCCAGATAACCTCTTGGTGCCACTCCATGTGACCTCACTGCATGTGGGACACACTTCAGGGCCAGCCAGTGCTCTGGGTCAGGGAGGTGAGGCAGAATTCCCTGAAAGTGCTGATGGACAGCGAAGACAGGCCCAGGGAGGGCCCTGGGCTTCCTGGGAAAGGCACCCACTTCTCTGTGGGGATGCCCACCCACACACTCATGCCCACTTCTGTGGTCCCACATGGCACTGGTGGCAGCTGAGAGTCATTTCTAGACACTTGTGCAGATGCTGCTCTTCCTAGGACAGCACCATCTGCTTTGCTTAAAAATGGTCTGAATGACTCTTGGTGGGCCTCTGGTGGGTCATTTGAGGTCACTTTGCTTTGTGACCATCCTCTGTGCCAAGGGAACTCGTTTAGGGCTTATTAGGAGTGTGGTTAATGGATCCCAAGGGCCAGACTGAGTGGGGCGGCCAGCTGCCTGCTGCTGGAGATAAGGCCTGGGGCTAAGCAGGGCCTGGAGGTCCCGCCAGAGGTGGAATGTGAGTGGATCAAACAGGGCTGAGCGGTCCTGAGCAACAGGGGTCCTGGGCAACTCCCTGCAGTACGCTCGGGTCTGAGGCATGGTGTCTCAGTGGCCAGGTGCGGGGTAGCGATGGATGGACAATGGATGGGGTTTGGGTTGCCGGGGCAGCCCGGGGCAGCTCTTGTCTTTGGTGCTTGGCCCCTCCCTGTTGCCGATCGCGGTTAGCCAGGGAGGCTTGGGAATGGCCCTGCAACAGGCTTCTCACCCTCCTGGGCCGACCCCTGCGCAGAAGCCAGGGCTCAGTGAATTCCCGTGTGAATTATTCCTTGACTGGAGTAAAGGGAGACCTGTGATTCCCACTGTTCTCTCTCAAGGCTCTGAAGAAAGTGCTCAGACAGGTAAAGAAATGGAAAAGATTTGCTTAGCTAGCAGATTGTTCCCAAAGCAATTCACTTTGGATTGAAAAGTGGGTTGCTTTTCTTAGGCTGTCCCTTGAGGCCCAATAGGCTTTTCGTTTCAGCTGGAGGCAGGAGAGGGAACGTGACTGGGGGCTGGGAGGTCGCATGGAGCCCAGGAAGGCCCCTAGGGTGTCCGGGACTCTGGGGAAGCTGACATCTGCGTCTGTCCCCCCACTCTCTGCCCTGGTTTTGAATGAAGGATCAGTGGGCAGATAAAATTGAAGATGAGAGAATCTGGAAATAAATGTGACCTCCTTAACCCTAAGATCTTACTCTTGAAACTAGATGCGCCGAATTTAAGATCTAGAGAACTCTCCAGAGCACCAGGCACTTGAGAGCTGCTCAAGACACACAACAGGTTAGTAGCAGGAGCTGAACTTGAGCCCAGGTCTTTGGACCTTTAACCCTGTGCTCTTTCTGGAGTTGGAATCAGAGCAAAGGGTCCTGGTTTGGGTCTGTTCCCTTTTACACCCAGACCCTCATGCGCTCCATGACATATCCCACTTAACATGATGAAATATGAAAGAAATTGAATTCGTTTTCTATTGCCATGTAACAGATGACCACAAATTCAGCAGGTTAAAACACGTGCACTCATTCTCTCACAGTTTCTGGGGGGCAGGAGTCTGGTGGGCTTGGCTGGGTCCTCTGCTCAGGGTGTCCCGGGCTGCAGGTCACGTGTCGTCCAGGCTGTGTTCCTTTCAAGGGCTGGGGACTTCTCCAGGCTTACGGGATTGTTGGCAGAATTTATTCCTTCTGGTTATGGACTGAAGCCTCGCTGTGCTGCTGACTGTGGGCCCCTCGCAGGCTCTCTTACACAGCCGGCAGCTACTTCCTCGGGGCCAGTGAAGGGGCTCCCTCTCCTTTGCCAAAACGGAGTCTCAGATAACGTTATGTAATCCAGTGGATCAGCTGAGTGACTTGCCCATGTCTTTGGCATATTCTCTTGGCTGGAAGCAAATTACAGGTTCTATCTGTGCTCGGGGGGAGTTTAGATAAAGGTGTGACTCATGGGGGGCCTGTCCACCATGGCAGTGGAAGTCTGGACAAAGTAAAGGCATGAGGGCAGGTGAGAGTGATGAGGTGCTTTGACTCGGGGTGTCCTCACCCCCACCTCCCACCCCCACCTGAGCTTAGACTGTGCTTAAGGCCAACCATGCCTTATTGGGGAAACACAGGTGCTGATACGGCCAGTGGGTTTGCTGAGATATGAAGCTGGACTTGCTGCTACGGGAGACTGAAGATAATGAAAAAGATGATTTCTTCTCTGTCGGCCCCTCTTCTTGGAAGAACAGCCAAGGCTCTGTGTTCCAAGTCGGCCTCCTTGGCCCAGGAGGTAGATGAACAGTTTCCTTGTATTTCCAGGGCTACCCTAAAGGCAACACCCGCTTCCCATGACAGCTGTTCTTGGGGTCTATGGAAGGGAGGAACTGTGGCACTGGGGAAGGGTGCCTTCTGTGCTTTGAGGGAAGGGCTGGAGTTTGGTTTCTGAGACTGGCAGAGACTGGTGCCCTGATGTCCCCCCGCTGAGAGGCTGGCTGCATGGATGTTGAGGGGCCACAGGGTTGGATACCGGGGGCTGTGACACCAGGAACAGCAGTTAGAGGCCCTGTGGCCAAGTTCATGGTCGACGTAGCACAGGTGCAGTGGGAGTGAGCGGTCCACAGCTGACCAAGGACAGGGCCTCTCTGCTGTGGCCCTGGGTTCATGCATAGCTGAGTCCTTGAGGAACAGAGAGAGGGCCCAGAGTTACTAATTCTGGGTGTCTGGTCAACCCTGGTGATGGGGTGTTGAAAGAAAACCCTAAGCACCCTAAGTTTGAGTGCTGAGTGGCAAAGTTTTACTGTCAAGGGGGGAGTCCTGTCTAGCCCAGAGGCCAGGTGCTGGGGGGCAAGGTTTAGGAGAAGAAAAAGAAGGTAGGTCTTCCAAAGCCCAAAGACCTTGAGCTGTGTCCGTCTTCATCAGGATCCTGGGGTCTCAGAGAGACTACTGGCAGCAATACAACGGGCTGGCTGGAGATGACTTGCTGTGTGTGCAAGGAGTCGGGTGGCATTATGGTGTCCAGCTAACTCAGCTGTGCCTGGGACAGGCCTGAGCTGGGGCTGTGGCACCACCACACCTGTGTCAGCCAGGTCTGCCCTGGGGTGGGTGGGCTAGGTGGCCACGGTGGGGTTTGTCAGGGGCCTTAGCTAGATTTAATTTTATGTAGAAAAACTGTCAAATGAGCTGTTTCTCAAATCTGAGTGTCATGAAGCAAAGCCATGCTTGTTACACAAGTAAAATAATATTCTAGCAGGCAGCTGCTCTGTAAGGTCTGCAGAGTGGGTTCCTGTGCCTTGGCGGACCTGCGTGGTCAGAGGGGTACAGGGCTTTAACTACGTCAGTTTTATAGATGAGGAAGCTGAGATTCTGAAAAGAGAGTCTATAAAGTGCCCTGCACCAGCTTTAGAGGATTTCAGCGGCAGAGCTGGGGCAGTGTCCCCTGCTCCCCTGCAAACCCAGTGGTCCTGTCTCTGGACCCGTCCCGAGACACGTGGGAGGAGCCTTTACAGCACCCACACCCAGTTTAGGTGGGTCCACCTGCATCTTTGTAATAGACTTCCAGGTGCCTCTGATGTACAGCTGTATTAAGAGCCGTTGGAACAAAGTTTCGATGATCAGACCCAGAAGGCTTGGTCAGTGATGAGATGCGGAGGAACATCGTCCACCCCCTGAGTAATGAATGATTTCATCCACACAGCTCTTGACACATTTGTTTTCCTGGGGCTGAATCAGACCATGTGGTTGTGATTACATGTTCATTGCTGCCAGTGTTGGGAGTTTAGAATCCGTAATTCAGTATCTTTATTGAGTAACTACTGAGAGCGAGTCGGGTACCACGGGGAGCACCTGCAGAGACCAGGATGCCCCCCTTAGCTTTGCATCATCTCTGGTTCTGCTCACAGGGGCCCAGCAGGGGTCTGTAGAAAGTGGATTAGGCTGCTGCGGCTCTGGGGGACAAGAAGAGAGCCACAGGCGTGGGGGTTGCTGAGAGGGTGGGACACATGCCACCACCTGCAGTTCTGATCTCAGGTGGGGCTTGTCTTCATCACCCTTGGGTGTCTGTCCTGCTCTGACACCGCTGGCTATGTGACCCGCAGTGTCTCTAGGTCTCTCCAGTCTGCATTCATCACAGCTCTACTCCTACGAATGCAGGGCATCGATTAAACAGGATCCTCAATAGGAAAAGCTTTGATTTCCCCCGTTGGCTCTGATGCGTGGTTGGCGTTATTGGCGTCACCTTTCAGATAGTGCTCTCGAAAGCAGTTCCTGCCCTCCACCACGAGGGTGTCTCTTGTTTCTGGTGATGTATTGTGCTTACAACATTGATGTTCACAAGGAACTGCATATTTATCCAGGCGCAGAAATCTGCTCCCCTGAGTATGTACACGTGTGAAGGGAAAACAGAAGATTCAGAGTCTGGGAGGTTTCTAGAGGAAGGGGAGAGGCTGGGTTCCTTTATTTTCCTCAGCACAGCTGCCCCGACCCGAGCTGGGTGTCTTGAATCAATTCATAGACAACTGCCAAGAAAAGCTTGAGTTGGGTTAATTTTGGAAATTGATCAGCAATTTCACTTTCAACCAGAGTTTGTAGGGTGCTTATAGTACAAGGGGCCAGAGGGCAAGAGCTAAGAGAAGACAGGTGGCATCTCAGGGTCGTGAGGTGGGGGAAAGACCAACACAGTAAAACTCATGCAAGTCAGGACGGAAGGGGGCTGGGGCATCAGAGAAGGAGAGCCGAGGAGCTGGAGTGTCAGGGGAGGGGCCTGGAGGAGCTCAGGCATCAGGGGAGGAGCTGGGATGCCAGGGAAGAAGCATGGAAGAGCAGGGGCATCAGGGCAGGTGCCTGGGGGAGGTGTCATTTAAATGGGGCTTTGTAGCCTGGGCAGGAGTGTGACTGGCAAAGGAAAAGTTCAGGTCCAGAGGCTTGGTAGTGGGATATGGGTGCTTCCTCCTGGCCACAGAGCAGACAGAACTGATTGAAGCATGCACCAGCTGACAATTGTCCAGGCCACCCGTCTATAGGGCACAACAGCATCACAGAGAATAAACCTAACTGGCAAAATGTAAACTTAGGTTTGGTAGTTGGAGAGAGGTGAGCAGCCTCTCAGCTGCCTCCGAGGTGGTGCTTGAGTTGGAAAGTCACATACAATGACGTCTCTATTTTGTACACAGTGTAGGAAGTATTGGTTCCTTCCCTGAACTCAGCAAGTAAATGTGAACACATGTATCAAGAGTATCAATTAGAAAATACTACATCATCAGCCTTCTTGGGTACTTGCTGCTTCTCTGGCCCTTAGAGTTGGGCACGTGCCCTGAGCTATAGGAAACCAAGTTTGGTTTCCAATCGAGGGGTGCACATCCACATGTCGCTCTGCCTCCGAGAAGTGAGGTGGTCCAGCACCGCTCTCCCAGGTCATGACTTGGAGTGGAATGGAATGAAAGAGAAGCTGGATTAAACCTGTGACATTCTTGGCTGGTATCTGGCTCCTCGGGCAAGCCTGTTACCCTCTGCAAGACTTTCTTGTCAGCCTTCATCCTTTGAAACAGTCTTTGTGTTGGGCTAGAAGTTGGATAGGCCAGGGAGGTGATTACACACAGCACCTGGTGGGTTTGATACTTAAAGTGGGCAAGCCCCTCTCCCCTCTCCCTTTAGCAAACCTCGCCTGCACTGAGACACCTGTCCGCCAGCTCCCTACCTCGTGATTTCCGCTGACAATTTGCAAACTGTCAGGGAGACCAGAGATTGATGACTGAACCTGGTAATCCTGTGCCTCAGATATGCCCTCGGTGTCTGAAAGGCTGAGAAGTGGCCCTGCTCGGCTACGGAAGGTTTCTGCGATGCCAGGCAGGCAGCATGCGTGTGGCTCAGCTCTGCCCTGAGCTGTCCCCTGCTGCGTCACCTGTTAAGTTAGTGAATCTGCTCTGAGTGGACAAGGAAGGGTGGGAAAACCTGACTCCACTATATTTGTTCTTTTTTTTTTATTGTAAAAGTAATATATGTTCATTAAAAACACACAATATAGGAAAAAAGAATAACCAGGAGGGCAGAAGAATCATCCATAATCCCCTCTCTCAGAGAGAATTCCTGACGATGTGTTAGCACCTCGCATAACTATTCCTTCCAAGGCTGCAACACTGTGCGTAACACAGCATCTGGAAGGGCAGAGAATAATCTGCCGTCTGTGTTTACCTGAAGGGTCCCATCTGCGGTCTCCCTTGGTTATGCAGATGGAGAGCAGGCTGGCACACAGCTGGGGGTAAGGCATGAATTTTGAGCCTCCTGGAGAGAAGCCAGGGAATTCTGAGAGGATGCTGGGCACCAAGTCCCCAATCCCAAATGCCCAGGATTGCAAGTTAGGGAGAAGTGTTGCCGGAGTGGGGGCAGAGGTGCAATGTGGCCTCGGTCTGGTTCTAGGCTTAGGGTAGGCTCATATTGTCTCTAAATAAAATCTATCTTGAGGAAAGGGGGCACCTAGACTGAAGAACTGGGCTCCACCCTGGGGCATAGTGTCCCTGTGGTCCACCTCTGGTCACTCTTGTCCACCAGGGCAGGACTGCAGTGTCCCAGAGGTCCCGAGGTCTCCCAGGGTAGTGGACATCTGTGGGGTGGATGTTTCCTAGAATTCCCTTCCCTACATAGTTCCAGGTTAGTGTGTGTCACAGGAGATGCTTTGCGTTAGATTTTGAAGGCAGAAGTACAGTGGCAGCCGTGTTCCTTTACACTTGGGAGACTGGAGTGTGGCACAAGGCAGCCTGGCAGCTCTCCTCCTTCAGTCTCTGCAGCTCCTGGGCTGGGGGTGTGTTTAGCCCCGTGATGAAGGGCCCCATCACCCAAGCTGGTTCGAGTCCATCCTTGGGGGCTCTGCTCGTCCCTGACCTCCCCCACTTCACAACCACCTTCCCTTCTCTATGGCCGGCCTCAGGCTGTGGCAACAGATACAGAAGGGACAGCTTCCCAGAGACGGTTTAATCAGAAGCTGGGCAACACCAAATCCTGATAATAAATCATATATATATATTTATTTATACATACACATTTGTACAATAATGTAATTTTATGATAATCAATCATACATATGTATTTATCATATAATTCTTGCTCCTGTTTTAAAGATGTAGAACCACCAGATCACTGTCATGCGTTGCCAGATGCCTGCTCAGCACTGGCCACGAGGAGCCCACAGTCCACCGAGGATGCTCTTCCCCTCTGGCCCGGAGTCTCCAGCCTCTTCAGGGAAGAAGCAGGAGAGGGAGTGTGCTCCCCTCCACTGTCTTCTTACCGACTCCCTCTTCTCCATTTCCTTAAGCTGAAAGTTCCCAGAGTGAGAGCTGGGCCTGGGGTCAGTTGCCATGAACACTCAGCGGATTCAGGAAAGAGAGTGGGCACCGGGGTGGAAGAATGGGGAGAAAAGAGCTCAGAAAGGAAAGGGCATTGGGACGGGAGGTCTTGAGGACTAAAGGCACCCACTCCATGGGTGGTCTCCACCCCCAAAGAGGGCACAGCATGGGGGCGCTACTTGGTGCCAGGTGCCAGGCCCTCTCAGACAAGCACACAGCCTGGCAGGGAGCCCCTCTCCCTGTCCCTGTAGAGCCCAGGCAACAACCCAGAAAGAGGGGCAGGGCCACAGCCTCCCAGAGAGAGCGGTGGGGCCACAGCCTTCCCTGAAAGGGGTGTGATATCTTTATTATAGCACCTTTGGGAGAGGGCAGGAAGTGAGCCAAGGGGACTGGGACGAATTCACTTTACCTCTACAGAAACTCGAGTGGAGGGGCTCCCAGGTGACTGGAAGAGAAAGCGCCTTAGAGGCCAGGTAGGGGCAGAGGGGGCACCTGTGGCTGCTCATTTGCTAAAGATGGTCTGGGCGTGGCACTCAGCTCCTTGCTCCCATCTCTGCCAGATCCCAGACACCAATTTCGGCTCCATGGAATCCACTACCACCGGCTCCACCATGCCTGTCCTCGTGTCCAGGTGTTTGGTGATTGAGCACAGGGCCCAGCATTGTTGAAGAGCTAAAGGAGGGCAAGTGACGTGTGGTCTGAGACCCACTAGAGATTGCTGGGTGTAGGTAGATGAAGCCAAAGTCCAGGGTTGCCTGTTTGTGAGATCAGGTCGAAGGATGCAGCTGGGAGGTCTGGGCAGGTAGAAGACTTAAGGATGATGGGGCGGGGTTGGGGGGTGTGTCTTACAGACTCTGCTGTGGACCGAAGCCTGTGAGGCCACCGCTGGACCCTCCGAAGTCCCTGCATTGGGAGTGCCCGGTCAGCTGTAATCAGATCCTAAGGTAGCCAGTCAGTGGGGCCCTGAGACATGTTCCGGGTCTCACAGCTAGTGAGTGACAGAGCAGGAGCAAAGGCCAGCTGTCTCGGCTCTACACAGAGCTCTCCCCCTCAGAACTGCCTGCCTTCAACTGGTCCAGGAAATGGGCTGCCCCCTTGGGGAATACACAGGTCTTTAGGCTGCTAAGTTCTACTCTGCCCCTTGGCGCCCGACTTTTCAGACCCAAGTCTTCCATGTACCTCCACCCACCCAGGGCTCTCCCTCTTCATCAATGCCTTTAGCATCTCAGGTGCTGGCCTTCTCCCTTCCAGGGCCCCTCTTCCTCCAGGCCAGCTGTAGCACATGGTACAGGCCCCCATTTCCCACAGGCCTTCTTTGAAGGATTTCATGCTGGGCGCTCCAGGAACAGAAAGATCAAGTCCAACTCCAAAACAAAAGTTCTAGGACTGTCCTGGGTCCTTGGAGCCACTGCTCTGGTCTGAAGTTCCTGTACTCACCAGCCCCAGCCCCACCCTCTTTGGACATAGTTGCCGAAATCCCCAAAGGCAGGCTCTTCACCCTCTCAGTCCCGACAGGAGCTTGATGAACTCAGCCTGCTTAGCGCCTGCCTTCCCTTAGTCACCTTGACTTGTCTTCCCTTTGTCACCCTGACCTGTCTTTTCTTGTTTACTGTGACCTTGCCCTGGGAGGGGACCCAGCAGTGCCATCAGAGGGAACTGGAAGCTCCCCGTGCCCAAGCACTGCTGCTGTGTTGACCAAGGCGGTAATTTGCATCTCCAAGACCCTAGACTAGGGAGATGCTCCATTCATGGGACTTCTTGTCCCACATAGGACCTTTCCTCATAGGTACATGCAACTGTGCTTTGCTTAGAAAGTGTCCTCAAAGCAGCCAACCCTGATGTTCTTAAGGTGTAACCTGTGTGACGCTGGGCCCAAAATAATTTAGAATGTGCTTCTAGTGGGATATCTCATGGTGTCACACAGGAAGTGTCCAGGCACCAGCCAGGGAAATTACTTTTAGGTAGTACTCCCAGCAGGAAGTGACCCCTCCCTCCCCAGAGGGTTTCATGGCTGAAGGACAGCAGAGGGTTTAGAGTCAGACAAACCCAGAGCACATCCTGCCTCCATCCTTTCAAGCTGTGCTGCCTTTGGCAAGTTGCAAACCTTCTTTGAGCCTCATTTCTAAAAGCGAGCAATTATCTTACCTATGCAATAGAGTTGTTATAAATAAGACAAGTGCATAGAATGCTTACCACAGCACCTAGCCCACAGAGATCATTTCTGGCCCATTCCCAAAGCCTCCCACCAGAATCCCAGAGCCAGAGGGGTCGAAAGAGCTGTGTTCATGAAACTGCATCCATCAGGGAGCATGGCTGCAGGGAGCTGAAGCTAATTCTGCTCATTAACGCAGAACAGAAATGTATAGAAGGGACTGAGCACTCACAGGATCTCTGTGTGGGTCAGACAACTAGGTCTGGAGGCTGCGCTGCTGGGAACAATGTTCAAAATCACTCGGCAGAGCTGCCGAGGGGAGACACCTGAGAGCTACAGTGGGAACCGACACCTCCGTGTGTGCTGGGGACCCCAGAGTGAATGAGCTGGCCATTGCTGCTTGAACCCAAACCAGAAGCCTCTAGAACATGTGGGTGTCTCTGGTGCCCTCAACCTCCCCAGCATGCTGTCCACACATTCTCCGAGTCTTTCTGTCACTGGCACCCATGTGTACCTAGCTAACAGAATCCTTCTCAAATGCCTGGTCCCCTGGCTGCAAGGGAGGCTGAGAAGGCAGGCCTCTGGCATTTCAGCCTCTGTAATGAGATGGGGTCCCTGCCTTCCTCCAAGCTACATGAAGCAGGGAAGGGGCACACAGAGATGCTGGGTGGCCAAAAAATGCTGGATGACATATCAACATATATTTGGTCTCTTATGGCTGCTGTAACAAACTACTGCAAACTGAGTGGCTTAGGACAACAGAATCTTATTCTCTTACAGTTCTGGTGGGCAGAAGACCAAAGGCAAGGCGTCAGCCACGCTCTCTCTCCTGGTTTCTGGTGGCTGCCAGCAATGCTTGGCGTTCTTGGCTTACAACTGCATCATTGTAATCTCTGCCTGTCTTCACCTGGCTGCCTTCCCTCTGTGGTCTGTGCCTTCACATTGTCCTTGTTGTGTGTGCCTGTCTCTGCATCTCTTCTTCTTATAAGGACTTCAGTCATGTCAGATTAAGGGCCCACCTTACTGCAACATGTCCTCACCTTGCCAACTAAAACTCGGCACTTTCCATCTGCCCCTATGAAGATTAAATCATGAGCCGCTACAGCTGCTGACCTCCAACACAGCCTGAAAGGAGTCAGGATGGAGGTCAGGAATGAGGCGCTCTGTGCTCTGGGAAAACTGGCAGAACAGGTTTTCAGATTAAGATTTTCAGAAGATTTTATAAGCCCAAATTCTTGGGTTTTATATCTAGAGAGGCACTAAAAGCTTAATTAACGGTGACATTTGCTCCTCGAGACTAGCAGCAGCCTCTGCCCAGGTGTGTGCTTGACTGCATGTCCCTGCTTCACTAAAATATATCTAATACTGAGTTCGCCCCTGTCTTTTTGGAGCAGTTCCTCAGAGCTCTCTGAGATGCTGTCTCCTGGGCTATAGGCCTCATTTTGCCCCAAATAAAGTAACCTACAACTCTCACAGCCTAAACTTACAACTTAATGACACGTAAAGACCTTATCCCTTCATTGCAAAGGCCCCATTTCCAAATAAGGTCACATTTATAGATACCAGGGGTTAGGACTACAACACATCATTTTGGGAGAGTCATAATTTAACCCATAGCACCCTGTTCTGTTTTCCCGATATCTTCCCTGTGCTTCCGGGGACCACCTCAGAAATAAACCACCCGCACTCAAGTCCTCTCTGGGGTGTCTTTGGGGTCAAGATGGAGAGTAAGGATCCGAAAAGAAAAGAGAAAGGGGAGGGACAACAGGACCTTATTCTCTTACAGTTCTGGTGGACAGAAGGCCCAAGGAAGGAGAGAGTTAAGAATAAATCATCCATTGGCCCCCAGATCAAGAAAAGAGGTAAGGTTCAAGAAGACTTCTGGGAGTTGGTGGAGCAAGCAGAAAGGAGCTTCCTTTGTCAGAACTTGGCAGATGCTCTGTCTGGGGCTGGGCCACATCTGGGAAGGTGAGAAGAGAGAGGAGCTGAAGGTGGAGCCGAACTTGGGCTTGAGGACCTGGACTAGGGTGCTGGGACCTTCAGGCTGTGTCCTCTAGTCCAGCCAGCTCTGGCTCTGGCTGGGGAAACTGAGGCCCAGAGATGGACAGCAACTCGCCTTAGCTCCCAGCAGAGACTGGAAGTTCCATCTCTGATCCTGTTTTGGCTCTCTTCCCTGGCAGGCTGTGACCAGGTGGTGGCCAGAAGGAGGTGGTCAGATCTGTCTGGGCTCTGCTGACCCAGTCCGTCTCTGCTCCCACCAGGGTAGAGGAGGGCAGACTGCATGGCCAAGCACCGAAGCCCACCCTGGTCCAGGACCATCCGCTGACCGTTTTCTGTTGTATGGGCAATTTGGGCAGTGTCTCTTTGGCTCTGCCTCCCCCTATTCCATGCATTTTCATTACGCTTATTAATAAATTATGGCCACACCCACCTGTCGACAGAGTCGATTTGTTATATTCATAGCTCTTGAAATCTCCCTCCCCAAAGCCGCCATCCCCAGCCCTGCCAGGCCCCCTGCTTGGCCAGCAGCGCACCTTTTCCCAGCACTGTTATTTCAGCCTGGCTCCTACGGGCAGCGGCCAGCATCCAAACAGATCTGGTTTTGTCAGAAAACACCTCAAAATCACTCTTTGAGAAGAAAATATGTTTCACTGGAGGGCAGCAGGAAGAGACTGATGCTGTTTAGTGTAATTATCTATTTTCAGCTCCTTTTTATTTAAAAAAAAATTTTAAATCATTTTTTTTATTGAGTTATAGTCAGTTTACAATGTTGTGTCAATTTCTGGTGTACAGCACAATTTTTCAGTCATACATGAACATACATATATTCATTTTCATGTTCTTTTTCCCTATGCTATACAGTATAAACTTGTTTATCTATTCTATATCTACCTGTCAGTATCTACAAATCTCAAACTCCCAGTCTGTCCCTCTCCACCCCCCTTCTCCTTGGCAACCACAAGTTTGTATTCTATGTCTGTGAGTCTGTTCATATATGAGCAATCTCATATGGTATTTTTCTTTCTCTTTTTGGCTTACTTCACTTAGAATGACACTCTCTAGGAACATCCATGTTGCTGCAAATGGCATTATGTTGTCATTTTTATGGCTGAATAGTATTCCATTGTGTAAATATACCACAACTTCTTTATCCAGTCATCTGTCGATGGACATTTAGGTTGTTTCCATGTCTTGGCTATTGTAAATAGTGCTGCTATGAACACTGGGTTGCTGGTGTCTTTTTGAATTAGGGTTCCTTCTGGATATGTGCCCAGGACTCCTTTTTATTTTTTTTAACTCTTCACAAAAAGTAGAATGGAATTATCTGAAGCTCGTCTTTTTGTTTTTGTTTGTTTATTGGGGGGGTAATTAGGTTTACTTATTTATTTATTTATTTTTTGGAAGAGGTACTGGGGATTGAACCCAGGACCTCAAGCATGCTAAGTATGTGCACTATCACTTGAGCTATACCCTCCCCCCGACCAGAAGATTGTCTTCTAACTCAAGGAACGTTTGGAATCATTTTGCTCTGGCCAAAGGAGACACTTGTGTAAAATTTCCAGGGCGCAGAGTCCCAGCTGGAATCACTCTCACCTGAGTGGGTGTGAGAGCCAGCCTATCAGTTTCCTCTTGCTGCTGTAACCAATCACCACAAACCTGGTGGCTTAACACAATACAAATTTGTTATCTTGCAGTGCTGGATGTCAACTGAAAGAAAGTGCACAACCTAAAAGTTGAGAATTATGTTTTATTATGTGGACTTTCTGAAAACTTCAAGCCTGAGAGACAGCCTCTCAGATGGCTCTAAGGGACTGCTCTGAAGAGGTAAGGGAGGAGCCAGGATATATAGGAGTTTGGCAACAAAGACCAGGTAGTCTGAACATCAAAAGATTTGTTAATTAAAGAAAACCAGGTATCTCCTGTTCAGGAATTTAGCACATTTCTCTGTGTGGGAAGATGCAAGAGTCTGGGCTCTTTGAAATCATTTCTTTGATCTGCACTTTAGCTCTCTAGGGCCAGTGTCCTGTTTTTTTCCCATCCTGAGTCCCCTCAGGGGGCACCACTGGGGGCGGCTGCAGTGGCCGAGGGCTTGGCAGCGGGCAGCCTGTTTGTCTCCATCCTGAGTTCTCTCAGGGGTCACTGTCTGGACGGTTATCAGTTATCGTGGCTTGATGGCTGCAACATCTTTTGCTTACTGATATGGCAGGCAACAATTTTTCATTCACATGGAGGCCAAAACTCCAAAGGAGGGCTAAAGTCAAGTTGTGGGCTGAGCTGCTTCCTGCTGGAGGATCTAGCGGGGAATCCTATTCCTCCCCTGTCCAGTTTCTCCAGGCTGCGTGCATTCCTTGGATTGTGGCTCCTTCCTCCATTTTCAAAGCCTGTCACTCCGATCTCTGCTCCCATCACTCCTACTCTGACTCCGACCCTCCTGCGTCCCTTTTATATGGACCCTTGTGATTTCATTGGACTCATCGGATAATCCAGGATCATCTCCCATCTCCAGATTATTAACTAATTGCATCTGTAAAGTCCCTTTTACCAAGTAAAGTTGTTGCAGAAAAAACGTGTTACAGGTCAGTGTTACAGCTCAGTTGTGACAGCAACCTGGATCCAGGCGATAGACCAAGCAGCACTTGGAAAGTTGGAGAACTCAGGTTTATTACGCCAGCAGGCCCAGAGGAGTTAACACTCCAAGCTCTGGACCACAGCTGTAGCTTTACACAGGCTTTTATAGGCTGCCAGTTCACACTTTGCAACATCATATGCAAATAAGGTATAACAAAAGTTGACTAATTAGGAACAAGCTTTGTAGAAGTGGACCAATCAGGAGAGAGAGAAATAATCAATCAGGAGTGAGGGAAATGGACCAATCAGGAATGAGAGAAATAACCAATCAGGAATGAGCTCCATGCAAATGAAGTACTACAAATGGATCGATCAGAATTTAGGGAAATGGACCAATCAGGAGTGAGAGAAATAACCAATCAGGAGTGAAGAAATAACCAATCAGAAGTGAGCTCAGGGAACCAATAGAATTTTAGGTGTAAGTAAGCCATTTCAGAGGCAAAAAGTGAGATAGAGCCTCTGGGCCAGGAAACTGGATGGTGCTGGCAGGAGATTAGTGGCCCTGCCTGGGGGTCCTGCTGGTCTTTTTATGGGGCTTCCCGCCTCAAAGTGAAATATTCACTGTTCTGGGGAGTAGGACTGAACATCCTTGGGGCTGTTATTCAGCCTATTATAGCCAGAAAAGTGTTTTTGCAGCCTGGCCTCTACAATTCTGCCGCTGCCCTGTGTTAGAAGGAAAGGGGCCTGGGGGCCCTATTTCATATAGACGCCCAGAGGTGAAGTCACTTGCACCTGGGATTGAGACGTGAGTGTCACCGCTGAGGGTGAAACCAGGGTTTCCCTGTTCCAGTGCCAACAGTGTTCCTGCCAGCTCCCACGAGCCCCCTGTCAACAGGCTCCTTGTGTGGAGACTGAGTGTGTGGATGTTTGACTGCAAACAAAACCCACAGTGGAGACCTGGCTCCACCGTTCACCTGAGATCACACAGTCCGTGAGTTTCTTAACATCCTTGGATCTCTGTCTTATGGGGAAAATAATAGTTCTTATCTCATAGGACATTTGTGAGGATAAAATATAATTCTATAAAGCACATAATAAGTTTTGGCTCTGCAGTAGCTGTATCGTTACTAATAACAATAGGGCAGAACCTCAAATCTCAGAGCCGCCAAGGATGTGCACTGCAGTGCTAGGATGCCCCTGGCTCGGGCCATGCTCCCTCTTCTCTTTGCTGTTGTCTCTCAGCCAAACCCTGTTCCTCATTCTAGGCCCAACTTAGATATCGCCACTTTCAGGAAGCCCTCTTTGGTTGTGCCAGGTGGCGTTGGCCGCTGCTCCCCTATGTTGGCACCACGGTTGCCTCTTAGGAGGAGTGGATGCGGACAGGGAGACGGAAGAAGCCCAGAATTACCCTCGGCAGATCCGGGTTAGAATTCCAGGCCCATCACTTACCAGTATGTATGTTCTCAGGCTGTTCTGAACCTGATTCCTTATCTGCGACATGGGGTTGAGGATGACAAGTCACTTCCCAAGGTGCCGTGAGGCCTGAGTGAGATCATTCATGAAGCCCTTCCCTTGAGTCTTGCACAAGTGAAGTTCTCAGTAAATGGTAGCTACACACAAGTAAAACGTGGAAATCTCAGTTATTTGAGACAGAGGAACCCAGGTACCAGTTCTCTCGGCTTTTGGCTGGAATCACATCAGTTTGAGGGCTTAGCTCATTGGACCCTTATTATGCCATCTCTGATTAACAAAAATGGACCATCCAGTCAATAGCCGTGGAGCACGTGGGCTGACTGAAACGATGAGGTGACCCGTGGGAACTGAAGATCTTCCCAGGGTCCTTGGTGCTGTTGGGGGCCGTGACTCAGAGGCCCTGCCACTGATGGTTTTTGTGTTTACTGGGGCTACGTTTAAACACTGGTAGTGGTGGGCTTCCCAGACCCCAGGAATCTGATTATGATGCTGTGTGCCCCACCCCCAGTCTGTGGAAGTGAAGGTCCCTTGCAGGGCTGAGTCGGGGAGGCTGGGGGGGGGGCAATCCTGCACGGAGGGTGAATGGGCCTCAGTTCCCCTGGCCCTTGAGCCGTCATCACAGGGCCCGGTGCTGACCCGCCTCTTTGCCCCCATTGTCTGGGCAGCCGCCGCATAAGTAGAATGTTGGCCTGAGGTTGTCCCGGGGCCATAAACGCCTTGTAAAAATTGCTGGGAACAAGATACTTTATGTTGGTGGTGACTCCAGCCCAGGCCATTAAATCTGTCTTGACTCGGGGTTGGGGCTTGCGGGGGCTCGGCTCACAGGTTTTGTGTAAGCCCCTAATTAGGGCCCCTGTGCCGCTGCCCCTCGCCCAACACTGCTGGGCTCTGCCCTGAGTCCTGGCAGGACTTTCTGGCTCCTAGGGCTGGGGAACCAGGGAATCTAATTTATATTGTTTAAAACCTTCTCCCCCCTTTCCTTGTCCTTGGTTTAATGCTCTCCTATTGCCATAATTTGTCCTAAAATTCTTAGTCATGCGGAAGAAGGGCCTGTGCTTGCATTTTGCCCTGCAGGTGATGTAGCTGCTCCTGGCGAAGAGGATGCTTTGTGGACGCAGGGCGCTCTCCAGGCTGGCCGCAGGGGAGCGAGCGGTACTCGGGGACCAAGTCTGAGCAGTGATGCTGAGTGTGCACAGGGAGGCGCAGACAGCGTGGGGCTCTGGGGACCATCGTGAGAGCTTTGGCTCCCCTCTGAGAGAAATAGGAAGGTACAGGAAGGTTTGAGCAGAAGAGTGACATTATCCGACCTAAAGCATAGAAAGACCAACTTGGCTGTTGTTTTGAGAAGAGACTGCAGGGGTACAGCCAGGGAGGCCACTCAGGAGGCTGCAAGGAAACGGGATAAAGATGCTGGTGGCTCAGACTGGGCTGGGAGCAGTGGTGGTAGAGGGGAGCGGTGAGAGCCGGGATATATTCTAAGGGCAGAGCTGACGGGACTTGTGATGGAGCAGACGTCATCCAGGGGCTCCGGCTGGAGGGCTGGAAGGATGGCGTCATCGTCATGGGGCTGGGAGAGGCGGGGCGGGGGCGGGGCACGTCTAGGGGAAGATCAGGAGTTTGATGTGTGAGATGTCCAGGTTGAAAGTCTCCAAAGAGAGCCGCCACCGACTCCTTCCCTTCTGCAGCTCCTGCCCCTTGGCCATGATTTCCTTCTCCCTCTCCCGTCCTTGAATTAGGGCCGATTTTGTAACTTGCTTTGATCAGCAGAGTGTGGGGAAATGATGCTGTGCCAGTTTCTGGCCTCCCCTTGAAGAAGCCGGCAGCTTCTGCTTTTGCTCTCTGGGAACCCAGCTGCTGTGCTGTAAGGAGCTGGGAGAGATCCTGGAGGAGAAGCCCACGGGCCGACAAGCAGCACCAACCTCCAGACCTGTGCGAAAGACCTCTTCCACGTTCCAGCCCCAGCTGAGTTCCCAGAGGGATGTAGCCGTGGGAGTGACTCTAGCAGACATCTCACGGAGCAGGACTGCCCTGATGAGCCCTGCCCAAGTTCCCGACCAAAAGAATCACGAGAAACAAGAAATTGTTCTTTTGGGCCACTGAGTTTGGGGCTGTTTGTTATGCAGCCATCTATAACTGACATAGATAGCTCCTAGACAGCCAAGAGGAGATGTGTTGAGTAGGCAGCTGGATACATGAGCCTGAAGTTCAGGAAAGAGATCCAGGCTGGAAGTGTCAACTTGGGAATTTTCAACGTGCAGATGACATTAATGTCTTGAAACTGGATTAGATAAAGAAGATTGAGGGTGGAGTGGGAAGAGAAGAGGACCAAGGACTAAGCCCCCAGGCACCTGGATCTTTAAGTAGTCAGGGAGATGGGGAGGGACCAGCAAAGGGGAGCAATGGGGAGACCACTGGACACGCACGTGCTGGCCTCTCCATGCAAAGTGACCGGCTCCAGGCACCCAGCCCTCCCTCCTACTCTCTTTACTGGAGACCATCTTTCTAACATGACTCCCCTTGCTGCTGTCTCCTGTGAACACAGACGCGTTCAGCTGAGAGTGTCGATGGTCCTGGGCCACATCCAGTCCTGTCTTTCTCTGAGTTGAGGTCCTCATCAGCATCCTCACTCGTCCCAGCCCATCTCAGGCCAGGGTGTGTTTCTGTCATGGTATTTTATAAGATAGTCTAATGTTACATTTCTACTTAGAGTTTAAGAATCTTATTTCCCACACAACTTTTTGTAAAGTGTCCTACTATTTTGATCTTTTGAAACATGCTAAATATTCTTTCCTATTTATCAGTTGTATTGCCTCTTTTTATTAGCTTCAATTAAATAATTGGTTTTATGACTGAAGAAAAGGAGAAGAACGGGGGTGAGGTGGGCAGAGATGAGGCTGGTGGGCTGGGCAGGCAGGCAGGCTGGACACTGAGGCCTCATCCGCCCCAAGGTCCTCGTGGCGTTACAACAGGCAGGACGCGAATGCCCCCAGTGTTGCCCCCTTTGTGAAAACATCATTATTATGTTTGGTATCTGTGGGTGATTTAAAGTGGGGACCATTAATATGTTTTGTAATGAGTTTTTATCCTAAATGGCTAGAATGAAATGACTGGTATTTGGGGGGAAGGTATAGCTCAGTGGTGGAGTGTGTGCTTAGCATGCACCTGGGTCCAATCCCCAGTACCTTCATTAAAAATAAATAAATAAACCTAATTACCTCCCCTGGCCCCCCTAAAAACATTAAAAAGGCTGGTGTTTAAAGGATAAGTTTCATTTGCCTGGAGGATTCTAAGATTGCTCAGCTGGCTACATGTTTTGATGAAACAGGTTTATTTCATAACCACACGTGTGCATGAGACATACTGTGTTGTCAGAGGGCCTTGCTCAGTGGGTGTGCCTGCGACACTGGGTTTGTTTGTGCACCTGTGTGATCACTCGTCCTGCCTTCCTTCCTTCCATCCATCTGTCTTTCCTCCGTCCGTTTATTATCCTTCCATCCGTCCACCCCATCATCCTTCCACAGCCTCATGGGCACTTCCTCAGCACCAGTGCTGTGGGAGGGGCTCCAGCCCTGTCCTAAGGCCCTCACTGCTCCGACTGTCACCCTCACAAAGTTAATAGTTGCAAAGAAGGTAAACCAATACCAGCCCCCGACAGTGCCCCTTCCACAGGCTCTGGCATTTCGCTGCTGCTGCAGCTGCCGGGGGTCGAGGTCCACCCCTCCCCATCCAGGCACCTGTGGGAGTCCCTGAAGTAGAGGACGGTCATCGCTATCCTCTAACTCCACCATTATCAGGGCTGAAATTTAATTAACGAGCAATCACACTCAGCAGCATTCAGACAGCCCCTGAGACTGGCTGTCGCCAGGGCGTTAGCTGGGCCATCTTTCTTGGACTCCATGGCCCCAGAGGCCCCCGGGGCCCACTCTCCGTATGTGCTGGGGTCCTTGGGGGCTTTCCTGAGAGGTGGCACAGCAGGGCATAGAACACCCAGCCCCAGTCCAGGGATGGCCATCGTAACCCTGGGAAGTTAGCTCACCTTCCGGCCTCTGGCTCCTCAAGGCATCTCTGGTGAGGAGTGCAGTGGTGAGGAGTGACGGCAGAGGCCTCAGAGGCAGGCGGAGAATGCAGGTGCTCTCGGCTGAAGCAAAAGCCCTGGAGTCTGAGCTGTAATTGTGGAAGAAAGCCTGAGGGTGCGGGCCTGGGGCTGGGGGAGGGGAGAAGCATGGTTGGGGGTGGCTGGGAAGGTCCTGCGAGTCAGATCCAGACTTACTCTGTGCCTCTGCAGACCCTGTTCCTGTGGAGAACGGTCCCTAGCACTGTCCTTCTGCACGTGTGTGGTACTGACACGTCCCAGAAGCCAGTTGGGGTCTCTGCTCTCGTCGCCGGTGGCCTGGGCCAGGCTGCACTTGGTTTAATTTAATTTATTACTTCCCCCTCATCCTCCCTTCTCACTCCTATTTCCCTCCTCCCAATAGTACCCACTTCAGTGCATTTAATTTACATCCTCACAATCCGGATGCCTTCAATACATCATACATTTATTTAAATATAAATGACTTCTTGAAATAGAGTGCCATTTTGCATGTGTTTTAAAATCTGCATAAATAGTATTGGCCCATAAATCTCATTGTCTTTCTTACTGGTTTTTTTTTCTGCCAGATATTAAGTTTTTGAGATCAGTCCTTGTTGCTATATGTAAGTCTGGTTCAATACATTGGATGGCTGGCTGGAATTTTCATTCTGTGAATATATTTATGCTATAGGCTGCATGTTTGTGCTCCCCACCGCCCCCAAAACTCATATTGAAATTTCAGTGCCCAAGGTGATGGTATTTGGATGTGGGCCTTTGGGAGGTAACTAGGTCATGAGGGTGCAGCCCTCATGGATGGAATTAGTGCCCTAGTCAAAGGGACCCCAGAGAGCTCCCTCGTGCCTTCTGCCATGTGACATCACACCCAGAAGGCAGCGGGAAGCAGGCTCTCCCCAGACACTGAATCTGCTGGCACCTTGGTCTTGGACCTCCCAGCCTCCAGGGCTGAGAGAGAAATGTCTGCTTTTTATGAGCTGCCCAGTCTGTGTTCTGTTACAGCAGCCTCAGCAGCCTGAGACAACACACACACACACAAACACACACCCACCCCTTTCCCATTCCCGATCGCTCTCCGTAGGGAGAAGAACACTGTGCCGCGCGCCCTTCTCTGTGTCTGCTGCTGGCCCCGTGGACGTGTCTCTGGGACACAGCTGCAGGAGCCACATGCCTGTCCTGGGTTGGTGCAGTTAGCAGTCTGCAATCCTCCCCACCCCCAGGTGGAGCCCGTTCCTGCAAGCTCACAGCTGCCCTTGCTCCCACTTAATCTATTTTCCGTGACTCAGGTGGCCGGAGATGGTGTCTTGTTCGTGCGGCTCTGGTGAGCAGAGAAGTAGAGTTCCCCTCATTTCCTCATCAGATGCTGTCTCCCCTTGTTAACTGTCTGATTATACTTTAGCTCATTTTCCCGAGGGGTTGACTCTTTCTCACTGGCTAATTTATAGGAGTTACTTGTATAATTTGCATAATAATTAAAAAAATCAGTTTCAGACTTTGAAGCAAAAGTTCTCCCAGTCTGTCACTCATCTGTTCAGTTTGTAGTATTTTTTTATTGAACATAAATCTTTAATTTTGATGAAGTTGAATCTGTCATTTTTCTTCTCATAGTTTGTTCTTTTGGCATCTTGTTTAAGAAACTCTTCCCAACTTTGAGACCATGAAGCTTTTTCTCTTTTTAAAAAATTAGCTTTGTAATTTAACTTTCATATTTTAGTCCTTAAACTATTTGGAATATGTATGTATGTCCATATTATATTATATTGTATTATATTATCATATGACACTACATTATATATGTAATATTCTTCATTTTTGTATTCTTGTCTTTATACACAATGTGAAGACTTTCCAAATACTATTGATTGTTGCAGCTGAAGAGCTTGAGCATTTATTTCCTTTCTTCGTAACCTGCAGTGAGAATCTCAAATGTCTCTAGTTTTAAAGGAAGTAAATCTCCAGGGCAAACACTTTTCTTACACTTCCTTCCTTTCTTACTTCCCTGAGGCTAATGTGTTGACACTGGATGGTAGCTGTTCATCCTGGGCCATTTACACTTGCACTGTGAGAAGCCGGATGCTCCAGTAGCATTCTTCTCTCTGAAGCAGCCTGACTATTTGCTTGCTTAATTCAGTGTAAGGATTTCAAGAATCTGCTTTTCCTTTAGAAATGCTTCTTTCAGCCGCTCTTCCATGCAGGAGATTTTGGATTACACAAATGCTTAAGATGCATTAAACATTAAAAAAAAATATAGCAAATGTATGTTGAAATTTTAAGGCACACTGTGATACCCAGACTAATGATTGTCAAATACGCAACATGATATTTAGGTGGTAAATGCTGCCCGTGAGTCAAGGTGTGGAAGGGATGTTGGGCCAATTCGCTTCATGTGGAGTCTAGTCTGTCTGTGGTCGGAGCCCAGACCTTCCTCACATGGCAAGTTAATATCTCCAGCATTGTTTCCTAAATAATTCATCTTTTCCTCTCTGAGTTTTCATGCCACTGACATCATTTTGGTATGATCTTGGAATTTCTATTCCGTTCCTTTGATTGTCTTACCTGTTCTGTTGCCAATACCACTTCTTTGATCTTTTTGTCTTTCATGAATCTTTATTTTTCAAATGAATTTTCAAGTCAATCCATAAAGTTCCTGAAAATGTGTTGCCATGACTTTGGATTGTCTTTGATTTATAGACGAGCTTGACTCTCAAATTGACCTTGGCAGTGCGGAGTTGTGCCGTCCATGAATGGGCCACAGCATCCTACTTTCTCACATGTTCTTTTGTGCCTTTATTAGGTTCCAAATTTTCCCCATAGTGATCTTGTGCATTCTCTAATAGGCTAATTCTTAGATGCTCTCTCTTTTTTTTCTTTTTGCTATGATAAATGCTAATATATTTTTGGCTACATTTTTCCAGCTAGTTTTTTCTGGAACGGAGAAACACTGTTGCTTTTTGTGTGTTGATTATGTATCTGGCAGCCACACTGAACTCTCCTATTCCTTCTAATTGTCTGTCTGTTGATTCTCTTGGGTTTTTATTTTCTTCTGTGGCTATTGATCTAGTCAACTTTTCTGTTTTCTCCTGAGCTGGTTTTAGCACTTCATGTTTGTTTTTTTCAGAAATGTATCCATTTAATCCATTTAAAAACATTGGCTTGTGGTTGTGAATAATATCCCTTAAATATTTAATATCAAACTATTTGTTATATCTGAGCTACTCCATTTTCATTTTATATTTTATATATTTATATCTTGATTGTGCTCTTTTCTGTCTTGTTCTCAATCTTACTGAATTCTGCTCGTATTTATTTACTTAGGTCTTTCTTATTACTTTTGTGTTCTTTTTTCTAGTCCTTTGAGCTGTCCTCTTTTTAAATTTTTTTCTTGTTTTTTAATTACTATATTAAAGGGTTTGAATTTTCCTCTAAGAATGACATTAGCCATGACCCATGGATTTTCCCATGTGCTGTGGAAGAATCATTCCGTTATCCCTTTTTTGGGGGTGGATAACTCGAGCCATTCGGTATTCTGAATGATTATTATTTCCCAGATCTTTGTTAATCTTAATTTTTAAAGTGATTAAAAAAAACTTTGAGACTTTAAAAAATGGTATCTTTAACTTGGAAATGACCTACCAGAATGACCCAGAGGTAAGCAAGGCTGGGAGAGGAGGCGTGAAGGGGTGCGGACGGCATCTCAGGAGCCCCAGATCCTGACAGCAGAGTCACCTCCCCCATTACCCAGTCTGTGGAAGGTTTTCTGTCACTTGCAACCGAAAAACTTCACAGTCTGGGCTTGGGGAGAGGCTGCAGATACTGAGAGCTGGAGCCTGGAGCATCAGGTACAGCCCAGGGCAGCCCACCTGGGTCAGGGTCAGGGTCAGGCAGGGTGGAGCATACATGGAGGGGGAAGGGAAGTGACGCTAATGCAGGACAGGCCACAGGATTCTTCCGCATGGGAGCAGCAGTCTGGAGGATGACAGACCCCATGGTGAAACTCATCCAAGGAAGGCTTTTGTGTTAATAATAATAACAATAGTGGTAGCAGCAAAAAAATCTCTTAATGAGGCCAGTTCTATGCCAACCACTGCCCGAAGGACTTTACAGATATTACCCCGTTTAGTCTACACACAGCCCACATTGTCGGCGCTGCTGTTATCCTCAGGTGCAGAGGTTGAAGCCCAGAGCAGTTAAGAAAGTTGCCCAGGGTGATCAGCCAGCCAGGAATCGATCTGGCATTCATGCTGGGGAGGCAGAGCGGTTGGCCCTGGGTCCCTGATCGTAACTGCTGTACCTCTTCCTCTCCAGAAGGGGCTGGGCGGACCTGACACCTTTGGCAAAGCAGCAGGCTCCCCTGCTGCCTCTGTGATGAGTCCAGGTTCCTGGACATCTATTCCTTGCTCTTTAGCAGAGGCTAACACTTTGATTCTCAGCTGGATGGAGGAAACTGACTGTTTTCTACTTATCTGGCCTTGAAAGAAGCAGGAATGATGCTCCTGGTTCTTAATATGCTGCGTGCTGTTTGGGAATCCAGCTTGTGTCAGAAAGCCTAAGCCGAACTGGCTTCAGCAAAACATAGTATTTTATTGGTGCCTATAATGCAACTGTGTCACAAATAATTTGATCCGGGGCTCCAATCATGTAACCAAGATGTAGTTTCTCTCTATTCCTTTCTTGGCTCTGCTTCATTGATGTTACTGTATTTTCAGACAGATTCTTTCCTCATAGTCATAGAATGGGTGCCCAAACTCCTGGGGCTACATCATTTTTTATCTGTGTCTAGAGGAAAAGATTGAGTCTTTGCTAATTGCTTTCTTATGGAAGAAGAGGTCTTACTGATTTTGATTGGCTTGGGTACTCATTTCTGAACCAATTATTGAGGCCAGGGAAAATAGACTTTACTGATTGGTTTACAAAAATAAGCCCCACCCCTGGATCAGGAGAGGACCAGAGGGGTGTCCTCTGTGAAGGGGGTCTGTCTCTGCCTGGCAAATTAACATTCATGCCAAAAACACATGGTCATCAGTGCTTTAGTTACACGTGTGTTTCCAGGGTAGGTGAGTTGGTGCATTTGTGTGTTTGGTTTGCTTATAGCCCTGGTTTTCACTTCTTTATCCTTTCAGCTGCAAAACCACTTTGAACTAGGATTTAAGTGGCAGTCCAGAACAAAGTAGATGGGATAAGACAGATGAGATATGTCAGTGTTTTGTGCTCTTATATTTCCCCTCCCCTGTTCTGAGAGGGCCTCTGGCTGCTGTGTTCTCTTCCTTTGGAGCCACTTGTTGCCTGAAGACCATGCCTGTCCCTGGCCTTTTGTTCAGCTCATTGAAGGGACTGTGGGGGCCTCTCTGAGAGGGAGGCTGAGGATGAGGAGTGGTGAATGCGAGACGAGGGGCTGGGATGGAGAGTCCTCTCCAGAGGGGCACTGTACTGCGTGCTCTCCATCTGCCCTCTCCATCCTTCCCTCCTGCTCTGGGCCCCTGGGAGGGGACCCTGGGGAACAGCCTCAGTGGCTTCCAGTTGGTTTGGCCAGTAGGAAGGAGATATGGGAGGGAGGACAGGGGGGATGGGTGGCTGTTCCTGGGATGTCTCCCTCTGGGGTCTCTGGGGGTCTCAGCATGTGTTCAGCAGCCCCCTTCAGTCTCTGTGCCCAGGTGCTGGCAGGTACTCCCTCCCCTCACTCCTTCAGTAGCCCTGGGTATCGTGCTCGCTTTTCTATACTTGGTCCATGGCTTTGCAAATGGTCTCTTTTTTAACCTCACCCAAATCACTCAATTCGATGGGCCAGTGGTCCCTGACTGATACAGGGATGGCTCATGGGGTCCTGACAGCAGAGGGCACCTAAGCCCCATGATGGCAGTGTCCTGAGAGGTGGCAGGGCTTTACTTGGGGGTGGGGGGGCATGACCAACTAGTATCCCTGGTGCTTAGCCTTGACAAAGATGCCCCACCCCCCGGCCCATTTGGTATGGGGACGGGAGAGCTCTCTGCCCCGAGGGAGCCGAGTTGAACACAGAGCTCGGAGACCTGAGGCTTCCCCACCTGTTCTGCTCTACATGCCCTCCCTGGGGCCTTTGTAGAACCTTTAGGAGACAGAGATATGGTTGTCAGGAAAAGCATAGGACACCCAGATAAATCTGACTTTCAGATTACAGAATGAATAATATTTTAGGATGAGTATATCTCAGGTATCATGTGGGATATACTTATGCTAATTTCTTTGTCATTTCTTTGGGCATCCTGTATTTTCATTTCCTAAATCTAGCAATCTAGTCTGAGAAAGGACCCTAATATAATGGCAGAATGAATTTGCCATCAACCCAGAGGGACATGAGCATAGTGTCAGATTTAATTTACTTTTGAAAAATATGAAGTGCCATTTTTGGCACCTTGGCCAGTGGAGTAAAATCCATGCTAAGCCCAGGTAGAGCAGGGCTGTCTGGTAGAGCAGGATGTGGGGGGGATGCCCTGTCTGCCCACATCTCCTCTCCCTTTTCCTCCCAGGGGTCCTTGAGGATCTCAGGACCATCCCTCCCCCCCATCCCCAGAAGGGCTCCAGTAAGTCATGTCTGGGTTTCACGCAAAGAAGTCCAGCTGTCCATTACTTTATGATATTTTGCCTTATTATTACTAGAATTCTTTTCTCCCTGATTTCTGAAGTAACACATGGTCATGATTGTAAACTAGAAAATACAGAGAAAGATAAAGAGATCACAAACTGTATTACCCACTAGTCAGAGATAACTGCTATCAGCATTTGTTCCTGTCCTTACGTATTTCCTTATATTTATATACGTATGTGCTACATCTTGAAGATAAAGCTTGGATCCTACTCTAAACACTGTTTTACCATTTGCTTTTCACTTAATAATAGAAGGGTATACTTTCCCATTACCGTTAATTATGCTCCCAATCGTTAAGTTTATGGCTATGTTGTATTCCACCTTATTAGTGGGCCATGCTAGGTCAGTGGTTTTAATTTCCTTGGTCAAATAGAAGGTTTTAGTGGAGTCAGTTCATTCATTCACTCATCCAGCACACACTCATCGAACACTTACCACGTGCAAATGGAAGAACTTGAAGGTCCAAGGTGCCAACCTCTCTCCTTCCCCTCTCACTTTGGATGGATGCTTTCTTTGGCCCTGAAGTGGATGTGGTGCTCGGTAATCCACACCCCCACCCCCAGAGATTGTTTCAGCAGTGCCTTAACCTTTTGGACTCTACCCCCATCATCACCAATAATGAGAGCGATGAGCCTTATTCTTCCGTGTGTGTTTGGAGAGCCATAAAAACTTCACCATAAAAAAATTAATAAAAGTGATGCGATGATTCATCCTCCACCAGAGTTTACACTTCCGATTTTTATCCCACAGCTGCCTCTCCTGAGAAAATAAAATATGCTTCTAATTAGCCGAGCTTTTAAAGAGAAAGCTGAGAGCTGGGCTGTTTAAGATGAGGGGAGGAAAGAGGCTGTTCAGAGTGGGGAACGGGCTGGGCTGTCTGTGTTCCTGGGCTGACGAGGCACATGGGGGCCTGTCCTGGGGACGAGCTGGCGGGGACAGAACACGACCTTCCTGCCTGCTGACCACCTTCTCGTCAATGTTGTGGATCCGATGGGACCATGTTACCTTCATGCTGCACTTCTGGGGAACACGCTGTTTCCTGTAGCTCTGCCCCTCTGCTTGGAAACGCCGTGGTCCAGGGGTAGGGACGTGAATGTGATATTAGTCCCAGGGACCCAGGTTTGAATCCCAGCTGCACCTATCCCTGTGTGGGGACCTGGGGCGTGTCTGAGACTCAGTTCCTGCATCTGAGAAATGGGCATAATAACAGCTACCCCAAAGGACCAGAGTGAGAATTGCATGACATGTAAATTCCCTGAGACCCTAATTCTTTCCCGCCTCCCTTCTTTCTCTCTTTGAGTGACTCCATACTCTTCCAACACCTGAGCCTTTGCCCTCTGTCTTGGTTAGACCTCTTTCACTCCCCTCTTGCCCTGCCTTCAAAACAAAGCAGAGCCTGAGACCAGGACTGGAGGGAGTTTGTGTATCAGGGAGGCCATCGCAGACCAAACCAACAGGAGTGGAGACATGAGCTGGGAGGAAAGTTGCTGCTGGAGAGTCTCTGGGAGACTCAGCCTGAGAGATCCCACTTGAGGGGTGAGGCTGCTAGGGCTTTCCACGCCCACCTCTGTCGGTCACTGAGCTCTGCCCCCAGGGGCCCCCAGTTCCCAGAGTGCTCTGGGCTTGTTGTGCTTGTGGCCAGAACTGGTCCCACGACCCCAGGAGATCTCAGCAGCCTTCGCTGCTGTGTCGTGGGGGCATCTAGGCATCCCCTTTACTGGCTCAGGGCTGGCTCCAATCTTTGCATCTTTGCTTGGCTTAGCAAAGTAAGCTAAGAAAGAGTTTTTAAAAAGATCTGGAACAGTAACAGGGGACCCCAGGAGCAAGGTGGGAGGAGACTCATGGAATCTGAGGCCTGCTTTCTTGCTAAGCTGTGGGATGATTTCCTTCCACTGTCCTCAGCAATTCTTTGATAATTTGTCTGTCTCAGCAGAGCTCAGGAGCATAGGGAAAAGGGTTTTTCTTCCTGGGGCTGGAGTGTTGGCAGCAGTGGGGGAGAGCTGGGTGGGCCTGCAGCTGACCTGGTTTCTCCAGCTTAAGGGGAACCTCAGACCACATGCTGTGGATGCGCTGGGGGAAATGGGTACTCCTGCTCCAGGGACACTTGTGATGTCCCGGGTGAGCCCGAGGCCTCCTCTGCCTCCTCCCCCCCCGCCTCATCTGGTCTCTGGCTGCCGCAGGGAGCTTTAGGGGCGGGCATATGGTTTGGAGCCCAGAGGAACTGTACCCTGTGGTCTGGGGTGTTGGGGTGTTGGGAAGTCCTCCCTCCTGTACCTCTAAACCCGTGTGTGTGGTCAGAGGGTGCCCGTGCAGGGAAGGCTGCAGGCCTTGGTTGGGGCTGTACCTACCTCTGAGGTCAACCCAGACTGCATGTGGCCTTGGCTGGCCAGGGCTGTCTGCACACCCCAGGACTCAGAGGACCGTCCACAGCCATCTCAGTGTTGGATGTGGTGCTGGGACTCTTGAGTTCCTGGTTCTCCGGACCCCAGGGCCCAGCAGGTGCCTGACCTGGAAGGGGAGCTGGTTGATGGAGGGCAAAGAGGGCCTCGAGGGGGCATCTGGCAGGGGAGCCGCCTAAGGACATCCTGTCTGGACTAAGGCTGCCCTGGAGACGGGCTCCCAGCCTCCAAGGGAGCCTTGTGAGAGGAGGGGGAGAACCGAGGGGCTGGCTGTTTCCAAGAGCATCTCTGGCATGGCTGGGCCGAGGGAGGAGATCCCTGCTGTCAGTGATCCTTGTCCAGGACGGGGAACCCCAGCCTCGGGTCAAACCAGGAAGGCAGCTGTGTCTTCTCTTAGATCAGGTGACCTGCCCCTGGTCACACTTACCTATGATTCATCTTGGCCATTCAACTGTATCTTAACAATCTCCTGGTCTTCCTAACTTGGCCGAGGAAGATTCTCTGGTGTCCTAATGATAATGATGGTAATATTAACAATTCTGAAATTATCAACATGTAATAACAATGCTAATGGTAACTCCCCTTCATTTACATGAACTTCAGTCATTTGCAGAATTCTTTCTCATGAATTCTTGCTTAATCCTCATAAAACCTTAGGAAGTTGGTATTCTTTTCTCTGTTTTTATAAATGCCGGCACCGAGGCTCAGAAAGGTTGAGTAAATTGCTCAAGGTCACATGGCATGAAAATGGCAGAGCTGGTGCTTCCTCCTTGGTGTGTTGGTGCCACTCCTTGAACAGTGTGTGTGTGTGTGTGTGTGTGTGTGTGTGTGTGTGTGTGTGTGTGAGACCAGTGCAGCTCATTGTGCCAGTCCACTCTGACTCTTCTGAGGTTCCAGAGGGAGCCCCTACCAGCTGGGTCCTGGGTCCCCTGGACACTTCCTGGTTGAGGGCTACTGAGAAGGTGACTGCCAGCGAAGGACACTGAAGTCCCCATTGTCTGACCAGGAGATTTGCCTGGGCTGGACCCTGCTAAAGGTTTGTCCCTTGCCATAAGGTAGGAGATTTGGGCTATCTGGGAAATGTGGGTGTATGGGTGTCCGACCACGTCTTGGCTTTAGGGCCAGATCCAGACCAGAGCCCTGGTCAACGATTACCTGTCACTTGAACGTGGCTAAGTGTCCTCCCCTTACTGAGTCTGTTTTCTCATCTGCAAAACAGAGGCACGTCTCTGGGAGGAAAGTTGCTGGGATCCTCTGAAGTAACAAATATGACAGCATTTGCTCTGGGAATCTACACGCAGGAAGGTATTGTCATCATTATAAAGTTAGACCTAACGAACTTCTCATTGAAAATATAAACTTTGAGGTGATCCTGCCCACGGAGGGGGAAGACAAGTTCTGAGCTGTCGGGTCCAGTGCCTTGAGTCATGGTGTGGAGGATGGTCTGAGATTCTGGGGAGGTTGGGGGCGTGGAGTGAAGGTCAAAGCAGCTGACGGAGGTGTGTGTGTGAAGAAACAGCCTGTGGAAAACTAATTTCACCCAAGGAGATAGTCTTTGAAATTTGTCTAAACCTCAGTTTGGGTGGCAAAATTAAAGAAAGCCAGTCTAGAAGGGGTGGGAAGGGACAAACTGGGATTTCAAAATGTGGAATAGATAAACAAGATTGTGCTGTGTAGCACAGGGAAATACACACAGGATCTTGTGGTGGCTCATAGCGAAAGAGAATGTGACAATGTATGTATGTTCATGTATAACTGAAAAATTGTACTCTACACTGGAATTTGACACAACATTGTAAAATGACTATAACTCAATAAAAAAAAATGTTAAAAAAAAAAAAAAAAGAAAGCCAGTCAGTCTGATAGATGAAGGCATCTGGGGAGATGGGGGAACTGAAATCCGCTCCTGGGTGTGTCCTGCCCCAACCCCATCCGATATTGGGAAACCACGGTGTAAACAGCCATTAAATTAGAGTGCGTGTGCTCGCTTTCCAGGAGTCTTGCTTTCCTGAAGAATTAAAAATGCGGTTTGATTTAGAAAAAAATGCGACTGATGACTTGCAGAACACATCTCGTGGGCTAAGTTAGATCTTTCTACCTATTGATCCATCTGTCCCTCCAGCCAGCCAGCTGCCTACATAGCTACAAACATTCCTACATAAAGTATGTGGATCTATAGATGTGTAAAAATAGAATCTTTGCATGTAAATGGCAGAGGCGGTGGATGAGTAAATAAGAGTCATCTTATTTACATGACGAATGTCGTCACATTTTAAATTTTATTTATTTAGGCATCAGTTGATTCCAGAAAGGGTTGGAGGGAGGTGTATGCAGGGGACGGGACCTGGTGCTCACATTGTGGGGGCCTCAGAAGGTGAGTCTGGCAGCCGTGAAGAGGATGGTGGAGAGGGAGAGATGTGAGGATAGAGGAGGTTGTCCCTGTTTGTCCTGGGAGCCGGGGACAGGGGTGGGGAACTGGTCCCCCACCTAGAACTCCAGGCCTTGTCATGATGGGGAGCAGGGGTCAGAAGTCCCCCAGGGCTCACACAGTCCGAGGCTCAGGCCTGGGTGTGTGTGGGTGGGTGTTTGGACAAGACTGTCGATCTGGGAATTTACCTCTGCATAATGACAGCTCCCGGTGAGGACTAGGGGACGGTTCCAAGGCCACCCTGGCACTGACAGTGGGTGGCCCGGCGAGGGTGAGGGCCTCGGGGGTGGGGCTCTCAGGCCTTCCTTGGCTGCCAAGCCTGAGGGTCCGGCAAGGCACTGCCCCCATTTCTGGCCTGCCCTTGGGGATGGAGTTCAAGGACACAGGTGGAGAAATCTCTGTGGGTGTTGGTGAGGGTCTGCAGGTCCACAGTTCTTGAGTCCTTCAGAGGAGGCCTGGACAGCCACTGCCAGAGCCAGGTCCAGAGTGGAGCTGGCAGCTGAGGGGCGAATTGTATCTGCAGCCCAGAGAGGGCTGGAGAGACAGTGGGTGAAGCAGGCCCGGGGGAGGGCACGCTCTGAAGAGGGATGGACTGTGAAGAAACCCCAACATGTAAGGGGCAGGCACTTGGTGCCTTGCGAGGGAGCAGCTGGAGGGCTGGGAGATGTAGGAGGGTGCGGAGTCCTGCAAACCCAGGAGGAGGCATTTCCAGAACCTGGGCAGTGAGTGGGTTGAAGTTCCTCTGATCACTAGTGCTGGGGACTGTGAGCACAGTCCTCACTCCTGGGCTCTGCAGGACGGGCCTGGAGAGATTCAGGAGGGATTTTCTTGGCCTAAAGTGGCAGCAGCAGAGGTGTTCCCTTGTCTTCTGTTCCACCTGGCTCAGAGCAGGCTGCCTGCCGGTGAATCAGGACAGACATGGCAATGAATATGCATTTGTCCTGCACATACATCATGGCTTGGGAGCCTGGATCACCAGGCTTTCTAGGCATTTCTGAGGACACTGAAGTCAGGGGGAGGGGAGGGGGGTGCTGATCTCAGGGCCCAGAGGCTGGCAGAACCAGGGTGGCGGTGAGGACCACGCCCACCTGGAGGCAGATAATGACAGGGCAGGAGGAGCTGTGGGGAGGGAGCTGTCAGGATGCAGCCTGTGTGGCCACCGCTGCTGACAGCTGTTTTAGCACCGTGCTGGCCACAGGCTGACAGGCCCAGGAACCTGGAACCAGCTGTGCACTCTGTCTGGCCTCTTTCCTGGCCAAGGCTGGCAGTTTCCTTGCGAGTAATCCCTGTCATTATCTGGGACTGGGACCTCCTCCCCACCCTGGCTCTCAGGAGCTTTGAAGTCGAGGGGCAGCCCACCAAGGCCTGGTTACTTGTGGCTGCCTGGTGGCCCTGGTGCTGCCTTAGCCAACGTGAGGCTGTGTGTGCATGTGTGGGGGATGGAGGTAGGCCCAGCCAGGTTGTGAGTCACGGGGAGGTGTCTCCCCTGCAGAAGGGGGACTGAGAGAGCTGACGTGTGAGTTTCTAAGGTCACTCCACAAAGCCCCGTGCCTGGACAGCGCCTGGCTCATCTCCATTCCTCTGGCGTGCACTGATAGAAATGTGTGAAATCTGTCCCAGCCAGTAACAGGTAGCACGGGGACCCAGGTGGCACAAATGTCCTGGGGTCCCTGGAAAAGGCCAGGGTTTACCTTTCCCTGCCAATGACAAAGGGCATGTAGCAAAAATTTGTCAGCACATATTACCAATATTGGAGAAAAACATCCCTTTACAGGGCAATTCTATAGTTATTGCTAAATTGATCTTCATTTATCACCCACATCCCCATTTTACAGATGAGGGAACTGAGGCAAAGAGAGGGTAAGTAACTTACCCTGGGTCACACAGCCAGGGAGAGTTTGGGCTAGGAATTGAACTTGAGAGTTTGGGAGCTGTCCTGCCGGCCCAAGAGAGATTTGGTCTCATCCCCAGCCACATGGCCGCTCTGTGCTCCAGCGAGTGTACAGGTCTGATTTTGTCCCAACTTGGTGCCTTGATCTCAGGAGCAATCTTCAGGAGTAGTTGAACTCTTGTATTCAGATTCCAGAGCTCAGGCTCTGCTTTGAGCTGCCTGAGTTGGCCTCAGAGCTGAGGAAAAGGACCAGGAGAGCCCTTCCTGGGCTGAGAGTGCCTGGCACAGAGATTAGACACGGGCACTGCCTGGGGAGGGGAGCCACATCACTCAGGTTCAAAGTTGCATGATCTTGGGCAAATCGCTTAACTGCTGTGTGCCTCAGTTTCCCCATCTGTGAAGTGTAAATACAGTAGCTCCCTCATAGGGCTGCGGAGAGAAATATATCACCTGTGAAGCCTGGGACCGGTGTAGGTAAGAGCTCACTCAGTCTTAGCTGGGATCCCACCTCGAGCCTTGGTGCCGAAGCCTGTGGTTGGAACAGCTGGGGCCCTGCCCCCAGCCAGGCTGGCCGCTCACCTTCGTCCTGGCCCAACATCTTCTTAGGGAGGTCTTCTCAGACAGAGGATGCTCTGTGATGTTCTTTCTCAGCACACCTCTTTGTTTCCTTCGGAGCACTTTTCACAGCTGCTAAGTAGCTCAATTAGTGGTTGGTTTGATTTCAGTCTGTCTCTAAGCTCCAGAGGGCAGGGGTCTTGCTGTCTTTCACAGTTGAGTCCATCAGGACAAAATGAACCTTAGTTGAGTAAGTGAGTCTGGCAAGAGCCTGGGGAGGCCGTGCCCTGGGCCTCAGGTGGCCGACTGCCTGGAGGTCCCGCAGAAATGCTGCGTTAGGACTGTCCTCGTCTCCGGGACAGCCCATCTCGTTCCCTCTGCTCCCAGCAGCAAGCGTTTTCGCCCCAGGACGCATCTTCCCAGAGGATCCCGGGGGCCGCTGCTCTCTGAGCTCAGAGCAGGGAGGCGCTCGGGGGCTTTGCCGATTTTCCGAGAAGACTGTAGCCCTATGAGGCCCCCCTCCTGCAGACCCAAGAGCACACACGGGGCTTCTGTGTGTTCGGCACAGTCTGGGGAGGGGGCCCTGCGGGGACAGATCTTTCCCAGGCACTTTGATTTCCTCTGTGTGCAGCCACCATTCGGTCAGATTCTGGCCTTCAGGGCCCGAGCTTCTGTGAGGAGGGTTCCCGAGGCTAAGATGGGTGCCGGTTCTCCAGCAGTTCTCTGACCTTAAGGCTTCAGTTGAGGTGCTGAGGGGTGAGGAACCTACCTCTGTGGTAGGCCTGCTGAGCCTGGCCCAAGACACGGTGTGGCCAAACCATGTCTCTAAGCTTCTGGAGGCTGGGCTGAGCTTGCTGGAGGGTTGGTGTTACCCTCCCATTTTGAGGAAGCTGAGGCTCAGAGAGGGTAAGTAACCTGCCCATGGGCACAGAGCCAGATGCGGAGGCAAGACTGCAACACAGGCCTAACATGAAGAGCCATCCTTGCGCTTCCCGACCCCCAGCGCACCTGGAAGCCCAGACAGAGACACTGCTTCCGGCCTTGGGAGCCGTAGAGCAGGAGGTGTTGGCATTTTGAAGTACGCACTGCTCACTCTCAGGTTGGCGTTTCTGCCGGAAGCCTACTGGTGGGTGGGAGTATTTGGGGCTTATGCAAAGGAGTTGGCTCTGAAGGCCTCGTTGGGGGCAAAGGCCAGGTCTCGTGGGCTGTCTTGTTTGAGAGGAAATGATCCCTGGGAGCAGGGTCGTGAGCGGGGAAGCACGTGTCCTGCCCAGCGGTTCGGTCCCAGGAAGGCGGCGGGGCGGGAGGCTCTCCAGGTCGTTGTGCTCCTGGACCTGGCAGTGCCCACTTGGCTCTTGGTGAGGAACTTTCAGAGTTGACTCTAAAAATAGATCTGTAAAGATTTCTGGGCACCATTTAAAGCTGAAGTCCCAAGGGAGTCACATAAACCTTTCACGCGGACAGCCTGCAGGGGTCTGCAGCTGGCAAAGTACGCGCCCGCCTCCCGGGGCTGGAGATGCTTGTGCGGGCGGCAGGGATTCTGGTGGGTCACTGGGTGTGTACGGCTTTGCTGGTAATATTTTCTCTGCTGCCGTCACCTGGATGCAGAAAACTCTCAAGAGGCGCCAATGGTAGGGGTTGTGACTTGGTGATGCTGTGATGTGGTGACACTGTGACCCCTGAGGTTGTGACTCCCCTAAACGAGACCTGCCAGGTGTGGCAGTCCTGTGGGTTCCATCCAGAAGGAAGTCAGTCTTGCTTTTTGTCTTGTTCCCCATCAGTTGCCAACCTGGCCAGGTACGCTCACCTCGGTGGGCACCTGGCATTCCTTGTCATCTGAGGCAGCCTTCTTAATGCCTTGGACCACCAGGTGCTGGTGGGAGGCAGTGCTAAGTCCTGTCTTGGCTTCTTTCTCCTGATTCCTCAGGGTGACTGTGCAGAAAGCAGACCGTTCTCCTGCTGATAAATGGCCACTTCTCATGGCATCACACGGATGTGTTGCTTTCATGAGCCCCCTGTGTTTTTGTTCTCTGACTTGCCCTTTGGGGGGAGGCTGGTTGTGGGGTGCAGTAGATGAAGGAAGGTGTGGGGGCGGACGCCGTGCAGCCCCTTGGCCCCAGCGCCCTGGCAAGGGACCTCCAGCACATGCTCATAGGTGGGGCCCTGCTCCGAGCTCCCGACTTCTGAGTCCAGGCTTTGACGCTGATGAGCATTTTGTCTCCTACATCATCTCTGGTCCAGGGCAAACTTCCTCAGCTCCCTTGGGCCATACCCTGGGGGTCTCTGATATCCCCCAAAGGCTGCCCAAAGGCTGCCTCAGTTTCTCCATCCCCATATTGGGCTTGCCCACCCTTAGTGCCCCCTGCAGGTGAAATGCGACAAAGAGCACTCAGTGTGGGGGAAGCGCTGATCCCGGCAGCGGCCAGCGTGGTGTCCTCACCCCAAGTTCAGGCTAATGCACTGTAATCATGTTCCTGTAATCTGAGATCAGTTTGACGCCACGGAAGCTCAGATGGGGAGGGGTGTGGGTGTCCCCTGTGGCTTAGTGAGCGCTTTCTCTGGGTACAGCTCTCACACAGAGCGTGGGATATTCCTGCTCCATTCCAGCTGGATGCAGAGATGCTTAATAAACGTCAAGTAATATTCAGGTATATTAATTCAGCGGTTGGTGCAGGGGTCGGTGAGCCCTGCTCAGCCCACACGTTCCTAACCTTAGTGGCGACCAGAGCTAGCTTTTAAGGGGCACCGACCATTTGCCATGCACCGTGCAAAGTGTGCTGTCCTCATTACCGCTTTGACCCTCACGGCAGCGCTGTGAGGGGCGTCCGGTGAGTACTGTCCTAAGTTTGCTGGTGAGGACATGGAGCTTTAGGGACCGCGTGACTCGCTGAGGATTCTCAGCACGTGCTCCCTGCAGCCTGTCCACACTGCCTCCTTGGGAGGGCTTGTGTCTGGAGTGCGGGACAGCCTCTCCCCTGGGCTTGGCTATGTCTCAAAGCCCATGGCGTATGGGGGCGCTCTCCTTCCTGCTGCTCTGGATCCATTCATTGAAGGCCACTTGGCCACTGTGGCCTCAGCAGAGGGGGCTGGACCACCCACACTGGGGACGGAGGTAGGGGTCAGGGGGGGTCATTCTTGGTTGGCCTCAGACCACAGCCAGCATGATCACAGTGGGACCTGCATAGATACATACCCTCATGAGTGTTTCCAGCTGCCTGGCAGCGCTGCTGGTGTCACTGCCCTGGGCTGGCTGCTGTGACCTCAGCTTCCAGCAGGTGTGCCCCGAGGCGTGGATGCTCAGGAGAGTAGCTGTGGCCTGTAGCGTGCGTCTTGCTGGAAGCCTGGCAGCCTCAGCAGGGTATTTGCACTAGTGTGCCTAGAGAAACATAAATGTTTGGAAAGTAAACAATTCGATGCAGAAAGCTCACTTGGTCAAGACGTGGGAAAGTGGCAGGTCACAGCACAAAATCGTTCGTGCTTGGCAACTGCACAAGGGCGGGGCGAGATGGAAACGCGGCTCTACAGACCCGGCTTTGACCCCGAGCTCCCATGAAATTATCCTGTGTGCGGTCACAGAGGAACAAAGATTCATGCTGGAAAAATGGGAAGTGACGTGGGCAGAGGATGCGTTTCATGCAGTCCCCAGGCCCTGGGATTGGACAGCTTCAGAGGCCAAGGGTGGAGCAGAAAAAAAGAAGCTCCTTAGAGTCTGGACTCGGACCTGAGGTCAGATCCCAACCCAGCCCCCACAGGACAAGTTACAGCCCGTCTCTGAGCCTCAGTTTCCCAATCTGAAGAATGGGCTGTTAATTGTACCTCCTAGGGGTGGCCCAAGGCTAGAAGTGAGGTTGCATGTGAAGTGTGTACATAGTGTCAGCCCCAAAGGCCCCTGAATGTTGCTGTCACTGTCATTGCTCACAGCTGTCATGAGATCAGTGCCATGTGGCTTCCAGAGGTGATACATGGGGCAGAGGGACCTCGGGTGCATCGTTTCACTGCGAGGCCACCCTAAGCCTTGTGCTGGCAAGTCTTGATGCACAGGATGGCATCTGAGGGAGGTCCAGAAGGTCCTGGAGGCAGGAAGGGGTCCTTCTGACTCTCCTCTTTTGGCCCGCAGCAGCCCGCCCAGTACCGGGATAAGTGCTTAAGAACTGTTTGCTGGAGAAATGAACACATGCAGTAATGAGTGCCCAGCCACCCCACATGTGTAAATCAAGCCTTGGGATGTCAAATCCTCTCTGTCTTCAGCCTGCTCCCATGACTCCAGCAGGCTTGTTTTTAGCTCAGGACAGAAGGTATTGGCTCACAGTTTTGCCAGCTCCCCACTTTCTGCTCGCCTCCCATGGCTGTGAGACTCAGGGAGTGCTGACCCTCTTTAACAAGAAAGGGATGTGTGAACGTGTCTGAATTAAAATAAGCAGGTTGCCTGCCCAGGCCAGCCCAGCTGGAGAATTCAACTACGCCCAAAGGCTGGGGCTTCTGGCTCTTGTTTGATATGGGAAGGGGAGGCACAGTGGCTCCTGGCCAAAGGGTGGCACTGTCACAGTGACTGCTGGGGACTGCATTGTGTTCCCTCCAAATTCATATGTTAAGCCCCTAACCTCCAACATATTTGGAGGTAACTTTGGATATCTTTTAGGGCATGAGGATGGAGCCGTCATGAATAGGATTAGTGACACAAGAGAGATGATCTCTCTCGACCATGTGAGGTCACAGTGTGAAGGTGGCCATCTGCTAGCCAGGAAGAGGGCTCTCACCAGACACTGACCACACCAGACCCTTGACCCTGGACTTCCAGCCTCCAGTCCTATAAGGAATAAACTTCTGTTGTTTAAACCAGCTGCTCTCTGGTATTTTGTTACAGTAGCCTGAGCTGACTGAGACAATGGCCTTCTGCCCTGGCACTGATGGCAGGTAGTGTTGCTCTGTCTGTGGAGTCTGAGACGTCATCCTTCCTCACCTCTCGGAGGGCCAGAGGGCAGTGCCCTTCAGCAGATGCTGGCCTGCGCCTCCGGCCAGGTGTCAGACTAGCCTGAAAGGGGTTCTTGGTGACTGCGTCCACAAGCAGGAAGTCCTCAGTCAAGGCCAGATTGGGCAGAGATCTTGGTGAGGGGTGCCCTGGGGCATGGCAGAGGAGTGCTGTGATGGTTGGAACAACTGGGACAAAGGATCCAGGAATCCCAAGGTGCTGGATGGATGTGGTGGGGGGAGCACATGGATGGGGCCAATCAGGAAAGACCCCTGAACACATGGTGGGAACTGTGAATCTGGGAGAAAGCTGCCTTCCTGTCAGCCAAACAGGGACTTGGGAGAAATAACAAAGAACAGGCAAATAATTAGTTTTTAAAAATTTTATTTTACTATGAGATAGTTAGACATGCAAAAGAGCTGGCGAGGGGAATATGAGAATAGGATAAGTTAAAATATAACAATTCACATTGTTGTTACCAATATTCACCCATTTTTTGAATAAAAGCACCCCAGATTGCTGGTAGCCTTTGGTTAATTTCCAGAGTTCCGAACAGTGTGATTCTGACAATTTCTGCCAGGGTTCTCATTGCCTGTATGGAGGAGAGGTTTTCAGACCCCCTTATTCTCTTATTTTCGTTGCTGTTACCCTCTCATTTTTGTTTCTGCATGAAGAATTTCCTTTAACATTTCTTGTAGCGCAGATCTGCTGATAATGAACTACCTGGGGCTTTGCATGTCTGAAATTTGCATGTCTTTATTTTGCCTTCATTTTGAAAAATATTTCACTGGATATAGAATTCTAGGTTGACCCCCTACCCCCTGCTGCCCCTAGCATTTAAAGATATAATAATATATATATATATATATATATATGTATATATATATATATAATGGAACTATATATATAAATATATAGTTCCATTGTCTGCTGCCATTTAAATTTGTGTTCCTTGGTACACCATGTGTCTTTTTCTCTGACTGCTTTTTAAGATTTTTTTCTTGCTGGTTCTCAGGAATTTGATTATGTTTTCCCTTGGTGTGGTTTTCTTTATATTTATCCTGTTTGGAGTTAGTTGAGCTTCTTGGGTCTGTGAGTTTATAATTTTCATCAAATTTGGAAAAAATTCAGCCATTATTTCTTCAGATAGTTTTTTCTTCCCTCTAGCTGGGACCCCAATTACACACATGTTAGATCACTTGCTGTTACTTCACAGTCCTTTCTCTGTGCTTCACTTTAGATAATGTCTATCATTATGTCTTTAAGGTTCCTGGTCTGTTTTTTTTTTTTCTTGCAGTGTTTTATCTGTAGGAATGTCACGCTCATTCAATTTATTTGTCACTTATATTTTTTTGTCTCAGGAAGTTTGTTTCTTTTTTATATCTTCCATTTCTCTTTTTATCATGTTCTTACTTTCCTCTATATACTTGAGTATATAGAGTATATTTATAATAGTTTTTTTAAAATCTTATTTTATAATTAATGCATAGTAAAATGAGCTTTTGGGGGGTTATATATTTCTATGACATTAAGACATGTGTGGATTTGTGTAACTCTCACCACAATCGAATACAAAACAGTTCAATCACCCCCAAAATGCTTCTTCATGTCACCTGTTTGTGGTGATTCCCCACTGCTGCCTCAAACCCCTGGAGACCACTTAACTGTACCCTGTCACTAATTTTGTAACAGTCTTTTTTGAGAATTTTGTCTTTTTGAAAATGTCGTATAAGTAGAATCATAGAGAATGTAAACTTTTAATATTAACTTCTTTCACTCAGTGTAATACCTTTATAATTCATCCAAATTATTGCATATTATCAGTAGTTTGTTTTTTTGTACTGTTAAGTACTATTCCATTATATGGATGCACTAGAGTTTATCCATTCACCTGCTGAAGAACATTTGGATTGTTTCCAGTTTTTGGCTATTACAAATAAAGATGCTATGAACATTCATGTACAGGTTTTTGTGTGAACATATGGTTTCATTTCTTTAAGATTTATATCTAAGAGTAAGATTGCTGGCTCATATGCGTAGTGGATGTTTAACTTTAACCAAAACTGCCAAAATTATTTTCAAAGTGTCTGTACCATTTTGTATTCCTACCAGAAATGCACAAGACTTCTGGCTGCTGCTCTCTCGCCAGCACTTGGTGTGGTCAAGATTTTTCACTTTAGCCATCTGATGTGTCATAGTATCTCATCATGGTTTTAGTTTGCGTTTCACTAATAGCTCACGATGTTGAGTATCTTTTCATCTGAATATTTGCCTTCTGTGTATCTTCTTTGGTGAAGTACCTGCTCAAGGTTTTGTTATATTCTGGGTAGAAGTTCTTTCTGGATATGAGATTTGTATATTTCTCCTAATCTGGAGCTTGTGTTTTTAGTCTCTTACCAATCCACGTTGAAGAGCAGAAGTTTCAAATTTTGAAGAAGCCGAGTTTGTCATTATTGTCTTTTATGTATCTTGCATTTTGTCTAAGAACTCTTTGCCTCATCCAGGTGATGAAGATTTTCTTCCATATTTTCTTTAAAAAGTTTTGTGTTTTACATTTACATTTATAGACCATTTTGTTTGTTTTGTGTAAGGTGTATGTTTAGACCAGCTTAAAAAATTATTTTTTGCCCATGATGTCTAGTTGTTCCACACCACTTGCTGAATGGACTACACTTTATCCATTGAATGGCCTTTGCACCTCGGTCAAAATCTATTGGCCATATTTGTGAGAGTCTATTTTTTGATGCTCCATTTTGTTCCATTGATATATGTGTCTGTCCTTTCACCAGTGTCATGCTGTCTTGATGAAAGTAGCTTTTTAGAAAATCTTAAAATCAGGTAGTGTGATTCCTCTGATTTTATTTTATTTTTCAAAATTTTGGCTTTGTCAGTTTCTTGGCCTTTCTATTAGAATTTTAGAGTCAGTTAGTCTATCTCTATAAAAAGGATCACTGGGATTTTGACTAGAATTGTGTTAAATCTACAGAACTATGCAGGGAGAATTGAGGTCTTAACTTTGTGAGTCTTCCAAGTCACGACCATGGTGTGTCTCTTGATTTATTTAGGGCTTCTTTGGTTTCTTACATCAGCTTTTATAGTTTCTAGCATACAGATTCTATCCTTGTTTGATTGTATTTATGCTGCTGTGCGTACTGAATGGTCTAATAAGACGCCTTTTGTGGATATGATCCTTCCTTCCAAACATCCAGGGCACAGCAGAGGGAACCTACACTCAATCTGCAAAGAGTGCTGGTGGGAGATCTTTGTGCTGGATGGACTGTGAGCCTGGAGCTATAAGGCACTGGGAACATCAGATGAGTGGGATTTGGTCCTTGTCCTCAGGGAGCTCAAATTCTACCCTTGAGTCAGATACTTACTTTGTGAATTCCCAGAGTGATCTGTTTTATGGAACGTTGCTGTGGGCTGGCAGAGCGCCCCTCTCTCTCCGTTCCCTAGGGAATATCTAAACCATGGTGGGAAACTGGCACTCCTTCCATCACATCTTTTTAATAAGTCTAATTAACCCAAGGCAACGTTTGCCGATGCTGATTCCACACTGAGAGCATGAAGTGCCGTGTTCTGGCAAATTCTTGGCCACATGACTCTAACAGCTTGCTCTCGATGGCCCCAAATGGGTAGAGTCTGTCTGTCCCCATGGGTTTTCCAATGGTGAGGCACACCTGCCCACCGTTCCTCATGTGGGCTCACTGGTTTGCAGGAGAAAATGCTGCTTTAACTCATCCTTCTGGGGTTGTCATGTGCTCTTCCACAGAAAGGTTTGCACATCTCTGCTCTGACCCTCCAGCGCCTGCAAGCAGGGGCCCGGACATCTGACGCTGCAGCGCAGTCCCGCTCGAGGGTTTCCAGTCTAAATCATGGGCGGAAGCGGCGCCCTGCCTTCCTGGGCCTGACTGTGAGTGAGGGGCCGCTTCCTCCCTGGCAAGGCTCTGCCTGTGTCTCTCCTGGCTGCGCAGCCTGGCTCTGTGTATATGGATTGAAGAAAACAGTGCCCATGGTAACCGCGGAAGGCTGGCTACTGTTTCATCTCCCACTGAACCTTTTCCAGGAGTCTGTTAGCAGATTCGACTTAGTAGTTTTAGAATCTGGGGATTCCATCTGGGCAGAGCCAGAGAGCCCACCAAGGGGCGCTGGGCTCTGTGGAGGCCGTCTGGCCGGCAGGTCTGGGCTGCTGTCTTTGGGCGTGGGAGAGTGCATAAAAATGATGTGTTTTATCTGCAAGTGGGAATGTGCCTTCTGTGGGCGGACAGGAGGGGTCAGCGGTGAAAGGACGTGTGATGTGCAGGGGAGAGGGCCTCACTGCTCTTTGAGAGGTGAATCCAGCTGTGAGTGACGAGAAGGGAAGGACAGGGGCCCCGTCTAACTGAAGCCTTGAAGGCTGCAGACCTGCCCCCCACCAGCGTGTGATGCTGTGGTCACTCTGGCATCATCTAAGCCTCATCTGGGAGCAGAAACTGGGCGCCCGCTGGGGCTTCTGTTTGCGATCCAAACCAACATGGGAGTGAGCCTAGAGCTGGGAATCTGCACAAAGAGTGACGGCTGACTCCTCTGAAGGCTGATTCAGGCTGAATCAGTTAAGACTTTTCAAGTACCAACAAACCCAGCTCAAACTGGCTTAAATGGTATGTGAATGAGTGAATGTAGGAATAAAAGAATCTGGCCTGGGGAGCAGCGGGGCCGGCCTGCCAGGGCCCCAGGCACACAGCCGAGTCCCATTGGAGGAGAGGCCGAGCCCGAGCCAGGGCCAGCCTTGGCTGGGGCCAGGGCTGTGGAAGGCTCCAGTTCTGTGGGGCACCAGCCCGCAAGGTCTGGAAGCCCTGGAGTCTGGCTGAGGTGGTGCCCCACCCACTGCCAGGGCCACTGGGGCAGGAGAGAAGCTTGTTCATGCCACAGGGCTGCTGAGGGCAATATGAGCTGGGGTTTGGGTGACCCAGGACCTTGGGAAGGACTGACAAGCCCCATATTCACTCATTCATTCACTGGAAGTTTTTTTCATCTTTTCATCCAGGCAACAGATATTTATGTAGGTGCCATGTCCAGGACCATGGTGAGCTGACCAGGTCCCTGACTGGCTCTGTGGAGTTCATATCCTGGAGAGGGGGACAGAAAAACCGACAGACTCTTCCCTCCCAGAGTAACAGGGGCAGCTTAGGGGGTGGGGAGGGCAGGGGGCTGTGAGAGAGAGAGGAGGGGCTTCTGTCCCTGTCTGGTGGTAGTCAGAGAGGGCTGCCTGGAAGAAGTGATACCCAGGCTGAGATCTGAAAGCCAGTGGGACTGAGCAGTCTGAAGTGGGAGGGGAGGGGTGTCTGAGGTAGAGGGAACAGCTTATGCCAGACCTGGACGCAGGAGAGAGTAGGTGAGGATCTCAGAGAGCAGTGAGGAGCCCCGTGTGATGCTGTGCTTTGGGTCCTGGCCCTCCCCCGCTCAGGTGGTGGACCCTCCTCTCCTCATGACTGCTGACATTCTCTCTCCTGGTGCCGTCGGCCTCGGGCCTGGGGCATCAGAAGCAGGGAACCAGGGTGGCCCTGACTCTGGGATTGAAATCCCTGGTATGTCCTGGAGGCCGCCTCGTCTAGAGCATCTGTGGCCTCCGGACAGGGTCTGGTTTTGCTGAGCCTGGAAAATACACCGCACGCCTAGAAGGATGAAGGCAGCTGGAAATCACGACAGATTTCTGGGATATCCATTTAAGAACCCAGAGATGACAGATGTCCTGCCTAATTCCAGGACAGTGGAAGGAGACAGGGAGATGCCAGCAGGGCATGCATGTGGGTTCCGGTGGGGGTGGGGGCCTCTTAACGGCCCACCCCTCCTGCCAGCGGCTTCCGATGCAGAGGAGGAGAGATGGGGTTTACTCTCCTCCTGACGCTCGGCTGGGGCGCTGATGATTCGCCCTGCCTCCACTCTGCTTGAGCACCTCGGCGTAGATGAAAGACGTTGACGCATCAACCGTTAACAAGCTGCACGGCCTAGAAGTGGGTGCGCAGACTGCCGTCGTCCTGCCCACGACTCCTGCCAGCCTTGCAGCCTTGCTGGCTGAGAATCAAACAGCACAGATGCAGCCTGGAAAGCAGAGTGGTGGGCAGGGGCCTGCCCCATGCACACGGCCCCCCCAAGACATGAAAGCGAGCTCCGGGAGTGCCAGAGACTGGCCACGAATCAATACTTCTCTGTGATAAGCTGCCTCATGCCAGTGAGGTAAGGATGTTCTGATGAACGCAGGTCCTTTTCCAAGCAGGGAGGAGTGGTTTTTCCCATTTTTGCCCTCCTCTGCATCTCTCTGAAGCTTAAGACCCACTGCGTGCCAGGCAGAGCAGAGGAGGCGTAAATGTCTATTTGATCATCCGCGGCATTTAGGGAGCTGCCGGCAGGAAGGACTGGGACCTGGTGATGCTCGCTGATCCTGGGCTTGATGCTGGGTTGGCTCTGAGGGTCCTGCTCCTGTCAGCCGTGCAGCCCGCCCATCTCCCCAGGGCCCTCCGTGGCCCGGCGGGCGGCTGTGCTTTGGGGACGTGAGCTCAGATTTGCTTTCTTTTGCTATGACGCTTGTGAATGCTCGTCTGTGACTCTTCTGCTGCACCTGCCCAAAGAGGGTGGATTTGACAGGCGAGGTGACAGGGATGTGTCTGCAGGTTAGGCACTGGGAGATAGCACATGTGAAGGGGCCCACTGGCGATAAATTTTGGACAGGGTCAGCAGCGAAAGGCGGAGACTTACTTGTCGGGCACAAAGAGGGCTGGGCGAAGAGACAAAGAGCAGATCTCGGCCCAGGCGGAGCTGGAGGCATCTGGCAGATACCGCAGGCAAGAGGTCAGTCAGGGAGGGAGGTCATGAGGTCCAAGTGGGGCACCGGCTCTCTCACCTCCATCAGGCCGGAGCAGGGAGGTCTGGGGCATCTCAGGGATGCCCCAGGGAGTTGTATGCATCTTGGTGCAAGTGCAGATCTGGCCCCGCCACTTACAAACTGAGCAAGTGGCCCAGGCAACTTGGGAGTGGGTTTCCCTATTGCGGGATTACACAAGGGAAATAATAACAGTGCCTCCTGTGCGCCAGGCCCTTTGCACTCTCATCTCACGTGCTCGTCAAGTTTATTCACTCCCCAAGCCCAGAGACCAGGCTTCTGAGCTGAGACCGTCTGGCTTTTTCCGCAGCACTGTGTGGCTCTCCTGTGTGTGACCGCCCTTGGCTCTGCACTTTGCACACAGTAGGTATCCAGAATGCTAGCATGAACCCTTCTCCTCCCTCCCTACTCTACCCTCTGGATACACTTAGACAGTACACACCTGTCAAGGCCTCACCTGTGCGCACAGCTGGGGTCCCCTCCGCAGGGCAGCCCTGTTATGGGAAGAGGTTCCCCACCCAGTGGCTGCATTACCCAACCCCCCAGGGTGTGGCCACGTAGTGAGATCTTGTGAACAGAATGTGTGTGGAAGTAACACATGTCATTAGCTAACATGGTTAAACAACGGGTGTGCTGGGAGCAGGCAAGGGAGTTGTTCAATGGATGGTGTTAGTTTGCACGGTGAAGGAGTTCTAGAGATCTGTTACACAAGATTGCCCTCCTGGACACTTGGAAATGCTTAAGATGGTACATTTGTGCTGCTAAAAAAATTATATTTCTTACCACAGTAAAAACAAACCCCCCAAACCAGATGTGCTGTCTCTATAGGGAGGACTCTAAGGGTGGATGGAGCCGGGATCCCTGCATGAGCCTGTGGAAGGCGCCTGGGAGTGTCCTGTGGCAGGAGAACTTCCTCCTGCACCTGTTCTGGGCTGCAGCCCCTAGGAAGTGCACCGTTCCTCCTTGGACGTCTAACCTGCACGCTGGGCCCGTGCCCTGGCCCACCTCAGGGCGTCTGATCACGCCAGCGGCACCGCCCAGCACGAGCTTTTGAGGAATGCACTCATAAGCACAGCTTTCTGGACCTGCTGGGCTGGCAGGTGCAGGAATCTGGGCGATTGCAGTTTGCACAGGTCGACCCTCAGACAAGCACGGCACCAATTATTTCTTGGTAAGCAGCTGTCCAGCCTTTTGTAGTGTAATAACAAGGAGTTCGCGAGCAAGCGTCTGTGAAGGCTTTGGCTTGGGAGCTTTTTCAGCTGGCTCTGTCTTTGCCAGCCTCTGTCACTCAGCAGGCACAGGAGAGACCTCAGCCAGCTTCCTGGGGCCGGCTCAGAGCCACGCTGCAGCCCTTCCGCTGGGACTGTTCCCTGCCAGGCACCTGGCCTCATCTCACCCTCCCTGCAGCACTGAGATGTAGATGCTCTTGTCCCTTATGAAAGATGGGGACCTTAAGGGTCACAAGAGGCCTCACAGGGACTGGTGGCAGAGCTGGAATTAAATCTGGGCATATCTTACTCCCAGACTCCTCCCCTTCTGCTACCTTGTTGGACCCTGAGTAGTCAGGGATGAATGCCTTTTGTACCCAGTCCCCTGCCTGTCTCTCCCCGCTCATCCCCAGCCTCTGCTCTCTGACACCCTGTGTTGTAGATACATCAAGCTTACGTCTAGGAAGTGCAGAGAACTCAAACTGGGTCCCTTACGTCATACAGACAACCAACATGTGCTGGAGGCTCATTCTGGGCCACAGTGTGCTAGGCTGCAGAAATGGCCATGAAGTCTTCCCCTCCCCAGAGTCACACCTCCTTGCCATGTTACTTTGAGAGCCCTTTCATTCTTACTCTAGACTTGGCCGTGAACTTGCTTTGGCCAGTGTAACGTTCACAAATGTCTTGCAGGTAGAAACGTGAGAAGACTGCACACTGGGCTGGTCCTCTCTTGCTGCTCCTGACACACTGCCTCCTTGTGAAGAAGCTTGTGCCATCCTCCTGGATGATGAGAGACCCACAGCCCATTTCAATCTGCTGCCTGGTGGACAGTCTGCCAACTGCTAGACAGATGAGCGAGGCATCGTAGATCATCAGTCACCAGCCAACCACCTGCTGAGAACAGACACATGAGCGAGCCCAGGAGAGGTCAGTTGAGCCCGCCCAGAGCACCAGAACTGCCCAGCTGACCCACAGAATTGTGAGCTAAATAAATGTGTGTTGTTTTAAACCACTACATTTTGGGGTGGTTTGTTACTTAGCAAAAGCTCACAGAAGACATTGTGTTTTAGTTACTTTTGCTGTATAACAAACCACCTCAAATCTAATTGCCTAAAACAACTGCTTTACCACGTTTATGGGTGTGAGTCAGGGATTCGGACAGGGTGTGGCAGGAATGACACGTCTCTGCTCTGTGATGTCTGGAGTCTCGGTTGGGAGCTCAAGGGATGACACAGAATATTGAAAACTTGGGGGCTGGGGTCATCTGGAGGTATCTTCACTCACTTCTGGTAGTAGATGCTGTCTGTTAGCTGGCATCCCAGCAGGGGCCGTCCACTGGGGCAGCTACATGTGGCCTCTCCGTGTGGCCTGAGCTTCCCCACTGCATGGTGGCTTCCAGGTAACTGGGCTTTCATGGAAGCCCAGGGCTCCAAAGGCGCGTGTGCCAGCTAACAAGCGGGAGGGGAACTGCCTTTAGTTCCTTGTCTCAGAAGTTACTCAGCATCACTTCTGCTACCTTCTGTTGGTCACAGGCCAGTCACAAACTCTCTGTTTCCCCCAGATTCACGGGAAGGGAATTAGACTCCACCTTGATGGGGAGAGGCAGGTTCTAGACAAGTGCATGGAGCAGGAAATCCACTGTGGTCACTTTGGGAAAATATAATCTGCCACCCATCGTCTTACCCAGTTCCTACAACAAGCCAATGAGGTAGCTACTATCATCTCCCCTCTTTTCAGATGGGAAAACCGAGGCTCAGATGGTTGGTGATGTGCTCAAGGGCACACTGTCAGGGATGTTGGAGCTGAGTCTAACCATTGCCCTCCACTGCCTGTCCTGGGCTGCCTTTCGGTGCTGGATCTAGCATCTCAGTTGACTTTTCCCTCCCCTCTCAGCTTCATGTTTTGTCCGCACTTGAAAGGGGACCATCTAAGTAGCCGCTGTACTTCTCAGTGTCCCTCTCGACCCTGTTGGGGGCCCCTGCCGTTTCCCTAATCCTCATCCAGAGGCCAGGGGTCTGTTATTACGGGGAAGGGGGAGGGATGGGACGTAAGTCACATGCTTGACTGACCGTTACCCTCCCTTCTTCTACAAAGACAGATAAAGCAGCGGTGCATTTTGGGTAATATTACTGTATGGGACATACTTATGCTAAGATCTCATTTATCTGAAATTCAAATTTCACTGGTGTCCTGTATTTTATCTGGCAGCCTTGTTCCATTCCCCTGTTAATGGACATTTCGTAGTTTTCCGTCTGGGGTTCTCATGAGGAGAGCTGCTCTGAGGATTCTGGTACCTGACTTTTGGTGAACATATGGACTCATTTCTTCTGGTTGTTTACCCAGGAGGGGAATTTCTGGGACATGGGGAATGCATATGTTCAGCTTGGTACACACTGCTGAAAGGCCTTCCAAATGGTACCAATTTACATTCCAACCAGCAGTGTGTGAAATTTCCAGTTGCTCTGTATCCTCGCCAGTCCTGGGCCTTTTCTGCTTTTTTCATTGCAGTCATTCTGGTGGGTGTGTTCGGGCTTAATTTCCTTGTGGCTTTAATTTGCACATCCCTGAGGACTCCTGGAGCCGGGCACCTTCTCACGTGCCCAGTGGCCATTCGGGCCTCCTTCTTTGCGAATTGCCTCTTCCACCGTGTTGCTCTGCGTTTTGCTGCGTCGCCTGCCTTTCCCTTACTGCTCTGTAGGCATTTCTTACATAGCCGGGATCCAAGTCATTTGTCAGATATATGTCGACTATCTTCTCTCGGGGCATCTTAGGGAACAGCCGAGAGAGGTCAGCCATGGGTCTTGCGGGGGACTTAGAAGAACTGGGAGGGAGGAGGAGTTTGATGAGAATTCCTGTGGTCAGTGAGTTGGATCTCCCCAAACGGCCTTCGAGAAGCAGACGCGAAGACCACACTGTGTTTCTGTGAATGCCTTACTCCTTCTGAGACGGGGCCACTTGGGGCCCTTGGATATGTTCAGATCTTGGCATGAAAGTGCAGATAAATTTCCATTGTATTGAGTTTATAATGTAGTCGTGGAAAATTTAACCTGGGAAGTTTAAAAGCACTTTAGGAAATTTGTATATATCCCAGGTTAACTTTATTACATATTTCCACATTGGGACGGAAGAGGTCACCCTTAAGAGAATGGAGATCCTTATTTTTCCTAGAAGGATAAACCCCTCCAGAACACACACTTGGTAAGAATAAAATGATTACTATTTGAACACCAGTGGCATCTGAAAGGTGCACCTAATTCATAAATCAAGGCTGCATAGCACGTGATATTTATGGCTATTCTTGCAGGAGGAAATATTAAAATTTGTAAGAATTGTAAACGCTGTCACACAAAGTGCTACAGCCATCGGTCGTAATTGATGACTTCCTCTTGGGTCTATTGAATAACTTAATTTCATTGCTATACAGATGACATTGATGTGCTTTTATAATTAATTTAGTTCTGAGAGCTGCTTTGGGCGCCAGGATTTCAGGGAGTGGGTAGAAAGCGGCTCAAGGTACAAGGAGACACATGAAGACTGATTCTGAAATCAAAAGACAGTAACACTAATAGGAAACAACAGGCTTGGTGGGATCCTGTCATAAAGGGAACACGCCTGGGGGTGTTGTTGGGAGGCAGATACTAAGGAGTGTTTCTGACGCTGCTGCATTTGCATCGGAAGCCCTCGTGTCCCGAGGCTGTGGTTTACGAGCAGGGAATGTGGAAAGCCTCCCTCTTCAGCTGGGATCGTGGTTGCTCTTGAGACTAGAGACTTCCACCTACAAAACTGGTCTCACAGCAGCATTCTGAGGGGATTCAGGGAGGGTCAGAAATTTACCAAGGATGCTGACTTGGAAACCCGGCTCCTGCCCTGCCCAGTGCATTCTTTACAACTAAACAACCAAAAAAACATTTGTGGGGATCTTTCTTCTTGCCAGGCATGCTGTTAAATTCTTTGCTTACATTGTGTCGACAGGATTGTTTCCTTCCTCTTCTAAGAAAAAGCCTTTGACTTGTTACAAAATAAGGCACATTTTGGGGCTATTCTTTAGAAAACAGAGTTCAACAGATCAGCCATGCCTTCTTCCCTGGGTGCGCTACTCCCAGTGCTCCGTTTTGGGAGGGGGGTTTGGAAGCTGGAGCCCATAGGCTGGTGGATGCTGAGCCGTGGACTCTTTTTCCAACACTTTCCCTTTTCCTTAAAGGGACCCTCAAAATGTGGAGAGGTAGTTTGCCTGGAAAATCTTTTATGCTTCCTCCTCACCCGAGTGCTTGAGTAAAGTATAAGACTTAGATGTGGCCCAACCTAAAAAGTCATATTTTATTAAAACCCCTCCAAAGCACGGTCAGTTCAGATGCAATTGCAGGAAAGAGAAATGATCTTTCTCTAACTCTGAGAAGCATGAGTTTAGGGCTCTGCACACACGCGGTGAATTCCCCAGGGGCTGATGTTAAACAACTGGAAAGGTTAATGGGAAAAAAGGGTGCCCAAATGCAATTTCCACTGACTTAATGTTTCATCAATGTGGTCAGCCCTGACCAAGCACCAGTCATTGCCAGGACTGGGAGGGTGCCGGTGGGGCTGCGTGGTGTGTGTGTGTGTGTGAGCACATGCCTGTGCAGCGATGTGTGAGTGTGTGCTGTGAATGTGTGTGTATGACTGTGTGTGCAAGTATATGTGGTTTGTATATTGTGTGTCCTTGCATGTGGGCAATGGTGTACGTGTGTGGATATGTGTATGTGTGGCGTGTGTTCATGTGTGTGTGTGGATACAAGTGCACGTGTATGAGATTATAACTATATGTGGATTGTGTCTGTGTGACTCTGCTTGGTGCATGTGTGTATGTGTGTGTGTGGTGTGTGGGCATGTGGGGTGTCTGTGTGTGTGGTGTGGTGGGGGAGGAGGGCGTGCAGAGGCGTCCTGCCCCCAGGAGCCCGCTTGGCCTGGCCGGGAGAGAATGCGCGACGTGTGCGGAGCACCCTGTTCCTTTGTTATCCAGCGCCCCCTGGACCTCCCTCCCCTCCCCTCCTCCACTGCCCTGAACTCCTGCCACCCTGGATTGCTTGGTGTTCCCAACTCCCCATCTAGGAAGTCTTTGCTTTGCTGGGCCCTTTGCCTGGAACAGCTTCCCCTCTGTTCCTGCATCTCAGCCCCCCTGTCTGTGGGGGGACAACCCTGAAATCCTCGCAGGCCCCATGTTTTCTACCCCCGTCATTTTGCAGCGACTCTGGGATGATTCCACCTGGGAGGCAGCCGGTTGCTGTGAGCGTGGGGGGTTGTGTGACCATCATGAAGGGGAAGCGGGTCGTAGGTCAGTGTCTGAGACGACAGAGAAGTGTGTGTCCCAAAATTGTTAAGCAAACATCAGAGGCTGAGGTAGTGGGGGGAGAACTAACCTGGAGAATATGTGAGAGCTCTCGGCTGAGTCGGGGTCCCGAGTACCGGGAAGATGCGTGGGAACGCCCCACGGAGAGGCTGGCCTCCGCTCGGGGGTGGTCTGCAGATCTGGGGACCTCGGTCAGGCTCCTGGTTATGGCTTTACACGTGAGACTACAAGCAATTGAGGGAGAAAAGCCTCAAGCTCGCCGCCTGGAGCTGAATCAGGGGACGGGACAGCGTCCACCTCAGAACTTGGTGAGGAGCCGCCCATCCGTCCCCTCGTGCCCATCCGTCCCCAGAGCCATGTGCACACGCCTGTTGTTGGGGGGGACCTTGATCTTTCAGTCACGCTGGGCAGCCTGGGAGGCTGGCGTGTTCTCCAGCCTTACCACTGTCTCCTTGGGGAAGAGGGAGGATAAACTGCCCTTCCGAAGCCAGGTCCCCCAAGTGGGTGTGGAGCAAGAAGGTTACAGAGTGTGGAAGGCAGCCTCCAGCGTGGCCGCCTTCTGCTCCTCGCGCTCGTGTGTGACCCCCTCCCCCTCTGGACTTACTGATTCCCTCCTAACAGTAGAATCCTGCAGGAAGGATGGGATATGACTTCTGAGATTAAATGAGAGAAAGCCTGTACTTCTGTCTTGGTGCCTTGCATCTCTCCTTTCTCTCTTACCGATCGTGAATGACAGGCTTCCACGCTGTGAGAACACCCCAGTGGAGAGGCCCCGCTATGGGGCTGAACTGTGTCCCCACAAAATCCATGCCTTGGAGTCCTAACTCCCAGCACCTCAGAATGTGACTGTACGCAGACATAAGAGGCTTTCACAAGGCAATTAGGTTAAAATGAGGCCCCTGGAATCTTTGTGTAAGCCGCCAGTCAGTGGTACTTGATATGGCAGCTGGCGCTGACTAATGCATGCCCATAATCACATCAGCGAGCCTGAAGGCACATCCTTGAGGCCTGTGACAGCCACACGAGTGGGCTTGGAAGCGGACTTCCCAGCCCCAGTCAAGCCTTGAGATTTAACTGCAGGCCTGGCCCACAGCCTTACTGCTGCCTCACGGGAGACCCTGACCCAGAGACATCCCGCTGAGTCGTGTCTGGATTCATGTACAATAGAGTAAAATTAAGAAAACATTTCTCTATAGTGATTAACTGAATATAAAAAATAAAAAAGCAGAATAGTGTACTTTAACCAGTTTCTTAAGCCATGTCTATCTCTGACCAATGTCAGTGGTGTTACATTTTTTTCCCAATATGGGCTCATCATTTAAATTATTTTTTTCCATGAAATTTCCCATAATTCTTCTTTAAAGAAATATTTTGTGGTTAATAAATGTGAATTTTTTGACACCTTCAATTTACTCATCATTGTAGATTACATTGTTTTCAGTTGGGAAATACTCTCTTTACAGGTGTTGGCACATCTGTTTGGCTCAGGATAAATGAAGAATGTTCCCAATGCTACTTTTTGGTATTCAAATGTGAAAATCCTTCAGCCTAAATACTTTACCAGATACTGTCTTTTTGCCTCCTTTTGGAATGAATACCTTTCTTCAACAAATATTTTTACAAGATAAAACTCATCAAACAAATTGTCTTTATGATTCTTTTGAATGCTTCATTAAATTTAGATGCTGCAAAATTGTAGGCTTTTTCCATCTCCTGCCCTTCTGGGACAGAATGTAATTTCTTCTAATTAAAATAGAAGCTCCATCAAAAGACTCTTCTTATAAGTCAAGATGAATATTCTGAAGTACCCTTATAGAATTTCAATGTTGAGCTCTCAATTAATGTGTTCCCTCTCTCTTTTATTTTTTAGGGATAAATTCCACTGGCTCTTTATTTGAAAGTTCTGTTTTCAATTAATGCAGTTCTTTCAGAGCTTTAGAAGCTAAAAATCCAGGTATTGAATAATCTTGGTTCTCTAATTTTTTGAACAACATGCATCCAAAATTTAGAGGGCTCATTTACAAAAATGTTCCATATTATTGTAGGGCACTTAGATTGGCTTCAAAAGCTCCAACTCTTCTAAAATCTGATAAATGGCAGGTGGCAGCGAGAAAGCACATTGAGCCATGAGAAACATGTTTTTATTTTTGTTTTCAAATTTTTTATCCATGTTGTCACAAAATACTGGCATATACAGTTTTACTTAAATTGGTAGAACATCAGCTTACTTGATATGAATTATATGTGCACCAATTTCAAGTAAATTTCTGCTTCATATGTTTATTTCTTTTTCGTTCCCCCAGTTTTATTGATGTGTAACTGACATAACATTGTTTAAGTTTAAGGTATAGAGTGTGGTTTTGATTTGCATTTCCTGGTGGTTAGTGATGACGAGCATCTTCTCATGTACCTGTTGGCCATTCTCTGTTGGAAAATATTATTCAGGTCCTTTGCTCATTTTTTAACTAGATTTTTTTTTTTTTGGTTTTGGTTTTTGTTATTGAGTTGCAGGGGTTCTTTATGTATTTTGGGTATTAATCCCTTATCAAATATTTGTTTTGCAAATATTTTCTACCATTCCACAGGTTGTCTTTTCATTTTCTTGATTGTTTCTTTTGTTGCATAGAAGCTTTTTGTCTGACATACATATGTTTCTTAATTTAGTAAGAATGTTTTTACCATGACACTGTGCTCCACCAAAAACTGTATGTGTAGTATCATTGCAAAAACAAGCACTATTTAGTGTCAATGTCAATTGCACAATAGTATTCATAGTAATCTCAGATGATGCACAATTAATAAAGAAAGCTTCCAAAAGCTTTATTCTGAGTCCATAACTTGGATGAAAAAAACAGGAACATTATTGAGACGAACTGATTCTTCTATTTGAGGAAACTAATTACACTTAAAGAAAACTCGCATTATTTTACTATTTATGTAGCTCTCCTAATGAAGCCAACGTGTAAACACTGATAGTTTCACTTTTTGTAAATGAAGGGACCGTTTGGGATTGAAAATGAGTGCAATTTGAGTCTCACTTTTATTAGGAAGTAGAAAATGGTAAAAGACTGTCTCTTCTGAGGAAATGTTAAGAAATCATTGGATAGAAAATTTATATATTCTTAAAAAGCTATTGGAGACCTGTGGATGCAAAGAAGTCTATATTCCAGGGAGAGAGCCAATCCTTTCTAGATGAGCAAAGATTGGTGACTGATTTTAAATCTGGGAGACGTTAACTAGATAGCATATGGGTGGGCAGAGGAGTGAGTTTGCCATTGATAAAGATATTTTGCAGGAATAAAATAAGCTTAACTTTTAAGTACTATGTAGGCTGGCATGAGGGATTGGAATTTTGAAAAGCCCCAAATGCAAAACTGATCTTCTTTGCCTGCTAATAAACTGAGTAAGCTAAGGTTGAGTGTGTGGCTGGAAAGCAGAGAGATCTCATGGTCTCATGATGCCTGGTTCCAAAGCTGTGCTGGGAGGTACGGCCTGATTTCAACCACAAACATTTTGAAATCACAGGTAGATTAAAACTAATTAAAATTGCAACCCAGCTCCAACCACGCTCAGTTCCTGATTGGGTGAAAGTAATCAACTCTTTAGCTTAGATGCTTGACAGAGGAAAGGATATGAGTTATCCACCCTTATCTCTAATTTTCTTTAATATGCAATGTCTACAACTTAATTTAAAATATAGGATATGTAAAGAAGTAGGAAAACGAGACTCATAGTTAAGAGAAGAAATAGTAAATAGAAGCAGATCTACAAATGATTCAGATGTTGGAGTTAACAGACATGACCTCTGAAATATCTAATATAAATGTTTCAAAAATTAGAGGAAAAATGGATAATGTGATCGAACAGATGGAGAATTTTAGTAGAGAAGTGGAAACTCTAAAATAAAACCAAATGGAAATTTTAGAATTGGGAAAAAATGCAGAATGTGAAATAAAGAATTAATTGTTTGAGCTTAATTTACTACACTGAACAGAATAAAGGATTAGTGAACTCAAGGATAGTCAATAGAGAGGAAAAAGAACAGACTTTTAGAAGCTATGTTACTTGGTGTACATATTTTATATATACTGCACTTAGTATCTCTCACATAACCCACTGACCTCACCGAGTGGTGGCCTGCCTGGCAGCTTTGTGCCTCCCACAGGCTGTGGCACAGGTCACAGCACACTTGGATGGTATACTAAGTTGCCAGCAAGAGCAGCAGGTTTAAAGACTTCTACCCCTGACCTGAGATTAGCAGGTTATCCCTAGCTGCTCATGTTCCTGTGGACTTTGTTTTATCAGCAAGGGCATTACGTAGTATCTTTGAAAGGGAGATGTTAGTTACCGGGACATATGGTCACCCTATTGTTGGCCCTTGATCTATGACGTCCAGAAAGTCTTTCTGACGTCCTTTGTGGAATAGTCTGCTAGGGCTGTTGTAAGAGTACCACAGACAGTGGCTGAAACAGCAGACATTTACTACCTCTCAGTCCTGGAGGCTAGAAGACCAAGGTATTAGGAGGGCTGGTTTCTTCTGAGGGTTCCCTCCTTTCCTGTGTCTTCACGTGATCTGCCCTTTGTACGTGTCTGTGTCTGAATTTCCTCTTCTTATTAGATCAGTTATATTGGCTTATGGCCCACTGTAATAATCTCATTTTAACTTAATTTCCTCTTTAAAGGCCCTAACTCTAAATACTGTCCAATTCTGAGGATTTTCTTTTGTTATATTCCATCGATTGCTCAAACTTTGCCAAATTTTAGTTTCTTTATAATTAGACCAGGACTTTTTCTTTTTTTCTTTTCTTCTTTCTTTCCTGGCATTTCAATGGCCTTGTTTTTACTTTTTTAACAAAGAACTATATACCTCCACTATATATTGAGGCCTGGTCACTCAACTGTGCTCTTTGTTAGAGAAAATGTTTTCTTCTTGAATATTTACTTTCTTCTCAGAGTTCTCTGATCTCCGGTTACGACTTGGACAGGCTGTTTCCAGTTCTGCTACTCAGCTGCGACACCAGGCTTTTCCCCTTGGATTCCTGGGTTAAGTCTTCCCTTTTTTAGAATTCCCGTCTTAAAAATTCCTGTATGGATTACTTTTTTATTTGCTAGTGAATACCCTGAGAGGATGTTTCCCAAAAAGAATATTTGGGATGTAAATTTTCTAAGTATTTTTATACCCAAAAGATTCATTTTGTCTGTATACTAATTAAGTAGTTTTTAAGAGGAAAAATAGAATTGTAAATTTAGAATTTTATCTCTTTAATAAGAACTCTGGGGTATTGGTCTATTGTCTTCTGGTTTCCATTGTTGCTGTTGAGAAGTCACACGTCAGTCAATGTGATTGTAATTCCTTTGCATAGAATCTGTCTGGAAGATTTTAGAATCTTCTCCTTCCTCTCAGATGTGTCTGGAAGTGGGTCTTTTTTCATTCCTTCTTCTTGGTACCTGGTCGGTTCTATTGACCTGAAGATGTATCTGTTCCCTTGGTGCTTGGGGTTATTATTCTATCATTTACATCATTTAGATATTTTCTACCTTTTATATTTTCCAGAATTCTTAGTGAATGGATACAGGGTTCCTTATATTGATCTTATATGTCTTGCATATTTTCAGTCATATTTTCCTCTGTCTTCTTGACATGCATTCTGAGAGATTTCCTGAACTTTATTTCTATGGATTTTTCTTGTTCTAGCAATGTCATTTCTAAGAACTCTTTCTTGATCTCCAATCATTTTAAGTACCACTTGTTCTCTTTTTAGAGATATATTATCTTATTGAATTTCTCTAAGGACTTTCAGAAGTCCTCTAAGGTCTTTTAGAAGTTCCTTCCATTCTCTGATTTTGTCTGTTTGCTGCTTCTCGCCTTCTGTGCTGTGGGTCTTCTCCGACGCCTTGTTGGGCTGTCCGTGTGTATGAAAGGAGAACCAGGGTGTGAATGTCTGCAGGTGGTGAGGGTTTCTTTGCCTCCGGGGCAGAGTCATTCTGCTTGGATTTCTGCTCGGACAACGGGCTCCATCCACCTGAAGATTTATACATTCCTTTGGCACTTGGGAATATTACTGTATTCCTCACAGAATTTATACATTTAATCCATTTTATTAATTTTCCCCCCTAGAATTCCTAGTAAATTCTGACTTTGTGAGAGAGGAGGTTATGAGGCTTGAGGGAGCCTGGGATGGAAGGATGGGCAAAACCTGTGGGCTGACGGGAAAAGAAGGCATAAAACTGGCAGAGGGGCCAACATAGAAATAGAGACGTGTGTGTGTGTCTGTGTGGTGGGGAGGGTGAGAGCTGGGCAGATCAGAGTGGAGACTGCCTCCCAGATGTGGGGAGGGTGAGGTGAGATGTGACCGTGGGGCACTTTCTAGCTGGAGGGCAGGAGTGCAGGCCTCGGTACCATCATCACAGCCAGGGAGGGTAAGGGCAGGGGCAGAGGGGACAACCAACCTCCTGGGAGGGTAGAGGGAGGAGAAGGGTCTGAGCACTGCCCACTCTGGGGCTGCGAGAGAAAGAGGGTGAGCACGGGGTGGGGAGCATCTGCTCCTTCCTTCCTTCCTTCATCCATCACACTGACTTAATGTCTCCGCTGTCTCAGTCTGGCTGGGCACCGAGGGGCACTGCAGGTGGACAGGTTGGACTTCCTCACCCAAAGCTACCTCTTTTTCCATAACCATGGCCCATGAGACGCCCTCTTTGTCTAAAGTGAGTGGCAGCTGCCCACCTTGTTGTCCCACAGTAAAGGTTACGATGCCCCGTCACACGGGTGAGCTCATATGTTGCGGGCACTTACATCCAAGTTGGAGCGAGGACTTAGATGTTACCCAGATGTGGGTGTGGCCTCCGCTTGCTTAACCTCTCCAAGCTTCAATTTTCGCATGCGCAAAGCTGAGACAATAACATGTTCATCACTTCACTTTTCTAAGCCTCAGGTGCATCCACGTGAAATAGGATCAGGACACCCACCTCCCCCGGGGGCTGTGAAGCTGTGAGGATTTGTGCAGTGTCCACGTGGTTGTTGTTGCGTTCAGTCTGCAGTTGAGAAAATGCAGCCTCTGCCTCACTGATGGATCTGGGTTCCGTGGCTGTGGGTGGATCTCGGTGCGTTGCCCCTTCTGTCCTGCCAGTTGAGCTGGATGTGTCCTGGCACAGCCCAGACTCCCTCCTTATGCTGTTCTGAGTCCCAGCTCCTGTGCCCGCAGGGCCGGTCTGCTTCCTGGAGAGAAGAGAGGAGAGTGTGAAATCGCCTTCCCAGGTGGGAACAGACACAGGCAAAGGCTCTCTGATGTGTTCTCACTCCTCGGCTGGGCTCTGATGGGGGGGAGGGGCTCCTTCAGAAGAACTGGGTGACCAAGGCCAGAAGAGCTGTGCAGGAGAGCTGTCACCAAAGACATCCACTGTTGGATGCTGGTTCCAAGATCTGCAGATGAGGTTGGCTGTGGTCCCAGCACGTCCAGCCAAACCCACCTTCTGTCGACAGGAGGCTGTGAGAGTGATTTTGACCTCCGAGCACATGCAGCCAGGCTGCAGGGAGAGATGTTTGTTTTATAGCCCAACGGCCACTGGGAGGAACACGTGATGCTGAGCTTGCTGGGTGACTAAACACAGTTCGGACTCTGGCAGGAAATGGATCTTGTGGCATTCAAGCTCATCCAGGATCAAACTCAGCTCCCCGCTGTCCACTCCCAGCTGGTGACAGCTGCTCCTGCAGCTCCGTGCCGACGCTGGCCGTGCTCAGGGCGCCCGCCTGCCTCTCTCTGGGGGGTGTGACGGCCCCACGTGGACTCGGGGGTCCCTGTTACAGAACATTTCTGCCACCTGGCTTGCACGTGGCCTCCCCACCCCTTGAGGCCGGCAAGCCCAAGCACGGTCTGTCCATTTTACAGCAGAAACGGGCTCAGAAGGTTGATGCTCTTCTGCTGCCCTTTTGAAATTTTAATAATTTTATCTTTGAATTTAGGTTTTGTAAGTGAAATCTGATGGAACCATGGAGCATGCACATGAATGGAGCAGATCCATGCAGGATAATGTCGTGGTTCCTCCATCCCCACTTGCAGAGAGAGTTCTTGAAGCCCTGAGAGCACAGAACTCCAGGGGACCCTGAGGCACGGGGGTTCATTGTGACTTCAAGTGAGTACAAGACACGTGTGTTACATCAACGGGGTAACACGACTGGGTGGGCAAGGGCACTGACATCCCCGCGAGGCCACACTTTCCGTTCAAACCAGAACTTGCTTTGAACGTAGGAACACGAATGGCCAAGCAACCCTGTCTTATCCTTTCTTGCTCAGGTTACATCCATGTGTTAATCAGCTGCTGACACTGAAAATGATGACATGGAGGGAAACGGAGAGACAGGACAACCACAGGCCCTTTTCTTTTACTCCTTATTCAGCAGTAAGGCCGAGGCGCAGAGTGTGGGGAGAATGTGAAGGAGTGAAATAAAAGCCGCCGAGTTTTGTGCAGAGTTGCTACTGTTCCTGTAAGGACAAAGCCACATTTGTGTGCATAAAGCACAAAAGTGTGTAATTTCAGTGATTCCAAATACGAGCTAATGCTCTTATATTTGCATTTAGAACTGGCATCGCACGGTACAATGATGAATGGTAAATGGTAAAATTCATGTTGTAATTACAAATTTTAATTATTCTGTACTTAGAACAACATTAAATAGTGAATAAAAAGACACCATGACAAGTCGAGAGACACAGAGAGAAAGACACACAAGGAAGACAGGAGAAAACTTCGAATTTTAGTAACATTAATGGCACTGTTCCCCTGCTGTTTGAACGAGGGGCCCCACAATTATGAAGACAGCCCTGGGACAAGGGAAGGGACTGAGAGCACGGGAGGCCCATCATGATCCCAGAGTGCTTCGGGGCTGAGCCAGGAGCAGAGGCTGGTCTCTGATGGAATCTGGTTGCCGGGTCCGTAGGGATGATGGCGATGATGGCGGTGATGGCGGTGATGGCGGTGAGGAGGAGGAGGATGGTGATTGACATCACTGAGCTAAGAAGTAGCTCGCTCATCTTCGTGGGAATCCTACTAGCTCTGACGGCTTGGCAGACCACACTGGGGTCAGCCCTTGCCTTCGGAGGCCAGAGGTGCCTCCTCCTCAGGGCCCCGTACCTGTGGCCTGGGCTCCCTGCCTGAGGCCCTCCCCCAGGGGGAGGCAGGCTGGCTCTGTAGCTCACGAGGGTATGCACGGCTGTCTCGTTGGGATTCTAGGAGGGAAGTAGGGAGATCCGGCAGCAGCTCTTGGGAGGCATGCAGTGTGCTCCTCCCTGTGAAGACCCTCCTTTGCAAACAAGAGGGTTGTGGTGCTCACCTGGTGGTGGCTACTGGAGTCTAATCTAGAATGCTGGTAATTTCTTCAAAGCTCCACCAAGACAAACCTGATGGCCAAGGCCGTACGCTGGGATCTGAACCCAGGCCTGCCTGGCTCCCAAATCCAAGCTCTTGAAATACAGGAGACGTTGTACCTGCAGCAGGAGGAGGACACTCTGGGTGGCCCTGCCCTCTCACACTTTTCCGGATAGCCCCGCTGGTAGCTTCACCATTGCCATGGGGGCCAGGGCTGCTCTTATGGTGCATTTGGGCCTGGGACCTGGAGGGGGCGCTCCAAGCTCTGGGGAGCCCTCCCCACAAATTGAAGCCAGCCTCCACTTTTCCACAAGTTCGAGTGAGACCAGCCTGCCCTGGGCTCCCAGCCAGGCTGTGGCCAGACTTCATGAGATCACCCAAGAAGGGTGGTAGGAATGGCACAGACCTGGAGGCCTTGGTTCCCTTTTCTGGAGAATGCGAGCTGGACTTGATCGTCTCCAAGACCCTGTGTCCGGATGGCACTCACAAGGCTGGTTCCCACAGGCTGGGCCAAGAGGCCAGGTTTCTAGGTTAATCCAGGTGAGAAGCAGTTCAGAGTTTCACCCACATGCAGCTAGGCCCACTTAGGGTAGGACCGTGAGGATCAGGGCACTGGATGGGAGGGAGGCGACACCCGAATGAGCCTGTGGGAGGCTCGCCCCTCTTGGCCGAGCGCTGGGGCTGAGGGTGGGGTGGGGGTGGTTCCCCTCCCCGGCCACAACTTCCTGGACCACTGATTTACCAGATGCATCAATCTGCCAGATGGCAACTGATTTAAAACACCGTTTTATTAACACAAACTAAGATATTATGAATTAAACATGGAGTCTGCATGAACTCTGCATGAGATATCACAGAAATTTCATATTTTCAGAGAGCTGCTTTGAATGACTGCTCCTAGGATCCCAGATCAAATTTACCCTCCTCAGCTGGGGCTCCCCCCGGGCCAGCGGGAGGGCCAGTGATGATGGCTGACTCCTGCCGGCACTCTAGAGTTTGCATGGGCGGGCACGTTTGTTCTCACTGCACATGGAGGTTGCTAGCATTCATTACCTGTGTCCGCGTTTCACAGGCACTGAGAGGCGCAGCCGTCAGCAGCCCCGCCGCAAACCACGCTCAGCCCAGATGGAACCCATATCTTGAGACACTTGCTACCAAACTTTCTCCTTCATGTGCTCCTTCCCGGGTCCTGTGCTCTGGGATGCCACACGGCCGCCTGGGGACCCAGGGAGGCGGGCCTTGGCTGCTTCAGGAAAGGCATGATTTGCTGGACAGCTGCATGCCCCATGGTCCTGACCAAGGATGAAGATTGAACTGGTCCATGCAGTGGACTGGGAGAAGGTGGCCCTCTGGCCTTTGTTCGAGGACTTTGCCACTTGGGTGCACATGGGTTGGGGGAGGATGCCACACGTTGCCAAAGAATGTTCTCCCCTCCTTTCGCTTATCTTGTACCTCTGTCCTAGGACTCGTGTGTGCAGCTGGGAAGGAGTCTCGTGTCCAGCCAGGGTGGAGGCTGGCCTGGTCTGTGTCACCCTGACCTACACCTTGTCCTGGGCACGTGTTCCCTCAGACCTGGCCCACAGACTGCTTCCGGGGCATGGGAGGAGAAGGTGGGGGCTGGGATGGTCCCAGAAGAAGGTTGCACGCGGACTTCCACTCCCCCTCTGGGGTTGAGGCAGTGAGATGTTTGGTTGCTGAGTTGGCCCAGGTTATAAGTGGGCAAAGGGTCATCCCACATGGGATGAATTTGTCCTTCTCCCCAGCCAGTCAGGCAGGGTGCATGAGGTTGCATGAGGGCAGACGGAGGCCTGTGACATGCAACCCCCTTCCCTGCACACCTCCTTTGAACCACGGACATGCTTTCCCACTGATTTGAAAACACTTGCAGCAGAAATCTGGTGAGGCTGTGGCAGTCGGGGGAGGCTGTCTGTAAGTCTCTGGGATGTTGTCAGCACACAAACTGTGAGCATACCCTTGCTGGGAGAAGAGTCAGCTCCTTATTATGATAATAAGTGGCAGTTACTAATAAACATAACACTGAGAAAGTGGAAATAATTCACTGAATGTTCAGTGCCAGCCAGTGATCATAATTGGTCCTTCATGGTACCGGCTCATGGCAGTGATCTTATGTGTCCTGTTATTGGTTCCATTTTACAGATGCAAAAACTGAGTCTTCCCAAGGTAAGTGACTTGCTCCAAGTGTCACGGTGAGTAAGTAGCAGCCCTGGGGTCTGAGGGTTCAGCCTCTGTGCTGTCCCCTGCCAAATCATGAACCTTTTCCCATGCCAGACCTGGTGTTCAGGCTCTGTAGATATCACTCCATTTTCATCTCGTAGTGACCTTCGGGGAGGACACTGCACTGATATCATCTTATAGGCGGGGGCACTGGGACTCAGAGAGGCTCAGTGATTTGTCCTAGTCACCAGCTAATGGGCGGTGGACCAGGCACTAGAACCCTGGATGGGTTCTGACTCTGACTCTGACTGAGAGCCTTTCCTCTTTACCACTGGGCTGCAACTCCATGGCTGGTGGGGGAGGGGGGCTTTGGGGAAGGGATATTCTTGCAGGTAAGGGGCCAAATCAGCTGAGATCACAAGATAGGGGTGATGCACAGATCATGTGGTTCCATCATCCACCCTCCACCAGCCATGAAGCAGAGGCCACGTCCCCAGTGAGGGCTGCTTAGGAAAGGCTGAGCCACTGGATCGTGGGGGACAGAACACGGAGCAGTGCTGGGCACCCGACCTGAGCTCATGTGTGGCTGGAGACTGGCCGTGAGCCTTTGGCTTCCTGTTGAGTTGAAAAACCATGTCTTGGCTTCTGCCCAGGCCTCCAAAAAAATATAATAACCTAGGCAAGCTGATTTTTCAATAATTAAATTGTTACACTGTCATCCTTTCAACAGCAATGACATATTAGCATCTCCCTGTTCATCTAGAGATTTGTTGCACACCTGGAAAATGCAGAGCCAGCATGAACATTCAGGGCTCTTTTGCTTTGTGTGCGGAACAAATGTCCTCACTTGGGGGCTGGGGTCCCCATGCCTGCCCTCTGGGAACTCACCATCTAGGGGGAGATGCAGAAGTATTTTGGGCAGCTCTAGAATTAGGGCTGTATTGATTGATTGACTGATTAATTCATTCAATGAATATTTATTGAGGATCTATTATGTGCATGAAATTGATATTTAAATTATTCATATTTTGCATTCATTTATTGGTTTTAAAATTAGAAAGTGCCTTGTGATGTGTTCTATAAAAACCTAACAGACTTATGACATTTTTCACTTCTTGGACAATGATCATCTTCTACAAATTGAAAATTAGATTGAGGTTTTGAATGTGCCCTGTAATGTCATGTTTTGAGGGAGAGCTAGAGTCTCCCCTGATGTATCTCCATCCTGGCTACACATTTCAATCAACTCGGGAGGTTTTATAAAGGATCCATGCTGTTGTCTGGGCCCTACCCCTATAGATTTTGACTTGATAGACTTGAGGTGGGACCCTGGGGCAAATGTGTGCTTTTAAAAATCCCCAGGTGATTTTCATGTGTAGCCACATTGTCAACCATTGGTTTAAACCAGCAATTCTTAACCTTGGCTTCAAGTTAGAATCTTCCAGGGAGTTTTTAAAAAGTCCCTGTGACCAGGCTGTACCTAGTCCACTAAATCAGAATGTCTGGGGGTGGCAGCCAGCTATCAGTATATGCTAAAGCTCACTGGTGATTCCAATGTGCAGCCAAGACTGAGAACCTTTGGTCTGCAACTAATTATAGTCATAAATGGGTTGGGAATGACATCACAGAGGATGTGAGATTGGAGCTGGGTTTTGATGGATGAATAGGAGTTTGCTAGGATCCCTATAGGGGAAAAGGGGGACATTTTCATGTAGAAAACCCAGCATGGGTGAAGGCAGCAGAGCAGGAAGGAGAGTGGAGGGTTTGGAATGTAACGTGACTAGAGTGGTGGCAGGGAGGCCATGAGACAGGAGAAGGAATGCCGTGAATCAGACCCCTGGCTCTGCCAGAGGAGACCAGGTGGGAAGCAACCAGTTCTGCTTTTGTTATGGACGTCCCTACTGGTGATGGATGGCCTGAAGGGCAAGGCTGGAGGTGGAAGACCAATAAGGAAAGTGTTTCAAAAGCCCAGAAAGAGATAGGGAAGCCCCAGACCAAGATGGAGGGCAGGTGGTGAAGGAAAGCGTGCCTTCTGGAGACACTTCTGAGATGGTGCATGGGTTTGAAACATGTGGGCAAATTCTATGACACTTTTCCCACAGAGAGGTGGCATTGATATCCCTTTGCTTGAATTTGGGCTGATCCTCTAGGTGCTGGATTGCAGTGGAAGTGACAGAACATAACTTCTGAGGTTAGGTCCTGGCTCTCGGCATCTCAGACATCTGTTTAGAAACGTCTGACTGCCCTGAGGCTACCATGCTGGGAAGATGCCCAGGCCACATGAAGAGGCCACGTGTACATGCTACAGTCTGTCCAACAGTCGCAGCTGAGGTCCCAGCTGTTGTTAGTGTCAACTGTGTCAACTGCCAGGTATGTGAGTGCAGATGCCTCCAGATGATTCTAGACTCTGATCTTGAGTCTTGCCGGCTGAGGCTCCAAACACTGTGGAGCAGAGACAAGCTGTCTGGAAGTCCTGCCTGAACCCCCAGCCTGTAGAATCCAGTCCATGAATAAGATAAATGACTGTTTTATGCCACACAGCAACAGTGGCTGGAATAGATGCACTTGGTGAGCATTCAGATGCAGGGCTGAGGAAGGAGGCGTGGCAGATGCCCCCTGCTTCTTGATCACTCTGCACTTGCTGGATTTGAGGGACCAGCGGGACGCTGGCTGGAGGTGTCCAGAAGGCGGAGGAGCTCCGTGGTGGCCAATGTCCGTCTCCCTGCCCCAAACACCATCGCCTCTGTTCTCTCTTGGAAGAGCTCTGGGTGTCTCTTGACAGTTGCAGTAATTCCCCGATTAAAGGGTGGTCCCTGCCCAGCAGCCTCAGTGTCACCTGGGGCCTGGTTAGAAACGCAGACCCTGGATGCCCAGCTGCAGTGTCACAAGCTCTCCACGTGTTTCTGATTCTGCCGAGGGCTGGGGGGCCCGCCTTCCCCCAGTGTGGTGTCTCAGCCTCCCCTGCGACTGGAGTCACCTGGGCTGCTTGTTAAACATCCATGTGCCAGGGCCTCACCCCCGACCCTCTGAGTGTTGGTGTGTATGTCTGTGGGTCTCTGGGTGTCAGAGTGTGTGTGCATGTGTGCGCAGCTTCTCTGAGCTCCCGGGGTGTCCTGCCCACTGGTAAGAAGGGCTCTCTATCTGTTGCGTTGAGCTGCGAGCTGCCAGGCCGTGTGCTAAGTGCTCTACATGCCCATGGGTGACAGATGCTATGAGATCATCCTCGTGATATCTTGGGGGTGGACACTTGTATCATTCCCGCTACCCAGGTGAGCAAATGGAGGACGAAGGGGCTCAGGGGCTCACCAGCCTCTCCGATCTGGCCGTCTGACTCCAGAGCCCAGTACTTAGCCGTGCTCATCAACTCAGTGGTGTCCCCGAGCCAGCAAGGATCCCTGAGGAATTGCTCCTGGCCAAACACCAGGACCCTTGGTCCACATGCCAGTCCTGCCTCAGCTGACGTCTCCCCTGCACACCTCCCTGCCCCTTGTGAACACCCTATAGGACGTGCCACATTAATGCACAGACTCAACATGGTGAAAACCTCCTCGGGCGGCTTGCAACCACAGAGGAGCTGAGGGAGGCTGACCCCAGCAGCGGGCCTCGGGCGGGTGAGTTACTGCCCTGCCGAGCTAGGGATTTAAACGGCTGGCAATGCGTGGGCCTGATGCTTGTAAGGGTTGGCAGCCTGGCCCTGGGCCAGGCCTCAGTGTCCCTTCACCGTGGACACACCGGGGCCAACAGAGAGAGATGGAGAGGACTGCCAACTCCAAGATGTCACTTGGCTGCTGAAAAACGCTGATTTAAAGGAATCAAAGAGAGTGGTTTATTTATTGCCAGTCATTTCAAATAGAATTAGGAATGTAAATCAAATTTGCCACGGCTTCACTTCTTTTTTAACCACCTCCAGAACAGCATTTCCATTAACCCTGTGTACATGCGGAAAGCTAGGCTGGTAGGGAAGGCTAGGGGAGAACCTCGGAGTCAGGCAATGAATCAACCTGTTCATTTATCGTTATTAAAGTGACAGGAATAAATGATAATGCGGTAGGACTGGGTGGGACTACAGCTTCCCTGCAGCACATCTTGTGTGACGTGGTGTCGACCCTCCCAGTGGTTCTGGGAGCAGGCAGGGCAGGTTCAGCCGCAAGTTGCAGGAAAGGAAACCGAGGCTCGGACATTAAGGGACGTGACTGGGTCACACGGCCAGGGACGGGGCCAGTCTGCTCCAAATCACCTTCTCCAATCTGATGACAATACTCATAAAGCCACGACTTTCATCCCTGCCCATCATCCTCCGTGGTTATATTCGGTCACCCTGAGAGTGACTGAATAGGGGGAGTGTGACTTTGGGCTCCAATTTGGGCTGAATTTCCACCAGCGCTATTGGGAGTAGTGGGGGATGAGGAGTAGGGGTGCCAGAAAAAATAGAGGACACGCGGTTAAATTCACATTTCCGATCAACTGCGGATGCTTTTCCGGCATCCTGAGAGGGGGGTGCTTTTTCCTTTCTTTCTTTTTAATTGAAGTATAGCTGATTTACAAGGGGTGCCTTTTCTTGCTCCCTGTTCCCTCTCCGCCTCTGGACCTGGACCCCACTGTCCAGGTCAGCCCTTGAGGGGCATGGACCCTGCACCTACCAGGCAGGATAGACTGTGGGTCACGGAGGGGAGGCGTGCGAGCCAGACGCCCTTCCCCACGGGGCCCTGCAGAGGGGCATGGACTTGGCCTTTCTGGTCACGTCTTGGCTAAACCCCTCTTCGCCTCTGGTCAGTGGCCAGGCCTTGGCCTTGGGCACGTCTCTTCACTTTTCCATGCCTCAGTTTTCTCATCTGCAAAACGAGAGCGATCACGGTGCCCACTCTCCCAGGCTGTCGTGGGGAGCAGATGTGCCCATATTTGAGCCGTTCTTGGCACTGTGTCTGGTACCCACAGAATACGCCGTCAGAGTATGTTCAACAGGATGAACCACAGGGAGAAGCCCAATGAACTGGCCATGGAGTGGGGACAGAGGCAACCCCAGAGCACAGAGCCACACCTGGCCCCGGGGGAGGGGAAGGATGATGCAGGATTACTGCAGCTGCCTAATGTCTTTGCTCCGGAAATATTTATATGTATTTTAAAAGAAACACGATACCACCTGTTTATCTGCTTATTAGAATTCTGGGTTTGGAGAGGATTTATTAGGATGGTAACCTCTTTTGGGAGGAAGCATTGCTGTTGGGAAGAATGGACTTAAAAGCCCTTTGAGACCCTGGGACGTTACTTCAGCCCCGGGACTGGTCCCAATGTCCAGAACCCAGCTGGCTGTGAGCCCCTGGGGGCGGGGAGCAGGTCCTAGTGTCCCTGGATCCCAGCACTGGGCCTGGACATCTTGTGAACCCACCAACATTTGTTGACAGAGATTAGGGGGCAGAATGGGTGGTCTGAATGGAATCTGCATGACTTAGAATAAACCCTAGTGCAAAGCACTCCGCTGGAGGGGGGAGGCTGTGTCCTCCGTGCAGACTTCCCACTAGCTCCACTTAATTTTCTCTGACTGCCCACGATGCTACCCAAATTCCCTGGCCCAGGCATTACTGGACAGGTACATGTGTGTTTTTCCCTTTAAGCAGACATGACAGAAGGAGAGGTGAGGCAGTAGCCTTTATAACAAACTAGGCACAAAAATGGCACTTTTGGGCCATTTCTGTGTAATTACTCATATCATCCTCACAACAACATCGCAAGTGGGTTTTATTATTAGTCCCATTTTACACGTGAGGAAGCTGAGGCTCAGAGAGGTTAAGTGACTTCCTCAAGGTCACACAGCCAGCCAGTGGTGGAACTAGAACCTGAACCCAGGCCACCTTGCTCTGCAGGGTGTGCTCCTAAACGCAGCAGAGCCCACACTTAATCCCACCAAAATATCTGTTTGCTGGCTTTGCACCAGGGGCCTTCCGAGGGCAGAGCCTTCCAATCCCAAACCAGTGATCATTCCATTTAAAAGCCTTCTCCGAGCATCCTTTCCACACCAGGTCCCAGGATGGGCATTGAAGAGAGAAAGAGCATTCAGACACCATTCCTACCCTAGAGGCTCCTGTAGGTAAGGAGGGAGACAGACAGGGATGGCTAGAGCAGTGGGTGGTGGGCACAGGTGGGCACCAAGGGGTGGTAGCAGCCAGGTCGCAGATGCCCCCCACCTGGGGTTAGGTTAGCAAGGGGACACCTCCTGTTGCCTCCTGTCCCTGGCCTAATGTCCACCCCCCCCAACCTCCCCCACACCCTGAAGGCTGGGGCCTCGTCAGACTTGCTCATCCCTGTTTCCCAGCCCCTTCCTGGCCCGCTCATGCCGCCACAGCTGGACCAGTGGCCCCATCCAGCAGGGCAGCTGCAGGTCCCTGGCAACACATGACCTTTTGTCTTCTGGAACCAAAATCCCCCTTGAGCCTGTCCGCCAGGGACAACCTGAAGTTGGTGGTGTGTGCCCTCTACTCTTCTTCTCTTTCTGTCTCTCAAGAAATGTATTTAGATCATCTTGAATAAGATGTTTAATCCTTGGCCAAAAAGCCCATACCTGGAGGAGCGGAACCACCAGTAATCAAGAGATTTATCGCATCAGTTCCTGGGTTGGCGGGAAGAATGCTCAGCTTGTGGGGAAGCCCCACTAGCCCAGCGCAGAGACCCAGCTTCTCCCCTCCAGCCTCTTCCCTGGCGCTGGGAGAGCTGTGGCTGCCGTCTTTTTGAACATCTCAGGAACTCCTCTCGTTCTGACCGTTCATCTTGGACTTGACCTGCTCCATCTTGAAGATGAAGGCTACAAGAATATCAGTTTGGGACTGGACGTGGTGGGTAATTTGAGAGAACATATTTCAACTTCAAGATGGATTATGATCAAGCAAATATTTGGAGAGCTTCATTTTGTCTTTAACATGGATTAAAGAGGAAATCTGGTCGCCACGGGGTGTATTTTAGTCACTTATACACAGCTATTCAACCGTTTGTCCATGTGAGTTGCTGACTGCCTACTACGTGCTGAGCCCTGTGCTCTGTGGGGATTGAGATCAGCTGATATTGGTGCCTCCCTTGAGGCCCCCAGCCCAGCCAAGGAGCATTACTGGGAAGACCACCACAGCCAGGACCCGCTGGGTCCTTCCCGACTCTGATGCAGTGTGCGGTGGGGCCGTCTGGAGGAAATGGTCCAGCAAGAGCGTGAGAGCCCAGCTCACAGCCCACGTGTTGGGTCTTCTCCCCCCACCCCACCCCCAGGAAGAGGTTAAGAAAGAGCAGTCAGGAGCCTGGATTCAAACAGCCGTCCCTGCCACTTCCTGGCTGGGTGGCCTTGGGCAAGTTACTTCACCTCTCTGAACCTCAGCTTCTTTAGGAAAGCAGGGATAAGTGTCATACCCGCCTCACAAGGGGGTTGTGAGGATAAAATGAAACACACGCAATATAGCACTTCACATGAGGCTGGCACACCGTGTGTGTGCAAAGGTCAGCAGACACCTTACTGTGTGATTCTTCACACCCTCTGCACCTGCGGGTTGAACAGTGCGGTTCCATATGAGCAACCAGTTCTAATCAGGCTGCTGCCCAGCTCGGAGATCGTAACTGCCCTCTCTGCTGCCAGGGTTCCCCTCCTGCCATTGGGACCTTTGCTGACCCCTGTGCCCAATCAGGATGCCCAGCCGAGGCTCTCTTAGCAGGCACAAGGCTGCTCTTACGCAGACGTGGAACAAAACACTCCTAGAAATGCTCTATTCTTGGGGCTCCCTGCCTTGGGCAGCCTGTCCCACTCTTTGATACATCTTTTTGCCCTTAGAGTCTTCCTGGTCAGTCAATCCCCTCTACGCAGACACGTCTCAGGAGATGTGTCATCCGGGAAGCCTTCCCGGATTTCCCCTCTTTCACAGTACATCACCTCTCCCTCCAAGATTCCTCTCACTTCGGCTGATGAGCCCTCTGGGGCAGAGTTTAGGTTTTACTGATCCTGTGCCTGATGCAATTGGGCCCTCCTGCAACCGGAGGAAGGAGCAGCTGCTTCCACTTGCCAGTCTCTGCCAGCTCAGAGACCCGGGCTGGGAGAGGCGGGGCTGAGGCCCTGGGTGGGCAAGCAGTGCTCAAGAGACGGAGCTGGTGTCTGGGTCTGCTGCCTCGGTTGTGTGTTTGAAGGAGCAGTGACTCCTGTTCATTGGATGCTCTTGGTGAATCGTTCCGGTTTTGCAGACACCGCAGGGGCGGGACAGCTGACCTGAGTGCTAGGCTGGAGGGCATTCCCAGCAGGCGGCCTCTGCCCTCCTGCCCCGAGCTGCACTTTCCTCGTGGCTGCAGTGAGCGGGGCTGACCTTCAGGGGCACACAGACGGAAGTGTCCTCTAGTTCATGGTTGGGGGAGGCAGGACGGATGGATATGCAAGTTCAGGTGTCTCAGAACCCTCCTCTTCATCACGTGGACTCTGGGGCGTCTCATCACGATGTCCTCTTGTGCTAACCTCAGTCCCAGGGCCTGTGTGGCCAGCGTGGCTTATGGGCACCAGGCCTGCGAGACACCCCCGGGGAAGAGAAGCTTTGCCATCTAATGAGTCTGGGAATTCACGTAGTCTAATGAATAAAGCTTTAAAGGCCCTTGAGAAGCCCTGCAGGGAAGAAGCATGTTTGACTTTATTTAAACCTGGGGTCAGCCACTTTTTCTGGAACGGACCAGATAGAAGATATTTGAGGCATTGCAGGCTGTATCCTCTGTTGCAACTACTTGCTCAGCTGCTCTCCCATTGAAGAAGCCACAGCCAACACCTAAATCAATGTTCCAACAAAGCTTTATTTACAGACAGGATGCGGGCTGGATCTGGCCTGTGATTCCTGATTTAAACCATCATCTTCCCTCAGTGTTTTTTGGGGTGCCTGGTACATGCTGAGCGCAGCCACTTGTTCCCAAGTCAGGGCGATTATGTTTCACGCACAAGATCCATTCTTTAAGCTACTCTGTGACGCTCACACGTGAATAATTCAAGACCAATTTCCCGCAGCGTGGACGGAGGGCAGGGCGTCATTATTCACGCGCTCTGGTGGAGCAGACAGGGCAGTACAGAAAGCCCAATTTTGAACAACTTGTTCAGCCAGCAGATTTGCAGCTCTGCAGTTCATGACACATTTTAAACATTTGCAAGGGGAGATTTGCATTATTTCACATTTTGCACCTAGGGAGGCTTTCTTAACATTTTGATGCCACGTTTTCTCCAGAGTTCAAATCACCCAGAATGCATGGCACCTGTCACACCTGTTAGCTCCCCAAGGACTGTGGGTCCAGCGGCGTCCTCTTTGGGAACCGCACCTCTTTGGTCTGGCTTTACAGGCGACAAAACATCTCTGCAGCTGTGCCTGAGTTGGACCCCTGCTCCTGGGAGCTCCCAGCTGCCGGCCAGGGTGCTAAGTCCAGAGCTGGGCGAGCCCTCGTGCTGGTTGCTGCAGGGGGTGAACAGCTTGCTTTCTCCTGCTCTTTTCCGACATCTCAGAACAGCCTCAGGGGGACCCTGGGGCTGGGCAGTGTCCCAGGCCCTGGGCCTCTGGGACCCTCGAGCTAATCTTTGCCATCGATTGGCTGGGCAGGACTGGCTCTCCTTGCATTTTCATCACTGCTGAGTCAAGTGCCTTGGAAAAGGTTTAAGAAAGTCTCAGTACTGGCTTTTATTTTCTTTTTGTTAAAGTGTGCCAACAGCTAAAGCAAAGCGGAGTTGCTTTCCTGAAGTCTTGGGTCCTCAGTTCAGGTGCCCAAAGGGCTTTCCAGAAGCAGGGACACCAGATGGCTGACGATCTCTTTAAAAATCATTGATTGAGCTCCTGACATGTGCTGGGTTGCTTCGGGCCCCAAGATCATCTTCTTCTGCGATCCTTACTGCTATCCTACATGTGAAGTTTTGTTCCCATTTTCCAGATGAGGAGGCCAAGGCTGAGCACAGTTGGGCCACTTTCCAAGGCCACATGGTCAGGAAGTGCAGAAGTAGGGAGGGAATGCAGATCCCAGGGCCGCATGCTGCTTCCTGGCTTGTTCCAAGACTGGAGTGTCGTGATGCCAGGCAGTGGTGTCCTGCCAATCCCCTGTGGCCCTGGGGGGTCTCAGCCTGGGTTTGTGGTGGATGCCACGCACACAGTGGTCTCCTATAGTAGTAATTCCCCTGCCTGGTAGAATGCTAAGCACTTCCACCTGGAAGGACAGCTAATGTTTTTACCTGGCCAGCAGGTAGAATGGCTTTGGGAATGGCTTCTCAAATTTTCCTTTGGGGAACTCCCCTCTTCTACTCTCAGACCTAGGCCTTTCAGATCACAGGGACTGGTTTGGGAATGAGGATGTGGCCCAAGCCTGATCAGTGAGACTCAAACCTGGAAGTTTTGCTGGAAGGGACCACTCGCTCTGTAGGGATTGCCAGACTGATGGAACCTAAGCCTAAAGTTCTGGGACCGTCCTTGCCACCTGTTTGAGAGTCTGCTTGAGAATAGAGCCTACCTGGGGGAAAGCAGAGTGAGTGCATCACTTGAACACCTGGATCCAGCTGTGCCTGAAGCAGAACCTTGGAGTTTTTCTTTTCATTATCCAAAGTTTCATTTCCTTTCCTTTCTTTTTCTTCCTTTCTTTCTTTCTCTCTTTCTTTCTTTCTTCTTCTTTTTTTTAAATGCTTGAGCTGGCTTTTTTGGATTTCTGTCACGTCCTTCCAGTGGAGTCCTGAGTCATCTGTTCTCCACTGTGAGGCACCATTGTAACATGGTGGTTAGGCCAGATTCCCCACAGTCAACTCTGCTCCTTAATTGGCTATGTGACTTTGGGCAAGTTACTCCATCTCTCTGTGCCTCAGTTTTCTCACCTGTGAAATAGGGATTATGATGGTACTGTCTCTTCATAGGGCTGTTGTGAAGATTAAATCAATTGATACAAAGAAAGCTCTTAGCACTTGACACATAGTATGAGCACAATAAATATTGGCTGTAATTATCCATTATCTTTAAAAAAATTATCCTGGTGGCCTAAGAGCAGATATGACCCTTCATATTTTATAAATGAAGTGCCCGAGGGTGTCCTGGGTCCCAGAGTTGGAGACTGCAGGGCTTGTCCTGACACTCAGGCTTTGGGCTGGGTTCAGGGCTGTGTCTCATCCCGCCTGCCCTGATGCTTTAGTGGGGCTGCCCCAGGGGACCTCCATCCCCTCTGCCCACCCCTCTGTCCCATGATTCAGAGCCCTTTCCTTGCACAGGCAGTCCCAGGATCTAATGAGGCATCACATGGCTTCCTGCTCAGGCCCAGCCCCTCAAACTGCCCCTACTTCTCCTTTTCCCATACCCCAAAATACAGGGCCATCCCCTTCTCTTCTCCAGGGTCAGGACCAGAGGCAAATCTATCCCAGAGTCACTGCTGATATGTCAGGGCTGGTGATGACTTCCTGTCCCAGGGACTATATTTGCATTTAAAAAAATCAAGCTTATTACCAAAGTAATGCATAGACACAGTTTTTGCTTTTCAGTTCAACTAGCAGAAACACTTTTAAAATAGAAAGTCCAGGTTTCCCACTTCCCAACCACCCCTGTCTCACTCCCCAGAGAAAACCACCACTCAAAGTTTCTTGTGTGTCTTTGCAGATTTTTTCCTATACATCGAATTAACTCCTTGGCTCTGCATTTGCTTTTTTCTATTGCAAAGAGCTTTTTGAGAACTTTCACATGGGCACATTTAAGTCAGCCTCATGGTTAATTGTGTTTGTGTATGTGTGTGTGTATGTGTTTTGAAAACTTTAAAACAATTTGTGGTAAAATACACATAACATAAAATTTACTGTCTTAACCATTTTTAAGTCCAATGTTCAGTGGTATTAAGTACATTCACATTATTGGGCAACCATCACCACCATCCAACTCCAGAACACTTTCGTCTTCCCCGGCTGAAGCTCTGTATCCCGGAAACAATAGCTTCCATTCCTTCTCCCCCAGCCCCTGGTGCCCACCATCCTACTTTCTGTTTCTGTGAATTCGAGTCCTCTAACTGCCTCATAACTGTGGAACTGTATGATATTTGTTGTTTCTTGACTGGCTCATTTCATTTAGCATATTATCTTCAAGGTTTACCCACGCTGCAGCCTGTGTCAGAATTTCCTTCCTTTTAAAGGCTGAATGATATTCCACCGTGTGGATATATCACCACTTTATTTATTCATAGATGGACGCATGTGTTGCTGCCACATGTTAGCTACGGTGAATGAATATGGTGAATTTCAGCTACTGTTATGAACATGGGTATAGAAATATCACTTTGAGAACTTGCTTTCAAATCTGTTGGATATATATCCAGAGGTGGAATTTGATGGATCATACGGTAATTTCACTTTTAATTTTTGGGGGAACTGCCATACTGTTTCCCACAGCAACTGTACCATTTTACACTCCCACCAACAATGTTGAAGGGTTTGGATTTTTCCAACACTTGTAAGTTTCTGGGTTTTTTTTTCTTTTTGGATAGTAGCCATCTTGATGGGTGTGAGGTGGTATCTTACTGTGGTTTCGATGTGCACTTTCCTCATGAAGAATGATGATCTGTGTGTATTTTAAAATAGATAATTATTAATGTGTTCAAACATACTCCAAAGTAGAGAGAATAATACAATGAGCCCCTGTACAGCCATCACTCAGATTCAACAATTCGTAAGATTTTTGCCCTGTTTGTTTTCTTTGTCTCCTGAAGGATTTCATAGCACCATGTCTCAGCATCGCCACAGAATCCAGGGGACATTTCCGAAACCCTGGACCTTCCCATACGGAACTGTGTTACTCTCACCCTTAACTTGGCCTTGGGATCACCTAATATCCAGTCCATAATCAGATCTCCTGGATTGTTGGATGAATATATGGGTTCATTTTTGGCAGGGCCCCCAAGCCCAGAGATCCTCAATCACGCTCCTCTGCCAAAAGGTCAGTGACAAGGGGTTAGGAGCACATGCATCAGAGTCAGGCAGACCAGGTTTGAAGCCTGCGCCACTCTTGACAGGCTATGTGATCTCGGCAAGTTACTTAGCTTTCCTGGGCCTCAATTTGTTCATCTGTATAATGGTAACCAGAGTGTCCACCTAATATTAAAGGAGATAATGTATGTATAAGCACTGAGCCCTGCATCTGACACACGATCAGTGCTCAAGAAATGAGAGCTGCTATCATTACCATTAATAAATGTAATTTCCAAAAAGACTCACTCCAGTGACGGGTGCTCAGGCATCCTGGAAGGCTGGCAGGAACTGGCTCTGTACGGGGCCCTCCGTCACAGCCTGTGGAGGGTGCCCCGCCCTCCTGGGGGCGCCCTGTGTCAGGGCACCTGTTATTCTCCACCTGGGACAGAAGCAAGCTCCTGCCCACGTGCTCGGCTGCGCTGGGCTTCAATTAACAATAAAATCTGCCAGCGGGAAGGGGATGACATTTTATTTGGAGCTCAAATACGTTGTGTTAAGATTGGTTTTTGCCATTTCCCCTCTCTTGACCTGCTGGCCTTCTCCTTGGTAATTCAGTAAGTGGTTACTTCGGATGATGACAGGCAAATGGGAGGCAGATGGGGAGAGCAGAGCCCGTGGGGGACGGGCATTGTTTGAAATTGATTTATCCTCATCAGGTTCAAATCCAATACCTTTTAGACTGAAAGAGAATCGTGGCATGCCAAGGCTAAAGGCTGCAGCGATATCTGGTTTAACCTGCACAACTTTCCTGGTGGGGAGATGGAGATGGAGAGAGAAGCTGCCCTGAGTCCATAGCCATTTACTGGCTGAGCGGGGACCAGAGCCCAGGGAGTCGGACCATCCCGCACCCTGCCTAGGTCACCTTTGTCAGAGGACGGCGATGGCCACATGCTAACTAGATGCATAACACTGGACGCCCTGGGACTCAGCTCTCCCGTGGGTGAAGTGAAGAGATGGGATGAGGAGGGATCCAGGCAGCCTTGAACATCCTCTGCTTCCCTGCAGTGAAGCCAGTTGCTGACAGGACCTTTCCCCTGCAAAGCGCCACCTTATGCTGGTGTGCTGGCTCAGAGCTCCCCTGGGTCTTTGGTGGTGTTGTGGTGTTCCGTGACGAGGCGTCATGAGCGTCCGTCATGGGACATCGTTCTTACCAGGTCTGTGCTGTTTGTGCCCCTCACTCTCCCTTTTTCTGTTTATGCCGCCAGATCTTTATCCAGAGGGGACGCAAGTCCTGCATCCTCAATTTGGGCCTCAATTTGCTGGCTGTGGGATGGCAGGAAGCCAGTGGCTCTCTGAGCCCCAGTTTGCTCAGCTCTAAGGTGAGGAGGCACCCTGCGCAGGGGTTCAGAGCCGAGTTCCTTGGGCAGCTTGCTCACTTGTGAAATGGAATAATAATGGTACCTACCTCAGCGAGTTGTTGTGGGAGTTACTGCTACACTGCTGTCCCCCAGGCCAGCCCCGGTGAGGGCCCCTTGGGGACTTACGGCTTTTCCTGGAGAGCAGAGGCCTGGCCTTCGCTGTGACTTGAACGGGGGAGGTCCCTGAGCCCTGAGTGCTCCTGGTGTCCTTCCCGCCTCCCCAGAGCAGTGGGCAGTGAACCAGTGGAAGGGTTTTGCATTCCTGGAGCAAGTCAGATTTCATTAACTGAGATTCCTATCTCTTTAGCTACTCTGAGTCCTCAGAGATACAAAATTATTGCAATTGGCAGCCAACTGTCTCCTGAAAAATGGACTTGAACTTGCCTTTCAAAAATCTTGAGGGGGTGAGAGCAGACGGGGGTTAGAGGGAAGTGCTGGTGACCGAGCCCAGGACGCTGTGGGCTGGGTCCCGCGCTGGGAGCAGCACGGCCTGACTCTGGCCTCATCTCCTCACCTGTGAGACGGGCTCATCAGCGCTTGGCCGGGAGCACCGCCAGCGCCTTCGTCTGCACCGGCACCTGTAAGCTGAGTCCCGGGAGGGGCTGCTGCTGTGAGTCTCTCCGGGGTCTGTTGCCCTGGCCTGCTGGGCCTGGGGGACCCCTGAACAGGAAACGGGAGCCGAGAGGCAGGGCCTGCGGGGCACTTGGATGGGCAGCTGAGCGCAGGATAACGTATTTTAAGGTCAGAGTGGGCTCAGCTTATTTGAAGAGCATCCTTTAGGGAATTCGGAAGCTTCCTTTGAACTGGCCTGTGGGTGACGCATTTGCAGGGAGAAGAGTGAGCCCCTTTGAGGCCTGTGTCTGGACCCAGTTCTCACTGGCCATGTGACCTCCAGCGAGCATCTTCCTGTCCCAGACAGGTGCTTCTTCAAGCAGAGCTTCGGGCAGACTTGCTAAGGGTAAGGAGGTCAAGGAGGGCGTCTTTTCACTCTAATGGACTTCCAGGGTGTCTGAGCACATCCCAGTAAGCCATTTATCAGTCTCCATGGCCCATATCTTTTATTTTAATCGCAAGAGAACACAATTTGTTTCTTCAGATTGAATTGATGTGTCCATATTTTAAATCCCTTCCAGAGCCCAGTGTATTTCTCGCAGTCTCAGTAATTTTGGAATTTAATGGAAACTAAGGAAATTCCATGGTCCTCCAGAAACAAATGGTACCCCGGTGATGAACAGAGCTGCTGGGAGGCTGAGCTGTGTGCCTCATAGGGACACGTGCAGCCTCCCCTGCTCCCAGCCCACGCCTCGGGGGAGCGTGAGACCTCTGAGGGCTGGAGCGCTCTGAAGGGAACAAATGGCTGTCTCCAGGCTCAGTCAGTCCCTTCCTCAGGAAAACCCCACGTCCCCTACTGGCCGGCTGCGGGCAGGATTAATGGCCCTCTGCAAGGCTCTAATGGATTCATAATTGGTTTGCTTCATTAGGGTCTGCTGCCTGGGGAAGTTAATTGTGCACTTGGAGATGCGATAAATGAAGCTCTGCTGTGGGGCTTAGAGATTGGGAGATATCCTGTGCAGACATCAAGGCTGTGCTGAGGGTCTGACCATCCTTATAGCCAGAAACTTGACCATGGGAAGCAAATTAATATTGTTTATGTTTCATTCATCAGTGTATTTAAAGGCCTTAAGGAAATGACTCTTAATCTTTTCTAGGTCATAGACCCCACTGAGAATGTAAAAACTGCACACATCCCTGTAGCCCCACTTGGACACTGTATTTTATTGGGAGGGGGAGGGCTGGGTGTTGTAGACTCCTGGAGCCTACTCATGGCTCCCTTGGAAAGTTCATGGACCAGCACCTGCCCCTCCCAAATGGGACATCTTTAAGATGGTCCTTTTGTTCGTTTGCTCATGTATCCATTCTCTAATTTACTTAGCAAATATTTATTGAGTACCTACTCTGTGCCAAGGAGATTATCTCTCTTTTGTGAAGTTTTGAGACAGCCCTAAACTGAGAGTAAAATTTTTAAGGAAATAGCAACTATAACTGCACTTATTCAGAGAATAAGTTTGCTTTCTGTTTCTCTCTAGGCAAAGCTAGGGAGTGAAGGGTGGGGAAGGATACTAGTGAACATTTTCATCCTTTCAAACTGTGATGTATTTGGTCACTTGAAAGCGACCATTGACAGGGTATAAGTTCATTCTGAGGCTAAGAGACATGGAGATGTCACAGGGTATTTTAAATATCTTCTTCCTATTATGAAGCACTATTTACTTATTTCAATCTAAATTCTAAGTTTCCAAATTCCACCAGCCTACAAAGATGTTAGAATAGCTCTTGCTGCTGCCCTGGTAGAAAGGGTCACCTGCTTTCCCACTTGGACTGAAGGATCAAAAGACAACAAGTCCTTGTGATGACAATTCTTCCAGCCTCAAGTTTTTCAGAATGAAGAGTCCAGACTGCTATGGACCACTTGCAGAAGCTCAGTCTGTCATGTCTTAGGAGCCTGCCAACCATCACCTTGCATCAGCAATGTGGAATCTCAACGCAGAACTTAAGCAAAAATGAGGAAAATACTATAGACCAGTATTTCTCATAATGCAAAAATTAACAATATTTTATCAAATTGATGTTGACAATATATTAAAAAGATAATACATCATGACCTAAAGTGGTTTATACCAGGAATGCCAGGTTTTTAAAAGTTGAATACCTATAATTGTAATTTGTTCTATTAATAGATTAAATAAAACATGAGCATATCAATGGATTAAGAAAAAGCAGAATTCAAGATCCTGTATCTTTTCCTGATTAAAACTTTCAGAAACCTAGGAAAAAAACTTCCTCATCTGAGAAAGTCATCTATAGAAACCTATAATTGGCATCATACTCAATGGTAAAGAGAATATTTTCTTTCCTAAGTTCGAGAACAAGTCAAGTTGTTCACTCTTACCACTTCCATTCAACATTGTAGCCAGTTAAATAGTCAGTTCTAGCCAGTGCGATAAGGCAAGAAAAAAAATAAATGGCATTATGACTGGGAAGGAAGAAGTTACCCTGTGTTTATTCTTAAACAACATTCTTGTGTCTGTAGAAAGTCTTATGTGGTCTAAAAAAGAAGTACGAGAATAGGTGAGTTTAGTAAGATTACAGGGTGCAAGAACAATATATAAAAATTACTTTTTCTATATACTAGAAATGAACAAATGGAAATTGAACCATAAAAGTTTCCATTTGCAATAGGATAAAAATATGAAATATTTAGGGCTTGCATTAGTTTTCTGTTTCTGTTGTAACAAATGACCACAAACTTGGTGCTTTAAAACTAACAAGACACATTTGTTGTCTTACAGTTACAGAGGTTAGAATTTCAAAATTTGTCTCAGTGGGCTAAAATCAAGATATCAACAGGGCTACGTTCCTTCTGGAGGCTCCAGAGAAGAATCCATTTCCTTGCCCTTTCAGCTTTTAAAAGCTGTCCAGTTCCTTGGCTCAAGGCCTCCCATAACACTGATCTCTCATTCCTTCATCACACCTCCATCTCTGACTCTGATCCTTTGCTTCCCTTTTATAAAGATCCTTGTGATTACATTGAGCCCATGCGAATAACCCAGGAAGATCTCCCCATCACAAGATCCTTTACTGAATCACATCTTCAAAGTCCCATTTACCGTGTAAGGTGACATATTCACAGGATTCTGAGGTTGGGACATGGGCATCTTTGGTGGCCAACATTTTGCCTACCACAATCTGCTTTTTGACCCTCAAAGATTCACATTCATCTTACATGCAAAATGTATTTACTTCATCTCAGTATCACCCAAAGTCTTGATACATTACATAGTACCAACTCAAAGCCCCAAATACCATCTAAATTTCATCAGTTCAGAAGTTCCAAATCTTACGATCTAAGGCTTCTAAATTAAATGTGGGTGAGACTCTGGGTGTGATCCATCCTGGGGAAAAATTTCTCTCTATCTGTGGACCTGTGAAGCAAGAAAATATGTTATCTGCTCCCTAAATCCAAGGTGGTATTGGAGGGAGGTGGGGAAGACAAGCATAGAATACCAGTTAAAGACATTTCTCTTCAAAAAGAAGAAAATAAAAGAAAAAAAAAGAAATCACTAGTTCTAAGCAATTTCAAAATCCAACTTGGCGAACTCCATCAGGTTTCAAGACCTTGGAATAATTTTCTGTAGCTCTCAGCGCTGCCCTTTGGTTTTGTGGCTCCAACCTCTGGGCTTGAGTCTCTGTCTTCAGAGCTGACCTTCCTTTATGATGAAGGGTAACGTGTTTGAAGCTGGGGAATTTTATCAGTCTATTTCCTGCCTATAGAATTTTGGGAGCCTGGCATCCTTCTTTCATTTTTGTCCTTTGTCTCTCTCAGTCTAAGATGGCTCTTTCTGTTGGTGTAAAATTCTTAACAACCTTGTGGTTCTCCTATGCACATGACAGGGACTCACTCCTCCACAGGTCTTTCCTAGATAATCTCATCTGTATTTGTGACTTCTCCTGAGATGAATGAGAGGATACATGAGTCACAAGCCTAGTCTCCTCAAAGAACTCTCTGATGACCAAAAACTGTGACTTTCGTTCCTTACAAGATGCTAAAAAAGTTGTCCAGTTATACCCTCCTTTCTCTCTGAAGCATGATTTTCCAGACAGCAGAATTTCCAATTGTAGTGTCTTTTGCGATCTGATAATTCCCCAGATCTTCAAGGTCTGATTCTCTTTTGTTTAACATTTCTTCCCTCAATCTATCTTTCCTTTTGAATTTTAATATCAGTAGCAGGAAGAAACCAGGCTGTATTTATTTATTTGAGTAGATTTGTATTTCAAATCCTTTGCTTGGAAATCTACTCAAATAAAGAGCCAAGTTCTTGTTTATAGGGTTTGCTTCTTGCATAACCACAGGACACAATTTAGCTAAGCTTTCTGCAACTATAACAAGGCTCCCCTTTCTCTAGTTTCTATTAACACATTCCTCATTCTCTTAGGAACCCCCACCAGCAGCATTTTTAACATCTTTACTTCTAACTATAGTCTGTCTATGATGATATAGGTGTTCTCTAAGACAATACAGGTGTTCTCTACCATACTTCTGAGTTCCTTCTGAGCCTTTACCCACAGGGTCTTTAGTAGCCATGTTTCTAGGCTTTTTCTATAATGCTTTTCAGAAGTCTTCCACTCCATTTTCACTGTCCAATTCCAAAGCCACTTCCAAGTTTTGAGTATTGTTACAGAAGTACTCCATTTCTGGCACCAAAATGTGCATTAGTTGTCTATTTTGCTGTAAAAAATTGCTACAGTGTTAGTGGCTTAAGTAACACAAACTTATTATCTTCTAGTTCTAGAGATCAGAAGTCCAAAATTAGTCTCAGTGGGCTAAATTCAAGGTGTCACCAGGGCTATGTTCTTTCTAGATGCCCTAGGGAAGATTGCTCCTTGCCTTCCCAGTTGTTAGAGGCTGCTTTCATTCCTTGTGGCCCTCAGCCCTACATCTTTATCTCTGCTTGCAATGTTCCAGCTTCATTTCTCTGGCTCTGACTCTCCTGCCTCCCTCTTATGCAGACACTTATGATTTCCTAGGCCCACAGGTAATCCAGGATAATCTCCTCACTGCAAGATTCTTAATGCAATCACATCTGCAAAATCCTTTATCATGTAATGTAACATATTCACAGGTTTTGAAGATTAGGATATAGGCATCTTGGGGGCACTGGCATTATTCTGCCCGCAAAACTGTAAACCACTGTTGAGAGAAATTTAAAGTGACCAAAATAAATGGAGAGTGATACCACGTTGTTGAATTGGAAAACTCAATATTGTGAAAATGTCATTTCTTCCCAAATTGATCTATAGATTCAACCCAATAAAAATCTCATAGAATTTCCATAGAAATGAATCAGTTGACTCTTTTTTTGGAATTTATATAAAAATACCAAAGACCTAGACTAGCCAGAACAGCTTAAAAGTAAAGAACAGATTTGGAGAACTTTCACTACCAGATTAAAGTTTTATTATAGAGCTTCAGTAATCTGAACTAGGTGATATTGGCATAAAAACAGACATAAAGTTCAATGGAAAAGAATAGACAATCCAGAAGTAGGCCCATACATATATTGTCAATTGATTTGCAACCTCAATGAAAAGGCAATTCAGTGTAGAAAAGATAAGTCTTTTCAACAAATGTGATGGTATAACTGAATATCCACATGCAAAAGAAAAAAAAACCACAATTGATTCCATACACCATATAAAATCTTAAAAGGGATCATAGACCTTAAGTGTAACAGCTACAATTTATGAAACTTCTAGAAGACACAAGAGGAAATTTTTGCAAATTTGGGTTAGATAAAGATTTCTTAGTTATGACACACAAAGAGCAATTCATAAAATTTAAAAAAATGATATATTGGAGCTCATAAAAATTAAGAACTTTTGTTCTGCAAAAGACACTGTTAAGAGAATAAAATAAGTAAGCCACAATAAGTGGAAGAAATTGATTTTTAAACCATGTATTTGATAAAGGACTTGTAATCAGAGTATACAAAGAATCCTCAAACTCAATCATAAGAAAAAAACCCACTTAATTTAAAAACAAGCCAAAATTTGGATAGAAACTTTACCAAAGAAGATATATAGATGGCAAATAGGCACAGGAAAAGATACTCAACATCATTAATTTATTAGGAAAATGCAAATTAAAGGTATAATGAGATACCACTACACATGAGTGAGAACACCTAAAATTAAAAAGATTCACTGCATCAAATGTTGGCAAGGATGGGAAAGAACTGGCACTAGTGTAATATAAGATAGTCCAATTATTTTGGAAAACAATGTGGTAGTTTCTTAAAAAATTGAACAAACAAAACTACCATATGACTCAGCTATTCCATTCTGAGGTATTTTCCCAAGATAAATGAAAGCTTATGTCCATAAAAGACTTGTATAAAATGTTTATAGCAACTTTACTTGTAACAGTCAATGGATATAACTCAAATTTCCATCAATACGTGAATGGATAAACAAACTGTGGTATATCCATACAATGAAATACTATTTAGCTATAGTATAAAGGTTTAGAATATACAGCATAGTATAACTATAAAAATGAATGAACTATTGAGATATGCAACAACATGGATAAATCTTAATTATGCTACATGAAGAAAGGCAGACAGGAAGAGTATGACTCCATTTATATGAAATTATAGAAAATGTCAATTGATACACAGTGACAGAAGTTGTTCTGATTCCTGTTCCTTTGTATGCCATCTTCCCCATCCCACCCTCAGAAGCCTTCAGTATCATCAGTGTTTCAAAATTTGACAAGGATGCACTCACGAGTGGGCCAGTTTTATCCTTTATGCTACACTCTCCATGAGCCCTTTCAATCTGGAAACTCCTATCCTTCTGCTCTGGGAAATGTATGTCCTTCATTTTAATGTTAGATGATTTCCTCTGTTCTCTATTTCTGGAACTCCTATTGTTTTGATGTTGGACCTTCTGGACCATTTTTAATATCTTATTTTTACTCTGTTTTCTTTTCCTTGATCTTTTTCCTTCACTTTCTGATAGATTTCCTAACTGTCTTTGGATACCCCCTTCTATTAAGTTTTTCATGTCTGCTATTCTATTTTTTAAATTCCAAGAGTTAAAAAAAATTCCCCTCCCCTTTCTAAATAGTGTTCTATTCTTATGTCATAGATGCAATACATTCTCTTAACTCCCTGATGATATGAGTAATAATTTAAATCTTTCTCCTTGCTTAGTCTCTGTCTTCCTCAAGTTGCCTTCCCTCTTTCTTTTGGTCTTTGCACTCCTCAGTAGAAGTTTTATTCAGATGTCTGGCAATCCTTGGCCATCTGCTCATAATTAGGCACTGAGCACCTGGGTGTGGCTTGTCCACTGCTGACAGATCTCATTGGGCTGTTTGCTTGGAAAACTCCAGATGTCAGGATCTTTAGGTCTCAGCTTTTGGACCCACTTACTTTCCAACAAAAGTATCTCCTAACCTTGTGATTGAGGGTGTGGGTCTGGCTCTCACTATTGTTGTAACTGATCTGGGAAGAGGGCTTGGGGAGGTGCATCTCAGCTTCTAGCATGCACATGTCCACTTCACACCCCGTGCCTGGCATCCCCCATTGCAGAGACCCCAGTTTCCCTCACCCCAAAGAATGACCTCCCAGGCTTCTACTAGAATGAGGGAAGGGCAGTGACTGAGCGGTGTGGAGTGAAGGATGGGATGGGGTGGGGGGTCCTAACAGCTCTTTAAATGGCCTTTTAATGAATCCTCTGGTTTTAGCTCCATCATTCTTTCTACTTTCGGAGGTAGCTATTGTCACCAAATCAGTAGCCTTTTGAGGGTTCTGGGGTATAAACTGAGTTCTTCTTGCCTTTTTCCCTGTGAGGTTTAGGATTCAGATGTTTGGATTGGCTAAGTTACTCATTACTATTCATCCACCTGCTTTTCAGCTTCTAAAATATTGAAGTTGTTTTTGATTCTCTCATTTTTTTGTGTCCTTAAGGATTTAAGCCTTTAAAGAATAAGAAAAAAATAAATCGGTGTATTTAGTTTTCTGCCTCATCTTTACTATGTCTCTACTCTTGCTTGCGAAGAGTCAGAGGACAGGAGGACCGGAAGGAGAGAGGGAGGTGGGGTGCAGGGGGTTTGTGATAGAAGGTCTTGCAAACCTTGGGAGAGAGGCAGGCAGTGTGGATGAACCACCTGGGCAGTGGAACTGCAGCAGCATGTGCGGCAGAGAAGGTCCCCCTGCGTTCTGACATGGCTCTCCCGGGGGCACTGAGCACAGCTGGGGTTCCCGCTCACCTGTGCTGGGCTGACAGGTGAAATTACCAGTGCCTCTTTTCTCATAAGCATCAAGTCACCCCAGGGTTCCATCATGGAGGCACCCTCGGAGAAGGAGTTAATCCTTCCACTTTATCCCATGACAGAGGCTTCTCTGGAGGCAAGAATCCCAGGTCTGTTAGTCACTAGTCACCCAGCATGGAGGGTCCTCTTGCCATCCTGTCCCCTGTCCTGCCCCAGCCACATTCCGAATGGCATTTCCAGGCCAGCCTCTCTCTCCTGACTTCTCTCACTGCTTGTGTGGCCACAGCACGTGCACCAGAGGCAGCCTCCTTGTTTCACCTGATGCGTTGTGTGTGCACAGGTGGCACCCGCCATGTACCTGCTCCAGCCTCAAAACTTTCATGGGTCCAGGAACCTCCCTTATATTTTTGGCTGACCGGACCCCTGGTCCCAGCCCCCCTACACTTGCCTGCCTTCAACACAGAGGATGGAAAAGTCTTGATATGCCCTTCTGCAGCTTTCCTTGCAGCAGGGGCTGGCATGTGGCTCCCCTGGGGGAGTGTTGGGGACACTGGAGGAGAAGCAGGTTTGGGGCCAGAAAGGTAAGACTCACGCTGAACATGTAGGTTCTGTGTGTCCATCTCCATCTCCTGGGGTCATGGTTTGGGAAACAGTTGTCCAAGCCAGGCTGCCCTCTGGGGGAGTCTTCCCAAGCCCCAATTTCATCTTTGGACAAACTGAGTCTAGAAGGAGAAGGGACTTGCTGACTGAGGGCCAGCCAGGTGGAGCTGCCTGCCACCCCCGTCTCTGGCCACCCTCAATCACAAACAGGAACAAGTAGCCTTTCAAGATTTCAGGTGTTTCCTTTCTTTGTCCCTTAGAGCATTGTCCTGGATGCACATCTGGAGACACCTGTCTTTCGATGCCAAGGCCTTTGTTATCAGAGACAATTTTTCTGACCCCACATCCCGAGGAGATGGAATTCTCAGAGGAAACTTGACAATGGCCAGCCAGGTGCCCGGATCACCAGCTCTCAGTATGTGGTTTAGAAATAACAGGAGTCTTTGGAAAAAAGTTTTTTGTGGTCATATGAATTAGGAAAACTCTGGGCTCCGCATGTTAACGGATTCTGTGCAGCAGGCCTTTTCAGGGCCTTTAGTAGTGCCGAGACAGTCTCCAAGAGGGGCTGTGTGCAGGGCTTCCCAAGGGTACTGGACCAATAAACACCTTTTCCAGGGAGCATCCATCTCCATCCCTCAGACCTGGTGCTCTGGGGTAATGGTCCAAGGGAAAACGAACAGAGCTGGGCTGGCCTCGGAAGGTGGGGGTGAGGGCCTTTCCCAAGCCCCTTATTTCTTCTTTGGACAAACTGAGGCCGGAAAGAGAAGGGAACTGCCCAGCAGAGCCAGCAGGGGAACTCTGGTCTCGGGACCCCTGGCCGAGGGCCCTCCTCCTGGGCAGGCTTCTGCCTCCTGTACTCTCATTTCCCGAGGCCTCAGAGGGGCCTGCTTTTTCTTTCCAATGGATTCTTCTGGAAGGCATTTGGGAGGGTGACCAGGGGTTGGGCATTACCCACTCTGTGTCCAGGTCTCTGATGTGGACCTGTGTGAACGTGTCCTTCCTACCCCAAGAAAGAGTCACATCTGAGCACCGAGAGAGACACAGGGCAGAAAGCAGTTATGGCCCTGACGTTGCCCACAGAGCCGTCTGCGGGCCGGTGACACAGGAACGTGCCTGTCCGGGTGGTGGCTGCAGTAATGAGGGCTCTTTGGGCCCAGAGACAAGGGCCAGCTCTGGCCTCTCTGAGCCTCCCAGGGAGCCTGCAGGCAGCAGCTCGGAGGGCCTGTGATGTAAGGTGGCTTCTGTCTGGGGGAGAAGAGACAGGGAGCCGACCCTCCTGTCCATGGCCTCGCTACCCCCACCTTCCTCTACAGGCCGTTCATTCTGTCTAATAACTGTCCTCACAGCACATTACCTGGGAGAATGAACTGTAAAAGGACCACTTTTCTTTGTGGTCAGGGGCCCTGGATCTCCGCTATTCCCCTTCGGGAGCAGGAAGCCTTCTGACTACCAGAACATTCCTTAGAAGGGTCTGAGTAGTGATTCACTCACTGCCTTCAGATTCAGGAGCTCTCATCTGGCGTTTTGAAAAAGCGTAAGTTAGAAAATCAAGCTGGAATTTTTTTTCCTCATAGAAATAGCATTAGTGTAATGCAGTTTTTTTTTTCTAATGCGGTCATGAAGATGTTAATCTAAATCCTGAAGACAAGCTGCGACGGGGCTCCTGAGATGACTCTTAAAGTCTGGGGGCTGCCTGGGGTAGTGGAGGATTGTCTCCCCGTTTGGTGTATCTGGTGTGTGCATTTGTGAGCTGCTCGCCTCCTTTGGGGAGCTGTGTTGCAGAGAAAAGGTGTCCTCAAAACCTGGGGAAGTCCCTGCATCTCCCTGTGGTCAGCAGGGCATCCCTGACGAGGGGTTCCTGTCCAAGCAGCACTCGCTCTCAGCCTGTTGCACAAGGGCTGACTCCTGGCTGGAGGAGCCCGGCTGCCTGCTCTGCTGTGTTTCGTGTCAAAATAATTCAGGTGGAAATGTGTGTTCTTTCTGTCACCCAGGGAGGTTCCACAGAGAGGCTCTGAGGCCGTGGTGCATCTCCAGGTCTTTGGAGGGGTGGAGCCAGGGCCACCGGCTCCCGGTTGGGATTGGAGCAGCCACCTGGGAGCCCTGATGTACTGCGGCTGGGAGTCAGGCAGGGGTGTGTGGTGTGTGGTTATCAGAGGGCAGAGTTGTGGCAGGAAGGGCCAAGCCAGGGTCGGGGCAGCAGAGCCAGGAACCATGTTCGTAATCCAGTTGGTCGGATTCCAGCTGCAAGAGCCTTAGGCAAGAACCCAAGGTCACCCCGCCAATGCTCGTCCAGCCTGGGTTGAGCTGGTGGTTAACAGCATAGATGGGGACCCAAGAGACACACGCATCAGACTTTTGAACAGCTCAAGGATGGAGGAGGAGCATCTGTATTAGAAACCAGGACTGGAATTAAAACAAGACCCCACTGGCTGATGAGGGGGGCAGTCTTGGAAGAGGAAGAGATTCAGGAATAAGGGGACAAGCTCAGTATCAGGTCCACTGTGTGAGTACAGGGTGGGGCTGGGGAGATGGAAAGATCTGGTCAGCAGCGTAGACAGCACATTCCTGGGGGGAGTGGCAGGTCCGTGCACCTTCACCCTCCCCTGGGTGAGCCTCATGTTTAAACACCGGGGCTCACCCCTGCTGGGCCACAGCTGATTGGAATAGAGAGGAGACTTGATCCGAGGTGATCCAGTCTTCTGGCAAGATGAGCTCATCAACTCCATCCCCTTCTCTTCCAGAATCTGGGGGGACTAGAGACATTTGTCAGTTGGATGTTGGCACTAGAGCTAGGGCAGCCATGTTTGAGTGTTTGAGCAGATCCAGAGAAAAGAGTTCTGGAGGAGACAGAAGAATGAAGAGACTGATAACCAGAGAGGAGCGGTGAGAAACCGCGCAGCCCTGGGCTGGGCCGCGCTGGGCTGGAGAAGGCAGCTGACTCGTCCCAGGCAGCATCTGGTCCCCATTTTCCATACCTGCACTTTCTGCCCTGCGTTCCTTAGTATATTTTCAGACTTCTTGTTAAAGTCCACTTTTTGTGAACTGATTTGAGTAGGCTCCAGTCACTGGCATCTGAAACACTCCCTGGGAGAGCGAGTGTCCTCACTGTCACCAGGACAGAAGCCCATGGGGGGAGGAGCGGGCAGGGCAGGGTCTGAGATGTGGGGGTGGTCCTGCGGCTCTCTGCATGGCTGTGCCACCTTGGATCGCATCAGCTCTTCCTGGACACCACCCCCTCAGAAGGGCAGACCAAGCTGGTGTCTGCTCATGGAGTGACCCTGGTGTCAAGGGCACCTGGATTCCTGGCATCCGAGAATTGGCTAAAGGGTCGTGCGTTCAGCCTGGAGAGTAGACTGTGTGAGACACAAGAAGCATTTTTGATATTGAAAGACCTGTTAGAGGAAAAGTAAAGACTGTGTTCTGTGTTCTCGAAGGCTGTTGGGTGAGTTCCAAAGGTCAGAGGTCCACTCTCGGCCTGACGTGGGCCAGCTTCTCCTGGAGCTGCCTGCCGTGGGAAGCTCCCTCCCTGTTCCTGCAGCTGAAGGACCCTTGAGTGGGTGTTACAGGACATGCAAGAATGGACTACAAGACCACAACCAATGGCCATGACCACAGAGAATATCTTCACTTGCAGGTAGGACCTCATGCCAGGACAGGAACAGCCCCGAGCTATGACCTTGAAGATGTCCATGATGGATGATCACGACCATAGAGAACACCTTCTTTACCTGGATGGCAGTCCCCGATGCCAAGACGGGAACAGCCCCAAGAATGACCGTGAACATGAGCGTATTGCAGAATCGAATGGGCCCCTTGACTTGTGGGACAGGCAGGTGAGGCCTCTGGTCCAGAGACCCTTGGCAAGGCTGGAGAGCGCCTCCCAGGGACAAGCTTGAGGAACTAGCTGGTCATGACATCAGCTGCAGGCTGTTGTCCTGCTGGGGGCCATCTGGCTGAGGGGATCTGTAGGGATCGTGGTGGGGGGTGTTGTGTGGGAGCAGAGCAGAGCCAGCGAGGCTGCGGTGAGGAGCAGAGGCAAATGTCTCAGGGATGAGGTGACTGCAGTAAGAGAAAATTTAGGGAATGAGCAGAGATGTTAACACTGGAATTTAAAGAAATCTTGCATTGAGATATGCAGAATAATCACTTCCTTTACCTCCCCAGGAAAACTGCAGTGAAATCTGTAAGACTTGACAGTGCTTTGGGGGCTGGACGTCTCTTCAGGGTGGGGAGTGTGTGTGGAGCCGTGGGAGGAAGCACAGGGTGGGAGATGGAGTGCCCTCTTGGGTGACAGCAGAGGAAGCCCAAGGAGACCCACTTTCTATGTGGGCTGCACACTTGATTCCTTTCTGTTCTCAGGCCAACTTCTTGGTCGGGTGACCAGTGTTCCCTAAGGTCCAACCTCAGTGCACCCTCTACCTGCCCAGACAGCCAGGGAGGGCTCAAGTCACAGGCGTACCTCTGAGCCCCTTCATCAAAGCTTGTCCCAGAGCTATGCTGCTGTAGCAAATGTCCCACTGCCCCGTCTGCTAACCGGAGAGGAAAAGGGAAGCAGGCAGCTTTAAGAGCCAGGTTCAAATCATTGCGGGGTTTGTCTTTCTCTGACTTACTTCACTCAGTATGATCATCTCTAGGTCCACCCATGTTGCTGCATTATTTCATTTTTTTTTATGGCTGGGCAGTCTTCCATTAAATTGACTATACTTCAATAAAAACATGCAATAATTAAGCTTGAACATTAAACCTAAAAGAAAATCATCATGGTGTATCTCTGGGGAGAGAGGCGATAACCCAGGGGAGCTTCCTAGTGATGGCAGAGCCAGGGAAGGAGCGGGGAGAGAGGGCAGTGGAGGTCCTTGCCTGGTGTCCTTCCTAGAAAGTGACTTGTGTGGACTGGGGCTGTGGCCATTTCCGGGGGCAGCTGCATCCAGCAGCTTTTTGTAATTGTCTGTTAGTAATTGTCTACTAAGACTTTGGTAAACAGCATCTCACTTAGCCATCCTTTAAGAATTAAATCATCACATTTATTGCTCTATCCACTTGCTATTAACCTCCTAAGAGGTTTTTCCACCTCACAACTGGGGTTTTCATTTGCTGAATTCCCAGAGGAGCATTAAAGCGGGGTGGCACTGGGGGCAGGAGGTGCACGTCCCCTGATGGTTGCTGGAGGTCGGTCTGGTTGACTGCGGGGCCCCAGCAGCGGGTCCGTGCCAGGCGTCCTCTGTGACTGGCACCCTGGACCATGCATATGCTTTTCAGGAAAGCAGAAGCCTCTCACGGGGAGGGTATCTTAAGAAGTAAAAAGCCCAGCTTGGAAGGGCCTGGCAAGTTCTCGGAGAGACATAGGTGCGCCAGCAGGTGGGAGGCAGCGTGGGCTGGTCCTGGGATGGGACTGACGGGTGTGGCTGGGGGGTCTGCAGTCTTGGTCTGTAGGCCTAGGAGGACTTACTGAGGTCTTGGGTTTTCTCGCAGTGTGCTGTGAGCTTGGCCGCTTGGATGAAGGTCAGATGAAGGTCAAGAACAAGCACTCAGTGAGGATCTGCCCTGACATTCCCTGTAGCCAAGGTTACCCCCTTTTCCTTTCTGGACCATCCAGGGACAGCCCTAGGCCATAACCATGAAGATGAGCCACTGCAGAATCTGATGGGCGTCTGACCTGAGGGAGAGGCCTGTGGTCCGGAGGCCCTAGAGAGCTCCTCCCGGGGGCCAGCTTGAGAAACTGTAGCTGGTCATCTTTGGCTACGCAATGTTTGCTGGCCATTGTCCATCTGGGCGGTGTCTGTCACCTGAGAGGATTTGGATGGAATGATGGCACGGGGTGATCTGTGCTCTGAGCCAGCTTACAGTGGGGCTATGTTCTCAGTGGGTGGGGGGAGCTGCACAGAGGGGACCCAGGCCAGCTCCCAGGGTTCACCATCTGGGGATGGCTGTGACTGGCTCTGTCCTCTGAGGGTTTCATGTGTTGGCAGGAGGGAGGCATGGCCCTGTCACATGGTAGATGGGCAGCGGGTGTCCAGGCACCCCCGACAGGGGTCATGAGGGGGCTTACTCCTGAGTGTCCCCTGTGTGCCAGGCACCGCACCAAGCAGGAGATGAGTAACAGCAAGGAAACCTAGCCTTGGCCTTCGCTGCCACGCAGAGGCTGATGTAGAGGTGAGGACGGTCACACAGACCTTGAAATATGACCTGGACCACCGAGGACGCCAGACACAGTCCCTGCTGAGCCTATTAGGAGATCAAATATTCAGGCCTAGTTCTCTAGCTTGCTCTGTAGACTCTGAAACCATTACACATGAAGCGAAATTAGAGGAAATGAATGAACAGGATCAATGGAAATCCATTTGGGAAGAGGCCATTATAATGGTTCATTTTGGAAATCTTTCTGAAAGCTGACCTTCTCTGTCTTCTTTTTAACAGTCAAGAAATGCTTGGTGTAGAGTGGTGAAAAACCCCCAACCGGGGTTTGCAAAACCCTAAATTGGATCACAAGATTCATCAACAGATTTTTAAGTATGTAAATTAATTTACTTCAAGGACTTAACAGGTAGAAAAACAGAATGACTCTGATTTTCATATAAATTACCGTCATTGCTGAGTGCTATGAAATAGGGATTGTATCGGAAAATTGGGGTTGGATAGCTGCTTTGCCTTCAGAGCAGGGGCTTTTAAACCTGGCTTGCATAAAAATGATTGGTAGGATATTAAAACAAAAGTGCCATCCCCCCCGCCCCCGCAGATCTACTATGCTGTGTCGCTGGGCTGAAGGACATCCTCTCCGTCAGGTAAAGAAAGGGAGAAAGGAAGGGCGGAGGGACCGAGCCTCCTGCCCCGTCTCGGTTACAAAGCTGCTTAGGTGACCCCGGCACGCCCAGCAGAGCAGGGCGCGCCCCTCGGAGCACCTGCGCATTTAGTAGGGATCTTCTTTCCAGCGGCAGGAAGGCTGTTCTCCCCACAGGGCAGTGGGAGGGCCTCCGGTGTGATATGTGCTCAGCACTCAGTTCAGCCCCGTCTTAGACCTCTTGCCTGCCCTCTGCCCTTACTTGGCAAGGACCTTCCACTGGATCAGAGCCTGTGCTAAGCTTTGGGGAAGTGCTGGGGGCAAGGTTTACAATGGACCCCGCAGCAGGGAGCCAGGCAGGTGGGGATCAGGTGACATGAATGGACTCTGGGGATGAAGAGCAGTGTGCACTGTCCACTTCGCTGAGCTGGGAAGGCAGCCCAGGGCGGTCCCCATCAGGGGCTGAGGGATTTTTTCCAGGTACCCTGTGTGAGGGCAGGAGCAAAATCCCCCTGCCTCCCCAGCCCTTTCTTACAGATGGTGGTGGGGCCCTTTAAACACACATTGTTGGGTGAGTACCTTCCTGAGCATACGACAGACCCCGAGACAGAACTGTCCAGCCAAGCTGCTCCGGAATTCCTGACCAAAGAGACGGAGAGATAACAAGTGATTATTGCTGTTTTCAGCCACGAAGCTGCGGGGCAACTTGTTATGCAGCACTAGATGACAAATACTCTTGACTTTTGTGGTAGGCAGCTTCTAAGATCGCTGCTAGGGATCCCAGCCTCTTGGTTATTCATGCCCTCACATAATGCCCCCCTCTTGAGTGTGGACTGGACATAGTGACTTGCTTCCAGTGAAAGAATAAGGCACACCTGATGGGGTGTTACTTTGAGATTACGTTACAAAAGCCTCTGGCTTCCATTATGCGTGACTTTTGCTCTCTTGCTGGCTCTGAGGAAAGCTGGCTGCCATGTTGTGAGCTGCCTTAGGGAAGGGCCCCCATAACCCAGAACTCAGGGACATCTCCAGCCAACAGCCAGTGAGGAACCGAGGCCATAAATTCAACAACTTGGAACAGAACCTTGGCAGGAGCCACGTGGGTGAGCTTAGAGTTGAACCTTAAAATGCCTGCAGCCCCAGCAGACACCTCGGTTCCAGCCTCGTGGGAGACCCTGAGCAAGAGGCTCAGACAAGCTGCTCCTCGATTCCCACTGCACAGAGGTGAGGTAGTCCCTGTTTGCTGTTTCCAAGCTGCTGAGTGTAGGGGTCATTTGTTACACAGCAGTGGATAATTAATACAATTACAGTGAATGGTGCCAGCCTCGCCTAACCTGTCCCTAGGGGAGCTGTTTGGCTGTGGTCTAGATTTGGGTCTCAGCCAGGAACCCAGAGTGGATGGGGGGTGGGCCAGGGAGGGGCTGAGAATACGGGTGGAGGGGGAACACCCTAATAGCTACAACTTACTAGAAAACCAAATCAGCCTTCATAAGACTGTAGGAGAGGAATGAGCACGTGGGTGGGACATAGGTTCAAGGCCAGGCTCTATCGTCTTGTACCTGTGTGACATTTTACAGTGTTACAAGGCCCCCCAGGGCTCCAGCTCCCATGTGGCCCTGCTGAAGCAGAGACGGAGGCCACACAGTGACTCAGCTGCCTGGCCAGCACCAGCCAGGGAGCTGACGTGAGGACTAAGCACCCAGAAGGAGTGCGGCCCTGGAACATGGTGGGTGCTTGAAATAAGCTTGACCGTGTAGCTTCGAGATTCTCAGGGTGTTGTCTCCAGCCCAGCCGCCATTGTCACAGAGTCCTGGCAGTGCCCTCCTGATGCCCAGCTCCCGGAGGAATTGAGGAGATGCCTGCTCTTCAAAAACGGGGAGGTCTAAGTCCTCCACTCTCCTCCACTGTGGGCGCGGAGGGTCTCTGTCTTGCTTGGATGTTTATTTCTTGCCATGTGAAGCGATGATTTAATTCTTGCCTGGGATGTCATTCAGCCCCACTTCGTGCTGAAGTCAGACATATTTCAGCACCCACCGATTTCCATATAGATAAAAAAAGAAAAAAAAAAGAGGAGAAAAGAAACAACCTCAACCAGCGTCTTCACAAACTGTGCATTTGAAACGTGTTTCTTGAAGATGGATCGCTCTGCTAGGCTGCTAAGAGGTTTTTCTTGACTTGTCAACAGTTTTATCCCCCCCATCCACAAACATTCTTGGCTATAAATTATTCATTGCCCAGTTAGTGGTTAAAAAAAAAAAAGATGCCTGGAGCTGAGGCCCTTTCTTAATTCTCCCTCTGCTTTTCTGATCCAAGTTGTTTTTTTCCTTCCTGCTGCTGGAAAAGTAGGAATAACTGGATGTCTCCTGACTCGGCGGTTCATGCCGGACCCAGCAAGAGGGTCGCGCTGAGCCTGGCGTGAGCTTGGCGGGGAGGAGGGGGACTGTCACTTACAGTCTGGGGAGTGTGGGGTGAGGCAGGGCACTGGGGTTATTAACTACATTTGGAGATAGGAAATAGGTGTGTTTGGGGCTTTCTTTTTGTTCTGTTGGCAGGAACTCCAGGGTTTCAAAAAAAGCAGAGAGGAGACTTGACTGACTCTAGGCCTAGACATTTTGGCGTCCACAGCTGGAAGGAACCTGAGGCATCCTCTGTTTACCTGATTCCAACTCTCCCCGGGGCCCCTCTCTGCCAGGAGACAGCACCCCCTCATCTTCCTCCCTGGTGCCCACCCTCTCTTGCCCTGCGCACACCTGGACCACTCCCCCACCCCCAGCTGACCCCCTCCCGCAGCGTGGACTCTCAGGCCCGCCAGCTCCGTGCCGCCGTGGCCGTGGCTTGGGGCCTGCATCAGCCGGAGCAAAGCCCCAAGTACTGGGTGGCTTAAGACGCCAGAAATCTATTCTCTTACTTTCTTAATTCTCCCTCTGCTTTTCAGATCCAAGTTGTTTTTTTTTTTCCTTCCTGCTGCTGGAAAAGTAGAAATAACTAGAAGGCTCTTGACTCGGAGATTCGTGCCGGAGTGCAGTAAGGGAGCCGTGCGGAGCCTGCGTTGACTCCTGGAGGGTAGGAATCCAAAATCAAGGCTTGGCAGCAGGGCCTTCCTCCCTCCACACTTCAGATGCATCCTTCTTTGCTTCTCCCCTGCCCCTGGTGGTGGCCAGCCCTCCCTGGCCTGCGGCTGCAGCCTTCACTGTCACGTGGCATTTTCCCTGTGTGTCCCCGTGTCCAGTCTCCTCTTCTTATAAGGACATCAATCATACTGGATGAAGGACCTACCAGCCACTACCTACCACCCGCCCCCGCCAGTGAGCCGAAGGGAACTCAGGATGAAGACAAGCAGGCAGCCCCAGCCTCTGCAGCCACCCCCACGTTGCACCCTGAGGGGACTCAGGATGGGAAAGGACAAGACACTGACCCTAGATAGGTGAGGTGCACATCAAAGGAATGATTTCAGTGAGCCCAGACTCTTGCATCTTCCCACACACAGAAAAGCATTAAATTTCTTAACTTAAGATATCTGGTTTTCTTTAATTAAGGAGTCATTTGATATTCCGAGTAGCTGGTCTTTGTTGCAAAAACTCCTATATATCCTGGCTGTTGCCCTACCTCTTCAGAGCAGTCTCTCAGAGGGATCTGAGATGCTGTCATCCCTGGCTTGAAGCCCTTAGAAATATCTGCTGAATAAAACATAATTCCATAATTCTCAACCTTTAGGCGGTGCATTATTTTTTCAGTCTACAGACTTTTGCTGTGTTTTAGGTTGAACACTGGATTATTTTCCCCTAACCCTATCCCCTAACCCTAAAAGGATAAATGATTTTATTTCCAAATAGTTTGTATTTGGACTTAAATCTGAGGAAGAGAAATGGCCAAGAGTTTTGGCTTTCACAGAAGATCCTCAGAAGCTGGGTTTATAAACACCAGGGGGTATCAGGTTTTGTCAAGGCTGTCCGGTGCCCAGCATCCTTCACCTCTCACCAGTCCAACTGGGGATGCAGGGTTGGTTCCATAACCCAGACAACAGTCCAAAAAGGCGGGGGACTGGTAGTGCCTATCCATCTCATTGGATGTGGTTGTTAATTTCTGGGTCATTCACCTTTAGTTCAATTTAAGTTTAGATCAGACTAAGAAGCAGCCTTTCACTGGAGACCGTGGGGATCTTTGGAACCCAGGCCACCTCTAAGCAGGGGTTTGAGTCTGTCTGGAGCGTAAGGAGCAAACTTTGTCACCCCCAGATGTCTCTGGCATATTGACTATTTTGAGCAACAATTAAGGCCCAAAAGACTTGGGAAGAAACTTTGAACATTCCCCCTAATTCCCTGAAGAATTTAGATGGAGGGCCTGTTACAGGAACAGTGCAATCACCAGGGACATCTGCAGAGAATGTGGGCTGGGTGTGGTGGGGAAACTCTTAGACCAGCGTCCACTCTGTGTCCTGTCATCGCTGCAGGGCCCGGCAAACATTTCTTAACCAAACATTCGCTTTTCCAGCTCCATGTGAATTGCCTTCCTCCCCTTTGAAGTCCCAAACCACTGCCCCCAACATCTTCTTTTGTCTTTAGCTGAAGGTGGCATTTAAGTTAATGGCTTTGGCCATTTTGGCATATTACTCAGTTTTCCTGGGGCTCTCCCATATATACATGTTATTAAACTTTTGTTTGAGTTTTTCCTCTTAGTCTTTCTCACGTCAGTTTAATTCTTAGACCAGCCAGAAGAAGCCAGAAGGTAGAGGAAAATGCCTTCCTCCCGGGCAGGAGCAGAGGCAGCTGAAGGAATGCACAGGACACTGATGTTGAGGAAGAAAGGAAGTCAGTCTCAAGCACTCTTACATACAGTATTTTATTTAATCCTTACAATAGTACGCCCACTGGGCAGATGAAGAGACTGAGGGTCAAAGAGACCAAGTGGCCTGCCTAGTAAGTGGCAGAGCCTTTTAGAGCCTGAGGTTCTGGGAGGAGAGAACTTCTTCTTCAAGCAGGTAGCTTCCACATCCCTCTGATCACAGAGTGGTGGGTGGTGACCTAGTCCAAGGATCTTTGGGAAGATGAGGTTCTTTCCCAGGGCTGGGATCTGACCAGAAGCCTTTAGAACTGAGTGCTGGCTTCCCCCTGGCTGCCCAGGATGCTGCACTTGTCCCCGTCTGGGTGTGGGCTATATTGGCGGTGGAACTGCCAAACCCCAGATGGGCAGCCCCACTCGTGGGGCACTTGGTAGGGGATTACTCAGAGGAGGAAGACACAGCAGGGGTCTGAGGGAGCAGATGCTCTCCTGGGAGCACCCAGTGGAAATGCTTTTCCATTCAAAGGCCAAAGAGTCAAATAAGACAAGGTCTTTGGAAAAGAGGGCTTTTCAGGGAAACATTTTGCAGAAATCTGGGCTGTTTCAAAGAGAAACAGGAGTGGCAAGATACCCAAAAACTAAGTTTTTAATTAATTCCATCATCTTTGCAATTGCCCAAGTCATTTAGTTTTGTTTGTATTGCATTATTTCCTTTCTTATGACTGGCTCCTTTGAAATAATATTGCGATGAATATGTAGGTCATTTGTTTTTTGTATTCCTTTGTTTATTAACAATTTTGTTGAGATGCAATTCACCTATCACATAGTTCATTCATTTAAAGTGCACAGCTTTGTGGTTTTTAGTTTATTCTCCAAGCTGTGCATCCACCACCACCACCACCAATTTTAGAGGCTTCCTTACCCTCAGAGGGTGCAGCCTTGGGCGTGAGCCCAGCACCCTGGGACAACAGTGGTCTTAGCAAGGCTGTCGTGGGTGATGTTTTTTCCTGATCTCTCTGTTAAGTTGTCTGCTTCACTTGGTAACTGTAGCCAGCTCAGCAGGAGGTAATGGACTCCACCTGCTGATTGCCCTATTGTTTTCAGAAATGCCCCAGGACAGGAATTGCTCCACAGTCTGATCCAATTAAATTCAGGCAGGGGTAGATCTTGAGACCAGTCTTTGAGGTTTGTTTGGAGCCCAGGGGGGTTCTTCTTGGCTGGCTCTTTCCCTGGTTCTCTCTGGTGAGCTCACTGGCTTGGGTTTAACTTGTTCTTAATTAAGAGGGGCTGTTGTTTTCAAGAGTGCCCTTAAGCATGAATTTCCCCACATTCTGTTTTAAATAGTGTCCATTCTTTTGGGCGCACTTCAGAGGGTTTTCTATTCTCATGGACTGCCTTCCCCCTGTGCAGACTCTCTGAGCTCTAGTTCTGGGTGCCTCTGGTCGCCTCACCTTGCCTCTTCCTTGGAAATCGTGCCCTATGAGCAAGCTGGGGTGAAGGGGTTGGGGCCCCATCCTCTTGACCTGCCCTGCCAGGAATAAAGCCTCCATCCTCTGGCAGTGGCTTAGAGGAAGGCTACCCTGTCCTCTTAGTCATACTCTTCAAGAATTTAGCCTTTTCAACGTGGAGTTGGGGAATGAGAAATGCTGGTGGCCTGTCCCCCTGATGAGATGTGTAAACCTGGGTTAGCAGAAGAGGTGTGAGGGAGCCCTGACTTGCTGGCCACACCCATGTGGAGTTGAGCTTCCGTCAAGCTGAGCTGGAGGGGGGCTGTGGCTGAAATGCCATAGACTCGTGCTGTTCTCGCTGAGTTTCAGTAGATTTTCTTGAGTAAATATTTCTTTGTTTGTCATATGCCTTTAAGACAGTTCTCAGAGACGTTAAATGGTTGGCTGGTTGTTCTTTTTAATAGCTTTTGCCAGCTTTGCTTGTTTCACTAGGGAGTGGTCCATGGGGTTACTCACTCTGTCATCCCAGAAGTGGAAACTGTGTCTTTTTATTCTAATACTGAAGGCATCTGTATATTATGAATTTACCTCCAAACAAAGCTTTGATGGTGTGTGATAAGTTCTGACAAGCTGTATTCTAATTTTCTGTTGTATTTATATTCACTGTTTGAACCCAACAGGAAGAATATTTTAGTTTTCAAATAGGTTGTATTTGTCTATCTGTCTATCTATCTGTCTGTCTATCTATCTATCTATCTATCTATCTATCTATCTATCTATCAATCTACTTTTGGTTTTCAGGCTTTCAGCATTCCAGCCTAGATTTTGTTGCATTTTGTGGTTTGGCAGATGGCTTGTACAATTTCTGTTCTTTGTAATTTAGAGGAGTTATCTTTCTGGACATGTAAGTATGTGATAAAGTTTTGCAAATGCTCCACAATTATACTTTTGAGAAAAAGGTATATTCTCTGCTGTGGGCACAAAATTCAGCACCTATCTATTAATTTAACTTTATTATATATTGCTTTGATCCCCCAGGTGTATGACAGACAATGCTCCCACAGGCAGAGATGGGGTAGAAGGAGAAAAGAAACCACAAAGAAAATGTGTATAGAAATTTTCGCTAGCGCGTGGTGATTTCGTGGGAAAAACTACTTAATACATTTTCCCCAGAAGCTTATCCAGGTCACACAAAGTGCAGAGTCATAAAACTTTGGGTTAGGAGGGACCCTAGAGGTTTTCCAGTTTCTACTTCTTTGCTTTATAAATGAGGAAAATGGCTTGCCCAAGGTCACACAGCTGGCAAGCTGGGACTGAGGACTAAATGTAGGTCCCTGATTCTTGTAAGGACATGAATTCTCTGTTTTTTGCCCGGCTTCTGGTGTGTTGGATTTTGTTTCAGTTTTCTTTCTCTCTTTTTTTTAATAGACTTTATTTTTTTAGAGCACTTTCAGGTTCACAGCAGAATTGAGCAGAAAATACAGAGTTCGTACATAGTTGTTCCAGCTTTCCTTGTTCCCTCTGACACAGTTGGTGCCTTAGGAGTGGGTACAGATACATTTCTTATTAAAAGAGAGAGGCCTTATATTTATTTGTAGGTACTTTACAATTTGCAAAGCACACTTTTATATGCCTCATCTAATTTAATCTTCACAGTCAGGTGATGTTTAAGACAGCACTGGTACCCTGTCCTGTAAGTGGAGAAATCGAGGCTTCGAGACCGGCCGTCTGTGTCAGCGCCGGGGTCTTCTGCCCGCCGAGGCCACACACTCATTTGCAGGACCCTGGAGTCCAGTCCACCCTGGCCCAGTGCCAATATTCAGACTCTTTCCTTTCCTGCATATTTGGGGGAGGGGGTAAAATGGTAACATCCTGCTGGACTTTTCCTTCCTCCGTTGGAACAGTGCCCTGGACAGCTGGGCAGGGTTTTGTGAACACAGTGTTAAGTCCGGAAAACTATTATACTTTAAAATATCACCGTGGTATCTGTACCTGCTATTAGTAGGTTGTAATCGACCAGACGTGCGGTGGAAGCACCTCCCTGCCGTCAGCTGGGGCAGTCTGAGCTCATTCACGCCGTTCTTCTCCTTCCTGTGCGGGAGCATCTAAGTAGCCGCGTCTCAGCCGCACTCCCCCACTCAAGGCTGCAGGTTAACCAGCCCTCAATGCTGTCGCCTGGGGGTTTGGACCCATCTAAGTAAGCTATGGAGTGGTCCTAACCACCTCTTCTCAAAGGGCCTCAAATAACAGTTGCTATGTAGAGTTGCATTGGTTTTCTCTGACTGGGTAACACATTACTCTCAAATTTAGTGTTTTAAAACAACGCACATTTACAACTTCAAGTAGTTTCTGCTAGTCTGGAGATTGGGAATGGTTCTGGCCCACAGTCTCCCATCTGGCTGCAGTCAGAGGTCCACCAGGGCTGCCATCATTTGAAGGTTTGTCTGGGGCTGGAGAATTGACATCCAGCGTGGCTCCACCTGCCTGCCAAGGCGGTAGGCAGGCTAGTGCCGGCGGTGGGCAGGAGGCCCTGCTCCTTCCACGTGGGCCTCTCCGCGGGGCTGCCTGAGTGTCCTCACAATGAGGGAGCCGGCTTCCCTCAGCGCAAGTGAGTAGAGAGAGAGAAGTCAGAAGATCAATATATCTTTAGTGACCTGGCCTTGGGAGCCACACTCACCATTTCTGCAGTATCTGATTGGTTACACTTCTGCAGTGTCTCTATTCCGGGGAAGGAGGGAGACGACACAGTGAGTGCCAGGTGGTGAGGATCCCTGGGGGTCGCCTGGAGGCTGCCCACCTCAGATGCACCAAGGGCCGGTTCCTGTGCTGGTGGCTTTCTGCACATCTCTCCTCCCAACAGCTCTGGGAGGCAGCTCTCCTTTGTCCCTATGTACAGAAGGGGAAATGGAGACATGAAACGATTTGCCTCTTGACCCTCTAAGTAGATTTGAACCCCAGCTGCAAAGCTTGTGCGTTAGCTCAGTGCCCTGCGCTGACTCTTGGTGCCTTCTCTGCCTTCTGTCTTCCAGCAAGTACCATGCTCTGCTCCGCTGTTCTGTGAGACTCAGTAGCTCCACATGTGAACATTTGGGCTCTTGGACTGGAACATAGGACCAAGGTAGCAGTGTAGAGTTGTTGCCTCTGTTTGAGCTCAGGCTGGATTAATAGAAGTATGATGTCTAGAATCGAGGAGGTGAGTGTGCCTGATCTGGGCAGACTGTATAGGAATTGTAGGTACCTTGCTGTGAGAAGTCTGGAGATGCTGAAACCTATTTTGAGAGGATCGTCCCAGGGCGAGAAGAGAGTTGAGCAACTGGGAATGCCTGACCTGGAGAAAACCACCCCTAGACCTCCAAGGTTTAAAATGGGCGCCAGAGAGCTCACACACTCACAGCGTGGAGGAGGGTCCCCGCCAGACAATTACAAAGTTCTCTGAACTGGTTTCTCCAAGAATCTGACTTTGCCTCTTACAACTTGTGCCCCTGAAAGTAATCAGAGAGATTCGTTTTAAAGTCTATCACTGTATCACTTGCTGCTCGAACACTTTCGGGCTTTGCGTCAAGGCTCTGACTGTGAACTTGGCCATCGGGCCCCAGCCTGGTCTGGCCCCACGGCCTCACCTCACACTGTGAGTCTCGCTGTTTGCTTCACCCAAACCAGCCTTCCTTTTCCTTCTGCAGAAGATGCCTGCTCCCAGGAACATGGGCGCACCCACCTACATGTATGTACACACACAGTTACATAAACAACTCACACACGGAAACACGTCCACAACTACCCACATACAGGGACACACACTCAGATACGTAAACAACTCACACAGAGGAGTGTGTCCACCCCTCCACATGCATACACCTGGAACACACTCGTCCACAAACACATACTCATACACACAAACACATTCGCACACATGCACACACAGTCATAGACACATGCTCACACACATTTACCTGTACTCACACGCACACTCGTGCACACATCTGTGTGTTCACGTGAACACACGTACGTACCCCTGCACACTTACTCACGCTTGTCCACCCCCACACCTGCACACACAGGCCCTCCGTTTGTCTAAGTAACTCCTGGTCATTCTTCAACTTAAGTGATGCTCTCAGGAAAACCTCACCTGACTCTTCAGGTGAAGTCAGCCCCCTCATCTGACGCTCTCATAGCTGCTGTCACAGACGGTATTTACTTTTACTCGTTTGATGGCTGTCTCCTCACTAGACAGTGGGCCCCAGAGGGCTGGAATTGGAGGCCATGGGCATTGACGAGTGTTGACAGGAGTGGCCGTGGGAGGTGGCGTGTGCTCTGCAGGTGGCACCCTGTTAAGGGTGATGTGGGGAAAATTCAAATATTGGGGCTGGGGGTCAGATGGGCATCTGGGTCCCTCCAATCCCCCATCATCTCCGATTTTACCATGAACCCCTGGTATCCTGGGAGGCACAAGTCCTATTTTAGGAGTTAACTTCCAAATTAATCTTTGTTGTTTGCTGCACTCAGAGTCACTCCTTCAAAGTTCTTGTCACTCAGCTCACGTGGAACCTGAGGATGGCTTTCTTGCTACTGTTTCATCAATAATGTTTCATCAATAATGTGATTTGTCTACCACATGCCAGCCGCTGTCCCTCCCTTTCTGGGTAAGCATCTCCTGAGAGTCCCCAGGGCCTCAAGTTGGCACCTACTCTCAGAGGTGGCATTCGCTCATCACCTCTCATCTTTCTGTTTAGTCCCGAATGCGGGGGCAGACCCTCTCTTTGGTTCACCGGCTGAGAAAACACACGGGGCCAGAGGACATTGGTGTTGGAGCTGGTTGTGGTGGGGAGAGGGCAGGCTGGCTGTCCTGAGCCCTCCGTGGTGCCAGCCAGGGGAGACTCTTGGAAGAGCCCAAATTTGAAAGACGCAAAGCTTGTGTCTGCTTTACTGCAGATTTCGAGGGGTGCTTCTCAGAACACCAACTTCAACCTGGACCCTGTGAGCCCACGTGTAGGCTTTCATATTTGAATTTTAACTTTAAAGGTGACACCTTCTGGGAGAAAGGATCTCTGAGAAAGCCAGCATGCTTTGTATGGAGTGGACAACACAATTCTAAAATAAGAATCATTTTCTAGGCCTTTAAAGAGCTGGAACTCAATCCTGGCTCTGACTCTTACCTCTGTGTCACCCATTGCTCAACCTCTGTGGACCTCAGTTTTCTAATCTTTAAAGTGGGCTAATCAGCCCATCTTTAGTGAGAATCACAAGAAACAGCGCATCTGAAAACACTGCACAGATGTGTTGGGCTCGGCCCCTCCACCGAGTCCCTCCTGTGGCTTTTCTGGCCCCTCCCGCCCCCCACGCTTGGCTGAGGACTCCCTGGATTGCCTCCCAGCAGGACTCTGCCAGGCACATTCAGACCTGCCACCGGCCCTAAGAGACTTGCTGTGAAACCTGGCGGGGCCTGAGTCTCGCAGTCTGAGTCCCAGAAAAGAGACTGAAACTTAACTCTCCCAGCCCATGTGATAACTCACGCAATTTTCTCAAGATGTGAGCCACCTTTTACAAAACGAAGCTCTGTGTGTGCCCTTGGGGGAAGGCTGGCCCGTTCCTGCCCCCCTGCCCCAGCCCCCGCAGCTAGGAGGGACGGCCCCCCCTCCTGCTCCCGCTGGGGTCCCGGGGGTGGGGGGCCTCAATGCTGTCTTCTCCCCTGAGCCCTCGCTCTCTGGGGCGACCCCTGACTCCGGCTTGTTACTGATGTCTGCCCTTCCCCCTGTTTCTTCTGTAAGTGCGTAGCCGGCCGCCCACCCTGCTGGAGGGTGCCTGCTGGAATGTTGCTCCCTCGCCAGGCAGGTTGAACTGAGCAGTGTGGGATTTGAAAGTGATTTCACACCCATTTGTTTAGGAAATCAGCCTGGAAAGGGCTGACGCGGGTGGAGTGGTCCATGTGAGGGCCTTGGAGAGGGGACGGTTGCTTGTCTGTCTCTCAGCCTCGGGACCTGCCACCCGCCTGAGACAGCCGGGCCTCCATCCTCTCCTCCAGTCCCCACCTGCCCTCAGTCGTCCACATCCCCGGTCTTGTGAGGCACACAGGAGGCAGCTTCCAACTCTGGGGACTGACTGATGGGCCTCTTGAGGGACAAAGGACCAATGATTTCTGGTTTGTGTGTGAACAGAGGCAGGAACACATCCCCCCCGCCCACTGAGCCCCTGTGCTCCAAAAGCCCTGAGACCCCCAGCTTTGAACCCCTCGCTTATGGAAGGGAGCTGGGCCAGGCAGGACCTGAACCAGATCCGTGGTCCCCTGTACGCTGCCCAAGGACCGACTGGGGCCGGGCTGTTAATGATCAGGTAAGTAGAGACATTTTGAACAAGTGTTTTAATGAGTAATTACCTGTTGAATGTAATAATATAGTATATAATATTATAATAAAATATAAGTAAAAAATTGGCTTACATTTTGTAGGTCTTTTTAATGTCATTTTTCTTAGAAATCTATTTTTTACTGTATTGTACCAAGTATCAATCTGTAAGGAGCTGGAAATTAAAATCCAAAAACACAGTCACTGTAGATGCTTTAAGTGTTGGACCAGGGGCTCCCTGGAATTCTCCCAGCGCTGACATTCCAGGACCCTGGAGGGACTGGCTCTGTGCCCCTGGCTACCTTGGGCTCGTGACTCCTGGGAACAGTCTCTGTGGGGAGAAATCGCAGGGCTGGCTGGTTGGACCCTGAGCCTGGCCCTCACCTGCTTAGCCGACCTGGGATGGGGTCCCTTAAATATCTTTTATTGCATCTGGAGGATCTGGTTTTTATTTAAACGTTTGATACTTTGTTCATCACTTTTTTGCACTCATTTTGATTTTTTAGAATATTGCATGAAAATATTTTTCTTGATTACAGAGTTTCTGGTGCCCCTTAGCCTTTTCTCCAGTTCTGGGGCAAAGCAGTCTCAGGCAGTCAAGCCAGGTAAGGAATTGGGGCCATGGTGACAGAGGTGTCCTCACCCCAACTCCTTCCATGGAACCTGCAGCCCCAATCTGCACGGCAGGGGGAGCCAGAGGCCCCACCACCCCACCATCTTTTGTTTCTCTAAGGTGAGCTGTGGGTCCCATATTTTATTTTCCAAGGCTGAGGGGACCTTGGACTTTGGGTTTTGGGGGCCCTTGTGCTGGGAAGCCTGTGGTCTTGCGGCCTCTTCTGTGTTGTCTAAACTGCCCAGTGAACTTGCACTGCAGTGTCTGGCGACTGGATTATGTGAAGACTAATTGTAAAGCTGGGTCCCAGCATCCTTTCCCTGCTTGAACCTCTTCTATCCTAATGGTTCCTAAATGTCATTTGTTCTCCAGAGAAAATGTCTCCAGAATCTCAAAGAGCCCTGGAGATGTGGGACCAACCCCTCATATCAGAGTGAGCAGGAAGTCAAACTTTTGGGCAGAATGGCAGGCCCTCTGTCCGCCACAGCTGCCACCTGGCTGACCCCAATCCGTGTTTCCAGCTCAGGTTTGATTTGCATCTGGTGGGTGACTCATGGCTGCGTCGTCCCAGGATGCAGAGCTGGACGTCAGCCCCCTGAAGTTGAGGGGAGATGAGTTCTGCGTCCAGGCCAGCCTGCCCAGTGATGACTCTCACCTGGGTGTCACGGGGCGGGACTGGGGGCTTTGTGTAACAAGCACCCAGGTGACTTTCTTTGGGGTGAATACCTGGGGGTCCCCAGCCAGGCTGCCCACCTGAGTTAATGGGGTCCTGTTCCTGGACCAACCCCAGGCCCAAGGAATCAGAAGCGCACAGACTGGGGCTGAAAAAAACTGTTTTTCAAAACTGTGCCAGATGATTAGGGACTCCCTTCTCTGCAGAGTCACAGTACCCAAACTGAGCATGGCTAGAGAAAATGCACACACTCAGAGATGAGTGATGGTCATCCGGGGCTTCATGACCTACTGACTTTTACCCTGGGCTTGAAATGTGGCGTGTCTGGTCAGACCTGGGACCCGGCCAAACTTCATTCATGTCCTGGCTCCCTACCTCCTACTGTGTGTCCTGGTGAAGGTCACAGCCTCAGGCTCCCAGGCTGCAGAATGAGGACGATGACGGTGACAATGACAGTGATGATGTTGTGGTGATGCCTTAGAGGAAGGTCATGATGACCAAATGCAGCAGTGTTCGCAACAGTGTAGACCTGACATGGCTCTCATTCTGAAATTGGGAAGCCGTGATGGTAATACCAATATGTTAACAGCCCAGGGTGGCCGGTTCCTGTAGACCCCCTGGGGCTGTCCCTGCATCTTTGCCTCCGGGGAGCTGTAAGAATGTTTGCTCAGCTGCTGTAGAGGTTAGCTAGCTCTGACAAGACGCCAGCATCCAGGCTCACTTTGCATCTTGAGGCTGAAGAGATGAGGAGGGTTTTCCACTGTGATGTCTCCTCTCCCTACTGGAGTCGCCTGGCCCTGCCTCCCCTGCGTTGCGTCTGAGCAGCTGCTGGGACAGCGCTCCGCGGTATTGACTGCAGGCTGGTGACACAGCTACCCTGTGCGGCCCTTAGCATCCCCCAAGGTAAACCAAGTCCAGATTCACAAACATGTCACATCAGGACATTCCCATCCCTTTTCTCTTAAAATGGAAGAGAACAATGCTAGGCCAGCTGGAAAAAAATAAACATTAATAAGGCAAAGCAGAACCCTAGCGACCGCCGTCAAAGGGCAGCGGGATGAAGCAACCTCAAGGATGTCAGTTTCTTTCTTTCTTTCTTTTTATTGTTATTATTTTTATTAACTTTGAGGAAGACACGTAGAGAATCAGATTAAACATTACAACCATTGTTTAAAGTGTAATCTCATCATTAAATCATTCCACCCTGGTATTTTCTAATCATTATATTATTTTAAATAATATAAAAAGCACCCGTGAACACACTACTTAACACAAAAGCTAAGATCTTGGCAATAAAATACAGTTAAATATAAGGTCTTATCATAGTGCGCACATCTAACTCTCTCTTCCGGGGTAAGTGCCCTCCCAAATATATATTTATCTTTTCTTACTTTCATTTTTTTTAACAGCTTTATTGAGATGTAATTGATACAGAATAAGCTGCATGTTTTTCCAAGTTTTATTTAGATGCAGCTGACATATAGCACTGTGTAACTTTAATGCATACAAAATAATGATTTAATGTATGTATATGTTGTAAAATTATTACCGTAGTAAATTTAGTTAACATCCATCACCTCAGATAGTTACAGTTTTTTCTCTTGTGATGAGAACTTTAAGATCTACTCTATTAGCAACTTTCAAATGCACAAGACAGTACTGTTGACTATAGCTAACAGACTGCACATTACATCCCCAGAACTTACTTATCTTATAACTAGAAGTTTTAACTTTTTGACCACCTTCCTCCATACCTACCCGCCCCCAACTTCTCTGGCAGTCACCACTCTGTTCTATATTTCTGTTAAGTTTGTTTTCTTTTTTAGATTCCATATGTGAGATCATATAGTATTTGTCTTTTCCTGTCTCATTTATTTCACTTAGCGTAATGTTCTCAAGATTCATTCATGTGGTCACAAATGGCGAGACTGCCTTCTTTTTGATGGCTAAGTAATACTTCATTATATGTATACACTATATTTTGTTTATCCATTCATCCCCCAACGGAGACTTAAGTTGTTTCCATGTATCGGCTATTGCAAATAAGGCTGCAGTGAACATGGGGAAGTAGATATCTCTCCGAGACAGTGATTTTATTTCTTTGGATATATACCCAGAAATGGAATTGTTGGACCATATGGTAGTCCTACCATTAATTTTTTAGGGACCCTCCATACTTTTTCCCACAGTGGCTGCACCAATTTATCTTCCCACCAACAGTGTACAAGTGGTCTCTTTTCTCTGCATCCTTGCCAACTTTTGCTCTCTCTCGTCTTTTTGATAATGGACATTCTAACAGGTGTGGGGTGGTATCTCTTTGTGGTTTTGGTTTGCATGTCCCTGATGATCAGCGATGTTGAGAAACTTTTTCATGTGCCTCTGGGCCATTTGAATATCTTCTTTGGAAAGATGTCTATTTGGGTCCTTTGCCCATTTTTAACCAGGTTATTTGTTTTTGGTTTTTTGGGGTTTTTTTGCTATTGAGTTGTATGAATTCCTTATATAGTTTGGATATGAACCTCTTAGAAGATATGTGCTTTGTCTCCAGATTTATTCCTATGTATTTAATTTTTTGCTATTTTAAATGGTGTTCTTTTAATTCAGGTTTTGATTTTTGGTTGTTAGTTTTCTTGGGGAGAAAGCATTGAATATTTCTCCATTAAGCACGATGTTAGCTGTGGGTTTTTCCTAGATATCCTTTGTCAGGTTGAAGCAATTCCTTATACTTCTGGTTTTCTAACATTTTCTTCATCAGGAAAGTTCTCAGTTTCAGATGTTCTCCAGTTCTCTGGAACTTGAGGTTCCTAAGATCACTCCAGCCATTGACACCAGAGGGCAAAGTCAGTGGGAATCATCCGTCCATGTGAGGTTAATGGGGACCTAGCCTCTAGATCTCTGCCGGCCACCCTCTGTTCAGAGCCTTGACAGCCCCTGACCCACCTTCCACCCTCGGCCTGGGCAGAGGGTGCCCAGTTTTCCAACTTTCTAGGCCCCGTACTGGGAGATCGGTGCCTGCCCAGGCTGCTGTGTAGGTGCAAGTCAGTCGTGGCGGGTGGCAGAGCAGATCCCGGGCCACACCAGGGAGCTTGCAGCCTGTCCCCCAGAAAGCAAGGGCAGGAAAAGGGACTTAAGTTGCGATGTGGTTTGTTTCACCTGACCACTCACTGGAAGGAGCGCAGGTGGAGAGATGGGGTGGGACGCATGAGAATTGGTACCTCCATGCCGTTGCAGCAGCACTCAGGGGCTCAGGGGTGGGCCAGGACAACCCCTACCTTCCAGACAAGGAGTAGGGCTGCCCTGCATCACCAGCCTCTGCTTCCATCATCGCATCTCCTTTGTGAATCTGACTCTCCTGCCTCTTTCTTGGAGGGACTCTGTTTTCCCACCTGTAGAATGGCAGAGTTGACCTGCAGGTGCTTGGTGTTAGGTCCTTCTCAGCTCTGCCCTCTACGGAGCTGTGGGGTGAGGTCAGAGAGGGAAGGAGACTGCTTGCTGGAGGGCTCTTGGGGGCAGGGTTACCGGCTCTTGGGGCAGTTGTTGGCTGGCACTTGGAGGATACAATCAGGGAATGACCCAAGGCTACTCTGGGGAGTCCTGTCTCCAACTGCTCAGCATTTCAAGAGGACCAGCCTAACCCCACTAATAAGATGCCCCACATTAGCCAGCTCCAGTGCTGATGGGCACCCACCAGCGGTTTGAGGTTCAGGCTCAGACCCCTTGGCTTCACATCTTTTTCTTGATTGTCGTTCTCTTTGTAAGGTAATTTCAGGGCAGGCACCATCCTTAAGTAAACTTTCTACTCTTCTTTTGAGCATACAGTTGTCCACCAACAGGGACACTGCCCCCGAGCTCCCTTACTGAGGGAGGCAGCAGGGACTCACAGACAGAGGTCCTTTATCCATCCCCTCTTGGAAAGATGGGAAAGTTATAAATGTCCTTTAGAGAAAGAGCATCAGAGCAAACAGCTGGCCTGGACCAGCCCTTCCCCACTGCGGCCAGTGAAGACCAGGGGCTGGCAGACTCCTGGTGCCCCCGAGTCCTCATCTGCCGGGTCAGCCCTGGGACGGCCCCAACGGGGCAGCTGTCTTCACTCATCTGTCTTGCTGTGGCTGCACTTTTTCTTTCCAAGTTCAACGTCCATGGTAAACAGCAGATACCAGATTTCTTTCCATCCTTCAATCCTAACAGTGTCAACCCACCAGACAGATGTTTTCCACTTGCCTTCCTCCGCCCAGGCAAAGCCAAGTTTTGAATCAGGAAAGGGAAAATGTAATTGCAGTGAGAAGTGAAACATCTTTGCCCTTTAAAGGGAACAAGCAGTTCGTTTATTCACTGAGGACTTTCTCCTCAGTGTGGCACTGGGATGTGATGGGGTGTGGGGGGTCCTGCCCACAGGGCGCCCACAGTCTAGTGAAATGAGATCCTTGCCATGGAGCAGCCTCCTGGGCACGTGGAGGTGGGAACTGGTGCTGAAATAACGGGGTCCAGGGACCAAGGTGGAAGGCTCCCCCGCCCCAGCCCGGAGCCTTAGAGGGGAACTAAGCTCCCTCCAGGGGAAGAAGGGCATTCCCTGTGGGGAGGCGTCGGCCAAGACCCAAGACGCGGTGGAGTAAGAAGCGGGGTGTGTGGGGGAGGGGTGGCCAGATAGGGCTGAGCCAGATGGAGGGAAGGCCTTGAATGTCAGCTAAGGCACTAGGGCTGCACTGCAGAGGGACAGTGGGAGCCCCGGCAGGATTCAAGCGGGGGCGTGATGCTGTCAGACTTGGACTCAGAAAGATGGCCGGCTAGAGGCAGGGGACTGCAGGCTGGGGTTGCAGGCAGAGATGATGGCCCAGGTGAGAGCTGATACGGGTCCCACGAAGGCCCGGCCAGGGAGGGGAGAGGGCTGGAGGAGTGCTGATGAAATCAGAGCAGTGCGCCCTCAGGAGCCTTGGAGTGGAGAGGAATGAGGGAGGGGCTGGGTTCATCCTGAGGGATGCTGGGCAGAGATCTGGGGGAGGGAAGGCGGCAGCACCTCAGACCCCACTGGGGGCTCAGGGCCAGGGCTCTGGGCTCAAGCCAGCTGGCTGGGGCAGGCTGCGTCCTGGCCTGGAGGAGAGGGGTCCTGGACAGGTACCAGGGCAAACACTTGGGAACCTAAACACATGTGCACACACACACACCCGGGGGTGTGGACGAGGAGATGATAGATATTCATACGGTGCTTACTCTGTGTGAGGAAGCACTTTTACATGCACTAGCTTATTTGTTTCTTCCCATTTTACAGATGAGAACACTGAGCATGGGAGCAAGCACATAGCTCACCATAGGCATGGCTGGTGATGGCAGAAGTCCCACCCCGCCTGGGGCTCGGGGGCAGATGCTCACCTTGGGTGCCGCCGCGTGCCTGGCCAGCCAGGCTGGCAGTTGGGTCCCGCTTTCTAGCACACGCCAAGCTGCCCATCTGACAACGCTGCTCTCTGTCTCTTAAGCCAGTGTGCACGCCTTTCAGATTCCTTCTCGCCTGTTGTTTAACGGGCCCCAGGTGTACGGAGTTGGATTACACACAATCCTTGTTTATGACGCTCTCCCAGGACTGTCCACGCAAGACCCTCTTCCTCTTGCCTCCCTCCCTTCCTCTCTTCCTTTATTTTAATCTAATAAACACCAGTTCATAATCGTCCGACAAAGAAGCTGGACACTGATGACCATCTGCTGCTCTCTCCCCCCAACCCAGAGCCCTCCCCACTACAAGGGCACAGACCCCATACCTCTCGTGTCTAGCATTCCCTTGCTTTGCATTTTATTACATCTAAATTGAGCCCATTAAATATTTTAAATTCTAATCATTGTTAACTTGAAAAAGGGTATTATGTGGTACACTTTAAAAAAAAAGACTTTATTTTTTAGAACTGTTGTAGATTTACAGAAAAATTGAGAGGATAATACAGAGAGTTTATATAATCCTTTTGGACTTTTTATTCCCCCCTCTCAGAATTATATTGCTATTTTGGAAAACAGCTTGGCACTGTCCCGTAGAGTCGAGCCTTCACAAACCTTACATACCAGCAATTCTTCTCCTAGGTCCGTACCAGAAGATTCTTAGCAGCACCGTTGCTAGCATTAAAACGCTGCAAACAGCTCAAATCCTGTCGACAGAAATAGATAAGTCAATACGTTGTGGTGCGTTAGCACGTGGGGATGTTATAGCGCAAACTGAAGAACAGTGGGCGACGGAAAGATGGATGAAGCGTGTTAATCTAATTTGAAAGAAAATAAAAAGAAGTCTGAGATTTTTTTCCCCTAGTCGTTATCCAGGGGACTTCAAAAAATTGTCCTAACATCTAGGGGCAAGTTCGGCCAAAGGCCACCACCTTTGGGAACAGAATGAACAAAAGCCAACAGAAGAAGGTGAATCCTGGTCTGTGGGAGGTAGGTTTAGAGCTTGGGGCACAGCCAAGTTGAGTCAAGATGACTGGAATGGAAGGGACCTGCAGGAAGTCATAATTCGTCCAACTGAAGCCTGGAGAGCCCATGCTGGGGGTGGCCGGGGCGCTGCCAGGGCTGGAGAGAGAGAAGCACCCCCGGGAAGAGGGGCAGGAGGAGAGAAAGATCTGAAGTTGGCCAAAGGAGTATTGCGGTCACCAGAGAGGAGGCCCAGAGCTGGACGGGGACTTCACCAAGCGCAGCCCCAGCTGAACAAACTGTCCCTTAACCCCATCCAATTTCCATGCACTAACCTAGCAACCCTCATATTTTTCAAAAATAATTTTTATTATAAACCAGTACATGCTTATAAAAGAAAAAAAAATGTAGAAAGGCATCAAGTAGAAAGAGGGACCAAAAATCCATCTGTGCTTTTACCACTTGTGGTTCCACTTTGGCGTATTTCATTTCAGGCTTTTTCACACATTAGTAATCATACTGTACCCATTATTTTAATTCTTTTATCCAAACACATTTCCCCATTATAAACCCTATGCAGTCATCATTTTTAATGAACTTGTGTTTACTGAACTGACTCTCTCTCCTTTTCTCTCTCTACCTATCATCCATCCATCCATCCCTCCACCCATTCTTCAATACTATTTATTTATCCATCCATCCATCTATGACACCTCCACTTCATAGAATATATTCTATATAAATTTATGTATATATTCCAGTGGCTGTTCTCCAATGGCTGGCTATTTTGGCTGTTTCTAGGTTTTCACTATTGTAAGTAATCCTGCCAGGGATGTCTTGGTGCAAAAAGCTTTTTCCATATTCAAATTATTTCCGTAGGAGAGATTTCCGGAAGTAGAATTATTCGATCAAAGGATGCAAATATATTTAAGGCTTGTGATACCCACAGCCAGACTGCTTTCCAAATGGATGGCAACAATTCACCCCCACGCCCTGCCCCCGTAGGCAGTCTATGATCAAGCCCACTTCGTTGCACCTTCTCAAGCGTTGAACAATCCAATTTTTAAATAGCTCTGCTAATTTCTGATGGCCATTTGGAGGTAATCAGTGATATCCTAGAAAAGAAAGGAGCTACCCTAGAGTGCCAGAGCCTGGGAAAGGTCTGCACTTCAGTGGGAATTACCCTGCTATTGGGTTGGCTACTAGCCTGTTATCAGGGATGTAAAGGCCAAAGGATCCAGCCAGACATCTCTTTGGTCTCTCTTAACTGCAGCTCTTTCTGGAGAAAGGGATGTGATAGAAGGAAGGAAGAAAAGGAGGATGCCAGCCACTGGAGAGGCCACCATTGGCCACCGAAAACCTATTTCACTCTTGTCTTCCTTCCATCGACAGAGTTGCAGTTTGTTCAGAGAGTCACGTAGATTCACCGATCACAGCGAGTGTGAGCCCCCATCCCCAGCCCCAGGAAATGAGTCACCACTGGACTGAAACAGGCTTAATAATATCACCCACTGGCCAATCATTGGTCAGAGGTGGTAATGTGATGTAGTTATGGTCAATGAAATGTAAGTAAAAGCTGGGTAGATGGGATAGATTTGGTTGACATGGCTCTTTAACCCTTTGCCTTATTCTCTTCTTCCTGTTTGGGATGCAAATAAAATGTCAGGGGCACAGCAGCCATCTTGTGACTATGAGTTGACAAGCATGAAGACAAAAGCCAGCAACCAAGGATGGCTAAACAAAAAGACAGATAGAAGCTGTGTGTTTGAGCAGCTGATCCACCCTTGGGAATATCTTTTCCCAGAATTCTTGTTATGCAGAAAGACAACTTTATATTTATTTATGCCACTTTGGTTGGCTTTTCAGTTACTTGCATTTGAAAGCATTTCTATTAAGAGATATGCTGGCATTCTGCTTTAGTCAGGATAAATTATACTAGTTGCTATAACAAGCATAACCCAAATCTCGTGGCTAAACACAATATCATTTTATTTCTCACTCATGTCACAGTCTGACTGGGCAGTGCTCCTTCAAGGATCTAAGCTCTTTCCATCTCGTGACATTACTTTTTTCACTCTGTGGTCTCCAGGGTTGTCATGCAAAGGGAGAGGAGCAAGGACAACCAGACCCACAATTTTATGGCTGATCCTGTAAGTGGCATGTATCACTTTCTCTAACATCTGTTTGGCCAGAATCCAGTCATAAGCCCTCATCCTACCCGCAAGGGAGACTAGGAGAGGTCATTTTTCTGTGTGTCCAGGAGGAAGAAACAGGATTAGTGAGCAAGCAGCCATTCTCTGCTCCACGCTCATCCCAAAGACGAACATCACAGTATGCATTTGGGAATGGGCGTTCTGGGTCTGGAGGGCCAGCCTGCTCTGATGCGTGGTGGCTGAGCCAGGTCTGAAGGTCAGCAGTCTCATCGGCACCTGAGGGTCACCTTGCCAGCTGCCTGATCTCTGTTTCCCTAGTTTTTAATCCAGTGAAAAAGGGTACTGACATTTTCTCAAAAGTGTGTTTGAAAGAATAGGAAGAACTTCCTTTGTTTCTTTGTTGAGTTTGTACATTCTGAAGAGATGGTGGCCTGTGGCTTAGCGTGGAATGGACTTGTCAGGGTCCAAATCATGCCAGTCGGATTATCTTCTCTTAGACGCTTTGTTCATAAATTCACTCACTAACAGTCATGGGTACTGACTCTGCAACACTCTGGGCCACCCTTGGGGCTCAGATACAGGTAAATTGGGGTTCTCATTCTCCAGAACTTGCCAACTGGCCAGCATATACGTCCAGACGTAAGGGGGGAAAAGCAGAAGGACCAAGAGTGGGTGCCACGGCCAAATGCCCACATGGTCACACGGGAAGCTCACTGGTCAGGGCGGTGCTGACCTGAAAGGTAGGCTTCTTCACCATATTGGTTCCCCCATCCATTCGTTTAACCAGTCAATATACGCAAAATGCAGAGAATAGTGTCTGGCATATGGCATTTTCTTTTCATTGATTGATTGATTGATTCATTCATTCATTTGGCAAATTGGGAAGGCACGTCTGTTCTGTGCTAGACCCTGGGCTGCCTCTGAGGACAGGCGGAGAGCTCTGTAGGGATGTAAATCTGGCAATCCCACTCTGGAGCTCCCTTCCAGCTGAGGAGCTAATCAGACAAATAGGTAATTACAGCACAGTGGTGGGAAGTGTGCTGTTTATTGTGGAAGTGTTCAGGAAGGACACCCACTGCTCCCTGAAGGGTTAGAGAGGGCTTCCTGGAGGAGGGGGTACCTAAACAGAGCCTTGAAGGGTGAATAGGAAGGAGCTGGCCATGCAGGGATGCTTACATAATTTGCAAAATGAAAATGCAGGGCCTCTTGTTCAAAAAGGCAGGGGGAAAGTGCTATTTAAAGGTACTAAAATATAATGCTTTTTCTTTTCTTACACAGTCTCTTTCTTGATTTAAAATGGTTTTGTAATTTGCTATTTAATGATGCTCTAAATAAGGAAAAATTAAAAATTTAAATCATTACTGTACATTTCACTGTTCATCTTTATATTTTATAGTGCCAGGTTTAAATGGAAATATAAGAGCATTTAATTCATACCTAGAATCACTGAAATGACACAAGTCATGTTTCATAGCCCCTGTGTGCCCATGTATTTCGTTCTCACCAGAAAAGTGGCAACGCTCAACTATTTTTATTCTACTTCTTGAAAAAATTGAATTCTCCCCAGTCTTACTGCTGAGTCAGGAAGGACCAAAAGGAAGGGGAGCTGTGGTTGTTCGGTTTCTCCTTTTCCTTCTGTGTCATCATTTTCAAAATAATCGGTTGCCTGACAGAGGGGCGTGATGTGGGTTGTGAAGGATAAGCTAGGGTTCCCTGGTTCTTGTTTCTCAGAATGCCACGTGTGTATGTTCGTAGCAAGTTCTGGTTTGAATAGAAAGCGACCTCACTCACTTGCGCATGTGACGTGCTTGCCTCCTACTGACTTTGCGGCGATCCACTGCAGACGAGGCCACCTGCCTTGTGGCTGCCGCCTCTCCAGGGTCTCAGGAAGGCCTGGCAGACAAAGGGCTTATGGAAAGTCCAGGAAGGGTGTGGAGGGGGTTCTCTTCCTCTGACTGTCCCAAGATGGGGAACCATGCTCAGCCCTGCCACACCCTCACTCAGCCCCGCCCTGGCCTCCACTTCTCACTCCCCAGTGCCGCCTGAACCCTGTCACTGGGCAGCCTTTGGAAAGCACACATTTGCCTGGATCCACACCATGACCTGTCAGTTTGGCCTGTCAGCCTTGGCTGGTGCGCCAGCGTCCCCATCTCTCCAGCTTCATCTCTGCCTGACCCAGTCTCTTTCCGACTGGACGACCAGGACAAGTCGCTTACAGAAGGCGCATCATGACGTCGGCTGCCCAGGATGAAGGCTGTAGGGGAGCACAGTCGCTCAGGCATGCGACTGCTGGACCTCGATGCCCGGTTCTGCTAAATCAACCGGAAGCCGGCAGGCTTGAGGAACCGTGTAAAGGAGGTACAAAGCCACAGGAAATCTGGAGTAAGATGGGAAGGGGAGAAAAGTGGAGGATAGAAACTTCTTTCTGGTCTCACCCTCTGCCTTTAGTCCAAGCTGCCGGTAATTAGCTGTCTTTAGTTTCCTACAGTGGGCTGCACTGAGGTTCCAGAAGGCCTGGAGCATTTCTTGCCACTTCTGGTCCAAGTGAATCTATTTCTGGCAGCTTAATTTTGGATGCTCTGCTCCCAGCGTGGGAAGGAAGGCAGGAAGGGCATTTAGGTAACTGGACCAGAGAGGAAACCACGGCCGCATGACTTTTTGAACCATGCCCTGTTAGGAACAGACTGCTCTTGGCAGCAAAACTGTGCCGCCCCCACCCACTTCCGGCCTGGAGGGGAGGGGATCCGGCTTAGCAGAGGCCACATACAGCAGGGAAGGGAAGCCTCTTCTTGCATTGAAGGAACCGAGGTGCATTTGCAGAAGGACCCTCAGGTTGTGAATGCATCTCCTCGTTAAAGGTGGAGACGGGCTTGGAGTCTGATTGGGCCCAGGTCAGCAGCATCCTGTCCCTCCCAGGGTCACGTGGGGGTTCATGGAAATAAAAACACGTCCAGAGCCAGCTCAGTGCCTGGCTCTCTACAGACGCTCAGTCAATGGTTGTTTGCATCCTCTGCCTCTTCCTTCCATAATAAAGGCATCTCTGGGGTGAAAGGGCTGGGATGGGACTGGAGAGTTCATCTTCAGGGACTTCGGCCGGTGTGGAAGTCCACAGGCCTGAAGGTGGAGGCCAGCAGGAAAGAATCTGCATGGGGATGGTTTTTAAAAAAAACGGGTCAGATATTTAAGACAGAAAAGGGGTGGTTTTCAAAATCTGAGATTGATGGCTTGTATTTTTGATTGAGTTTATCCTTGGCATGAATTCCGAGACACATAAAACAGAGAAGTGGAGCTCACGGAGCAGTTGGGTTTGTTGGCTATTCTTTTGTTCGCTTGCTTGTTGGTTTACCTACGGGGCCCAGCAGAGGGCTGGTGCTCAGGCCGTGGCCTTGAAAGTGAGCAGACAGCAGCCCAGGGTGATGCTGTGTCCTTCGGTCGTGAGGTTCCTACGGGTGTCCGAGGAAAATGCCCTGCTTGTGGGCTGTTTTAGAATTTGGCAGGGCGTTTGAGAGCCCCTTTCCGAATCTTCATGAACCACAGAGGGAAATAGGAACTGAACGTTGTCCAGTTAAGGTAGGACTGAGTTTGGTCGCTCAATCAGCCATGAATCCGGTAACTCTGTCAAATGGCCAGCATTTGACTGTTCGACCTACAGAAACGGCCGTTTCTTATGGCTCACCCACTATTTATTGGACTAGGGAGCTGCCCAATTCCCTTCCAACACAACAGAATTTTGCTTTCGCATTGCTACAAAAGTCTGCCCAGAGGAGTTGAGACTTCAGCCACTTCATGGCAGAGTGAAAAGGGCTCTGACTCTGGGGCCAATGGCCCTGGGTTCAAATCCTGGCCCCACCACTTCCAGGATTCCTGAAAGAGCCCATGTGGCCCGCCCAGCACAGCGCCCACCCTCTCTCTGCGGAAGGTCTTTGTTCTGCCGCCCTGTCTTTGCTGTCCCTGGTGTGAGGGGCTGAGCAGGAATGAGGCCAGGAGGTGTGAGGTCAGAGCTGGAGGAGCAGGGAGTGGCGGTGCACTGGGTCTGGGGTCTAGGGGAAGAGCTGGGGCAGGGGCAGTTTGGGGCAGCAGGTGGAGCCCAAAAATGGGGAGACGCTGGGGAAGGACCGTGAGCAGAGCGAAGTCGGAGAAAAAACGGAGACAGCAACTGGGGCTGAAGGTACAACCCAGGGTGCTCAAATCTCTACTGAGTTCATTATTGCTACAAAATGCGGCAGAACCAGTCCCCTTTCCCAGCCCAGTGGCCTCTGATGGCAAGTCTTCATCCTCCAGATCAGGGGCTGGGGGCCGGGCTCGGCTGGGCGGCAGTATCAGGCGGTGTGTTGGGTTTGCTCTGGGGTCAAGGATGCAGAGACCACAGCCAGCGAGGGCATGTTTTCCTCACAGGGTAAGTGGGACAGCACGCCATGTCCCTTCAGGCCTGTCACATCCACCCAAATCCCTTTGGCCGAAGCAAGCCACGAGGCCAAGCCCAAGACGGATGGGGCAGGAGGGTGCACGGCGCCTGAGGGGGGTTGGGGGGAGTGAATGGTCGCAGAACAGGAACCCACTTCAGCATCATATTCCAGGCCGGGGCGGAGTCAGCAGGGCCTAGGACGCGTGCCCATTGGAGAGCTTCTCTTTAAAAGGCCAGACACACGCTTGCCACGCGGCTTCATAAAGGTGCCCCACGGCCCTGAGAGTTTCTAGTAACACAAACAGCCACTCCAGTTGTGCTCCCGCCACAGCCCACGTGTGTTATTCCCGGCCCTCGTATTGGCCCTCCCAGGTGGTGAGATCACTCTATTTTCCAGCTGAGGAATTTGAGTCTTTGAGAGATCTGGTGACTTGTCTTGGTCCGTAAGGCATTTTAAGGCAGAGCCAGGATTCCAAGGCAGCTCCGTGTGACCCAGGGTCCAGGTGCTCTACCCTGGGCTGCCCTTGAAGGCCTGTGACCTTGGGTGCAGGAGGTTCCAGCTTCAAAGTCTGCAAAGAAGCATTTGTGGGGAGAGAGGGCTCCTTGTGGTTCCACGTGTGAAATAAAGTCCAGGACTCTCTGGCTGCTCTGAGGGGCTGGCTGTAGTGACAGTCACCTTTCACAAGCTGGATGAAACTCAACCTTAGTCACCTCTATGAGGTCTACTAACATGGCTGGCTCCAGAGTAGTATGGGGATAAATTGGGGTCTTAATGGTGAAACATGTCATGCTGAAGACATCACACTGGCCCCGTGGGAGGTATGAGAAGAAGAAGCCATCACTGCTCACCAGGGTACCGCCCACTGTGAGCACAGCTCTGTCACTGTCTGCCTTGGCCGTGGAGATGCTCAGCAGGTGACAAATTCTTAATTCCACGGCCCAGTACCACAGATGCCCTTGCAAGGACCACTAGCCATTGATCTTGCTGGGGCAGACGGCCCGTGTTCCTGCCGGCCCTTCCCACAGCCCCTCCCCAACTCAGACTGAGCTTTGGGTGGTCTGGCCTGTGGGTCAGCCCTGGAAATGACCTTGGAGAACCATGTCTCAGAGCAGGGACATTTGTATTCATGAGGAAATTGACAATCCCATGCCTCTGGGCTATGAAAGGGCCTTCGTGCAAGGCTAATAAAACTCAGAAATCAATATGCTGTGAAGCCCTAAGCACTGGGGAATGAAGTGCTGTTTGCTTCAGGTCTGCCTCCAAAATTAGATAAATTAACGTAATGAATTCTCACAACTCATTTGCATACGTTGCTAATTTAATTTTCAGTGGAAATGCTGGAGAAGACAGCGCTGTGGATGCACGAGCCAGGTTTGACCTATTTTTTGAGTGGTTTGTGTCTGCCAAGTTTGCACATTTCTATCTAGATGAAATTGCTGGTGCTGTGCTTTAGAACAAACGAAATGGCCTCAGCCGGCCGAGAAACGAGCCAGTGCCCACGAACGGATACGGGAGGCTTGTGAACTTTTGGGACACTCTGCTTCTGGCTGCATCTGACTCAGCCAGTGACCTCGGGAAGGAGGCTCTGAATCCTAGAAATTCCATCTTGCATCTCTTGCAAATACACGTCCATGTGTGAGGCTGAGATCCACACGAGTATTGGGAGGAGGCCGCGCACACACTGTGGCTCTGGCCCAGGCTGGGTGTCTCTCTGGGGATACAACTTCTGGCCCTCAGTCTCTATGCAGCTCCTTTTGTCTGTGGAGCACGCGCTGGCTCCAGAGTCTGGGGGATGTAGGCAGGGAGAGGTGCCCCCCTCCCTGCCCCAGGCTGCCCATCTTCATGCAGTGTTAACTCCGTAGGCTGATCCCAGCTACATGATGTGGTGCATTAAGCACTTCACTGCTGTGACAGCATCCCAGACACGCGGGGACCGAGGTGCCCACTGCAGCGTGGAGACAGCCAGAGCTGTGACTGGTTCCCGGCCCATTCCTCCCTGACTCTGGTTGATATTCAATACCATTTGCCTTCATGGATGAGCCTGGGAGCCCTGCATGCTTGCTGAGCTTCAGGTAGAATCTTGCTCTTAGGGGAAGTGGTTAAACTCCCCACGTATTGGACCAAGGGCCGGGCCCCATCCCCAGGAAATAAGGTTTTCCCATTAAAGCACTCATTTCACCTGATGTATGTAGACAGGGCTGCAGAAACCCAGAGTATGAGTATGAGTGTGTGCGCACGTGTGCGTGCGTGTGTGTTTGCATGCATGTTGGAGAATTTCAGGTAAGGGTTGGAAACAGCAACAAATGTGGAGGTGAAAACAGTCATGATTTCTCCCTCAAGAGGAGGGAGAGTGGGATTGTAAACCCCTGCTGGAAGCTTTGACAACAGCCCCATCCGCTTCCCACCTCCTGGTGGGCCACGTGTGTGTCTTCACTGCTCTGTGGGCCTGTCCTGCACATCCTGCCTCCGAGCCGTGGCTTATGGAGGCCAGGGACAGTGGCAGCCCTTGCCATTGGAGTGTGTGGGCACCTTGGCTGACCCAGGGGCCTGGTTCCGCACAGCCTCTCGGGGCTGAATGAGTGTGGCTCTGCCAACAGTGATGATACAGAGTATCAGGTCTGCGCCTCACCTGTCCTCGTCCCATGCATACATTCTGGAACATTCTGGCCCAGAGATTTAGCCAAACCCTGCCATTACTCCTTGCAATTTGCGGTAGTGCTCTTTGCTGGCACCGGACAATGGGAATTTGCAGAAATGTGTTATCAGTTTCCCAACTGCAAAATGCTCCAGGTCAAGGGTCAAATGTTCCCAAAGCAGGAAAGGCAGGAAGAAAATACAGCCAAAATCTAGGTGTCTTTAGCCTCATGAAGCACAAATCAGGCCTCAGAGAGCAACAGAGGGCAGGAGAAGTCACTTGGGAACGGCCAGCGGTTGATGGGCAGTTTTGTGCCTGCATGTGTGCCAGCAAGTGGTGTGTGTGCTCCTCTGGGTACAGAGGCATGTGTACCAGTGTGGGTTAGTACAGAACCTCTTACCCTCCACCCTAACCCCATAGGATCCCTGGCCAGGATGCCCTGAACTCCACAGCAACCTCTGCATTCTGTGTGTGATGTCTGTAGCATGAATAACGGCCCCCTCAGATAAGGCACCCATGTGCAGTGCACAACCTGAACACCCATACAAGTCCACCCTGGGTTATGAGATCAGGCTTGGATAACAGACTCCCTGGGCTTGAACCTGGACTCTGCTACTTATTAGTTTGGAAGAGTGCTTTGCATAAATTAACCCCTCAACATGTTTAGCTGTTATTATGATGAAGCTATGAAAGCGGGCAAATCCTGGCTCCCCTGGGCCGTACAGTCAGTGTCACAGCTCTCAGCTAATGAGACAGACCCAAGGTCCCCTGAACGTGGAGGGAGGGCAACCTTTTAAAAGGTGACCCCGGTGATTCCGCAAACACACCCTGGGCCACTGCCCTCCAGACCAGCTAAACTACTTGGAACTCTTTAAATCCCCAGCTCGTTCATGTTTTCTGTCCTTGCTCCTGCTGTCCCCTACCTGGACCATTCACACCTGGTGAACTTGACCTCATCCCTTCAGGCTTCATGGGAATGCCCTGGTCCCTACACGTCTTCCCTGGAGGACCTGTGTAGGAGGGATCTGTTAACCCTCCCTTCGCTGGGCCACTGGACCTGCACAGAGTCTCCCCCTGGACTGTGAGCAGCCCGAGGGCCGCTGGGGCTGGGCAGACGGCTCCTCAGACCTCATCATGGCACCCAGCACCCAGGTCACCAGCGAATATGGCGGACATGGTGTCAGCCCATCGCCCCCCACACAATGGACCGTGAGCTGGGGGCAGACACCGGCTTCTCTGTGTCCTTGATTCCCCAGACCTTCTGGCGGGAGGCAGGGGCTAAGAGGTGTTTGCTGGTGAAGATGTGCTCAGGCAGACAACTGAGAAGCTGCTGGACGAGGGGCGTGCCTGTTCGGCCAGAGGGATGGGGCAGCAGGGAGGAAACACCCCACTTCCTCGGGGTTGCCCAACAGGATGTGCACGGACTCCTCCAGGAACCTCGTCACGGGGGGCTTGGGGCTGAAATTCCTGAAGGAAACCGGAGATAATTCTATAAAAATACCCTTTCAAAAATAGCAGCTGTCTTTGTTTTGCTTCCTAAAGGCAGCGGAGCGCGGCGTCCTGAGTTGGGAAGACAAGTGTCTGAGCAGCATCGGGACGACGAAGGGGTCGGGTGCTGGGGGGCCCGGCCAGGAGCTCAGGGTTCCCCCCGCTGCTCTCACGGGAGTGCCGGGGGCCGGTGTGTGGGCGCCGGGCGTCCCGCCTCAACGCGCTGCCCTACCTACACTGGGCAGGGACCAGTGACACAGGGAGCCTTTTATTTTTCATCCTTTGATTCCCCACCTCAACTGCATAACCAGGCGGTTAAGAGAGCTCCAGGGTCTCACACTGAGGAGTGAGTCTCAGCCCGACTAAATCTGCAGCTGTGAGCTCTTGGTCAAGGAATGTGACCTCTCTGGCCTCAGTTCCTTCATCTGTAAAATGGGAGTGACAGGAGTCAGATTATTGCTCTCATTCCCCCACGAGGGCAGGGAGGTTCAGGGGGTCATGCTGGGGGAGAACCAGCCACGCGCCCTCAGGCTGCTGGGCCTGCCCCTCTGAGGGCCCCGGGGGCCACCTCCCAGACGGTCACTGGTCAGCAGTGACGTCACTTAGTCGTGGTGCTGGGCGCTGATGTTTTTCTCTTTTGCTTTTCTGGGTTTTCTCGAAGCTCTGCCTTGGGCTGCCTTGTGTTTGCGGTCAGGAAGAGGGAAACAATAAATGCCACTGGGGAAAAAGAAGAGTTTTGCTGAGCACTTGTGCTTCCTGACCTCAGCTGGGACTCCCCGAGGCCCAGGAGAGAGGCTGGAGGGCCTCCTGGGGGGGCTGTGGGCCTCCACGTGGGAGTGGGAGCCTCTAGGCCATGAGGGGCAGGCACAGGGCCGTCTGCACAGGGATGTGGGCTTTGCCCTGGGCTGGGCGGCCTGCCCAACCCAGCCTGTGCGCCGGCCTCAGCAGGGGTCAGCAGGGAAGATCTGTGTTTGGTGTGTCTGCCGGGTTCCCGCCTGCTCCCTCCTCCACAGTGTTTTTCTAGAACTATCTCCGCCCCCGCCACTCTGCCTTCGGGGACGCTGCCCATTGCCGACTTCTGCTGGGGTTGCTGATAAGACCCCAGGCCTGTGGTCATGGCCTGGGACACTTTGACCCAAGTCTTCTGCTCTTGTGGGTATTTTGACCCCAAAGACACTGAATGCAAGCCTTTTAGTCAGAATTACCCAACACTGATGAGTTTTCATCTGGAAAGTACCAGAACTCCATTAAGCCATTTTAATCTCTTTATCAATTTTCTATACAGCGCAGTTAAACCATTTCCGATGTTTCAATTTTGCTGAAATTATTTTCTTAGTGATCAATTCTTTAGCATTTAGAATTTCACAGTGGTGATTTGCTTCATAAATCAGCTTTTTTTTTTTTAAATCCATCTCAAACTTTACTAATTGCAGCATCTGCCATTGCAAGTGGCCGTAGTTTCCAACAAGGATCGTGTCCCTGGGTTCTGTTCTAGTTCGTGTTATTTCCCAGTTAATCCATGAGGAAATAGTGAGCAATTTTATGAGGCGGGGAGCCTGGAGAAGGGGAGGGAGAAGGAACAGGAGGGAGACACCAAGGTCCCTGGGCAGAAACAGGGCTGCAGCTGGCCTGGTGGATGAATGGGAGAGGGCAAAGGTCAGAGCATCCACTTGGCCACAGGGTCATCATGTGGCCCAGTCCTGGTCCAAGACTGTCCTCTTTCCTCTACGGCAATTTCAAGGCTTCTCCTGGAGGGTTCTGGCTGGCACGGACGGGGGGTTGTGCAGCCACCTGGCATGGGAGCTGGAAGGTGAGCTTGAGGGGCTGCCAGCTGCTATATACGGCCACATAAGCATAGACTGTGGAAAGGGGTGGGTCAAGGAGTAGAGAACAGTAGACCAAGGGATAGAAGGGAGGCCCAGGGGCCCCAAACATTTTATACCCTGGATTCAGCCATGCCTGAGATCCAAGCTGTCCTGTTACATCAGCCAATTAAACTTTCCCATTTTTTCTTTTCTTTTTCTTTTTTTTTTTTGGTTTAAGGTAATTGATCTGGGGTTCTGTCACTTGCAACCAAATGCATTCTTCCAAGTACCCACCAGCTCACAAGGCCATGGTGCCTGCCCCATCTCATGTGTTTTTTTGATGTCTCTGAATGTCTGGGGGGAACTGCCTTCCCTTCTCCTCACTGTCCCCTCTGCTCAGGGTTGACATACCAGGGGTCCATTATTAGTCCTTCTTCGAATGTCTTTTTAGTGCCTGGCATGTCCCAGATGGTGTGCTGGGGGAGCATTTGGGACAAAATTCTTACTCAACATCACTAAGCCTCAATTTCCTTCTCTGTGAAATGTGTACAGTCGAGAAGACCTCACCTGGTTCTGTGAATAGCAGTGCTCACGTCTGCACGGTGCAGAGTGTCTAGATCATAGGAGATACTGGTAGTTACTACTTGAATGTTGGCAGAATGGATGCCTCTGGACCTGGGGGAAGAGCCTCAAGAAGGCTTCGATGGTCTTACACCCCTGGGCTGAGGGCGAGGAGACAGTGACGTGAAATCCGTCCTCCACCCCAACCCTGTGAAGGGGAACCTCTGAGTCAAGACGCCAAGAGGACTCAGAGTTCTTAGAGGGACGGGCTGAGTGCCCAGCTCACCCCCACAGCCATGAGCGGGCAGCCTGTAGGCAGCCCTGTGGGGTAGGCACACGTGGTGCCCTTCAGACCTGCTTTGATGCTTGGACTCCATTCCTCATGCTGTAACTGCGTTTTTGAATGCAGTGAGGAAGCCAAATCCTAGGAACTGAGCTGGCATCCTCATTTCTCTTGGCACCTCCAGCCACTGGTACATCAGTCTCTGTTGTTTACCAGACTCCGGAATGGTGCCTTCTGCAGTGTGCCAGGGCCTGGTTCCAGCCAAGATGTTTATTGGAAACAGGGTGTGGTGGGCTCCCCAGCAAGGCTTGCTTTAGCTCTGGGAGCCTGCCCCTGGCCCTCTGGCCATCCATGCAGCATTGCACGATCTGTGGGGTGCCGCCCTATATTCCGGGACATCTGCTCATGTGGGGCAAGTTAACCTCTGTTTGCACGTTGAAATCTGGAAGTAGGCAAGCTGTGACAGGTGCTTTTTGGACCAGCATATTCAATACTTGAATGTTATTTTATATTTGGAAAATGAAAAAGAAACTCCTATTGTTTTAATAAAGCAAAGAATGTAAAGCTTGAAAAGTTGCCCCGGATGCAGAGAAACATAGATGATAGTGCTTCCTTACAGATAAAGCCAGGTGGCAAATACACATCTAGGGTGGGGACATGCCACTGTTAAGGCTGTCACTCTGTGCTGCTTCAGCCCATCTTGCCTGGATCAGCCCTGACCTGATGCAAGATCGGTTGTTCTGTCCCACATCCACAGGCAGCAGAGTTGTGTCTGAAATGTCCCTTCTGACTACGAAGGGTGTGCATCATGTTATAGGCAACAGGAAGTGGGGTGGTAAGGGCTGTGTAACCTACATATATTCCCAGGTCACCAAAAAATGCTAGGGAGGGGAGAGGGCTTGAGTTTCTGTAGTAGAGCAGGGCAGAGGCCAGTAAGGACCAGAAGAATCCACCATGGGTGTCCTGGGAAGAGTCGTTCTCCTTCCTTGAGACCTGGAGGACCCTCTTAGAGAAGGCCAGGGACCCTGGACACTGGTCTTCAACTCTGTCCATGGAGACATGAGGGACTCACGTCAGATGACCTGGTCTGAGCTGCAGTTGTGTTATTTATTAGCTGTGTGACCTTGGGCAACTCACTAAATGTCAGTTTCTGTTTTTCCAAGCTTGGGTGGCAAGTCCTTCCTTCTTCCCTTGTTAGCATCAAGTACCCCCATTGTCTCGCTCCTGTAAACTGCAAGCAGCACCTGTATCTCAAAGACCCTCAGCATCATTCAAATGTGTCTATGTGCACTTACTTGTGAATCCTCCCACAACCCGTGGGGCAGGTCCTGTAATTATCCTTTTCATAGATGGGGCAACTGAGGTGGAGGGGCTACACGAGGGAGCGCCAGTGTTTGAACGTGGATGGTCTCGCCCGGAGTCTGACCTTGAGGGGCCACACTACCCTGCCTCCAGTGAAAAGTCCCACCAGTCAGTAGGTGAGCGGACAGTGATGCAGGACCCCGGCCGCCTCCACCTGGGGCGCATGAGGAGGCAGAAGGACCCCAGCCCATCTTCCAGAGCCTGGGAGCTTTCTGTGTGCACAGAACCGGCAGGGCTGCTTTCTCCCCCTGCTCTCCTCAACCTCCTCCACGTTGGCTTTTTGAATTATTTGTTTCTTTTTCCATGGAGAAGGTCCCAGCCGATGGAAGTGTGGTGACTCATCCAGGGTCACGTGGCACACTGCGGACAGGAGGGGCTTGGGTGGGTTGCTGGCTGAAAGATGCACAACGTGATGGTCCTACAAAAGTAACTTTTAAGCTATAGAATGTTAAAGATGTAACAAGGGGAGGGAGAGAGAGAGAGGCAGAAAGAGAGAGAAGGGGCTCCTTGTTTTTCTGCTTCAGACTGAGAGTCCCAGCTTCAGGAAATCAGCCCAGTGGGGAGGCTGACTCTTGAGAAGGATACCAAATCATGGGCAAAAAGTTAGATGTTGGTCTGGGGCCCCAGGAGATGAGCTTAGCCACAGACCAAAGAGGTGCAGTCAAGCCTCCCGGGCCCTCCCTGTGACAAGGTGACAGCCGTGGTGCCTGGCAGAACCCTGGTCATCCTGTGGGGGTGGCAGGGGAGGCGGTTCCATCTGGGACAATCAAGGGTCTTCGCTCCTTGGTTGTGGGGGTGGGACTCGAGCAGAGGAGCAGCGGAGATCCGCTCCTGCCCACACCTGCAGAGCTTAGCGTGCCAGCTGGGGGCCCGGCTTGCAAACCCAGCCCAGCCATTCACTGGTATGAGATCTTGGGCAAATCACTTACCTACTCCGTGCCTCAGTTTCCTTGTGTGAGATGTAGTGATGACCACAGTAGCCTCTCCGAGGGCTGTTGTCAGGTTAAATGAGACAGGCAGGCACAATGTGTGGGCACTCAGTAAATGTGAGCTATTATCAGGACTCCTGTCCCCACTAGCCTTAATTAATGCTATCAGTCGTACAGCTGGGTTGTTTGAGCCTTGTTCCTGGGTAATGCAGTCAAGAAATGTGAACTGTATAAACCTGCAGAGTTTATACATGTGATCCTCTGCCGAGGCCCCGCCCTATAGTGGGGAGGACTGAGTCATGGTGAATTCTGGTTGCACTACTTATTTCTGTGGGCACTTCAGTGGGTTACTGCATCTCTGAGCCTCAGTTTCCTCATAGGTTGAATGGGAATCTATTGCTTAGAAATGCTTTTTTCACTGCAGGTAACAGAAATTGAGTTTCTAACACTGGCATAGATAAAGACGGATTTTTTTTCTCCCTTTTTTAAATTGTAGTATAGTCAGTTTACAATGTTGTGTTAATTTCTGGTGTCCAGCATAGTGATTCAGTTATATATATATTCCTTTTCATATTCTTTTTCATTATAGGCTATCATAAGGTAATGAATATAGTTCCCTGTGCCGTATGGTAGGACCTTGTTGTTTATCTATTTTATATGTAGTAGTTAGTATCTACAGAGGGATTTTTTTTAAACTCACCTTGCTGGAATTCTGCAGTAGATGGTCCAGGGTTATTGCAATGGCTCCCAACAGAGGCAGAACCAATAGGATGTATGTGTGTGGTGTACACATGCATTTTATATATATAATATGTATATACACACACATATTATATGTGTAATATATTATTATGTTTATATTATATAGATTATATGTGTATTTACGTATATATTTAAGGAATTGGCTCAAGGGATTATGGAGACTGACAAATCATAAGATCTGTAGTTGGCAAACTGGAAACCCAGGAGACCTGATGGTGTTGTCCCAGTCTGAAAGCTGGTAGACTCGAGACCTAGACTCGAGACCCAGGAAGAGCTGATGTTTCAGTTTGAGTCCAAAAGCAAGAAAGAATGCATCACTGTCCCAGCTCAAAGGCAGTCAGGTTGGAGGAGCTCCCTTTTACTCAGCCTTTTTGTTCTATTAAGGCATTCAACTGATTTGATGAGGCCCACCCACATTGGGGAGGGCAATCTGCTTTATTCAGTCTACTAATTCAAAGTAAATCTTTTCTAGAAACACCCTCACAGAGACACCCAGAATGATGTTTGACCAAATGTCTGAGTGGCCTGTGCACAGTCAAGTTGACGTATAAAATTAACCACCCTGGGGCTGATCTTCCAAGTCTTTGGGACTTCTCCTGGTCAGATGCCTTCAGGACCCAGTTTTCGGTGATGAGGCCTTGCTGTGGGTGAATGGGCGTTAGCTCTCACAGGGCATGGGGAGGTGTGAACATGCCTTCTCACTTCTCCTGAGGCACTTCCCTATAGGCAGAATTCAGTCACTCCTGCTCTTCCAGAACTTTCACCTACCGAGGTATAAAGCTTCCTTCTTTCAGCCCAAGCCCTGGCCCTCCCACCTTCTGGAGACATTTCTTCACTGTCCCAAGACACTGTTGTGTTGTCAGGTCTTCAAGCTGAGGTTAGAAGCCAGTGACACAGTCCCGAGACTGTGGAACGTCTCCAAGTCTCCCAGGAGCCACAGAGGGTGGTGAAGTCTTCCCACAGGCCTTGTCTCTCGGAGGCACATTTGCGCAGGGACTCACAGGCTCTCAAAGTTGAAAGAGACCCAAGGGACCATCACTCCCCCTTTGCTGTCATGTGCTGACTTCCCAGCTCGAGGTAGCCTGGCCAGCAGCCTTCTCCTGTGATAGAATGCTTTGGCTTGGGCAGACCCCAAGGCAAGGATTCGTGGGAGGTGATTCCGGGAAGCACTAAGGGAGAGTGGGGGAAGAAAGCAGAGGAAGTAAGCAATGGACGTCAAGCTGAGTTGACAGATGGACATTTGCTGGGCAATGCAGCTGGGGTCTCTGGGACACAGTATTGGCCCCCCACCAGTTCTCTGTCCTCACCTGTTCCTTCTGGGAGCATTAACTCTACTGTCCTTCTGCCTTGCACTGGCCTGGCTTGTTCCCGCAGCATAGCAGAAAGCCCACAGATGGAGGGTCACGGGTATCTGAGGTTAGCAGTCGCTGGTGTGTAAGGGTGAATGCCACGGACGTTGGTGGGGCTTAGTGATGGCTGGTTTTGCATCAGCTTGGCCAGGCAACAGCACGCAGCTCTTCAGCCAAACACCAGTCTAGCTATTGCTGCAAAGGTACTTGGTGGGTGTGGTTAATATCTACAACCAGCTAACTAGAAGGAAAGAAATTCTCCTTGATGGAATGGGTGGGCCACCTCCAATCGGTTGAAGGCCTTAAGAGCAAAAACAGGCTTCGTGAAGAAGAAGAAATTCTGCCTCAAGCCTGCAACATCAGCTCCCACTGATTCCAGCCTGCCAGTCTATCCTGAAAATGTTGGACTTCCCAGTGCCCCCCCCCATTGTATGAGCCAGTTTCTTGAAGTAAATCTCAATCTCTCTGTCTCTCTCTCCATACATTTCTTTACATTTCTATTTCTCACTGGTTCATGAAGCCCACAGCACCTGCTCTGGTCCACTTAGACCCTCTTGAACCTCACGTTAAGTCCCTGCTATCTGTCACTGATTCTTCAAGGTGACAACAGGTCCCAATTTCTTTAAAACAAAGAGAAACTTAAAACAAGAGGCTTTCCAGAGACTCCATCCAGCTTCCTTATCTGCCATGGGTACTTCCAGCATCACAGGATCAGCCAGGGCACCAGCCCAGGTGGCAGAGCCACTGGGACAGAGCCCGAACGTGCTGTAGAGGCCTCTCTTGCACTGGGCCGCACTGGGAATGAGCAGCCTTCCATCTCACCCAGTAAATGGGCCAGAGCAGGTCTCCCCATTCTGGCATGTGCTGGCTCCAGATTCTTAGAAGGCCCACTGAGAACCGCAGCTCTTTCTTTTTTGCAAGGAGCATCAACCTGTCCCTGCACGTGCAACTCCACTGATGTGCCAGGCCCCTGAATCTGTGAGGGTTTACCGCCCCCCCCCCGCACCGCCTCCCCGGCTTCACATGCTAATTCCCTGGTACCCTGGGCCCGCAGAGCAGGCAACACATCAGGCTTCTGTGATGGAGGAAGCCATGGGAGAATGAGAGCAGCTGGAAGTTGGTCGGTGTGCACTGCAGTGGCAAGAGGCGGGGGAAGGGGGGAAACAGATGGAGCACTGATGCCACCTGCCGCAGACACCTCGCCTCCCCTGCAGTCAGTGGGCTCTGAATATGAGAACTGGTCCAGGTCTGGAGACTAGGATCAGGTTCTCCTTGCAGGGACTGATAACCTTCTGCTCACCTGCTCTGGATCTTTTTGGCTATAAAAGTTGACCAGTACCCTTGATGGCTACTCGTCATCTGTCATGTCACTAGAAACTCGATAGTCTGTCATTGCCACGGACCCCTGTGGGTCAAGGCCTCCTACTGGCCATTCCAGCCTTTCTCCCTATTGTATCATTACATACATCCTACTTCTGATGTTTATGACCCATCCTAAGAGTGGTGGGGAGATTATCCTGGATTACTGGGGTGGGCACTAAATGCCATCACAAGGGTCCTTCTAAGACAGACATGGGGGTGTGTGAGTACAGAAGAGGAGAAGACCACATGATCAAGGGGGCAGGGATTGGAGTGCTGTGGCCACAAGCCAAGGAATTCAGCTTCACCAGCAGCGGCAGATGCACAGAACCCTGGAGCTCCTGCAGGGACACGGCTCTGCCCAGGCCTTGATTTTGACCTGGGGCTACTAATTTTGGTCTTCTTCCAGAACTGTAATAAAATAAAGGTCTGTTGTTTTAAGGTGCCAAGCTTGTGGTAGTTTTTTTCCACAGGCCCCAGGAAACTCGTACAGTGTTTCTGGACTCCAACCCATGGCTCCCAGCCCTCTGCTCTGCCAGCTCTTCCAGCATCTGTAGAAGCACCCTCTGCTCCCGGGGTCTTTTATTTGCAGGCAAGCAGAAGACCCTGGTACCCCCTCCTGGTCCTCCTGTGGAAAGACCCCCAGGGTTTCCTATTTCAGCAGGACCCACAAAGAGTGGCCATCACCCCTGTGCTTGGCCCACTCACCTCTGTTCAGGTGGCTCAACTTCCCGTGGACTTTTGGGGAAGCTTTGTCATCAGCCTGAACTGTCTGTATCTGTGACACACATGTTGGGATCTGGGAAGTGAGGGCAGGACCATCCTGCTCACTCGGGGCACCCATGCTTAGCACCGGGCAGCTTGGCACCCATCTCCCAGGACTTCTGCTGTCCCATCATATTGTAATCTTTTCCCATAGACCTGGGGACACAGTGGAAGGATTCTGGCCCCTCTGCCCATCTGCATACACCTCTTTCCCATAAGGTGAGGAGTTGCTGGTCTGCTTGGAAGAGCCTGGCCTTCTTTGGGTTTCACTGGCAGGCATGGTCACTCTCCTGAAAGGTGGTACATGTCACCATCGCCCTCTGCTCCACCTGCAGCCAAGTGTGTGGGCAAGTCAGGCATCCAGGTCCTGGGGCCTCCTGAGTGAGCGTGCTCAGTGTCTGCCCCACCCGAGATCTGAGGGGGTGCACTGCGCCAATCCTATTCCGGGCCCCAGTCCCACCCATTAGCTCGTCCTTGCCAAGGAGCCCTGCACCAGGGCTGTAAGGTGCTCGCCCAGCTGTCGAGAAGATCAATACTCATTTCTCACTTGGCAATGAGAGTCCTCGCCCATGCGTCCTCTTTGGCAGGAGCCTGAGGTGGTGAGTGGTAGGATTCAGACCCAACACTCCCTTTTTTGCTCTAAAAAACCACTAGGAGAAGAGGGCTAATGCACACAGCAAGTGCCCAGTGACCACGGCGACGACCACTGTTACTACTGTTTCTTCCACATTCCCCGGACACCTGTGAGCTTGAGGCAATGAGTGGCAGCAGCCACGAGCACCTCCTGTTTCAGAGCTTGCTGGGTACGTAAGGGGCATATTTAATTAGGTTGCAGGGCAAGAGGAGGAAGAAGGGGCCTTGGTCTTCACCCGGCAAAGACAAGGGAAGGGAGAGAGTGCCTCGGGGAGGCTCAGCGTTTCCAGTCCTCTCTGGGCTTCCTGCTGGTTGTAGCCGATGCTGATGTGGCTTCATGGGTTTCTAACCTTAGAAGAGGAGATTAAATGATCTCCTCCTGATTACGCTGGTCCCTTGTAAGTCTTCACATGGTCGTTGGATAGGAATTTAAAGTATCTGGATCCGTCTTCCTTGTTCCTCTGTGTGGATGAAAAAGAAGGTGGAGCAACAGGCAACAGTCAGGTGAGAGGTGGACCTTCACCCAGAGTCTGGAAATTCAAGCCAAGAGTTGATGCCAGCCCCAGCCAAGCCTGAGCTTGCCATGCCTGTCATATGTTGTACTTGTCCCTCTGTGGCCACCTCTGAGGCTGGGTCAGCTCCCAAGGCCTTGCTTAGGATCCCAGAATGCTTAGGGGCTGAATTAAGAAATTATGACCATGACTTGTCACTTTCAAATAATAATCAACTAAGAAATCACAGATCACTGGTTCTTGAAATATCTCAAAGTGCTGGCTGATTCATGCAAATCTTCCTACCTCAGTCAACCAGGATCCATGAATGAACCTTAATACAGGTCATCAGGAGAGTTTGTTAAAATGCAGATTCTGATTTTATAGATCTGAAGTGGGGCCTGAGATTCTGTATTTCTAACAAGCTCCCAGGTTTTTGCTGACACTGCCGGGCTGCAGACCACACCTTGAGTAGGACAAATCTAGAGACGCCAGACACAGGTGCACTGGTTGAGTATTTATGATGCTTCAAATCCAGGTCACTGTCTGCAAAACTTACGCAAATCGCAGCTGTGAGTCTATATTTTCCATTGTGCAGAATGCCGTTTTCATGATTTTGTTGCCGTTAAGAGTTTTACATTTGTGACTCCATTAGGAGATCTCCTTTTGCCTACAGTAGAAAACCAGTCTGAGCTTTCTCCAAGAGACTGCACCTGCCCTTGGCCCTCATTCCCTGTTAGGCTGTTGGTTCTGAGTGCGTTAAATAAACAATGTTCCCTTCTGCAATCTCTCTGGGGTTTTTTCTGGTAGAATCAATGTCAAAGCAACCCCAATTCCATATTCAAATAGAAGGCGCTGGAAAACTGGATGAGACAACGACACTGCCTTGTGTTTGGGGGCGTGCCAATGCCGGGGATTCAAAATAGTACTCCGTGCCTCTGCATCCAACCCCACGCCCTCCACACCTTGCGCTGGTGGGGACGCCACCGCTCTCTCAGCCTCCCACTGCTGGAGACTGCCTCCCTCGCTGGCCTCTGAGCCTCTGTCGGGGGGATTATGTTAGCCCAGCTCTGAGACTGGTACCTGGCTCACTAGGTGCTTAATAAATGTGTACCTCTCAGAGAGCTTTTTTTGGTGTTGTTGTTGATACAAATTTGGACTCTAAAAAAATTTGTTTTAATTGAAGTATAGCTGATTTACAATGTCGTGTTAGTTTCTGGTGTACATCTTATAAGATATATATATATATCTGAATATATATATATTCTTTTTCAAATTCTAGCTGACTACAAAATACTGAATATAGTTCCCTGTGCTATGCAGTAAGTCCTTGTTGTTTATCTCTTTTATGTATAGTAGTGTGTATCTGTTAATCCCCAGTTCCTAATTTATCCCTCTCTCCCCTCCCTCCCCTTCCTCTTTGGTAACCATAAGTTTGTTTTCTGTGTCTGTGAATCTGTTTCTGTTTTGTAAATAAGTTCATTTGTGTCATTTTTCAGATTCCACATACAAGTGATATCATATATTTGTCTTTCTCTGTCTGACTTACTTTACTTAGTATGATCATCTCTAGGTCTATCCATGTTGCTGCAAATGGCATTATTTCATTCTTTTTATGGCTGACTAATATTCCATTATATATATATATATATATATATACACACACACCCCAGATCTTTATCCATTCATCTGTCCAAGGACATTTAAGTTGCTTGCATGTCTTGGCAGTTGTAAATGGTGCTGCTTTGAATATTGGGGTGCATGCATCTTTTTAAATTAGAGTTTTGATGTATTTCAGATATATGCCCAGAGGTGGAATTGCTGGATCAAATGGTCAAAGGGCTTCTACCTTATCCCCATGCCTGAGAGAGTAAGAGACTTGTCCCAGGCCCCATAGCCAGTGGCAGTGAAGGCTGATTCCTCACAGCTATCCTGAAGCAGCCTATAAACTCATGCAGGAGACCTGGAGGCCACCTCGTCTCGCTTACTGCATCGATAAACTGAGGCCAGGTAGGGTCAATGACCTGGCCAAGACTCTACAGCAAGTTTGAGAATAACTGGGCCTGGATTCTGGCTGGACCTACACGGGTCCCTGCCCATCTCTTTTTGGGGGATTCTATTTGTTTTTTTCCACCAAAAAAAAAATCAAGAAAATAGATAATGAAGAACATACCCCAAGCTCTATAAAGAAAGAAGGGGGCTGAGCCCATGCATTTCATTGTCTTCTGGGCTTAAGGCTCCCACTGGAGACCCTTCATAGGTTTCCTCTCTGAAATTTAGGGAATGCGGATCCCATCTGTCCCAGTGAGAGTGGTGAGGCCCTGTGATTTTGTTTGTTTGTTTGAAGATGCCCTATGATGCATGGAAAGGGCATGGGCCAAACTTTAAAAAGTGCCTACCTTATGACGCAGTGATTCCATTTCTAGGAGTCTCTTTTACAAAAATTCTGATACGCATGCACAGACATTTATGTATAAGGATACTCAATGATGTTGTGTTGGAAACAAGTGTCGATCCCCTTGAATGTTCTGGAGTCACTAAAAAGAATGGGGAGAGCTCTCTGTAGGTAGCAACAAGGAGAGAGGTCCAGGATATACTACTACCAAGAGAAGAAAGTAAATCACTGAAAAGTGTGTATGGGAGGCCCTGTTTAGGATGTAATAAAATGATGTGTGTGTGTACATACATTTATAGGAAAGATGAGAAAGAATACACGAAGCTGTAAGTGGTGGTTCCCCTTGGAAGAAATAGATGGTATGTAGGGGGAGTAGGGGGAAGGGTGGAAAGGAACCCCTGATTTTAATTTTATATACCTTTGAATTCTAAACAAAGAATTAATTAATCCAGAAGATTGTGTTAATGTCAGTATAATATTGCTTCTGTGATTTAGAAAACACAAGAGAGAAACCAACAAATAAGGCCCTTGGCATCACTCTAAACCTATGTTTGATCTTTGTATTCATTGTCTGTTGATGTGTAATAAATTATCTTCAAACCCAGGGGCATCAAATCACACACATTTGTGACCTCATGGTTTCTCTGGGAACAGCTTAGTTGGCTTCTCTGGGTCAGGGTCTGTCATAGGCTGGAACTGAGATGTTGGCTGGGGCTGTGGTCTCATCTGAAGGCTCTGCTAGGGGAGGGTGCTCTTCCAGTGTCACTCATGTGCTTGTTGGCAGGATTCATTATCTTAAGGGCTGGTGGCCAGGGGCCACCCTCAGTTCCTCACCACGTGGACCTCTCCAGAGGGCAGCCAACAAATGAGGGAGTGAGGGAACGTGAGCCAGGTGAAGCCGGACTCTTTCTGTAACTGAGTCTCTGAAGTGGGCTCCCCGCACGTTTGCCATATTCAGAGCAAAGTGTCACTGGGTCCCATCCCCACTCATGGGGTGGGGATTATATTAGGAGGTGGAGGTCATTGAGAGCCAATGTTGAGGTTGCCCTCCACAATCTCCATCTCTTTGAGTCCTCTCTTCACAAGCTGTGTGACATTGGGCAGGTCACTTAAAATCTCCAGGCTCCAATTCCTTCATCTGTGAAATGGGCTTATAGCAACTGTCTCACAGGAGGATAACACACAGTGACGTGTGTGAAACAGCTACACACGACGCTTTCACATGGCCGCCCTGAGCTCCTCTCCCCCTGGCCAGAGCAGAACTGGGAACCAAACATCTTTCGTGATTGTCTCTGAGAGTTAGCAATCTCTCCACGCAGACTCTGTTTCTCTGGAAACTCACTTTCAGGGAACTCTCTAGATAAAATTATGTTTATGTCAAGGAGCCTGGAATGAAGAATTCTCTATTTAAAGGCTGCCAACACGAGGTGGGGGGGCAGGATCGGGTGCAGTGTTAGCAACTGCAATGTGGGCATGAAGGTGCCATAGATTACAGAAATCTTGGAGGAAATGGGGCCGTTTACAGTGGGTCTTAGTCATTAGCGAAATTTCGCATTCAAAATTAGTCAGAAAAGGTAATTAGTGTCAAGGAGTGATTGCAGCCACATCATTAGCGTGACGGATGTTGGTGGGCTCACGCTGATGACTTATGGAATCTTTGCTCGCGAGACAATCAGAGCCATTTGGTGGTCAGCAGACAGCCTGAGAATCAATCACCACGACAGTCAATAATTTATCATTTCTATTTAAAGTCTGGAACCTGCATCAGCTTAAACAGACGGGAGCCCTGATAGAGGAAGGATGGCTGGTCCTGACTCTGTCTACTTAAGACGCATCCATTTTCCTCCTGGTGCAGAGCAAGCAGGAAAGTTGTTTGAAGCATCTGCTTCTGGGTCCATCTTGGGGTGGAAACAGTCAGTGCTACTGGCTGTGGGGAGATCAGGATTGAGATGTTAAACTAGATTTAGCTTTGTAAGTTCATTTCTGGTGACTAGAAAAACGGCTCTTCCCGTTCAGTGACCCCCCAAATTACATCAGTAACTGTGAGGTGGAGGGATTGGCTTCCATGCACCAGAGGACACGGGCTGGGTGGAGTGGGGGTGGGAGCACGAGTGCTCCTGAAAGACACACAGTGAGTGACAGAGCCGAAGTTCTGATCTGGGTTGTGTGGTCTGATCGGCATGATCAAAAATAATAACAATAATAGTAACAAAAATAGCTAATAGGTTTTGTGAGCTTACTGTGTGTCGGGGGTTTGCTGAGCATTTTACAAACACTGTTTCAACTGGATCTTTACAGATGGGGGCTGAGAGAGGCTGAGTAAGTTACTTAAGGTCACACAGCAAGCAATTACTGGGCTGAACTTCAAACCCAGATCCTGGCCTCCTAAGTACTGTGTTACATTGAACTGCTGGATGCAGGAAATTGATGCTAAATTCTTATTACCTCAGCCATCTCATCTGTAAAATATGAATAATAATGTGTTCCATGAACAATTGCAGGAAAAGTTGCTTGGCAAGCTGTTGTGCAGGGTGCCTAAGGCCTGAGGGTAACTGTGATCTGGTAATAACAACACATGCCACATGCCATGCACCTGTGCATTGATGGCTTGGTTTGGGCTGCAGACATCCATCTCTACCCGCTCCCTTCCCAAGTCCACTGAGGCACCGAGTCCTGCCCGGTCATTCTTGACAGCCTCCTGTGTCCACACACCCACTTCACACTCATATGGCATTTGGTCTAGAGATGCTGCCACGTTAGTTTTCTACTACTTTATGTCCATGGGTCCCCTCTTCCAAAACTTCCAGTGGCACCCCCTTTCCGTTAGGATTAAATGTGGCTTTCCTGGAGTAGCACTCGAAGTCCCCATTCCCCCACATAATCTGCCTCCAGTCGGTCTCCAGGATACTCTCTTCTGTACCTGCCCACTGCCCGCTCACATCCCTCCTCCTCCTCCTCTGCCTCCATCATCACAGTTATTTCCCTCCAGTGACAGAGGGCGCTCAGCTCCTCATACTCCCTGCTGGCATCCTCAACATCAGGTTCCCAGGATAGCTTCCCTATTTTTGATCTGTTCTCACCCCCAAACAGGGGTCTTCATTCTTCTCTTTTGCAAGATTGGGGCTGCTCAAATGCACATGGGCCCTACATCCAGGACCTGGAAGTCTTAGACAGATGGCTGAGGCTGGAGACAGCCTGGACTGGAGAGAGGATGAGTTCACTGTACCTGGATCAATCCTTCCGGTTCAATGCGGTGATCAAATGGTCCAGACTTAAAGCATTTCCTTCATCTTCTCTGTTTCTCCCATCAGCTGTCAGCCTACATATTTGCATTTTTGGTTCAAAAGTGATGATCACCAGACTTCCACTCAGGGATGGCAAGCTTTCATGGAAAGAGAAACCACTGAAATCACATACACAAATATAGGGAGAGGGCTTCTAGCTTTTATAAGCACCCCTAGAAGTCCGTGACGCAACAGGACCTCCCCTGGCCGACTGGAGCTGCTGGAGGGTAAGACCTGCGTGATGCCCAGAGTTGCCCCTCCTTGGAGTTCCGAGACTGGAGGCCAGAGGGAGCACTCAGTAGACAGTGAGCATGCTTGACTGAAGTGCAAAGAAGAATCAACAAATCCACAATCACAGCAGATTTTAACATGCTTCTCTCAGCAACTGATAGATCAAGCAAACAAAAAAGCTGCAAGGTTGTAGAAAATTTGAAGCACACAATAAACAGATTGATCTAACAGCAAATACAGAATCTCAATAACCACCAAGTAGAAAATATCTATTTTTCCAAGCACATGATCAATATTTACCCACACTGATCATATTGGGCCATAGAATACATCTCAACAGATCATCAAATCATAGAGAAATTATGTTCTCTGACAACAGGTAATAAAATTAAAGATCAAAACCTTCCATATGCTTAGAAACAACAAGTGTTAGGTAACTCATCCAACAAAGAAGAAATTCTAGTGGAATATACTTAAAACTGGACAATAATGAAAACACTGTGTGTAGCAGCTAGGATAGGCTACATTATGCTGAGATAACAAACAGCTCCCAAGTCTTAGTGGCTTACATACCTCAGGGTTGTTTCTCTCTTCTGTTACATTTCTGTCATTGGCCAGAAAGACACTCTGCTTCATATCCTCTTCACTCAGAGATGAGGCTGATGGAGCCTCAACCATCTGAGGTGTCTCCCTGTGGCTTAGGGAGGACAGCCCTGGAGAGTCTTAAATCAGCAATTAAATACTTCCACCTAAGAGTAGCACTGGTCACTTATAGTTATATTTTTACATGGCCAGGCTGAACTTGAAGAGAGTGAAGAAATACAATCCTCCTGTGGGTGGGAAGGTACCAGTTACCAGCCAGTGGCAGTAATGGCTGCCACAACCCATCAAAACATGGGATTCAACTAAAGCGATGGTTTGAGAGAAACCTATGGCCTTAAACGCAGAAAGACTGAAAATAAGTGATCTGGGAGTTCAAGTCAAGAGAGCAGAAGAATAATTAAGCAGAGTAACCCGAAAGAAAGTAGAAGAAAATGATGAAATGATGGACAGAAATGAATGAAACAGAAAACAAAGAAATAATTACAGGGTCAGCAAAACCCAAAGCTGAGTCATTAAAAAAAAAAAACTAGCAAAAATAGAGATGTATGGCAAGATGGAGTAATTAGGAAGAAAACACCAATAAACAAAATTACGAATTTCTTGACAAAATGTCGGAAAGGTTCAGCTTGATGGTAGTGGCTACCAGGAGTATGTTCATGTGGGTCAGTAAGGAACACAAGAGGTCATTGTGAGGTGGGGGAGAGGAACCAAACTTACTGCTTAAAAGTGGGAAATGGGGGGGTTCCTACTTGTAAGAGAAGGCTTGGGAGGAAAACTCTGAGGCCAGTTTGCTGCTTGGGCTTTGGTTTTTAAGAAGCTGTGGACCTCACAAAGTGAGAGCTAACATTAATTGAGGTTCTAGAACATTCTGGGCACTGCACTAAGCATTTTATACATAGAAACTCATTTATTCCTCCTCACCACCACAGGACTTGGTACAGGTATGACCCCTTTATTACAGATGAGAAAACTGAAGTCCAGAGAGTCTAAACAATTTCTCCAAGGTCACATGGCTAGTAAGTGGCAGAGCCAGATTCAAACACAGGGTTACCTGGACCCCAGGACTCATGTGCTCAACCATTCACTGCCGTGGCCTCCCGTATTGAGAGTGAATCCGACTGCCCATTGATCCAGAAGTGGATCCAGGCTCACCGTGAAACAGGAGCCCCAGGGGTCTCCACCCCAATGCCATTTGTCTTTTGACTTTACTTGAGGTGGTTTTGCCGTGCAAAAGGGTTTTGTTTTAATGTGCTCAAATATGAGTCTTTTTCCTCATTGCTTCTGGTTAAGAAGTTTTTTCCATACCCAGGTTACATAGGTCTTCATGCCCACATTTTCCTCTAGTACCTTAGGGTTTCAGTTTTTTTATATTAAAACATCTGATCCATTTCGGATTTTACCCCAAAGTGTGGTGTGAGCTCCACGCTTGACTTTTTCCATATGGCTATCCAATTATCTCAACCCCATTTATTTTTTCAAAAAACCCATCTTTCCACCCGGACTTGTGAAGCTGCCTTTCTCATATAATAACTTTCCAGATGCAGTTGGATCTATTTCTGGATTTTCTTTTGGTTCCATCGGTCTATCTGTTTGTTCACGTGCCAACAGCAAACTCCTAATTATGGGCGTGACAGTCTGTGTTGACGGCGGGTAGCCCTGCCCCCATATGGCTCTCCTTTTTCTGGGTTCTTTTGGCTGGCTTTGCTTTTTTGTTCTTAAGTATAAACTTTTTCATCGACTTGGCTTGGCTCCAGACGAAAAAAAAACAAACCTGGTAGTATTTTTAAAATTGGGAATATGTTAAACCTGTAAATTAACTGAGGCAGAACGGACATCTTTATGGTGATGAGTCTCTGCAGTCAAGAACATGGTATGTTTCTTCAGACAAAATAAAATTTTGAAAGAAAAAGTGAGTTTCAAGAGACTACGTAATGATGATGATGATTTGCTTATTTATTTATCCTTTCTAATTTGAAATATACAGAATGATTATTATTTAAATGAACTTTTTAAAACACGCAGAACAATAGTCTATGTGGTTTAAGAATTCATACATTTAGTAGCAAACAGTAAAATCAGGACGTGAATGATTCATGCCATTTCAGGGCAGGGTTTTACTTCTGGGGAAGGGGAAAGAAAGAAAATGCATTGCTTTAACTAGTTTTTAAAGTCATTTCAGAGAGAGAGAGATCTGAAGCAATTATGGCAAATGCTTGATCTTGGTAGAGGATATGAAGTTGTCATATGATTTTTCTGTACTTTTCCATATGTTTGAAATGTTTCATAATTAAAAACAAGAGGAAAAGGTAGCTGTTTCCACTGCTTACGGATATCCCCCAGAAAATAGCACATTTCAATTCCTTTTTATGTGGTTCTAGAGTAGTGTCTGCTGGCTGGGCCTCGGTCAGGGGAAGCCTGTAGCTCTTTCCGTGGAAAAGAATCCTGTTAAAGACTTTGCATCTCTCTTGGCAGCTGGAGCAAGAAGATTTCCTGTCTTTAAATGGGCATCCTCAGCAGTTCGAAGCAGACACGAGGTGGTGTGAAATTTGGAGTTTAATGAACTTTTCCTGCAGTCGCCTGAGTCTGTGACAGGAAGTTTCACAGTATTAAAAACCTGTTTCTCAATATGTTGTAAACATCTCATTTTCTTCCTCTACATCCATCTACAAGATTTAAAATCGGGGGAAAAAAAAATAACCATCAACTTCCAAATGGAGGACAGAATCTTTTCTCCTCCCAGATATACGATGGTCTTAAAAGAGCCTTATTTAGAACAGCTGACAGGAAATTGTATTTTCATAAACTGATTTATTGTGTGGTCCTAATCCCCCCCGTTTCAATAGGACTTAAGAAAATGGTTTCAAAATTGAGTTACTGAGTTGGTTCATTCAGAACAATTTTCCTCTATGAGGAGAAGTTTTCATTACTGAAAGGGGCCCAAATGTCATGTTTTTCGGGATCCATCGCCTCCCAGCGAGGGCGCTCTGGGAGGCCTGTGCTGGGTCGCCGCCTGCATATCCGATCCCCGGAGCTGAGTTTGTTTTCAGAGGCGTGCTTGGCGTGAGCCCAGCCACTGGACACAGTTCCTTCTTTCCTCTTCTCGCCAGTGGGCTTGCGTGTAGTGCAATCGCCTCCTCGGGCCCACGCGGGATTTCCAGAGAAATGAGCATCGCACAAAACACCCCATTTTAGGTGAGGAGACAGAGCAACGCAATTAGGCCTGGAAGCCACACCTCATGGCCACAGACTCTGGAGGGAAAGGGGGACCACCTCTGCCTCCAGGACACCTGCCCTTCCTGGAGGAAAGTCCCCACCAGCATCCTTTAAAAAAAAGACTTTAATTGCCGGTGAGATTGTTTATTCGAGAAAGAGCTGCTAGCAAAGGTGAGGTGACCCTTCATGAGAAATGCCACGGCGTGAGGGGTCTGCTCAGTGGTATAGCCTGCGCTTAGCATGCACACATTAAAAACAAAAAAAGGAAATGCCAAGTCAAGCTGAGGTTCCCCAGAAAGGCCTTAAGAGACTCCGTAGTGTCTCAGGAAAAAGAACATTTGGATGTAAAACTTGAAGCTGCTCTTCCTGGACCAGGGAAGGGGGAGTGGGAGGAGTGCTCGCAACGAAAAAATTTCCTGAGGAAGATATTTGACCTTGATAAGGGTTTTCACTGACATCATGAATATCAAAGAAAGGAATATTGGTTTCCCGTTTTATTCGTGGTCCTTCCATTGGACTGAGCCGTGAACGCTCTGTTTTGCCCCGTGTGAGCGAGTCGAGGGGAAAGAAAGTCCCACGGGGAGCGGAGAGCGAGGGGGAGTGGTCCTGAAAAGGAAGACGTGGGCTGTGATTCAAGAGGTCCAAATGGTGATGCTTCGTCTTTCTCCCCACATTTTCTCATCCTGCTGTTTCCTCTTGTTATCCATAGACCCCTTGTCCCAGGAACCCAGGCTGCAGGTGTAATGATAGCTCCATAGCTCTAGCTTCTCTCATTTCTTGGCACCCACAGCCATCAGTGGCAAATCATGGGATTCTACCTCAAAATGCCTCTTCCATCTGCCCCCATAAACCTCTGGCCGTGGGTGGTGATGGTTATCCACTGAAACTTCCTGACTCTCAGTCTGGTCTTCTCTGTCTCTTTGCTTTTCTAAAAGGCCCAGACTGAGCTTCCTGAAGTACAGTTGTGACTCTGTTACTCTCCCGCCCAAGAACTTTCAAATGCTCCCCATTGTCTGCAGCATAAAATCCAACTGACATTCAAGCTTCCCTTCCCAGGTCTCACTCCTCTCCAGCTGTCTCTGCAACGCCAGGATCCAGCCGTCCTGGCCTCTCTTTGGTTCCAAACTGGAGGACATTCACATATGCCGTTTTCTTTACTGGAACCCGGCTTCCCCTCTTTTCTCATGGCCAGCTCTTCATCCTTCAGACCTTGGCTTTAATATCACCTCTCAGAGAAAACTTTCATGAGCATCTGGTCAGTAACCCTATTACTGCACAGCATTAACACAACATCCTTTTTGGCAAGGATAATTTATGCTTATTTATTTACCAGTTTGTTTACTTGTTTATTACTTGTTTGCTCATTAAATTGTAAACTCCACGAGGTAGGGAATATGTATTTTTATTCAGCCACAAATATTGAGTATCTAGCACAGCAAATGGCAAATAGCAGACAATCAAAAATTATTTATTAAATAAATGAATGAATATTTTCAGAATAAATTATGAAAAGTCAAATTATTGTATCAATGGACTGCACATTCTGGAGGTTTTGGATGCACGTTTCCAAACTGCTTTCCAAAAAAGTGTCCACATTTGCACTCTACTAGTGGTGTGTGCTAGTGAACACCTCACCACGTTTTGCCAGCACGAAGTATTATTTTAAAAATATTTGCCAGTTTGAAGCTGAAAATAGGCTATTTGATGACTAATGGAGTTGAATAGTTTTTCATATTTTCTGTTTCCATGAATTGTATTTATTTCCTTTACTCATTTTCCTTTGGGGTTTTTAAGAGCTGTTCCTACATGTTTCTGTGACAATGGCCCCTTTTCCATCGCTGATGCTGAAGGACCAGCCTTCTGTTCACCCTGCACAGCTCTGGCACTTTGCACAGCCACTGAGCAGGGGTTCCTTTTCTTGTTTCAAATGTGGTTTGTATTCACAACTCTTTAAACATCATTCAGCCGTCTGCATCTCCGTCTCCGTGACCTCTAAAGCAGTTTGGCAAAAACAAAATCCCTCAGACAGTTGTTTGACTTGACTGATTATGTTTTGCATGCCTCACCTGGGGCTTTGGTGCTTTGCTCAGACTGGGGCTTCCTGGGAAAGTTAAAGAGCCCTAAAAAAGTTGCCTTTTTCTGCACTGCTTCATTTTATTCATCACAATATCCAGCTTTTTATTTTTTATTTTTATTTTTTATGTGGCTGAGAAGATAGAGTGGTTCCTTGGAGTCAGGGAATGTATTAAGTGGGCGCCGCATCTTTGCACGCGCTCTGGGGGAGGGGTTGGCAGGCGCTTGGAAGATGGTCTCGGCTCAGGCCTTAGGCATGCAAATATTTGAACCGTGGTTTCCTAATCAGGGGCACCTGTGTGAACCTGTTGTTGACCACAGTGACGTGTCAAAGGGTCTGTCTGTGGCTCATGCCTTCATTTAGCAAATATTCAGTAGCTGGGAATTGAAAGCAGGACCAGAAAGGCGAGGCCCCTGCCTTCATGGACTCTAAGTTTCAGTGAGAGAGACGTATCATTAAGAAGTAAACCATGAATAGGGTGCTGGGCAGAGACTCAGAATGGGATATGCTTTAGATGAAGTGTTTGGAAAGCGGACACTGACTTTTTAGTCACCTGCCAAGAGTAGCAAAAAGACCCAGCCGGTCGGTGTGTCTGTTGGCTAAAGACTTGGGCGTCCTCCACCAGGCCCCGGGAAAGAAATTGTTTGCTGCCCACCGGTCCCCTTTCTCTCCTTTTGTTTATTTTATATTATTTTGGCAGGGCAGGTAATTAGGTCTATTTATTTGTTTATTTTTAGTGGAGGCACTGGGGCTTGAATTCATGCTAATCATTCACTGTACCTCTGAGCTATCCCCTCTCCCCTCTCTCCTTTCTTAATACTAGAACTCCTGAGTCTTCCGTGGGCACAAGAATTCCCAGGGGAAAACTGGCCCTGTGACTAAGTTCTGGCCCGTGGGATAGAAGCAGAAGGGGTGTGTGCCTCATCTGCTAACTATCTCTAATGGAAGAGGGTATACCCTTCTTTACCCCTTCCTCCTTCCTTCTGGATGAAAGGATACACAATGGTAGGAGCTCAGGCAGCCATCTTGGACTAAGAGGTAGCAGCCTCATGCTGATGATGCAGAGCAACGAGAGGGAAGGAGCCTGGACCATGACCCGGTGGAGTGTCATGGGAGATCAAGATTGTCACCTCTGACTTTCTTTACTTAAGAGCCATAGAAGTCTGTCTTGTTTAAGCTGTTGTTACTCTGTACCCCATAGCTGCATTGCACACACAGCCAAAGTGACTCCTAACTGACAAAACCCTGTGGAGCCCTCTGTCCTCTGGAGGACAGAGCACATGCTCTGACTTATTCTATATTCACCTCCCCAAAGCTCCATGTGGTGTGGGACACCAAACAGGTGCTGCTGGGTATCCACTTTCAAGGAGGGTCACTCCTATTGCTGGTGAGCCAATGCCTGCTGTCGGCAGGAGGCCTTAGTCCTTCACTATATGGATGTCTCCATAGGGCTGCTTGGTGTCCTCATGACGTGGCGGCCGCATCTCTCAAAGAAAGTGATCCAAGAGAGAGCCAGGCAGGAGCACGACGACTTCTGTGACATAGTCTCAGTTTCCCTTTGCTATCTTCATCCTATCCTGATCCACACTATTCAGGGCAGAAGGGAACTCCCCAGGGTGTCACTACTAGGAGGGTGGAATGATTGGAGGCCCTCTTGGATCCTGCTTCACTCCATCCTCCAGACCTTTCCCCACCTAACGGAAGGTACTTCAAATTTCTCTTTTCACCCCCAAGCAAAGAGAGTCTAAGCTGGAGGTGCCACCTAGAGACCTCATGTTCTCTTGGGTCAGTGGGATGGAGACATTATTTGACAAAGGACCACCTTGGAGCTTATCAGATGAGGAGGCCACTTATGCCTTAAGATGAGAGTTTAGTGCCCAAATCTCCCTTCTTGCAGGGAGCTGGACACATAGTTCAGGGCCTGGATCGCATTCGAGGAGGGAGCAAAAAAGATGACTGCACTTGAGCTGAGCAATTGCTTAGGCTAATTAATGAGGGGGAAAAAAAAAAGACTTTCCACCAACTGAACTGGAGAAACAATTGGGCTCTTACTTCCAGGTCAGTGCCTGTCTGCAGCTGAGCCTGTCGGGGCCGGGAAGCCAGCACAGCGGATCTTTCCTAGGTATGTCCAGACTAATAAAAGTGACATCTGGCCATTGACGCTCAGCTGTGGGACCAGCAAACCCACACTGCCTCCTATGAGCCGGTTGTCAAATTTCAGGAGTTTTAAGAGCTGCTTATTAAACACAGTCATTATTAAGAATTAAATTATATAAAGAGAATTAAATTCTATTAAAAACAAAGGTAGTCAATAGTCAAAACATCACCTGCTAATTGTTTTGCTCTGGTCTATGCTCCTGAGGTTATTTACATGTCTTGTATCTGCGTGGTGGAGATACCGTGGAATGGTGAGACGCTAGCATCTCTTCCCAGCCCTGCTTCAGTGACCTTGTGTCGGTACCTTGCAATTAGCCATGGTGGGAGTGTTTACATGACAGAAGTTGGCAAAGGCTACAAATCAATGACCCAGTGGGTTGTTAAGCATTTGCCAGTGTACCAATTTGAGGGACTTGACCTGGAAGGGTCACCTGGCCCTGTGGGTGTTGTTGTCCAGGGAATAGGGCACCTGGGGGACAGTAACATCTCTCGGGCTCTGGTCCATGATCCACCTTGACCTTTAGGTGAGTGAGTGAGTGAATGTTCTCTTCTCTCTGGACCTCAGGAGGAACAGGTGGTCTCTGGGTTCCCTCTGGCCCGAGGGTCTACGTAAGAGCTATAATTTTGAGACTTAATGGTGCCCCTTTAACATACCCTGGATGTCAGTCATCAGAGATTTTCTGTCTCATGGAGGGTTATTAATTCTGCATCTGTGCAGTGCTGAGGGTGTAAGGTGATCGCCTGGTAGACTTTGAAGGAGTCCAGGAAAGGAAAATGAGCTGAATCTGATCAAAAGCCTAAGTCATTCCTGCATATTGACAGATACAGCAGAAAAAGGAAAACCCCAGAAGCTTCCATGTAAACCAATTACTAGCTTCAGAACCAGACTGTCTTGACAGCCTCTTGGTTGCCTCCCAGCCCTGCACTGCCACCCCCCATTCCTCTAACTGGAGGTCTGGATGACAATGGAAAAGAAGGAGTTAATCTGTTGCCGCCAACCACGCAGATGCCTTTGATGCCGCAGACCATTAAAATGTGATATTACGAGTATCACGGCCCATTTCCTGGTTGTGCGGAGTGCAGCAGCCGGCCTGGGGCTGCAGCATTTTGCGAGCCGTGCTTGGATTCCCCAGAGTTCTAGATCACACGGGGGGGGGGGGAGTGGGGACCCAGCTGAGCACAGGGTTCGCTTGCTGGGGTTTGGAGCAGTCCCCCCCTCCCTTAGAGCTCTGACCTCCCTGGAAGACTTGCTGGGTCCCAGGCAGGGAGTAGGGATGTGGAATCCGGGAGCCATTCGGCTTTCCCTTAGGTGAGAGTTGTAGGGGAGGGACTCCGGAGATCCCATTTTACAGATGAGGAAATCGAGGTTCAAAGAGGGCAGCAGGCACACATCTGAGCCTCCTGGTCCGGGGGGAGCAGCATCTGGTCAGTTGTGCAGGAAACAAGCCTGAAACTCGATTAGTTATTTGGCCTGGATCTGCTGGCTTCTTGTCCAAAAGGTTCCAGAATACGAAGCCGACAGCACCCAGACCTGTTAGTGCCCTGTGGCTGGCAGTGTAATCTCTAATCCTCTTAATTAAAACTTCCAGCTCCACATGGGAAGGCCTGGGAAGCAGTGCTGGAGGTGGGGGTGGGAGAGAGGCCCCACCACTGACACCGAGGGCAGCTCCAGGCCTAACAGCTCGCGCGGGGGCTTGTCCAGGCAGGGGGTGCAGCCCTCGTGGGAAGAGCTGGAGGAGACCGGAGGGCTGCGTGCTGTCCGTCGCTGAGGCTGAGGCCTCTCTGTGCAGCAGCAATAAGATGCTGCTCTGGTGGCAGCGACTGGCATGCTGGGATCTATCGCTGCCAGGGCTGAGCGTAGCCCGCACCGCTTCCTTGCTGCATGTTGCTCGGGGCCCGCCCACTGCCTTTCCCTGGGCCGTGCGTGCCCATCATCCGCCTGGACCACGGCGGAGAGACACCGCCCTCCTCTCCAGCTGCCTCCATTGCTCCCACGCGCCCTCCTCCTGCACTCAGGGTTCTTTCTAAACACAATCGGGTAGATTAGGTCACTCGTCCGCTGACGATCCTCACAGGCTCCTGGGACCCACAGCCAAGTTCACCAACTCCCCAGGCTTACCTGGCTGGGAGGACCCGGCCCAGCACACCTCTCCTGAACGACTCTCTTGGCCCCTTCCTCCCAGTCCACATGCTGGGGGAATTCTTGCTTCCTTGGCTGTATTAGGCCCTCACTCGCGGGCCTTTTCCTCTGATGTCCCCTCAGAATATTCGTTCCCATCTCTTTGGGAACCAGACTAATGAACGAACCGATCCACCACGCTTTCTGTGTCTGTAGCCTCAGCGTCTTCCGTTACAGTCGCTCATCGCAGTCCGCAGCGTTTTGGTTTCCTTTGGGCTGCTTCCTGCTCTAGACTGTGAACAGCATGGGGGCAGAGGCTACGTCTGTCCCAGTTGCTGCTGTGAATAAATGTCCAACCCAGGGCTTGGCACAAAGCAGCATCTCAGCTGTACGTCTTCAGCCGGTGGGCAAAAGCTATAGGGGATGGACCTTTCCAGGACTTTCTAGAGATGCCACGCATCACCCTGGAAGGCAGTGAGTTTTCCGTCACTGGGACATATGCATAGAAGTTAGACACTCCCTGGCAAGTTTATACATTATAGTGAGGACAGAATTGGCTGGCTAGTTAAAATGTGAAGGTTCTAGAATTTCCCTCGTGTACCAGTCTGGAGGTTGAAGAATGGGGAATGGGTGGTAGCTTGGGGACGAGGTACAGAGTGAGGGCAGAATTCATTGGCCCAGGAAGGGGAGCCAAGGGGGAGGCTGGCGTCGGAGAAGAGAGAGACTTGGATGGCAACTTACCTCCACCTGGACGTGCCCAAGGGCTCCATTTACTGATGGTGCTGTGTTTCAGGCTTCACGTATACGTGTGCACTAAGTCCTGACAGCAGTCCTGTGAGAAAGGCTCTATTGTTACACTATTTTTATAGAGAAAGAACGGAGGCCCGAACTGGTTCCCTATTTTGCCCAGCTGGTGGGTGGTGGGGCTGAGATGTGACGGGGGCTGTCCGTGTCCAGAAGCTGAGCTCTTAGCTAAGATGCTCTGCCACCTCTCTGCACATGGGAAGTACCTCCGTTGCTTTAACTGTTCTGCCGGGACCACCCTTCCTTCAGGTTCCTGCCCTCACTAGGCTGTGCTGTTTCATGAAACTTCTCTGTCCTGTCATGACCCTGAACCTCCCGTTGGGGTGCAGGGGGTCACTCTCTCTTATGAGCATCTGTTACTGACTGCATGAACTTCACCAGTATCTCTGCTTCCCCAGAGGTGGCCACAGTCTGTGTTCCCCCATTGTGCGCTGCCCGGTGCCTACCACCTGGCTACGCCTTTCTTCCTGTGTGAACCCAAGTGGTGGAGATGAGTGGTGGGAGGATGGGGTGGGATTCGGGGCCTGATCTCCTTTTGGCCTAAAGAGTAACTTCCTGATTAGAGTCCAAGAAGGAAAAGAATGCTTCCCCCACCCCAAGTTCTCAAAAACTACTCTTAGTAAGCATGTTAATGATTATAATAAAACACACTGACATATTCACTCCAGGCTGAGCACTTTGTATCCCATTACATTCACATCATCCCATGAGATAGGTTCCCCATCTCCTTACTTTATAACCCCCATTTTACAGATGACAAAACTGAGGCCAAAGAGGTAAGTTTTCCCCAGTGTCAGAGCCAGTGACTCAGACTGGGTCCTTTCCATTCTCAGACCTTGTATGCTTGACTTCCTTGGTCAACTGCCTTCTGGAAGAAGTCAGTTAACAGCTAAAGTGGACCTCACCGTGAGCGACCCTGATGAAGCTCAGGGCTGAGCGGACAGCCGCTCAGATGCCCCAGGCAGCATTGTCTTCCCTGTAATACAACGCGCTAAAGGCAGCCGCTCGGAAAATTGAAAAATGATGAAGGCCCAAGTGAAGTGACCGTTTTGATATCAGTCAATGGTTTTATGTTGTGGAGGAGACGGGGTGAAAGCAAAAAGGGCTTTTGTCAGAGCTGTCTGCAGGGAGATGGAAACAAGCCATAGGATAGAGCGAGTGCCAAGGAAGGGGCTGAATCTCTGCCATCTCCCCGCGTGGGAGGCTGCTTAGCGGCACGGCCCCCCCCCAGCCTCCCTGGTTGTGGGAGACTTGGTGGGGGCTCCCAGCCCTGCTCTCTCCCTTGGGAGCCCTAGACTGAAAGAGGAAAGGAGGAATTTGCTCTCTAACCCAGGGCTCCCTCTCTCAGGGACCCTGCTGCCTGGGTTTTATTTTTAGTAAAAGGACAAAATTATAGAATTAATGAAATGAACTTTAGTTAAAGAGCAGCGTGAGGCTTGGAGGGAGATTTGGGAGGCTTTTCAGAGGACAGGCCTGGATGGGAGATGGGCTGGCAGGCAACACGCACTGACATATCTGCTCAAATGCTTATAACCTGGCCATCTCAGGGCCACCCCCAGCCCAGAATCCCAGAATCCCAGCAGGAGAGAGGCCAGAGGGAGGTCCTGGCCTTGACCTACCCAGCCTCGCCTGCCGCACCCACTCCCATCCTGGCTGCTGGGACCGGCTGTGTCATTCATTGGCGCATAGTTCCACCATACTGTCCTAAAACGAAAACTGAAATGAAGAATGAGGCAGTGGGAGAAAGAAGGGAGGCTCTGTTGGTTGAGTGTCTGCTTTTTTTTTTTTTATATCCTTTTTGGCTGGCTCCAGGAACTCTACTCAATCTCTTTGGGTTCCTTCAAGACGTATATTAAAGGAAATGAATCCAAAGCATTGGGTCTCTGCCCTGGACCAATGCACAGTCACAGGCGTTATTCTGTTTCTCCATCACAACAGCCTCCTATGGTCAGGCACATAAACTCAGACTCAGGGAGGTCAAGTCATTTGCCCGAGTCCCCAGAGCAGCAGTTCCCATGTTGCTGCCTCCAAGATCCATGCTGTCAAACCTCCATCCCGCCTTGGTTCCCACGTGGTCCTGTTGGGGTGGGGCCTGAGTTAGGAGTGAAGCCCCTAGGTCTGAGGCCCAGGGGAAGAGTGAGCAAATATGGTGCCTCTGGGAGAAAAATCAGAATCAGGCAGGACAGCCAGCTTCTGGAGGTGGAGGAGGGGTGCCCAGACTCCAGTGGAGGGAAGGCAGAAACCAGTGCCCTCGTGGCTACAGGCCTTCCTACCCACTGGGCATGGAATGGAGGCTTATGTGTGTAAGTGCGGAGTCACTGTTGATTGCCGACATTGGCTCTGACCCAGGCTGGAGGAGGCATGGACGGGATGGATCAGCAATGCCTTGGAGGTCAAGGCTGAGTGCATTGGTGTGCTTGGAAGCACCCCACCCAAGGCTGGTGGTGTTTACTTATCTGTCTTCTATGTCAGCAAAGGACCCAAAAGGAGATACGTTTCCCTTGGCTCAGGAGGGATTTAGGTTAGACGCAAGGAGAGTAATCTCAGCCCCTAGAAAAAGCGACTGACTTTTAGAAATCTGCTGTGTTGAATCTACCACCTCAACAACACATAGCATGCAGTAGAAGCAATGCAGACATTTGAGCAAAGTTCAGATTCCAGCTGAGCGCGAGCAGCTGTGTAAGTAACCACAGGCAAGTTGGGTAACCTCTCTGGGCTTTGATTACTAAGCTTCAGTTTCCTTTGTAGCATGAAAGGCAAGCTTATATGCCTTCCAGAATGATCATGCAGTGTCCTTAGCACAGTGCCTGGCATGGAGCATACAGGGCGTGGTAGCCCTTGGCACTGTGGCCAAGGCAGAAAGTGAGGACCTGGTGATAAGTCATAGGTGAGGAGAAAAAGCTCTAGAGGAGGTTAGGCAAAGATTTTCTCATCTATAAATTGGGGTGGAAAGGAGGGGGCTTGGCTATATTTTATGGATTTTTATATCCTTTCCAGCTCCTCCAGTCTCAGATTCTGGGATTTACAAGACTTGAGTCAGTAGGTAATGGAATGATGTCTCCATATGATGGAGAAATTGTGATGAAGGTCCCAGGTAGACCAGTTAGTTTGTTGCCCCAAGAATTGTAGCTTTTGGCTGGGTGTGCACCTCTCCTCCCACAGCAGCACTGATGGCTGGTGTCCTCCTTTTCCCCACCCTCTGATAGGCAGAATCCACTCCCTCCCATCAGAGAGATTTCAAGCTATCTGCATCAACAGTGGTACCACAAATGGTGATGGTGACTCTGATGAAATGGGATTTGATTTCCTTTTGACTGTAGCCACCAGCACCTCTGTCCTCACACTGCATGACCCCTGATTGCTTTCTCTGGCCCAAGGGTCTTGGGAATTCACAGCTTCGGAACCAGTCCCTGCCTCAACACAGCCAATATCTGCTGTCTCTGTCCGAGGTGGAAATCTTTGAGCAAGGATCAAAGTAGCCTTGGAGTTTGGGGTGAAGGGCAGAGGCCCTGAAGGAGGTCTCTTTCTGGTTATTTTCCCTCTGGAAATGGAGAAGAAAAAATATGTTTAAAAACCACAGTCTCTAAACAAAAAGCAAAACATTTTCACCCTAGGTTTCTTCATGGTTTATTACCAATTCTCATGAACTGTAAAAAACATAGAACGTTGTCACTTTTTCTTTCATGCTTTTAATATGACTCTTGAGTAAATGTGGGTTCTATTATAATTTATGCTTGGATTATGCAAGAATATCCTACCTTGGATTAAGGAAAACCTTAAACCAACTCACACGTCTTCTCTCCTCAAAAATCATTGCTGGCTCCCCAAACCCCATAAAGAAAGCCTAGGCTCCTTGGAGCTCCGGAGACTGGATTCACCACTTCTCCAGGTTCCGATCTTCTCACCGTCTTTCATGGGTGAGGATGGACACTCACCTAACTTTCCACCTGACAAAATTTATCCATTCATGAAAGCCTTCCCAAACCCTCCCCAGCCCATGATAGCCTGGTCCATCCATCCCATAACACCTGGCTCGAACTGCCCCCTCCTTGACATCTGTATCCTTTCGTGGGCACTGTGGGTCACTGAGCACATGTCTGTCTTTCTTCCCCCACCTTCTCCCTGACTTGAAGCAAAGGAGAGCAGTGTCCACGGGTGAGTCATCCTTGCCCCACAGTGCTTAGCAAAGAGCTGGTCTTCAGTCTCTGGGTGAGAAGCCCAGAACTAGAACCGAGAAGACTCTGACCATCCAGTGAGGAGGGACTAATAAGGAAACAAGATTACATACTGAGTCTTTAGAAAAGTCAATCAGGGTCCTGGCAGGCAGAGGAAACACTCTAAGGCAGTGATCTAAGAGAGTTAAATGGAGGGTCCATTTGCAAAAATGTGGGCAGGATGAAAGGAAACTGACAAGGGATGGGGCGGCATCCAGGGTTGGCCATGGGAAGAAGCCTTTGCCACCTCCAGGCTTTCAGGGCAGGTGGGGAAGGGGTTTCTGGTAAGGGCTGTAGCTTTAGGTGAGGGGGTGGCTGTTGGACAAGAGCAGTGGCCTTAGGAAAAGGAATGCAGCTCCCCTCAGACTGTGGCCTGGGAGGGAAGAAACTGGATGAACAAATGCCCAGGCCTCTCTCTGCTCCCGCCCTCTGACCAAACCAAAGGCAAGGGACACCACAGGGATGAGGCTGCTGGGCCACAGAGTGGGCTGCAGAATGGGAGGGAGACCCAGGGAACGTCCAGCCAGGTGGTCACTGGTTATCCCCTTGCCTAGCTTTATCATTAGATAAGGGACAGTTGGCTTACCCACCATGGGTCTCCTAAGGAAATCCGTCATCGGTTACACCCTTAGATCTGTGCAAGTGGGGCCCCCGCCCAGGTTTTAGAGCTCTAGAGTGCTTTGGTCAAAAAAAAATTTAAATATCTCTCCAGTGCTTAGAATGGTTGGGGCCAGGAGTGCTGTCTGGGCAGGGAGCCTGAATTCTAGGGTGGACCAGATGTCCCCAGGAGATCCACGCCTCCCACCTATGGGATTGCCTGGGAGCTCTGGGACTCCAGTTCCAGGAGGGTGACTTGGCAAGGGGATTGTACTTATTAGCTGGTGTGGTATTTTTTTTCAGGCTTTATTGAGATATAATTGACATATAACATTGTATAAGTTTGTGTACAGTGAACGGATTTGATATGCTTATATATTGCAAAATGATGACTACCAATGCATTAGCTAATACCTTCATTCTGTCACATAATTACCATTTCTTTTTTGTGGTGAGAACATTTGTCTGCTCTCTCATCAACTTTCAAGTAGTAATACAGTGTCATTAAATGTAATGACCATGCTGTCTGTCAGAGCCCCGGAACTCATTCCTCTTTTAACTGGAACTTCGTAGCCTTTGACCAGCATCTCCCTATCTCCCAAGCCCCTGGCCACCACCCATCTGCCTTCTGTTTCTATGAGTTCAGCTGTTTTAGATTCCACGTGTAAGTGGTACCATACTGCCTCTGTCTGATTTATTTCACTTAGCAAATGCCCTCCAGTCCTACCCAAGTTGCTGCAAGCAGCAGGATCTCTTTCTTTCTCATGTTGAGTAATACTCCATAGTGTATATACACGCCACATCTTTTCTCTGTTGACAGACAGTTATTTCCATACCTTGGACTAGTGGATGGATGGTTTGTTTCCATATCTGTGCCATTGCTAATAATGCCGCAATGAATATGGGAGTGCAGGTATCTCTTCAAGATCCTGTTTTCGTGTTGTTTGCATACAGACTCAGAAGTGAGATGGCTGGATCAACAGAGGTTCTATTTTTTAATTTTGGGGGGACTCTCCATACTATGTTTTCCATAGTAGCTGAACCAATTTAATTCCCATCAACAGTGCCCAAAGGCTCCCTTTTCTCCATATTTTCACCAACCCTCGTTATTACTTGTCATTTTGATGATAGTCATCCTGACAAATATGAGGGGCTATCTCATTGCGGTTTTGATCTTAATTTCTAGTGTGGCACTCTTTTTTTTCAGGGTTATGTGCATTTAGGCCACTGATTTTGGGTGACTCAAATTGTTTACATAGACAGAAGCCCGAAAACAATATTTGCCCAGGGCTCCACACCCTAGGAACAGCCCTGGCTGTCATCTCTAGGTGCCCTATTCTCAGATTCTAAAATTAGACTCCTTGCTGTGGGGCAGACCCATCCAGTCAGTGGGTTCTAGCCTTGGTGCATTGGCAGGGCCGGAGCAATCCTCTGCTAGCTTGGTCCCCAAGTGTGGCCAACATCATAGAAACCTGGGAGATTTCCAGCAGGGTCCCCGAACTGGCACGGTCCAAAAAATCCAACTATTACTCCTCCCAAGTGTGGCCAGATCCGCAGTAGAAGGGTCATGTTTCTTTTGCCTAACTTCACCTGCCCAGTGTTTCCTGGGACCCCGTCACGGTTCTCAGCTGTTACAAATTTCCAAGCGATGTTTTAATGTCACAAATGATTTACCCACATTCATTAACCTTCTAGGACTCCTGGAGGGAATTTTTTTTAATGATAGGGAAGAGCCAAGAACATGGCTAATATTTAAATCGATGTTTTTCCCACTCTCATCTGCTGGTAGGCGGACGAGCTGTTCTAATCTTTCTGGAGGGAAATTTGGCAACACTTACTGGAACCTTTAAAATGTACTTACCCTCTGACCCAGCAATTTTACTTCTAGGAATTTACCCGAAAAAGAATTCAAGATGTGTTCAGAGATAGATCTACGAGGGCACTTGTTTGAGCATGGTTTAGAATAATGAGACAGTTTTTAAAAATACATAGAAAGTCAACAATGGGGAGTGGTTTATATAAATTATGAGCATGCAGACACTGGAGCCCTCTCCAGTCACAGCAAATGATGTTGCAAGAGAACAATTGCTGATATGGAAAATTGTTTATGACACATTTTATGTTTCTGTAAAGAGACAAAACAGAATGGGCAGTAGTATCTCAGTTTTGTTTTTAAAAAAATTATGTCTGGGTATGTATGAAAAAAAGATCAGAAAGCTATATATCAAAACAGAATGGTGGTATTATGTTTCTTTACCCTAATTTTAATATTTCAATAATTACTATATATTACACATGCCATCTTTAGAAGGTAATGAAAAATCATGCTCCTGATTACTGCAGTGCTTCCCCACAGGCAAGCCCGTCTGAACTGCCTCTTTGCTGAGACTGCTTGAAAAATCAGTAATTACTGGGGCTACTGGATATGCCTCTCCCCACCAGGGCCTGCAGGGGTGAAGCACGATGCATGACTCTGTGTCTGCCTTCACGGAGCGTGAACTCTGAAAGGGGACTTAGATGATTTCAGGAGGAACCCCGGGTCCATTCATAGTGTGTGGGGGTGGGAAGCAGATTGGGAAGGGGCCCCCGTGGAACTGGAGACATCAAGGCAACTGCATGTAAAACGCCTTTGGCTGATGGGCAGGGTCTCAAGGTGCAGCCGCGGGGAAGTGTCTCCCAAGGGAGTCCTGAGTGAGATCCTTTCAGCTGCTCAGTGGCTGCCCCTTCTTTTCTTTTTGATTGGAGTAGAGTTGATTTTCACCGCTGTGTTAGTTTCTGGTGCACAGCATAGCGATTCGGTTACACATAGACATATATATTCTTTTTCCTTGTAGGCTATTACAAGCTATCAGATATAGTTCCCCGTGCTGTACAGCAGGACCTTGTTGTTCATCTATTTTATGTATAGTAGTTAGTATCTGCTAATCTTAAACTCCTAAATTACCCTCCCTGCTTTCCCCCTTTGGTAACCATAAGTTTGTTTTCTATGTCTGTGAGTCTGTTTCTGTTTTGTAAATAAGTTCATTTGTGTCATTGTTTTTAGATTCCACATTTAAATGATATCATATATTTGTCTTTCTCTACATGACTTACTTCACTTAGTATGATCATCTCTAGGTCCATCCATGTTGCTGCAGATGATATTATTTTCATTCTTTTTCATGGCTGAGTAGTATTCGACTGCCTCTTCTGATGTGTCCTCCCCTTTCGTGTGACTCACACGGAGCCCTTCCAGGGGCACCAGTACCTCGTGAAATACTCTGACTTCATTTAGGTCTTGGGCAGAGACCCTTTCCTTCCAGGGAAAGCAGGTTCAGTCCTGGCCTAGAAGAACCCAAACTCCCAGCCATGGCTTTCTCTAGTCTCCTGTCACATGCTGCTGGCTACCTCCAGACTTAGTTGAGTGTGAGAACAATTGCTCCTTCTTTTCTAAGCCACTGTTGGTTGGATTTTTCTTTTACTTGCAGCTAGATTCATGTTGAACCAACAGCATCTCTTCCTGGCTGCATGGCTTCCAGCCAGTAACTACACCATCTGAATTCAGCTTTCTTCTCCGTAAAACAGAAACGAGTTCCCCGGTTATTGTGAAGATTAAATAACATAATTACGCAAAGAGCTCAGAACACAGCAGGTGCCCAATAAATGTCCCTTATTCCCTGCACACCATCATGGAGATGTTGGGTTGGCAGAGAGTGTGGGGAGTTTGTCAGGGCATTCACAGCAGATGGTCCCTCTCAGAGCAGGCAGGATGCCCCTGCCGAGTGTGCCCTGCTGCCCGTCCACGTGCCCACAAGCTGTTAGCACCACGCTTCCTGGCCCAGCCTCGCCCCTTCAGCCCAGCAGCCCCGCGTGGGGAGGGCTGTTCCGGGGTCAGCATGGCTCCTCCCGCCCGCTCACCCTGGTGGTCTAGAAGTGCAGACACGGGGTGAGTCTCCCTTGCATCCCACCCCTAAGGAGGCTTACTGCTCACGGATAGGAAAAAAAAAATCATGCCTGAGATTTAATTTCCCCGACCTGCCACAGCACTCTAACTGCGAGTTGTCTGAGAGGATGCACTTTCGGAGACAGCGTGTCTGATTCACTTCCTCCGACAGCCACTGCGGACGAAGCCATCAGCTGGAGGTCCGTTTCCTTCTCCCATTGCAGCGAGAGGCTCCCTACTGACCCGGGAGTTGGGGTGCTGAGCTTGGAGCGTGCAGCCAGAGCAAAATCATCTTTGTCTTGCTTGTCCAGACACTGGGGTTTCGGAGTTGATGAAATGAGCAAACCTGGCCTGGTGACTGGCAGGAAGTGGGCACGGGGAGGCTGGGCTGCTCCACTGCCCTCTCTGCTGTGGTCGGAACAGCTGGCATTTAGGATTCACACTCTGCTGGGAAGTCGGCTGCCACCGCCAGCACGCCCTGAGATGAGCGGTGTCCTGGTGCTGCCTCTGGCATGAACAGACATCCCAGTGCCACCATCCTCCCAGGGGCCTGCACACACCTGCACACATGCCTGCTCGGGCCAGCCTGTCCCGGAGGCGACAGAGCAAAGTGAAAGCAGCGCTACAGAAGCTTGCATCCCAACCCTAACTCTTCTGAGCTGGGGCTTTTTGAGTGAATTCACCTTTCTGGCCTCAGTTTCCTCATCTATAAAATGGGGGTAATAAAAGCATCCGACCCCGAGGGTCTTTGTGACATGGCAGGTGCTCACAGGAGGGCTGCTGCTGTGATAAAAGGATGGTGCCCGTTGGCATGAGCGAGGTCCCTGGGAAGCTGGGGCTAACTGTGCCCGCATGCACAGGAAGTGGGCACTGGAGACCAGTCACGGGTGTCCCTGGGGTAGGGTGTGGAGACTGAGAGAGCACTCTCTGCATATGAAAACTAAGAGGAAAAGGCAGGAGCAAGCCAGGAGGATTATCAGGCTGAGAGCATCCCCGGTGGGTAGGGGTGGTGGGGGGCAGAGGGTGCCAGGCTGGACGTAGGAGGCAGTGGCCTTGGTCAGGGGCTGTTACTTACGCATCACCAAGGCTTCCTCCCTCAATCTGTGGGGAGGAGAGGGAGGGCAGGCTCACCTCCTGGGACCACCCTGGAGGATGCTCTTGCCAGCACCCCCCACCCCCTTCCTGGGAGCCCCTCCCATTGGGAATGACTCACCCAGGCCTCCCAGGCAAGCTCTGGAAGATCCTTAGATTGATTCAGGCCACCTGAGACAAGGACCTCTCCTGGGGTGGGGCGGGAAGTAAAGAGAAAGCGGACTCCAGACATGGGGGGAGACAAGGGTTTCCCTGGCCTGGGGAAGGGCTCCGGGCTCCCTTGAGCGGTGACAGCAGCAGATTGTCAGAGGCTCACAGTAGGGTCCCGCCAGAGGAGGAAGCACAAGAGAAACTGGAATAAAATCCTAAGTGATGGCTACAAATTAGAGGGTCACGGGCAGGGTCCCCTCCCAGGAAGCATCTCTCAGTCGCCACGAATGCTGCTGCTCAAGGCTGAGCTGCGACACAAGCCCACCCTGGCCTGCTGCCCTGCCGCACAAGTGCCCTGTAAGAAGATCGCTGGAGCAGACTCCGTGTCCCTGTCACCACCGCAGCCCCAGGACAGGGTGAGGAGCCAGGAACTGGAGACCCCAGCCCCATTTTCCCTTGGACCATTAATGAGCCTTGAGTGTGTATTTTTGGAAACAGTAATGAAGGCTTTTCCGGAAATGAGGGGCAGGGTGAAATATATTGCTGTTGCCACATATTTGTGGTTGGTTTATTTTTACTTTTAAAATAATTACGCTGTTGAATTCAATCATCTCTAACTATGAAAGTGATTAGATTCTGGTGGACCTGGAGTTTGTGGTCCGGAGCCAGGAGCAGGCATCTAAAGTGAGGTTTGTGGGGAGTGAGATGTTGGGGTCCAGACTGAGAGGAGAGGAAACTGAGGAAGAAGAGACAGGTGGATCGGAAGTGAAATCATCCTCCACGGGGGCACGTCAGGTGTCCTGTACCCATTCCACGGATGCTCTGCATGGCTGCCAGGCAGCCTCCAAGACTCAGATGAATGTTCAGTGCTCAGGGTTAGCTCCTCACAGAGGCTGCCCTGGCACAGGGTTCTCCAACCCCCTCTCCCCAGGTGGATGCACTGCTAATTGGGCAATCATGTGTTTAACATCTGCCTTCCCTTTGGAGGGATGACTCCAAGAGGCCAGAGACCCCTCCATGCTGTTCACACTTACAGCCCCCAATACCCAAGGCCCTGGTGTGCTATGCTGCTCAAAAAATATTTGCTGGATTTAAAGGGAACCGGGAACCCAAGGGCCTGGCCTTTGGTCCAGCCCCTGCAGACAGAGGCCATTTGAGCTGACAAGGGCTTGAATGAATGTGTTGGCCAAGGAAGGAGGAGGGACAAGTCCAAGAGGTATTGAAACCATTGTTCTCTGGATGTGATGTTCATGATGCAGAAGATGAAGGAGAGGGAGAAACAGCGATGAGGCTGAGCTGATTTTCTCATCCAGCAATGGGCAGCCACTCATCTCCATGGATGATGAGCAAACCAAGGCAGGCAGGGGCAGAGAGAGAAACCGACTCCGTCCCCCACTTCTGCTGCCGAGGCTACCTTGTCAGGCCAGGCCCTGGCCCTCTCCTCCCCCTCTTCCCCAAATCTTTGTCACTGCCCTTCCAGCCTCCAGGCCCACCTCTCTCTGACCCAGCTTCTACCTGTGGCTGGAGGGTCCGGTGAGAAAGCAGGTTTATCCCTACCACTAAACTCTGTCCGTGGCTCCCTACTGCCAACTGGAAAATGTCCAAACCCATTAGCCTGGCTGTAAAGGAACTTTAAAAATGAACCCCATTCCCACAGCCCCCCCCCAGTCACCCTGCCCTCAAGCCACACTGAACCCCAGACTCTCGTGTCCTCTGTACTGTTTACATATGCCATTCCCCCTCCTGGAATGCCTTTCCCCATGACTCACCTGGGAATCTTTACTCATCACTAAGACTCAGGTTAAACACCATCTCCCAGGGTGGCCCTCTGGGAACATCCGGGGGTGTGGGGAATATCCCCACCCGCCCTCACCACACAGATTGTTGTGGCTGGTTTCCGAGGGTGTCGCCCAGACCTGGGCTTGACACAAAGTCAGGGCAACAAACATTTCCCAAGAGAACCGGGATGTGGTCCCCTGTACAGACAGCATCCAATCCTCCTTAGCAGGGTGGGGCCTGAGAAGGAGTCCCCAAGGCTGTTGGGCTTCCTCAGGCCCCCCAAGGCCGGTCCAGTGTGACGCTGCTCCCGTGTCCTTGTTCTGCAGCCCCAGGAAGCTGGGGAGCCTGCGCGCCTAGCCAGCTTGTAGAGGGCCTGCTTCCCCTGCTCGGGCTCTGAGATGAGGGAGGGGCCGGGCCTTTCCCAGCTCTGACTTTCTTCCTCCATCAGCGGCGACCAAGAGCGGGGGCACCTGTTCCCCTCTGATAAAAGGGCAGAACAGCTTACAGTTTACAGCAGCTGTGATGATAGTCAGAGAGGCAGGCCCATCAGAGGGGCCGCCAACACAAGGACATAAAAGATACGTGTTCTGTGAATTCGTTTGCATACAGCTGGCTATAATTTTTCCCCTCGGGAGAGTGGGATGTCACAAGTCTGACAGGCGTTCAACAACTAGGGTAAGAAGAGGGGAAAATGCAAGCTGCCTGGGCTTCAAAAGCAACACTTTCTTGGCAGGAAGGATGTGAGAACAACTTGACAAGTTATAAGGTGCAGAGTTCTGAGCTGTACTGATGCTACAGGCAAAATTGGCCTCTGGAAGACCAGGCAGTGTCTGGATGGTAGTGCTGAAAACATTGGAGAAAGAGGACCACAGGCTGGTGGGGGGAGATCATGCTAGCTCCTGACATGGTGACATTTTATGTTCACCACAAAGGTGTGTGTGTGTGTGAGAGAGAGAGAGAGACAGAGAGCGAGAGAGAATGTTCCACATGAGAGCCAGTGTGTGATCTGAGTGTCTGTGTAGTCTTTGTGTGAACTTGGATATTGTATCAGTCAGCTATTACCGTACTACTGCTGCATAACAAACCACTCAAAAAGTCAGTATGTTAAAACAATGACTCATTAGTCTTAGGTCAGCTGCAATTCAGCTGGCTGCCTTGGACTTTCGGCTTCAGGGTCCAGGCTGCAGTTTCGGATTAAGGGGTCCCTCTTCTCATGCATTCTACTCGGACTACAGTCACCAGGGCTCATGGTCTGCTCTGTGTGTCTCATTCCTGGGCCCAGGCTGAGGGGCCAGTGGTTCTGGGAACAAGATCTTCTCCAGAGTGAGGAGGAAGGCCCCACTGTGCTAGCACACCTCAGGCTCCAGGCGTGCTGGGTCTGATAACAACACCCATTTGGCCAAAACGAGCCTCACGGCCAGGTCCCAAGTCAAGGGTCAGGGACGTGTACCTTGCTCAGCAGGAGGCTGACACGTAGTGGAGAACTGGGCCCAGGGAGTCCGTCTACCACACATCTGTCGTGTGTGAGGCTTGGGTGATGTGAGAGTCTTGAGAGTCTCACCCTCATGTATGTTGTCAGGTGTCTCGGTGTGTGTGGAACCATTCTGTGTGTGCATTTATGTGCTTTGCTCATATAAATACACTCCCAGATGAGTGTCATAAAATTATTTTAGCGAGAAGCCTGATAGCGGTCACGTGAGGAAATGTGGAGGGGATCGGGGCTATTGGCACTGCTTGAATTTCAGTTGCAAGTTATACAATCTGCCCTGGTGTAGAAATCATGAGCTCCACGAAGCCGCCCCATGTACCATTGCTGTTAGGGTTTGGGGTCTTATCTCCAGCTCCTGAGAGGGGGTGGGCACAGCCAAGAAGACTTAACTTTCCGACCTCTTCAAGTGAGCCCAGTCATCTAGTATTTGGAGGCCCTGGGGAGACGTCGGAAGGAAAATTAGGCTTGAGTGACAGCCTCCCTGCCAACTGTGAGGAAAGCACCCCCACAGGTAAGGAAAAAGCCAGGCCTCAGCTGGGGCCGGTTCCGGCGGGGCAGGTGGCGGGGCAGAAGAGGATGTATTGACCCGAGACTTTTCAGGTCAGAGGCTCCACGGGCCCTCCACACGGAGGCGGCGGGGGGACGCTCCCCAGCGACGCAGTGAACCATCCCCGCCAGCTTCCTGGCAACTGAGCCAGTCTTCCTCTCTTAGTTACACTTGCCTTTTATTTTTCACGAGATGAATTTTTAATTTTTACGACAGTATTGGGAAAATTTCAAAGCATCTCCACGCGGCAGGCTCAAACGTGTTATGTATCCTGTCAAGCAGTCAGGGCTTCCACATGGGTCAATACACACCCCACCCCCAAAAAAAGAAAGAAATGAAAGTCAGTTCCTCCAGCTCTTGGAAGCCGGCTGGCATCCTGGAGCTCCGGGTCCACGACCGTGGACCAGGCGAAACTTTGGTTCACAGCCAGGGCCTTCGATGGGAGTTTCCTGAGGACAGACTTGATGTCGGGGGCCCTGCTGGACTTTGGGGCTGGAACACAAAGCAAGGCAGGCAGGCGTGATCTTGGTCTTCCTACAGCTCACGTTCCAGTGGGCAGACAGACCCAAGAGAAAGAGCCCACAGGCTTAATAACTGGGCCCTGCGAGAACCCCAAGGAGCCGAGATGGCAGATGTCAGCAGGTCCCTTTTAGACTGCATCTGGGCTGAGGGTCAGGGTGGGAGGAGCTGTGGGCTGTACCTGAAGACTCCAGCTTTGCAGGGATGGGAATGACCATCCCAGATCCCAGGTTGCCCGGAAAGGGACTGAGTTAGCGCCCCTTCTTCCCCACTGGCCCGGGAGGGACACTCACCACAGGCTTAGCCCCTTACCCATCTCTGAACCTGGAGCCCTGCCCCCCAACAGCGAGGTCCTGCTCCCTCTCCTGCCTCCAGCATCACAACACACTCTGGGAGCCAGACGACCCACAGGCCCGTCCTAGCCCTTCCAGAGCCCTGGGACCATGATCACCACCAGCCCCTGTACACTGTGCCCCCTCTCTTCCCTCCTGCTGGCCAAGTCCCAGAATCTGAAGGCTGAGGACAAGGAGGAGGTTAAGAAGGCTGGGCCTCGACAGCCGCGGCCTTCTCTTCTTACACCTGCCTCCTCCTCTCCGTGCCCTTTCTGCTGTCTGCAGATTCCAGGGCTCTCGGGGAACCCGCAAATTACAGTCCGTGCTTAGGGCCTGAGGGGAGAAACTTGATGACAAGGTCAGGAGATCTGCCTCTGAAATGAAAGCTTGTTAGAAGCACAGAAGGCCTGAGCCAGTTGGAACCTTCCTTATTCACTTGGTGGCTCACCCGGCGGTATTTATGGAGTGTGTGCTGTGTGTCTGTGACTGTGCCAGACAGACACAGGGCATCCCTGAGTCACAAGCAGGCGCCATTCCTCCCGCTGGAGGCTGCGGCCGAGGACATCTCATAGGACTGGGAGCCATGCAGCAAAGACCCAGAGAAAGTGAGGAGACGAGATGGGGGCCTGCATTTCAAGGGGAAGTCAGAGAAGGCCCGGCTGAAGGGATAAAGCTAACTAGGCGGGCAAGATGCTTGTCTGAAATTCTCCTTTATCGCTCGTCCTCCCTCTATTTAGCCAGACATCAGACATCTGGTCCTTGGCCTCAGCAGGAGAGGTGGAATCTGGCCTGGAGGTTTCGGTTATTGAGGTCATGGCCTAATGATACATTTTGATGGTTACTCGCTGAACCACAGGGAAGATGAAAATTCACCAGACTTGGGGAGTGGGTGGGATTGCAGCCAGATGCTGGTGTGGGTCTGCATCCTTCCCTGACCCAGATCCTGGGGAGAGAGGATGAGGGGTTTGGAAGTTAGGAATGCAGGGGACTCAGGATCTCCCCTCCCTCTCATAAACTTCCCTCCTCTGTCCAACCCCCGTGGCTGCTGCATCCCCAGCACGTCACCTACAATTTCTAGTCCCACTTGACCTTTAAATGGGAAGAGGACTTAAATACTCCAAAACATTGTTGCTCAGACTCCTTCCAGGCTTCTACCATTTTTTTCCAGTCTCTCATAGACAGCAGCCCACCTCTCGTTTGATTGATAGCTTTTTTCTCAGCTTGTCATCACTTAGCCTTACCCAAGAATTCAACTTAGTTTTCATAGAAAGCACAACTTTCTTTTTACATTTATATCTCGTTGGCTTAAATCATATTTAATAAAATGACATCATAACAATAACCAAGAAAACTGGCTCTTGGTAGATACACAGCTGGACAGATGGGAGCAGAAGCGGGCAGGGCCGAGAGCATGCGTGTTGACAAAGTCCAGCAGACTCGTGCACGGGGGGAAGCCGAGCTGGTTACTCCAGTCACTTCTTTAAGAGGTTGGTTAAGAGCACTTTTGCTGTGTTTGTGAGAGACTGATTATATTTTAGATGAAGTTCTCCCAAAGCAGACCCTCAAAGTTTTGAGTGCAAGCAATGCTAGTGTTTATCTGACAGGTGATACCAAAAAGCATGGATAGGGGTTGGGGGAGCAAGACAAGGAAGGGGAGAAAGCCAGCTCAAGGTGTGCTGATGGCAGCCTTCCGCTGGGGGCAACTGGGGCCCCTGCCCGCTGTGGAGATGCAGAGCATGCGTCAGTGTGTTCCCACCCAAAGGCCAGGAAGCTGGGCCGCTTATCCACCAACCCGTCATAGCTGCTCTGGGGACTGGCTGCCTGGACAAGGGCATCCTGCCTGCCCTGAGCCCCAGCTGCAGCCCGAGATGCCCCCAGGTGGTGCATCCATCAGGCTTGAAAGGGGCAGGGCCTGGGACCCATGATACTTTTAGGGCTCAGAAAAATGTTTCCACTTTTCTAATTAGAGGCCAAAAAAATAAATAAATAAACTTTAAGAAAATGTTTTAATATACTATGTTAATATCTTTCTCATTACACCAAGGTAGTCATATCATTTTAAATTTTTTTTCTCATGGAGTGTCTTAGTCTCGTAGGGCTGCCTCAACAAAATACCATAGACTGGGTGCTTTAAACAACAGAAATGTATTTCTTACAGTTCCGGAAGGTGGGAAGTGCAAGATAAGATGCTCTGATTCGGTCCTTCTTGTGAACTCTCTTCTTGGCCTTCTCTCTGTATCCTTTCTGTGGTGTGTGCACATGGAGAGAGAGAGAGGTAAGGCCACCCACCCTGTTGGATTTGGGATTAACATATATAAAATAGATAACCAATAGGGGCCTACTGTACAGCACAGGGAGCTATATTCAACGTCTTGTAATAACCTATACTGGGAAAGAATCTGAAAAAGAGGAGATATATATATAATATATAACTGAATCACTTTGCTGTACACTTGAAACATTATAAATCAACTATACTCCAATTTTTAAAAAATGAAAAAAACCCCCACAAAAACCCCAATACCCCTAAATATATTCACATTGGGGGTCAGAGCTTCAACACGCTAATTTTGGAAAGGACACAATTCAGTGCATAGCATGAAGGAGGGACCCCACGAAAGTCAGACTGAGGTCCCCGTCGCAGGTGTTTGTGGTAGGAAGTGATGGGAGCACAGACACGGGAGGGACAAGAGGCTGTCCTGCGGTGCTGACAGCATCTAGCGGGTCTGCCATCTGACTCACTGAACTTGAGCAAGGAGAGTGAGTATGGCAGGACCACTTGGATAGTGAGACAATGAAGGGTTAAGTGGTTTGTGGGGTCTCAGCAGGGTCCTAGGGCGCTTGGGGTCATGTAAGCTAGTGGGCTGAAAAGATGGAAGGCGGCGTGAGTTTGTGGTTTTAGAAGCCGTGCAGTTTCAGGGCTGTGATATGAGTGGGTGACTGAGATTCAAATCATTACAGGCAAAGAGGGCGAGGAAGTGTGGACTGGGCCATCCACGTGTGTCACGCTGGTGGACACTGAACAGTTTAGAGCAATGGTAACATTGGGGTGTGAGAAAGGTGGTGGCGAGCATGGAGGGAGTGGGGCCAACAGGCAGTGAGCAGGGCTGCTTCCAAGAGGGAGGGAGGCCAGTGAACCAAGGGCCCCTGGAGGATAAGAAAGAAGCCAACCCACACCGGACTGAGGAGCACAGGGTAAGAGAGAAAAACAAGCATTTGCTGTTTCTCTAAGCAATTAACTTGTTCAAGCCCCTCATTGCCAGGGGAGGAGAAAGAACACTTGCTGGGAATTCTTCTACCAGATAGAGGCAGAGTTGGGACTAGAACAGAGCCCTTCAAACTGAATCATTCCAGCTAATTTTAAAAAGGAGTTTATGAGACAGACAGACAAAGTCTGTTCTTGGTCAGCAAGATAAAATATTGAGTAGCTGTCTGTCCTCCCCCAAGCTCATGTATGGATTAAAGACTCTTCCAATCAAAATCCTAAGAAGATGTTTGAAAATCAATATGCTTTGAAGTCCTGTGTGAAAAATAAGAATAGGCAAGAATTTCAAAGAATGTTCTTGAAATTAAGAGCAACATAGCAAGGGGTGGGTGGGAGCTGAGTCTGCCGAACCCAAGAACATATGATCAAGCGAAGCTATTAAAATCTCAGAGCTGGCTCCTGCACAAAGAGAGACAGGTGATGGGGTAGCCCAGAGAACCAGGCATGATAATGTTAACACACAAGAAAGTCCGTTTTCTAAAGCAAGTACTAAGGAGGCAGTGTTTTTAAATCGTGTTGAATAATAGCATAGTCATTTGGAATAAAAGATTAAGTTGGATGCACAGAATATCATACACCCAAGAAATCCAGGCAGATTCAAGTGTTAAATATGGAAAAACTAAATTTTAGATAAACCAGCAGAACAGAAAAGAGAATATTTATCAGATTGTGGATGCACTGCTCGTCTCCTGAGCAAGAGAAGCAACCATGTGACAAAGATTGAGTTGAAGAATCTGTGAACTTCCAAATAATGACAATAACAGACAAAAATTTAAGGGATAACATACCAGGAGAATACTTAAGCCAAAAAATGAAAATAACACAGTTTTCAAAATATGACTGACAAAAATTAATGTAATAGAATAAAATACTGTCTAACGAGCTCATGCAAATGTATAAAAACAACCAGACTCCCAAAGATTTTCACGGAAAGATGACAAAAATCATTCATGGGAGAAGGACAAATTGCTAAAAAGCAGAAGCTGGGAATACCATTTTGGACTTATTTAAGAACATGCTATTTTGAACAGTTTTGATTGAACACTGCGGCTGAGGTGGAGTGGCACACTCACTGGTGCTCACAGCATTATTGATGGATGTGGGATGTTTGGAAAGCAGAATGGAGAGATGAAGGGAGAACCACAAAGACTCATGCAATCTGAGTGCTTATTCCAGCATCCGGAACGTGATGCTAAGAAAACAGTCAAGTGCAACAGCCACAATGTACAAAGGTTTATTATCATTTATAACACTGTGTTTAATAGTAAAGTAAAACAGAGAAACAGCAGTGACTGAAAAGTTCAGAAATAAGAAAAGAGCTTAGTTATATTGTAGCATATCTACTCAATGGAATATATTCAGCTGTTCAACCTATATGGGAAGGGATGTAGGAAAATGTTAAGATAAAAATAAACAAACCCAACCTTGTGTGTGGAAAGATTGTAACTCTTTAGCTGTATGTGTAAAATTAGCATGTGGATAGGGAAGGACCAAAATGCAAACTAGAAAAGTAAAGATAGTCACTGTGTTAGAGCCATGGGTTTAAAGACAATGTTCTAAGTAATTTTAAGGGGGAAATTGCGTATTTATAGCTTTCCTTCTCTCCCTTCCTCTTTTCCTCCCTTCCTCCCAAGCAGAGTGGACCATATACTCCACCGAGAAACAGCTCAAACCCCAGGCTTCTATGCCAGCCTTCTAGAATCTGTGGAATGCCACTAATACTGTCGATCCAGCAGGACTAGAATCAGGCAGGGCGTGGGGGCCCTGGGAGGAGGTGGAGACCTCCTTTCATCTGCCAAACATGCACACTCTCGCTAGGTGTGACCCCAAAGAATGAAACATTAGAAATACAGTCCATATATTTAGAAAAATCATGCATGCTTGTTATACCAGTTATACTGCCAGATGGACCCAAAATACTATTTTGAGTGTGTCTGAAAAAAATTTCACCTCCCGGTGAAAATGAGTCACATTTGCAGCTAAACCACAAATCTCAATGTGGATTTCTACATCCTGGATTAACAGGAGAGCTTGTCTTTCCTGGACTCCTTCTACCCATTCCTTCCTTCCGGGAGTTGCCATCTTGGTTGGGGGTGGGTGGTGGGGGTGAGGGAGCTCCCCTTGCAGAGCTAGAGCTCTGAGCCCCTGCTCTGCAGGCCCTCTTCCTCCGGGCTCTGCCACTCTCACCTTCCTGCTGCCCACTGCCCACTGTGCTCTGCTGTTCTCAGACATCCACTGCCTCTGCCCCAAATCCCTGTCGCCCACACCATCTGCATCACTGCCTTGACTCCCCTCTGTCTCGTCACTAGGACCCTTCATGACACCAGCTCTTGGAGGGGCGTTCCTCCTGCAGGGCTGCTGGTTCCTAATGAGGTGGTCCATTCCTTTCCTCTACAGTTCTCTCTTCCTGGAGTCCAGAGCCCTGCTGGGGGAGCTGGGGAAGGAAGCCCTGGAGGTCACCTCATTCTGTATCCTTCTTCTGGGACAGAAGTTGTCCTTCTAATGGTCAACTCAGTTTGACCAACTGGTCAACCCCTTCACTTTTAGTGGTTTTCTCGGGGCATCACTGTGCTCCTCCTCATCAGACCCCCTTAAGGGACTCCTCCCCTGAGACCATCAGAAAGGACCTCAGAGGTGTCCTGGCAATTGTTGACTTGGTTCAAGTTCTCACTCCCAGGCTCTAGAGCCCCATGTAGGTCAACAGAGGTGGCTGGATGATTGTTTCCATGTTCCAGGGCATCCTGTGAAAGCTGAAGGTCTAGTGTGCCCAAGATACACAGAGGATCCTGGGGGAGATGTGGCCTTTGTCTCATAGCAGCCTGATTGAAAACTTGAACCCCACAACCAGCTGCACCGGGGAGAGTGGAACCACACTTATAAAGAGAAACAGAAGTAAGAGGGAGAGAGACAGGAGACAGATGCTAAATGAATCTCTGGATACAGTCAAGCCTGAAGCCAGCTCTGCTCATGGTCTTGTGCAAGAAACTTATCTCGGGAAGCTGAAGGGGAGCAGACTTTTGGCCTAAGGATTATTTTAGGCTGATTATTTTTAAGAAACAGCGGACACAGGGGAAGGTCTGAAAACTGAGTAGAAATTAATCTTTTGTAAGAGACATTTTGATTTATAAGGGAAATCTCCATTTGTAAGGGTGTCTTCCTCTCTGTACCAGAAAGAGGAGATTGACTAAATCTAGAAATTAATCAATGGAGAATGTATGGGCTTAAATCTGCACAACAACCTTACCTTTGTTTACTGGGCTGTGCCTGATAATCTCCCCAAACTGGCTCCCTGACTCCCGGTATCTTCTCTGGTCTTGAGCTGGGGATGGTATTTAAAGGGTGGCTTGGCCCATTTTGGGGAGTTACTCAGTTTTCCTGGGTCTCTTCCATCTACACAGGAGGCATACATGTTATTAAACTTCTGAAGGTTTTTCTCCTGTTAATCTGTCTTTCTTATTACAGGGGAGTTTCAGCCAAGAACCTAGAAGGATAAAAGGAAAGTTATTTTTCCTCCCCACACAAGTCTTATCCAAGGAAGCTTTCTGATACAATGGAAAGAGTCTTGAGGGGAGTGATATCTGTTACTGCTTCTCAACTATTCCAATTTACCTGTTTGTGCATGCTCACGGGGGTGAGGGTGTGGCTGCCACAGGCCTGGGGTGGGGGCCTGGAAGGAGGAGCAGGTGCCCAAGCAGAGCTCAGGGGCCACTGTGCATCTTGGTGACAGGGGAAGACACAGCATCCTCTGGCCACGTGGGCTCGGCAGCTGACAAGCCGGACCCAGAACCCTGTCTGGGTCAGCGTGTGGGGGCAGCAGCTCGGCTGGTCCTAAGGGTGGGAGTGAGATCTGTGTCCCACAAAGTGTCCTCGGAGAGCAAGTGGCCCTGGGGGGCCGCCAACACGCATCAGCACGGTCACTGGTGGACTTCTAACGGTGCCGACCTGGCTGATAAACTCATCTCAGATCCTGAGGAGGCTCCAGCATATCTCTTCCAGAAACGTGAACTTTAATTTATTTAAATTTAATGGAAAAGCATATGGAGAGGAACGGAAAGCTAATTTAAAATAGTGCTCAAAGCAATCAATATGTTAACAGATTCCTTCAACTTTTTCCGCTTGACTGCAGGGAAAAAAATCAACAAACCTTTCTAATGTAAGTGGATTCCTTCCATCCCCCCCCCACTTCTATTTTATAAAAACACAGTTTTTGATGTCTGGTGCTGAATTCTTGGGAGTTAAAATCAGTCCGTCTTGTAAACATTAAAATATGCTTTTGGAGACATAAATCATCACCTGAGGTCGGAAGTGGTACTGGAGAGAGCTTTAGTGAAAAAAATAATGTGGGGGGTGTGCAGAAGCAGGTGAGGAATATGAATTTTTTCAGATCAGACTGCTGTTTTTCCTTTGTGCACTTGAGTTATTCTCATCTACAAAGTGGGCATAATTATCTCCCCTCAATGTTTTTATGAGAATTCAGTGGGATGAGGTGTAAAAGCCTGTTTTGCAAACTGCAAAGCTGTGCGGTTGCTCATTTACAAGCCTTTTCATCACACCCCTCAGAGGGGTCAGCCTTGGCCCAGCACTGTGGGCTCCTATGGACGTGCTGGATTCAACTGAGCTGATCTGAGTGGTTCAAGGCTGACCCGGTGGCCTCCTAGCCTGTTTGTATGCAAGAGCCATGATGTCAAAATTTCCACCATTAGAGAGTCCTTCCTTTGTTGTGTTCTCCCTTTCGTCCCTTCTAGTGAGGCAGCATGGTGTTGGGGAGGATCAGAGGCTTTGCAGCAAAGGACACGAGTTTGCGTCCTGCCTCCAGCGGGCTTCCTGGCTGTGTGGACCTCTCCCGGTCACTCCTGCACTCCCCAGTTGTTTTGTCCGTGATGCGTTAAGGGCGGGTGTAGGAATCAGACACACAGTAAGTGCTCAATGAGTGCTTTATTCCTTCCAAAGGTCAAGTCCCCCAGGAATGGTGCAGGGAGAAAACACACCCTTGTGTAACGACTAATGACTAATCACTGGCCCTGCCTTCCAGCTGGGAGTTGGGATGAGGGAGGACGGCTCTCTGGAGGTGGGAAGGGCTGGGAGCAGGTGAGGTGAGGAAAACTGGGCACATTTGTAGATTTTGGAATATAAATTGCCACTCCCGTCTTCCCATTCTGATGCAAAGAGCAGCCTGTGTAATGGTAACAGAGTATTTTCTGTTTTGGTGTTTTCTTATTCCAGAAAGCACCTCAAGGTCAACTGTTTCCAGATTGAAGTTGGGACACCAAGTGGCAGACACCAGCAGAATCCCAATTCTCCCCCCACCCACCGCGCTGACTTTCGCGGGCCTGGACCGCGTTAAAATTCTGGGGCTTCTCCTTGCTCTGCTGCCAGGTGCAGGGAGCCCTCATTTGCTTATATATTAAAAAAAGAAGAAGAAGAAAGAAAAAGGCTACAGGACCACTTTAGAATTTCATCTGTAATCAAAATCTGCCTAATTGCATTTTGTCTCAGACAAAAAGGAGATTTTCAAGGCTATTGAGTTAGCTCCCAGCCTCCTGTTAAAGGTGGGCTTCATTTCCGTAATGTGTCCCCACCAGGGCTTCCCTGTCTGAGAGGCTGTGACTGATACATGGTCAGAGCTCTTCTTCCAGGAGGGGCATCTCAGCTTGCCAAGGAGTTGCTGGCTTAAATGTCATCAGGTTGAGTGAGAATGTCTTCCACTGTGTGTCCAGAGGTGGTTTCTAGAAGGTTAAAGGGTTTCAGGGCTGTTCCCCAAACAGAAGGTGTGATCCTGGAAAGACATGGTAGTTCCTTCTCCCATGTGGACATTAGAACCCAGAGGGAGAGAACCATGGAGAGTCCCAGGGACGTAGTTGGGTCTGGGGTCCAGGACAAATGTCCCAAAGCCCTGGAGTCAGTGCAGGGGAGACTCGTAAGGACATTGCTCACAAGCTGTCAGAAAGTCAGGCGGGGCAACAAAACCGTAGCCCCAGGAGAGACGCAGAGAACACTTTCTGTAATAAGCAAGGTGCAGGGACTTCTGCACCTGTTCTGGACTTCGGCAGCCAGAACAGAGCCAAGAGGACCGGAGCGACAGAAACACGGAGAACCAGGGCCCTGGAAGAGGTCCTACACCGTCTGAGAAGTCTTCGACATTTGTGTACAAGGATGCCAGGAAATTACTGCTCTGACACAAGGATTGTGGGACGCTGAAGAAGCATGGAGTCCAGAAAGGAATCCATAAGATGACACAAAAGAAGGGTCTGCGCCAGCTTAAGGCCAGGAGGTTACTTGGGCCAGCCCTCTGGCGATGGGGCTGGACTCCTTTATCCCATGGTCACTGCGCATGTCCGTGCCCTGGGACTCCCAGGGAGATGCGTGCACCATGTTCTGAGTGCCAGCTAAAGAGTGTCACTCGCCACCTGGCACTACAAGGGTTAGGTCACGAGCCACAGCAGCTGCTGACCTCCACCACACCGTGCAAAGAATTCAGGGTGGAGATCAGGGATGGGGTGCTCTGTGCTCTGGGGAAATCTGGCCTGATAGATGTTTTCAGGAGACAGTTTTATGAACCCATTTTCTTGCATCTTCTCCTACCTTCTCACTACCATCATCAACGGAGACCTCTGCTCCTCGTGACTTTCCACCGAGATGTGTGCTTGACTGCACGTACGCCCCTCACCCAAATCATATATGTACTGACCTCCCCCTCTACCTCTTCGGAGAGTTTCTCAGGGCAGAGAGGCTGCCTCCCAGGCTAGAGTCCTCAGTAAGCCCCCAAATAAAACTGAACTCACAGCTCTCACGCTGTGTGTGTTTTTTTTTCAGTCAACACAAGTCTAATGTGGTGGGCACCAGGTGGGCTCAGGAGCCACTGGACTTGCTTTTGGATGCCAGCTGCACTCCAGACAAGCCATGTGACCAGTCACCTTGCCCTCTGAGCCTCACCTGAGAAATGCGGATTGTGGGTGTGTTTACCAGTTGTAACTACTGAATTAAATAATGTGCGTTAGTTGTAATAATGTTTTATAAAGGTCTGGTCAAAGAAGTCCTCTGGGTGTTATTAAGGAGTAGACCTTTATCCATGTGACCCCCGAGTCATGTCACTCTGGGCCACACAGGTGACCCCGCCCCATGGAGCAGAGTTATCCCTGCTGGTCCCTGTGGGAGCGTGGACAGTTCCAGCCTCCCAGTCCACGGGCTTCCAGAAGTGTGTGTTCCTGGCCCCCTGGACTCCAGGCTCTCTCTACGCTGGGAGTGACACTGGCTCGGCTCCCTCTTGGCTCACATGTAAAACAGCATCGCTGTGACATATAATATGGGGGCTATAAACAGGAGCCTGGCTCTATTTTTAGAAATGGCGTTCACAACCGTGCAATGTGGTGAAAGGTCTGTAATTTCTCCCTGGTTGTGAAGAGTACGTGGCTTGCACCAGCACTGGAGGAAAAGCACATCTGAAATGAAGAGGTGGAGGTGACGTGGTTGTCCAGTCTCTCCGTTCTGCTGCCAACCTTCCTAGCCCAGGTCACCTGCGTCGGAGTATTGGACACTGTTGGCGCCTGAGACTTAGCCTAGGTGGTCTGTGCCTCAGCAGAGCCACAGACACTGCCAGGATGGCTCCTCTGGGGGGTCAGGAGGGCGGACCCGACCTTCCTCGTGGGCTGGTGGGTAGGGTTAAATGCACCCACAGTGCTCGCAACAGTGTTGTCCCAGGAGGATGCTCCAACTGTGATGAGGAGACTTGAACTCCTCCCCATTCTGTTCCTGCCTCCCAACTGGAAGTACCCCTTGTTGTCATTGTCCCTCTTCTTGGTCACCCCAGAGCTGGTCAGGATGCCACAGGGCAGACACTACACCTGGGCTCTCATCACAGCCTGGCTCTAGGTAAGCATGGCCGGTCACACAAGGCTGGGCAGAATGTGAGCCTTCTGCCCTCAGGGACAGAGAACACGCCCTCCGTGGCCAGAAACCCTGAGCTAACAGACCATCCATCACTCCTGCCAGGAGGGGGAACCCGGCACAGGGATGGGGAGCTGGAGTGGGGCAGAGTGAGGACCCCAGACAAGCAGGCTGGCTTTGAACCTGTGCTATTCCAGCTGCTGCTTCATCCCCTTAGCCTCAGTTTCCTCTGCTGTAAAATGGGTGACCTGCACTTCTGAAGGAGTGGGTGTGGGTGGTCACCCACCAGGGTTCGTGCGTTGTAGCACAGGGGGCTCAAATCCAAGTGCTCCCCACACTGGAGCAGTTCGTTAAACCCTCCAGGCATCTGCAAACCTGTCCTACACAGCAGACACCTGGGGACAAAGGGACTTGAATGCAGGCTTGGGGATTTTTGCCCCCTACAGAAATAAAACTGTTGACCAAACGTCTCTTCCAGCTGTCAAGGTTTTCAGACTGCTGAGCTGGATGTTCGGTTTTCACCCCGTATCAAAAATCCCACAGGAAACAAATGAGCCTGTGCCAAAGGGAGGAGGCAAAACATTTGGTTCCAGAAAGTTTGAGGTGAGAAAACTGGGGCAAAGGTGACAGGGTTGGGGGTCAGGAAGCCGGACCTGGACCCTGGGACTGCAGGGCTTCCAGTGGCGCTCCCACCCCTGTGATTGTCTGGGGAAGAAGGGACCCCCTCACCCTGTCTCCCTTCTGATCCACTGTTGGCCCTCCTAGGCCTGCGGGGAGCGGGCGGCGGGACTGGCTCTTTGGAGATCCCTCCAGAAAATTAAACTTTAGGAGAGAAAGAGAGAGGAAAGGAGCAGGCAGGAGTGGGAGCTGAGTGCCCTCCTGGCTCTGAGTGCCCTGGTCCTGCTGGGCTGTGGGCGGCCTTCTGGGCAGCAGGCTGGCAGGGCTGGCCCTGTGGGTGCTTTTGGCTGGCATGGTGGTGGTGGCACAGGCCCTCAAAGAGGGGATTTACCTCTGCCACTCTGGGAGAGGGGCCCCATCAAGTGAGGGCCCTTGGCCTCATGCAGGAAAGAATTCAAGAGTGAGCCACAGCAGAGTGAAAGCAAGTTTATTCAGGGAGATACGCACTCCATAAGTGGAATGCAGACCATCTCAAAAGGCGGGAGGCCGCAAGGTGTGGAGGTGTTCAGTTATGGTGAAATTAGATATATACTCCATAGACAGAGTGTGGGCTGTCTGAGAAGGCAAGACAGAGAGAGAGACGCGTGGAAACAGACATTCCAAGGGACTTGCCCTTGACCTGGGATATGGCCATCCTCTCGTGCCCCTTTTCCTGCAACACTACTCCCTGCCCGTGTGCAGCTGTTGTGATTCTCCCCCATCCATCAGGGTCTCCTCCAGGAAGCCTTCCCTGATGGGCTGAATCATTCCTTCTGTGAACTGCCACCAGACTCAGCACACTCCCCCTGTGTTGGGCACAACCAGGGCACCTGCTCTGTCCTGGGATGGAGGTGGTGGTTAGAGGGTGCCCACTGGAATTGAATCTTGATGCTGCCGACTCCCAGCTGCGCGACCTCAGAAAGGTTATGCCAATGCTTTGAGCATCAAGTGGAAACAGTATCACCCTCAGGGGCCGCTGGGTGGGGAGATGAGAGAGTTCCCACAGCACGACAGGGGCAGGTGCTGAATGTTGGCTTCTTGCTCTTTCTGACGACAAAGGCCATGCTGTGAGCTCAGCTCCAACCTGGTACCCGGTCCTCTGAACGGCCCGAGATGAATTAGTCTGGGGACTCTGTGGACGTCAGTGGCTCAAGGGAGTAGGCAGAGCAGAGGCTGGACTGGGTTTGAATGTGGCTCCACCTCTGACTAGCGGGGGACCCTGACACCCCTCTCTGGGGACAGCAAGGCCGTCCTCGCAGGGGCAGTATCACTGCTGTGCCTGCCCCCTGGAGGCGGACACTGAAGATGGAGGGGCTAAGAGAAGGTGAGATTTCCCACCTTCTCTGAGAGCTAGGATTGACAGCACTGATTTTAAAGGCTTGTTGTGAGGATTAAAGGAGAAATGCCCATGCAACTCCAATGCATCTGGACCCTGGAGAGCCCAGGGCCTGCGCGCTGCGCATGGAGAGCACACAGAAGGCAAGCTAGGCCCTGGGGATGTCGAGGAGACATTTACACGGGTTTCTGGGTTCACACAGAGGAGGTTAATCCAGTAGGATACAGCCATGCTTCCCCCAATGCCCATCTGAGCAGTTCTCTGCAAAAGCCCCCTTCCCCCCTCCCAGTCCAGCTCCCTGCAAGCCCCCAGCCCAGGCTGGCTCCCCTCCCCCACCTTCCCTCTCCGGCCACTGACCTGCCTATTAAGGTGAGCGACCTTGCCTTCTCTTAGCCCCCCCATCTGCATTTCCTCCAAGAGTCTGATTTCTGAATCGTGTAAACAAAGGATTCCTTTCCTTCGTTGGACAGGGAAGGGGTGCTTGGAAGCATTCATAATTTTATTTTATTTCTCTGCTCTCACGTATGTCCACAACAGCCTATGGCTCCCTGCGGCTTTCTTTTCAATAGAGCTTCGTGGTTCCCAGGCCAGGGGCCTCTTCCATCCTCCCGGGGTAGCGGGGGCCTTTAGAGGCAGAGCTGCTGGCACTCAGAGCCCAGCTCTCCTCTGCCAGGGGGCTCCACTCTGGGTCTGGAGCCTCTGCCGTGACCCAAAGATTCATAACAGGTCCACATCTAACTTGTGCCCAAATAGCCGGTGGGAATCCGGGCTTACCATGCTTGAATCACAGGTTCCCAGTCAAGTTCATTTTGGAGAGTGCGTTGATGTCAAGTGGGACTGCTACCTGGTCAACCCTCTCTCCAGAGCCTTCGCTGGCTCCCCTGCACTGTCAGGGCAAAGGCCTGGCTCTTCAGGACAGCAGCCGGCATCCAGGGCCCTGGTGGGCCGGGCGGCACTCCCTCTCAGCTGCCTCTGGACTCTCACCAAAGGCCCTTTGTGTGCTGCTCTGTGTCTCTGCAGCCATCTCCCCGTGGCTCTCTCTCCTTGAGCCCGCTCTGATCTGCCCGCACAATTCAGCTTCTTCACGCTCAGCCTCACATGCCTCTGCTCGGGAGGCCCCTGCCAGTGTCACGGACGCCTGTCCTATTCCATCAGGACACCTCTTGGTCTGGCTCAGAGTCACCTGCTTTCTTCTCTGGAGTCCCCCCACCAGACTCTGAGCTCTGTGAGAGCAGGGACTGCACCTGGCTTGTCTCCATGTGTCCCTGGTACCTACGATATGACGGGGACCCATACAAAGCTCAATGGAGTGGATGAATGAAGGCTCTTGTTTGGATCAAATGCTGCACTTTCAGCAAAGACAAAGTCTTGGTTTTGGTTCAGAAGGATTCTCTAGATAGTCATCCTTTAAATGATGTTACCTCTGGCCTGAAATAAAAACGTAAAAACAATAAAAACTTTGTTTGGGGGTTTAAGTCCAACATAAAATATAGTTTGTTGAGTTTCTGGAATCCCGGTTGGGTTTAGTTTCCATAAGAAGTAGAACTTCTTAGTCAAATCAATTATGTTTTCATTTAAAAAAATACATCCACACCCAGTGATTTGGCATCCCCTGCACCCTGCCCTGGCCCCGGATCTGGGGATCCCAGCATGAGATCCCGCAGGGCCTGACATCAGCTCAGCCTAGGAGTGCATGGGGCGAACTGCTCCTGCAGCTACATTTTCTGTTTCCATTTTCAGATGATTGAATGCTCTGGGGGGAAATGCTTTGAAAAGAACCCCCTCCCCTTCCCCCAGCCCTTCGGCAGGTTAGTTTAGCTTAGTAATTAGCAATCACAATATGAGCTGGGATAATTATCCCCAAAAGTCACAAGAAAAACACAGATGTTTTTAAAGCTGCACAGTGGAGATTTTGCCTTTCAGTTCTAATAATTTAGCATGTGAAATGAATTAGATGCTGGCTTTTCCTGGGACTTAATTTCCAAGGGAGGTTCAGGAAAGCCCTGCCGTTTTTTTGAAAAGAGCAGTCTTGGTCAGGGGGCGGTTGGGGTAGGGAGGAACCCATACAACGCATGACAATTTTCAAAATCTAGCACGAAGCAAGAGAGGCCAGATGGAATAAATTAATGACTTTTAGCCTCCCGGGATTTGAATTAAAGCTTTTTCATAGTTGAAAACTCGTGGGATGCTCCTCTGTCAGAATATAGAAACACAGGTGTGTGCTTGTGGCCTGGCCTGGCTGTGAAATGCGTCTAGGCAGAAGAGTGCTACCCTAGGAGGCTCTGCTTTCTCTGGGTCCCAGAACTTGCCCATGGGGGCCTCTCCCATTTACTCACCATGATTTTTCCAGAATTATGGGAAGGTACTTATCAGAAAGATCCTCAGCAAGAAACAAAAGACAAACAAGCAAACAAACAAAAAAAAAACAGCCAACCCTGTTTCTGGAAATGAATAAAGAGGATCAGATCATTGGGAAAACAGCAAAGGCGTGGCTGGATGGGGCCCCTGGTCAGGCGGGATCACTCATTTTATACTGGGTCCTTCCTACATGTCCCCTTCCTGTGCTACTTGGAAAGACCCTTGAGAAATCTCACATCTCAAAGGAAACAGAACCATGCACTGGCCTTGGGTCGGGGACTAGGATTTGAGATTGAGATTTGCTACGGACTCACTTGGTTTTTGCAGGTAGACCCTGTCCCACTCAGGACCTTGGTCCCCTTGACTATAAAATGGAAGTTGGTTTCCACTGATGCTTTCCCAAATTGTGTTCGGCAGAATTATAGTTGCAAGAGATGTTAATAAAACAAAACAAAAAGACCTAGTGGAGAACACCTTTCTTCTGGGGCAGATTCTCCACCTAGCTGATTTTGTTCCCTAGGGGACATTAAGCCAATTCTGGAGATGTTTTTTTGTTTGTCGTAAATCGGAGGGGGTGGGGTTTGCTATTGGCATCTAGCAGACAGAGGCCAGGCATGCCGCCAACATCTCACATGCCCGGGGCAGCCCCCACAACAAGATTTACTCAGTACCTCTTGAAAAACAAAATTCAATTGAATACATTTTAGAGATTTTATTGGATTTATTCAACAGTTCATGAATCAGACAGCGTCCCATCTAGTAAGCAGAAAGGAGCTCCGAAGAGCTGTACAAAACGAAAGACTTTTATAGGCAGAAGGGGGCAGGGCGAGGAAGTTACTAGCAAAGGGTGGATTGTTTGTGGCAAAGTCACCTTCCTTTGGGGGGGGCGGGGGTCTAGCAAGCACATTACTTCACTGCTGCTGACCAGGTAATTCCAGATTGACTGGTCTAAGGTTCCACTCCTGGAAGAGGTTGAAACTGAAATTAAGTTTGGTATTAAGTCTTGGTTTGGTGATGCAGGCTTAGCACAAGTGCTTCCATTCTGGGCCTGTTGTTTCCTTTTTGTTTTTTAATCCCCCAAATGTCCATTGTGCTGGCGTTGAGAAATGCTGCGCTAGGGTCCCAGAACCCATTTGAATATTAAAAGGCTATAAGCAGGAAAGACGTCCTTTTAACTTTTAAGCCAGAGTTCCATAAATGCATGTGCAGGCAGAATCTCTTTTGTTTTCATCTGCAATGGGATTAATGTTCCTTGGAACACACTCTGGGAAATACGGAGTGAAATGTTAACTAAGGCTTTTTCCCTCTCTGACATCTCAGACACCTTACCCAATGGACAGACATTCCCAGAATGATGCGGGGGCTTCTTATTGGCTGTATGGGGCGTGGGGCATCCGTGAGAGGGAGTGTTCAGGAACTGCCAGGAGAGTTAAATCAAACTGGTCTTAGCCTAGGTTTCTTGAAGCAGAGCCTGAAACAGAGATGCTTATTCGAGTGCTTTATTGGAAAAGAGCTCTTGGGAGAAGAGTGAGGGAAGCAGATGGGGCAGGGCACGGAGCTCAGCAAGGATGTGGCTTCTGCTGGAGACTTGCTTCCGCCCGAACCTGCAGCGGGAGCTTTGGGGCAGAGACTGTATCTCTGTGTTGGAGCATCCTTGAGGCAGGAGGTCAGTCTACTGTTCAGTCCAAGGTGTCTGCCCAGCATTGGCCGTGGTCTGGGGCGTAAGCTCCCAGGCAAAGGTCGGTTCTCTGGAGAAGGAGGAGGCTGCGAGCTGTTATCACAGACCCCTCTGGGGGCTGACTGCACAAGCAGGTAGAGGGGACTGAAGTGAGGCACCAATCTACTGCGATGCATCAGAGCATGCAAGTGCTCAGGACTCTTAGAGCAGGGCGCCCCACAGGCTGGAGGACAAGCATGGCCTGTGCCTGAATGACCTGTCTTTGTCACTCTGTTGGAATCGGGGAGGGATTCGGGGGTTAACCGCATTGCCACGGCATCAGAGTTCCACTCTAAAGCTCACTCAGAGTGACCGAGGGGTGTGCGCAGGGGTAAGTGTTTCCCCCTCCTATTTCAGCCAGTATTTGGGCTTTAACACTTTCTCTTCCCCAGCTTTCTGGGATCCTGTTGCTCCTGTGGTCTGCTGTGTAAATCGTGGGAGCCCGCGGGAGTGAAACGGCGAATGGGGAGACTACAGAGGAGAACCAGCCATCGGCCAATCAGAAATTTGTTGAGCTCCTACACAGGCCAGGCCCCAAGGGAGGGGCGGTCTCAGAGGAGGGGGCTGGTGCTCTGAGAGGTCCGAGGTCACACAGCTGACAGGTGCCAGGGATCCAGACTTCCTGCCTTCTCTTTGCTCACTTCCTTATGTGGACCACATGCCCTCTTCAAAGTGGCAGGGGTGGGGCTGATGATGGGATAAACAAGAGTGAAATATGCAAGATGCAATTACTTAATTAGCCTCATATTTGAAAACATGTGGCTTCAAATTGGGTGCCAGTGGAACATTCTGGCCCACAATTCCTGTTCCTCCAAGACCTGAAGCCATGCCGTCTTGCATCATTTCGTGGGTGTTAGCGGCTGCTGCCTTCCCAGCAGACCTGCAGCCGTAGGAAGGAAAAGGCTGGTTGTGGAGACTGAGACACAGCCGCCCCTCACGGGAGGACACCGGACCTAAAGTCAAAGACTCTGCTGCTGTGGAATTTCTAATAGCGCATCATATCCCTTCACGTGGATTTACTCTGATTTCCATGAGCAGTAATTTATTGCTGGACATTTGGGATATTTTTTCCCCCAGAACTTTCAGTATTATAAGTATCAACACAATGAATATCTTTGTATATTGAGCCCTGCCTCCATCTTGACTAAGTCCCTTGGGATAAAGTCTTAAAATAATTACTGGGTCAAATTTATGTACATCTTAAAGGCTGCCAGATTGCCCTTCAGAAAGATGATGCTGATTTAAACACCCAATGTCAGTGTACAAACGACCCATTTCTTTGCTTCTTCACCTGGGCCAATCCATTTTTTTAAAAAAAAATAGCATCTTAGTGTTTTAATTTGCTTTTAATGTTTAGCAGCTTTTGAGACGGAACTTTTTCCCCTGTGCTTTTTGACCATTTGTAGCTCTTCTTTTCTAAGTGGCCAGCTCATAACGTTGCCCACTCCTCTCCTGGCTGCCCTTCTCTTGAGTACTTTGTGTGTTAAGGATATTAACCTTTGCGGTGAAGGTCATGCCTACTTTTCCCAGTTTGTTGTTTGCCTTGTTATCTTTTTGTTAAAATCCAACTTGGAAACCTTGACCTTTCGGGTAGAGATGGTTCCCCAGGAAGCAGCGATTGTCCAACTTTTGGGTTAAGGAATTATCTCCCAATCATCTTAAAAGAAAAAAAAACCAGAAAGCTCGGCTAGAACCAGAGAGGTCAGTGGGGAGGAAATTCAAGGGCTCAGAGCATATCCTGTTCCTCTTTTCACAAATCATGCTGCTGATTGCCCAATTTAGAGTGGTTTGGTGGTGACTCTTGGGCCACAGGATGTGCATTGCTTCACATACAAGGACAGCTGAGGAGGTTTTCATTTTGCTGGGTGGTGCGTCAGGAAGTCCCACGGTCCCACGGTGGCCCCTGGGGCGCAGTGATGAAAGCCCCGGTCTTGGAGTAGGACAGACCTGGGGCAGACCTGGGACAGACCTGGGACAGACCTGGGACAGACCTGGCTGAGCTCTGTGTGACTGTCAGGGGTCATTGAACTCCTCTCAGATTTCTATACCTCAAAGACGGGCTCTAACACTTAGCCTGCAGTGTTGTTGGGACAATTCAATGGGTGGCCGATGTGAAAATTGTCCTGCCTGGGGAGGTGGCGATCTGAAGCCTTTGAAAGGACTCTCCTTTGACCCCTCAGAGTTATGAAATGCTCTACGAGAAATGTTTATTTATGCCCTTACTCTGTGGGCGGCAGTTCAGTTTCCTTTCCCCATCTGTAAAATAGAATTGTTTTTCACGGGGCTGTGTGGCTGCGGCACACGCCCCCTGGGCTGTTTCTCTCCTAACAGACCTCTGGGTCACGCACTTCTCCAGAGACCCTGCTGCCTGCGGAGTGGCAGGAGAGGGACTGCCTCATCCTTTCGGGCTGCTGTGACACAGTGCCATCGACATGGGGGTTGTGGGGGAGTTATAAACACCAGACGTTGATTGCTCGTGGCTCTGGAGGCTGGAAGTCCAAGATCAAGTCTAGCGAGGGCCCTCTTCTTAGCTCATGGCTGCACCTTTCAGTGTCCTCACATGGAAACCATGCGAGGGAGCAGTGGGGTCTCTTTTAAAAGGGCACTAATCCCATCCCGAGGGCTCCACCCTCACCTTCATGATCTAATCACCCCTCCAAACTCTACCTACTAAGAACATCAACTCTGGGGGTTAGAAGTTCTCTACATGTGAATTTGGGAGGATGCAAACTTTCAGCCTGTAGCAAGACCCTCCAAATCCCCACTCTGCAATCTCCCTTCCTACAGAACATAGTTATCTGGGGGTGGGGGGGCTTTGTCACAAGTAACTGTGGCCTTGCGATGACAGATGGCTGAGTAAAGCTGAGTGCCAGGCCCCGTGCTCACACTTCTGAATCAGAGTCTCTCCATGCGTGTGACTGTCACCATGGAAGCCACACCCAGCTCTCCCTCTGAAGGACGTCTGGGCTGGGACTCAGAGACCCCCACCTGGACACGAGTGTACACACACTCACTCACACACAGACATGCTCACACTCATATACACACACTCATATTCACACAAATGCACTCACAGACACATGCACGTAACACTCACAACGCACACAGACACACATATACGCACAGACACGCACACTCTCACACAGGCAGACACACACCCACGTACAAGACACAGACACTCTCACACACTCACACAGACGCACCCACACAATGGCATCAGACATGGCCCTGAGTGCTGCGCCGGTTCCTGGCCATCGCGCGTGAAGGCAGACAGCAACTGAGGCCCATTAGGAAGACGGTGGGTGGGTGGAGACTGTTTCCTTAGACCGAGACATCTGGGGCACCTCTCCTGGGCCAGGCGCTGGGATAATGTGGCGATGAAGGGGCAGACCCAGCGTCTGGGTTCTTTCAGACAGGGTCGTCTGCAGGGACAGTTAGCTGGGGTATCCACGGGGGTTGAAGGGATATACAGTGCCAGCAGGCAGAGCCCACTAGCTCCCCATCACCAGCTGTGTCCGGGCTGACAGGCGACAGGGATGCTGACAGGGGCGGAGCTTCATGACCTGGGCCGGGGGATTGGAGGAGATGCTCTGCAAGACTCCCCCTCATCTCCCACTCAGAAGCTGCTGTTTCAGGTTTCACACTTGGTGGTTCTCGCAGGAAGAGGAAGTAACAACAGTTTCTTCTTCTCCCGCCCCTGGGCTCTTCTGGTGGCCTTATTAGAACACATCTCTAGTATCAGTGGTGGGGGAGAAAGGGTGGTCCAGCAGCCCGATGACCATTGCCTTGCCCCTCCCCCCACAAAGACAACATGCTTCAGCAGATGACCATTTCCAGTTGGGAGGCCCAAGGGGTCAGGGCAGTGCAGAAGAAAGAGCAGAGCGTGGCCTGGGAGGCAGGAAGCCTGGGTCCAAGCCTCTGCTCTGTAGCTTAGTTGCTGTGTGCCTTTAGATGAGTTGCTCACCCTCTCTGGGCTTCTACTGTAATTTGAGGGAATTACACCAGTTGATTTTATGGTTGCTCCAGCCATGAAGGGCTGCAAATATCCCTGTAGCTACTGAGCCCATGACAGGCCCCCACAAAGGGTGGGTGGGTGCGTGGGTGGGCTAGCCCGCCTTGCTGTGGCTGCCAGGCTGAGTTCAAACATCCAGGCAGGAGTAACTGTGGAGTAATGCTATTTGTTCCTTTCTGGGTTTCAGAACAAAACCCCAGAAGCAGAAACCACTGACTTTTTCAGCCTCCAGAGGTTTCTTTCCAAGGATGATATGTGCTAACCGAAGACAGCTGCATCAGAACTGAGATTTTTCTTTAAACTCTCCTCTGTAAACCGCCACACTGGACACGCCATTTGTCTGCTATAAAACTTGGACGGTAACTTTAAATAGAATCCTCAGAGTCTCAGATTTCAGCTGAGGCAATATCCACAAACTACCAAAAGCAAATGAGAAAATGAAAAGTTTCAGAAACTTGTATTTTAAGACTTATAATAAGCACGTAGCAAGCTTTATGAGCTACTCCATGGTGCTAACTGGTCCCCAGTCCTCCCAATCCTTAGACGAAATCGATGCTGGTAACATACCAGCCAGTCGGCATGAACTTTGAACCATTTCTACAAAGTTCATGGTGTAGGTTGACATCCGTTTCCTCAGCCAGTGCCCACCCTAGGTGATCCAAGCAGGGCTGTCTTCATGAGTGGGCACAGCATCGTCTGCTTGGAAGGGTCTCACGCATGGTTTCATGTCCACCTGTCACCATCTTAAAAGTCTTGATTTTTGAACAAGAGGCTCTGTGTTTTCATTTTGTACCAGGCCCTGAAAATTATGCAGCCTGTCTGAACCCAAGGACAATCTTCTCCAGCAATTATCGAACTGATGGCAGTGTGCTGCTATCTGGTCTAAAGCCATTTAACCTTCAGAAGAACTAACTATTCACCTTTGATCTACTTGGCCTACTGACTTGTCCAGAGACGATGTCAGGCACAAAAAGAAAGATGGGTTTTTTTTTGACTGAAAGAAGTAAAATCAAGTCAGTCTCATATATAATTTTTCTCATGTGTAATTCCAAATACAATTGCCCAAACTTATATAAATTTGATGCGACACCTACGAAGACTGTAAGGAAATTCCAACTTTCCAACACTTGAATTAGATGATTTAGATCAGGGGTGAGTGAACTACTGCCCTGGGCCAAATCTAGCTTCCCACCCATTTTTGTAAATAAAGTTTTATTGAAACATAGCCACCCCATTCATTTACCTACTGTCTATGTGTCTACTTTCATGGCAGAGTTGAGTGGTTGCAAGAGACAGTAGGACCAGCAAAGCCTAAAATATTTGCTGTTCTGCCCTTTACAGAAAAAGTTTGCCATCCCTGGTCTAGCTATTAGAATTCCTAAATTTCTGGAATACTCTAGTGAAGTTCTAGAAGCATGGTTCTTGAGAATAACAATATACCCTTAGGCTAGGGAATGGTTACTTGGACATAAACAATAAGTGAAACAGATTTATTTATACATTTGATTACATACAAATAAAAACCTTTGCATGGTGAAAGCCGCCATCAACAAGGTTAAAAACAAACAGCTGTCTAGGAGAAAATGTTTTCAAAATATTAAACAGGAAGCAATTCAGCTTATATGAAGAAGTCATGAAAATCCAAGAAAAGTAGAAAAAAGCAGGCAAAGGATAGGCACAGAAAATTCACAGAAGACATAAAAATGGCCAGAAGCAGCTTACCTTCATTTAACAATTGGGAATATGCACATTCCTGAGAAGGGAGCCGATACAAACACATGGGTGACCCCCCACCCCGGGGCCGTGGCATGTGGGAGGCTGAGGGACCAGGCCAGAGAGAGCACTTGGGGTCAGCCTCTGACCAGCACCTGCCCCAAGGCCCGAACGGTGCTGTGACTGGGTCTGTGATGACCCTGAGCTATCTTAAGGGGCAGGGACCCTTGACGAGGCAGAATCATCAGAAAATGTGATCCTAAGCTGGGAACGTGGCAGGCTGCCCGGAAACAACCTGGAACCCTAGGCAGAGGGGAGAGACGTGCAGAGAGAACACGACGGACAAATAAAAGAGAAAATTTTGACTCACCAAGTCCAAATCACATTTTAAATAAATAAATAAATAAATGGAAAATCATGAGAAATCTGATGCTAATAAGTGCAGTCAGCAATTTCAGTAATCAGAATATTAAATAATTACAAATGGAATGAATTTTACAGAAGTCTGACAAAAACTGTAAAATCAGTATGTTTAAGAGGCTCTCTATGAGAGCCTCTTAAACAAAAATAAGCAAAAATAAAAAGCTAGAGGATATGTAAAAGCAGCTATTAGAAACCATAGAAATAAAAAAAATAGGATCATAAAAAATTTTTTAAAGATAATTGAAAGGAAAAGCTCTAGGGCGAGAATTTGAGATTTGGAAGCAACTATACACAGACCGTGAGATACTGAGGGCTTGGCTCCAGACCACCCTAATAAAGTGACTATCACAATAAGGTGTCACATGAAGTTTTTGGTTTCCCAGGCATATAAAAGTTATGTTTGTACTACACTGTAGTCTATCAAGTGTGCAATAGTATTATGTCTAAAAAACCAATGTACCTACCTTAATTACAAAATACTTTATTGCTAAAAAATGCCAACCATCATCTGACAACGCAGGGTTGCCACAAACCTTCAGTTTGTAAAAAACACAGTGTCTGCAAAGCACAAGAAAGCAAAGTGCAGTAAAATGAGATATGCCTGTGCTGAGGAATTTACTTAGAATGCAGTATGTAGAGGTAAAGAGTTAAAATGCAGGAAATATTGGGGTTATATTTAGAAGCTTCGATGTAAATCCTTCTTGCTGTCAAAGCAAAAAGGAAGCAACTCCTTTACAGGAGTTCCAGAAGAATAGAAAAGAGAAGAAACATTTGAATGGATAAAAGCGGTTAATTTTCCAAAATTGAACAAAGCCATAAGTCCCCAGACCAAAGTGAACTGTGAAGCAAGATTAAATAAAAATAAATCTCTATCTAAATACACTGTGGAAAATGGCAGAACATTAATGCTAAAGAAAAAATGGAAAAATATCCCTGAAAGAAAGGGCAGATTAACTAAAAGGAACAACATTAGACTGACAGAAGAATTCTCATTTGTAACAATGGTTGTCAGAAGACAATGAAGTTATATCTAACAAATGCTGGGAGAAAATGATGGCAAAGTTAGAATTCTACACCTAAGTGATCACTGAAGAGGAAGGGGAAAATAAAGACATCTTAAGACATAGAGACTGAAACCAGGGCTATAGAACCTGGTTCTATACCAGAACACTCAAATAATGTGTTTCAGCAAGAGGAAAAGTAAATATAAGAGAGAGGTTACAGGAGACATGGCATATAAGAAAAAAAGTGGAAACAGATATAGATTTAAATGTTTGCAAATTGGAGTGACTGACTATAAAAATAAAACCCAGACACTACTTTTCTGATTAAAAAATAAAGTAAAACTAAAACTTTAATAAACAAGGACAAAGTAAAGTGGTTTTCAGTAACAGTTAAACACGTTAACATTTGTGATGTGTTCTGGGGGAGGGTGGAAATCTACATAGATTTTTACTTGGTTAGAAAAATTTGTAGATGAGTATGTTTGTTTAAGATTTAAGGATAGGCATTAATAATAATAATAATTTAAAGTTCTCAAGTCAGTAGAGCAAGAAGGAACCTAAAATACCTAGAAAGCTGAAAGTGAGGAGGGAAAAAAAGTAAACATACCAAAATATTAAAAATGAGTCTAACCATGTCAGTAATCAGTATACGTTAAATGAATGAAGCTAACTTATTAAGAGAAATACTGTCACATTAGATAAAAATACAAAATCTAGCTAATATATTGTTTGATAGGAAAAAAACCAACATAATTGCAAACTTAGAAATGGCAAAGAAAAAATATGGGAAAAGGTGTACCCTAAAAATGCCAGCCAAAGGAAATGTGCAGCAATGGTAACATCCAATCAAAGAGAACGAGGGCAAAGAAAATTACTAGGAATAATACGAGTATAATAATTAAAAAGAATAATGCATCAGGAAGGTGCTACAATATGACACATATTGAATTTTAAAGGCCAAAAAAGTCTTGAAATATATAAAGTAAACCTGAAATACAAGAACTTAAACTCACATTCACAGTGGGAAATAAACAAATTTCTATTAATCAAACAGACAAAGAAATTGGTGCAGATATTGAATTAAGTTTAATTTTATGAAAGGATATATAAATAACCCTGTAGCCAATATATATTATAACTTATTTTAGCTGTGTATGAATGATTATATAATTTATCATGTAGTAAATCTTGAATAAAGTCTCAACAAATGTTGAAGAATTAACATCATACTCTGTCTCTGAACATATGTAATTAAAATCAATGGTAAAATGCTAAAAGTATGTTTGGAATTTTAAAAATGTTCTGTCAAATAACTTATGTGTTAAAGATAAAATCACTATGGAATTACAGAATACTTAGAACGGAACAAGAATAAAAGAATGTTACATCACAGTTTGTGGGGTGTAGTAAAAGCAGTGCTCAGAGGAAAACTTATAGTCTTATCTATAAATGAGTTCAGTGTTCAACTCAGGTATCTAGAGAAAAACTTTGAAGTGAACCTAAAAATATAAAAGAAAGAGAAAATGATAAATATAAGAGCAGAAATTCATAAAATGGAATACAAAAGGGTCAATTGCCATATTTGAGAAATAGAGGAGCCAGGTTCTGTATTTTATTATGCTTTTTTACTGGCATGAATAATTTCATCAGTAAAGGTATCACAAACACAATTGCCTAGTAGCTGCACAGTTATTCATTTAATGTCTGTCTTCCCTATCACACTACATGTTCTATGCTTGTTTTGTTCACCATTTTAAATCCCACAGCCTGGTCCTTGACAGACACTCATTAAATATTTGGAAACTGAATGAGTGAAAGAAATCCCAGCTCTGCCATTGATGATGCATCTTTGAGCAAGTGAGTTGACTAATCTGAGCCTCTCCTTTCTCATCTGTCCAATGGGGGAACAAAGCTTGTTGTAAGAAACAAATGATGTATTGTGTTTGAAGGTTTTGCACAGCTCCTGGTACAAAGTGAATAGTCAATAGATGGAGAGAGGTATAATTATGAGTCATGGAATTGGCTCAGATGTAGGACTATAACCTGCCTGCCCAGCAGCCCCCACCTCCATCGTGATCCCCCTGCTCTCTGAAGGGCAGCACTTCACTCTGTTGGAAGGCAATAAAGAGGCAGGCTTGAACGGAAAGCAGAAAACAGGCAAAAGGGAATCATGAGGGAGGTCAACCAGATGACCAACACCAGGGACAAGCCAGGAGTCCAGTGCAGCCATCCCTGCCCTGCCTCCTCTGTATTCCTTTGGTCAAAATTCTCTTCCCCTCCTTTGCGTGGCTCCCTCCTTTCAGCATGTGGGTCTTGATACCATATTGCCTATTGAACTACCTGGTGTGGGATCTGCTTTCTCTGTGGGTATGAGATTAAATATCTGGGATTCTGTGACTTTGCTTTGAAATTACTATAATAATTCAGCCAATTTGGAAATAACTCAAAATTTTGAATTTCCTTGTCCAGAGTTGTCAGCCCAGTTAATAAAAGCCAGAAATCACTAATTCCTTAGAGTGCTTTGTCCTGGAAAGCCACTGCTCTCTGTTAAGTGCTCAAGTGTCTGCCCTTATTAGGAAGAAATGGAACAGAGAGGCCATCACTCAGATTCAGCAATGACCTGACAACGTGGGCAGTTCACACAATCCTTTCCAAGTACCAATCAACACATAATTATGGCAGCGCAGGCCAGCAGAACTCAGCCAAGCTCACTGGAACCTGCCATTCTAAGCTGCCTCTCGCGGCACATGGGAAGGCTGCAGCCTTTGTGTTTTGAACTTTAAGGCAGCTGCGCACTGAGCAGTCATTTCCATGGGGGCGCACCACGAGCGTTAGAAATCTTTTGAAATGTGCACTGGATACTTGACAGCTTCTCTCTCCTCATTGGCACTGCCTCTAGCCTAGAGTCCCCTCTACTTCTGGTCTAGACCACTCCCCAGCTTCCTACGGGGTCATCTGTTCCCAGAATGCTCCCTTCTCTACCCTATCCCCTCCCAATCCATCCTCCACACTGCCACGAGAATGACCTTTCCAAAATGCTTCGAGAACTCAATCATTCACCCACTTAATACCCTTAAATAATTCCCTTTTGCTTTCAGGATAATTTCTTGGCTCCTCAGCCTGGCACTCAAGATTACCGCATGGTCAGTTCCTCCCACCACATCTGCAGCCTTAACTTTGCCCATCCCCCTCCATATGTGCTTTAAACACCAATTTCTTGTGGTTTCCTCAGTCTATCTGCTCCATTACCTGACGGCATCTTTGCACATGCTCTTCCTTCCTCCTAGTATACCCTTCCTTCCTTCTTCATCTAATGCTCATCCCTTTCCCCATCAATTTTAAAACAAAACATCTGCATTGAAGGGTTATAAAGAATATCCTTACAAGCTTAAGAAATAAAGTATACCAACCCAGTCAAGGCTGTCCGCACCCCTTCCTAATCCTCTCTCTCTTCCTCTTTTCTCCCAGGTAACTGCCATTCTGAATTCAGCGTTTGATCATCTATAAAGATCTTTATATGTTTACCATGAATATGGGTTTGCATCCATAAGCAGTATGCGTTGTTGTTTAGAATGTTTAGAAACTTCATATAAATGTCATTTCTCTGTGTTCTCCTATCGCTTGCAGTGTGTGCCCAATATCGTTTTTAAGATGTTCCACTTTAATGCATGTAGCCTTAGTTCATTCATTTTCAGTACTGTAGAATATTCTAGCATGTGTGTGCACATACGTGTGTTCATATCCATTCTCTTGTTGAGGGACATTTAGATATTTAGGTTGCTTTCTGATTTTTTTTTTGGCTATTACAAACCTTGCTGCTATGAACACTATAAACACATCTCCTTGGGCACGTGGGCAAGAGCTCTTCAAGGGCATTCTGCAGAAGTGGAATTACAAATCACAGGGCAAACACGTTTTCAGTTTTGCTTGGTGTTGCCAAGTAATTTGCTAAATGGTTGGAGCAGTATATACGCTCAGCAGTTGTATATAAAGAAAATTCCTTCCCGTCTACGTGGTTGTCTAAACTTTCTAATGATACATTTTAAAGATTTTTGACAACACATGGGTGGAAAATGAAATCTCTCTGTGGTTTTGATTTGGCATTCCCTGATTATAAGTGGACTGCCATGGTCCCCTCTTCTGGGAAATGCCTGTTGGTAACTTCTGTTCGTGTTTCATTTTTCCCTCTGGTGGGTTTTTTTTTTTTTAACGTTTTGAGGAATTTAAAAAATACATTTTGGATAATAATCTTTTTTGGAGATTTTATATATATATAAAATCCTTGAACACTTGTGATAGCTAGCTGGGCAGACCAAAGTTTATAAAGCAAGTAGCTGTCCTCCATTCCATCGAGACTATATACATATTGGAAATATCTTTTCCCTGTTTGTGGTTTGCCTTTGTCTGCTTATGGTACCTTTGAATAGCAGTTTTTTAAAAAATTTAGTCAGCTTATTCTATTTTCCTTTTATTATTTATGCCTGTTATCTTTTTTCCTCTATATAATCGGAGGCAGGGATCCATTTTTTCCCCAATGTAGATAATAAATTTCCCAGCACCATTTATCCGATAGTCAATCCTTTACTCTTCTAGTCAACTTTTTCTATTGAATAAAAGCAGTGAACTTAGACATCCTTGCCTCATTCATCATTTTAAAAGGATGCTTCGAAATGCTTTACTGTCAAATGTGATGTTTATGTAGATTTTTAATTTGTTCTGTTAGGTTAAGCAAATTACTATCTTTTTCTAGATTGCTAAGAGTTTTTATCATGAATGAGTGTTAAATTTTATATAACCCTTTTTTCTGCTCTTAGTGAGATTCTAGTATGAAGTTTCTTTAATCTCTTAATCTAATGAAATTTGCTAAATTACAATAAGCCATCTTCACATTTCTAGGACAAACTCAACTTGGTGATTATGCATTGTTATTTTGTAGACTTTGATAGATTTGGATTGTTAATATCCTGTTAGGACTTTTACACGTAAACTTGGGAGAAATGTGAGCCAGTGACTGTCCTTCCCTGGGTTTATTATCAAGGTGCCGCTAGCTTCACAAAATGACTTTTCCTTTTCTACTGTCTGGAAGAGTTTAAGTAAGATTAGAACTGGAAGTTTGGTAGGATTCTCCCATGAACCCATCTGGGCCTGGCAGTTTCTCAGTGATCCTGATCCAATTTATTTAGGGGTCAGAGAACTGCTCAGGTTTTCTATTGCCTCTCAAGTCCACTTCGGTGAGTTAATTCATGAGGACTTAAGACTAATCTCAGGTGTCATATCCTGCAAGAAGCCTTCTATGAACACCCCCTGCCCTGCCTGCCTGGACTAAATTAGCCTCCGTTAACTCCCACCTGGCAGTGACATGCATTCATTGAAGACATATTTTTTGAGTCTGTACTATAGGACTTCTTCTGCATGCAAGGGAAATCACAGAGAACAAAACAGGCAAAATCGTGTTCTTACAGAATGACTTTCATGGGGGAGACAGACGACAAGCAAAATGAATGAATGAATTGATAAGGTATCCTGGCGGAAAAAAGAAAACAGCAGAGATGCAGTCCCGGGGTGCCGAGGCAGGAGGGCCCGCAGGCTGTGACACAGAGGTCAGAGATGTCACTGTTGACATTCCTTCATTTAAGAAATACTTGTTGTGTATATACTGAGGGCTGCATACTAGGATTATAATGGACAACTGAATAGACACTGTTCTTGCTTTCATGCTGATATTTTAGTGGGGAGACAAGTAATAAATAAGTAAAAATGACAGCTATTGATGAAGGAAATTGGTAGGTGATGGGATAGAGTAGGGAAGAATTGCATCGGGTGTTAAGGGAAGAAAGGAGTGGCCTTGAAGATGGGGCTTAAAAAATGAGAAGGACGCGGCTAGGTTGAGCATCACATTGAAATGGTCTGTTCACCTCTTGTGTTTTCCTCTAGTCTATGAGCTCCTCAAGGGAAAATATCATGAATTATTTTGGAGGGCTATCCCTGACCTAGCATCGGGCCAGGCACATTGTAGATGCCCAACACACGTGTGTTTGACTCTTCGGAAATCAAGTGTAAGGATTGAAAGGTCTTCGAAAACTTGTAATAGCTGGCTGGACAGACCAAAGTTTATAAAGCAAACAGCAGTCCTCTATTCAATCAGGACTAACAGTCCCTGGCCCTGGGCTCTAGGTTGTGAGAGTAACTTCCCCTAGAGGGGTCACAATCTAGAAGGGGAGACAGATGGGTTTTTTCTCATTCATAACAGAGTCCAGGCCCCCAGCAGCCCCAGCACAGAAAGGCTGATGTGTGGGGTGGATGTAGACCAGGAGCTATGCCTCCAAACAGTCAGTGGTGCACAGCTGGTGTGTGCCAGGTCTCGTGGGATGGAAAGGTGGATGTGGTGTCAGTGGCCTGGGTCATCCTTGGTCCAGGGCCTTGGATATGGATTAAGTGGTGACTAGACTCCACCGGCACATCAGCTGGGCTCCTTGCCGACGGCAGGACACGAGCCAGATCTGTGGAGAAGGTTGCCCCTGCAGACATTGCCCGGCATTCAAACCCTGCTTCCAGCTCATTCAAAGCCCCTGGGGATGCTCCCTGGCCATCCAGGCATGTAAATTGCATAAGCACTTGCTACCTTGTCTCAGGGAGTTTGATAGGACTAATGGGATGATTTGCACTCTTGAGACAGAGATAAACGTCCTCCTTTGAGATGTGTCATCAAAACAGTGACAGCATTTGGAATTAACTGGGCAGGTCCATGTTTCTCCATTTCCTGCTAGTGTCCCAGTGACATCTGCCAGTTTGCCAGGCGCAGCCCTGCTCAGACAAGTCGAATGAGTTGATGGGCTTGGGCACCTGCACCGTTTGGCTAAGGCTTCACAAGGGAAGCTGATGTCTGGAGGTGTCAGGAAAACCATGACAATGACTCGTTTCAATATTTATCTACACCTTGTAAGTATGGGCTTCTAAGACTTAAAACCTGCTAATTTCTTCCGGATACGATTCAGTAAGTATGACATAGATTCAAAATAAGAGAACTCTCCTCTACTAAAACAAAAATTAAAAAGCAATCTCCAACTACTATAAACAAGAAAAGTAACTGACAATTTAGGAAAGAGGCTAAGGAATTGCAAATGTGTAGGATCAAGCAGATACCTTCTCAGAGACTCCAGTTAACAAATGTCCCTGCTCAGTCAAGACCCATCTTTGTGCACAAGCCGTCTCTACCAGAACCACTTGGGGCCACTCGAATGCCCAGCCCTGGGATGCTGGGGTCAAAGGCCCTGTCAGCAGCACCCATCCGTTGGGATCCTCTGGCAGGAGGACTGTCACTGCCCACCCTGTTGGGGGTTGCTGCTGCCATCCACGCTGGTTCTGAAGCATCCCCCAGGGCTCTGGCCTTCCCTGGCCAGGCTGGTAGAGCAGAAAGTGAACAATAAGGTTGTCCTAAGAGGCAATCTTCCTAAAACCTTTCCAAACAGAGACCACAACTGCTGCTTTTCTTACTTTCTCCAGGTTTTCTCCTTTGTACCTTCTAACCACCGCCGACTGATCTCTCCGGGAGCTTGCAACCTGCCTTTTTCTTCTGTCTAAATTTAGTCAGAGCTTTTGATTCCTTACAGCGCTTTATCAAATAGGCTTTATAAGCAAAAGCCAAACAGATAAGACTGTCTTTCTACGCAGACTCCGGGCTTCATCGTCACGTCCCACGGGACTTGCCCCCGCTGTGCACTTGATACTTGCACATCAGTTCTTGTCTTTGATCTTCACCATCCTTTAGCTGGGGGTCCTGGTCAGGGCTTATCAGACACAGTTACCCCATTGCTCTGATGGGGAAACCCAGGCCCCGAGAATGCGGTTGCTCATCTGGCCTGCTCGTTCTTTCTCCATCTTCACTGTCCTGAGATCAGGTAGACATCACCCCCTTGTCATTTCACACTTGGAATCCTCAGTGATCCTGTCCCAGGCCTCAGCGTGTCCCGCTTTACCTGTCCCAGCCCCGCTGGGGCCCAGGACGGGTGATGGAGGTATCCTCCCAGTTGCTGCCCCAGGACACGTGCACGGGTGCCCTCTGCAGTAGCAGAGAGGGCTCTGTGTTATAACCAACCCTGGGGGACGGGGGCAGGCGCTGGGTCTCCATCACTGCTGGAGCCTCAGTTGTCTGCGCCAGCTACACATTGGAGTAACTGTACTGAGTAAGTGGCTCAGCAAATGGTATGAACTTACATGTACAAAATGCAAAAGAAAATTCTAAAAACGAAATGAAGTTCTCCAGATTCCCTGGCTGGTTGGGGGTGGAACTAAGGGGAGAGGCCAGGCCCCGACTTCTGGTCCAGGATCCCTCCTGTCTCCTTGTGATGCCTCTTTAGATGCTGGCATCTTGTTTTACTTTTCAGGAAAGAGTATTTGACAGATAGGTGCCTTTTTTTTTTTTTTTTTGCTTTTAAAACCCAGGAGTAGAATAAAAACGTCCTTTGTGTCAATTTACAAAGAAAGTGTTTAAATACTAATTGCAGGCACACTTTGTTTTATTGTGCCTTGTAGATACTGTGCTGTTTTGTTTTGTTTTGTTTTTTACAAAATGAAGATTTGAGGCAACCCTGCATCAAGCAAGTCTATTGGGCCATTTTTCCAAAAGCAGTTGCTCACTTTGTGTCTCTGTCAACAAAAAGATTAAGAATTTCTGAAGCTTCAGGTGATGGTTGGCATTTTTTAGCAGTAAAATATTTTTAAATTAAGATGTATACCTTATTTTGTTTTAGACATAATGCTGGTGCACACTTAATTCACTAGAGTATAGTGTAAACATAACTTTTGTATGAACTAGGAAACCAAAAAATTCATGTGACTCGCTCTTTTGTGATAACCACTTTATAGGGATGGTCTGGAACCAGGCGGGCAATCTCCGAGGTCCACCTGTACGGCTGAGATTATGATGCTCTGGGTGAAGGATCCAGTTCCTGCCTCAGAACTTGCCTTTACCTGTGACTGGGCCTAGGGGATGCCCAGGTGTGGGGAGAAGAAGTCTTGCCTGTCACAGAAAAGCTCCCTACTCAGCTTTCTGGAGGGCAACCCATTCAGTGCCCACCTGCCCTAGCAGCCAGACCCTCCCTGGGATACCTGGTGCCCTGTCCCCGAGCCAGCATGACTCTGGCAGTCTTGGCAGGTCTGCGGTGCTTGCTAGGGTGCCACCAGATTGCCTTCCCATTATGCCAGCCCCTGCCCCTGGCCAGGGATCCAACGCTGATAACCGCTGGTAAGCTCAGCCCACGCTCTCTCCCCGCAGCCTGGCTCCATTGAGGTAATTCTTATTAGAGCAGTCTGTTTGTTCTTTCTCCCAAGATGACAAATTGTAGGATTAAACTGACTGGTGTTTTGGGAAGTTTACAAATATTAAAAATATGTGAAACTATTCCAGCAACTTTAAGTGGTGTCATTACCTTCAGAACCAAGACAGGGATGTCGTGGGCAGTCCATAACGTTTGTGCTGTGGAAACGTCAACCCCTTGAACCACTGGGGGCAGGAAAAATGATCGCACAACAGCCGAATTTTGAATTCTCTATTTTAGCTTGTTCTTGCTTTAAGAGAAGTGCATGCGCCAATGTTAATGTTTAATATCGAGGAACTACCAAGTTTCAGCCTGAGGCTAACTAGAAATATCTGTGACTCTGGAGAGAGCTGGCAAAGTAACAGCAGGGAAAAAAAAAGAATGGCTTCTGCCCGAGGGTCTGCAAGGAAATCCCAAGATGCTGAGTAAAATGCTACCGATGGTGTTATTTTAAAAGACTGTTTTCCCTATTTAATTTCCTGAGCTATTTTGTTTCTGTCCTTATCTTCTCATTCCTTTCCTCCTGACTCTGTGCCTTATTTCCTATTTTATGGATTCACTTCACTCCTCCAGGGACTAAGTAGCCCAGCAAATTTCTACTTGTGCCCTGACATCCAGGGAGCACAGGGAGGCTGGGAGCGGAGTGAAAGGGGAACCAGGAAGCCAAAGAGGGAGGGAGAAGAGGAAGAGATGGTCTCTACATGCCCGCCCCCTTCCCTCCCGACACTGGGTCCCTGGGGCCTCTCCCTGCAGCGGCTTCAGCCCCCAGACAGTGCGGCAGCAGTCGGGTAAATGGCACTGACCTGGCTTCTGATGTGCTGGCCCCCAGCCCTGGGTGACTGCACCCAGAATTACGCAGCCTTTCCCCACCCTAAGGTGATGGTATGCTCTGCATTCCTCGGTGACTGCCTCAGTTTCCCTGCTCAGCACTCCAGGCTTTTGCCCCATCCTGCAACCTTCCCTGAGCTGTCACTCTCTTGGCTGGCACCTGACCAGTGTCTTGGCATCCCTTAGTTCTTCCCCACTGCCCCTGGCCAGCCCAGCCCCTGCCTGGGCCCCCTCCTGCTGAGACACAGCAGCCTCTCTCACAGCAGAGTTCTTTCCCAAAGTCCCTTACATGTCCCTCCAGGCTAGAGGAGGATCTTGAGGTCCCTGTGCATCTTAAACCCAAGCCCGTTGTGTGTGCGTGCACATGTGCGTGTGCGTGAGGCTGTCAAGCTCTCCTTTCCTCCATCCTTCCTCTTCCAGGGAAGGAGCAGTGCCCCCAGGTTCCCCCCAGCATGTGAGGGGAGAGCAACCGCCTCTCTCAGCACGGGGTGGGTTTGCTCACAGAGCTTGGCAGCTTCGGGGCTGGGTGGAACAGCATCTGGAGACCTGGAGTCCTGGTCCTGCCATTCCTGCGTGTACCTGTGACACCATGCAGGGTCCCTAACCTCCCTGGGCTCAGATGGCCATACACCTGCAAGCCACAGCGCCGCTGACAGCCTCCTTCTCAAGGCTGCTGGGAGGTTCTGGATGCTGACGGCACTGGGTTAAAGTCTGCATTCTGGGCCAAGCTCCTGGACAGTGAGGACCAGTCCAGCTGCCCCTCCAGAATCCTCGGAATGGCAGCCTAGGTACAGACAGGTTCCACTTTGGAGAGCAAGAGCAACGGTTGATATATAGAGAGCAGAAGCTGAGAAACGGTGGCCCGGCCGCCTGAGAGATCGGAGGCAGGGCGTGGAGTGGGGCCTGTTCCCCGGCGACAGCTGCTCCTTCACTTCATGTGCTCTGGCACAAAGGCCTGGACCCCCTCGGTGTGGGCCTCTTTCTTTAATGATGAAAGGAACAGATGCGAGTGGATTGAACTCCTTCGAGGAAATAGATACTAAAGGCCTGGGTGCTTCTGGAAACATCTCAGGAGGATTTGCAAGGGAAATCAAAGGTGCAGCAAGAATCATAATTGGAAACCCTTTTATTACATTAATTACCCCTCTTGGAGACAGGAGCAGGGCTTCCCAGGAAGCTTTTAACATCCTGCATTATGGCCGTGGGCGTCTCAGGGCTCCACGTGGAAAGAATGGGGCTCGTCAATTATGCATGGGCTGAACGGCGGCGGATGCGGCTCTGCCTGAGTGGTGGGGATGGACGGCTGAGCCTCGGACCATGATCTGCTGGGAGAAGGAATGGAAAATGGCTCATCTCCAAGCTGCCCTGCCAGTCTCCCCCCACTTGGGCTGCATCTCCCCCGGGAATGACTTGGGAGTAGAGAGAAAAATCACTTGAGTGGTGAAGGTTAAAAGGGAAAATGATTGCTGGGAGATCTGTGCAAGATGGGGCTTGTTAACATGTGAAGGCAGACAAGGAAGTGCCTGTTTCTCACACATTCTGGGCCTTGGAGTTTGGATGCTTGGAAGGTTTGAGCTGGAAAAGCTTTGGAGAATGTCTTATCCATACCCTCAATTTAGGGATGAAGGTGCACAGTGGGGCGTGTGACTGATCCAGGGTCACACAGCGGTGGGGAGGAGGTAAGCAATGGGGGAATACAGGAGGGGCCCAGAGGGGCTCTTTGGGGAGAGTGGGGTCTGGAGCGGGGAGAAAAGTACCCCTTCTAATGCCCCTTGTAAGTTTTGTGGCATCACAAACCTGGAGCTGAATGCCTGCTGCTCCCTCCTGGCCAGACCTTTCAAGGCAGAGGGGACCCTGCCTCCTGCTCCCACCACTGGTCCGGGGTGCTGAGGCTGGCTCTGCAGGACCTTTCCTCTCGGCCCTTGGTTGGGCCAGTGTCCAGCCTGGCATCCTGGTGTCAGGGAGCCCATGAGTGCCCCCAAACAATTTCTGACCAAAGTTGCCTTTAAATCCACAGACACTGGAGCTCTGCCAGGTAAGGGGACAGAATAGTGGCTACAGCCAAGCAGAGAAGAGGACAAAATGGCCTGGGGAGGGCTGACAGCCGGTCAGTGCTAGAAGGAGGGGAGGCTCAGGGCTGGGGAGCTGGGAATCTTTGGGGATCACACAATGGCTGCAGGCCTTGGAGCAGGTGATCATTTTAGCGCTGGAACAGTGCGGAAGTAGGAGGGTGTCTGCCCCCAGGGAGGTGCCCTCTGTGGTCTGCTGAATACACACGATGCAGATTCGATGTCATTCAAAGTCTTGGCATTTATCTCTGCAGGTGGCTGGCTGTGCTGCTGGATGGGTCTCTTGGGGTTAGGCTCCAGGTAAGGTGAGGCAGTGCAGTCCCGGCTCTCTTGCTTACCACCAGGCTGATCACTTACCTAAGAGGAAGCTCTGATGGCCTGTCCTGGCAAGGAGACAGAGTCCCCAGGGCCAGGGGGCTTTGTGCTTGTCTGGGCAAGGTGAGAATGAGGGTTAAGGGATTCCCTGGCTGGTGGGGGACAACTTTGGTCTCTCCCAGGACCACTGACCTGTAGTAGTGGGAGACGTAGAGGGCAGTCAGGGTTCTGCCCGTTGCCAGCTATTATGGACTGAATGTTAGTGTTCCCCCAAATTCCTATGCTGAAGCCATATGCCCTAATGTGGTGCGATTGGAGATGGAAGTAATTAGGGTCAGATGAGTTCATGAGGGTGGGGCCCCCACAACAGAATTAGTGCCCTAATAAGAAGAGACACCAGAGAGTGGCTTGCTCTCTGCCACGTGAACATGCAGAGAACAGGTGGCCACCTGCAAGTCAGGAAGCCTTCTCACCAGAAACTAACCCTGTCGGCATCTGTTTAAGCCCCCATGATGGTATTTTGTTACAGCAGCCTGAGCAGACTAATATACATGCCACATGGCCTTCGGTGGTCTCTGAACTCTGTGTGGTGGGCAACTCATTTTAGAGAGGAAGACAGAGCATGCATTTATGTTTGGATATGCTCAGAACAGAAGACCACAGCCCTTTCTCTGGGGGAATCTTCTTTCCAACTATGTGACTCTGGGGGTACAGCTAAACAGATTCCATTCTTATGAGGATCGATGGCATTTGAAAACACTTGGCATGGTGTCAGCTGCAGAGAAGGCACTTGATGGACACAGCAAATCCTGGCAGAACTGCCTTCTTTTCACTGCTTCCTCCCTGTCCACCACCACAAGAGGCCTGGGGCCAAGAGGCTGGGCTAGACCCTGTGCCCAGTGAGACCAGGCAACAGTGTCCAGCGAGCAATGAATGGATAAAAAGTGGTGGAGGGGAAGAGCTTTGAAGTCCATTCTGGGCTTTGTGTTCAATTCATCATCCAAGGCCTCTGCCTGGTTCCTTATCCTTCACCAGAGAGGGGACAAAGAGATCTCAGGTTCCTTCCAGGGCTCTAAACCCCCGATGGCTGGCATCTACTGCCATCCAGCGTGCTTGCTGGCTGTGGGAGTGCTGCAGGAGGCACCCTCAGGGGCCTTGGTGGGAGGTCTGGAGCACAGGCATTGCCCGATTAGCTCACGCTGGGGGAAGAAGCTCTCTGTGAACGCGCTCAGCTCAGAGGCCAAAGGAAGACCAGGGCTCGGTAGCTAAGAGGCTGAACAGCCAAACTCAAAGTGGGAATAGGTCTGGCATCCGGCAAGAAGACCGTATTAAGAGGCAATTTTTCTTCTGTTATAAATCCATTAGGAAATTAAACATCTAGGCTGTGACTTTAAAATATGGAATGGAATTTTCTTCAGGGCCCCTGAAGGTAAATTTTTTCCCTTAGTAAATGCTGAAATCTAATGAATCCATATCCCCTCACTGAGGATAACGGTCCCAGAGAGTCTCTGCTTCTCCTTAACCATTCACCAACTCGCAGCTAGGCCCATGTTTTCAGAAACATCCACATGAAATCTGACAGTATTTGCCCTGAGCTGCTCATAAGTGTTAGGAAACCCCCACGAGGTGCTGGGACCCACAGGCACTGAGCTGGGGGCCTGGAGGTGGGAAGGGCCACTTCCCAGGTGGGTGAGGTCCGCACAGATTCCGCAACTCACGGTGAGTTTGGGAGACGGACATGAGAGAAATGACGCACAAAGGTGCATGTCAACCAGGGCAAGTTCAAGTTCACCTGGACTAGTTAGTCTTCAACTAGGGAAGTTTTTGTACAATCAGGTCAAGGTAGTGCAGTCAGAGAAGGCAGTGTATAACCCGGCAAGTCAGTGTACAAGCAGGTCTAGTTACTGTACAAGCAGGTCAGGTTAGTATTTGACAAGGTCAAGTTAGTTTATGACAAGGACTAGTTAGTGCACTCCAAAGTCAAGTTGGTATATAACCAAGACTAGTTAGCTAGCGTACATCCAGGGTAAGTTAATGTACCACATGTAAGTGTTTTAATACTCCACTAATCCAGAAATCAGACTTTGAGAAACTCAGATCTGGAACAAACCTGGAGTCTGGAGCTGGGCGTGCAGACGGGAGGGAGGAGGCTCTGCAGAGCCAGGCGCTTCACTTGGCGGCTCTTCCCTCAACATTTGTGCTTCCAGGTCGGAGCAGGAGGCATCTGTGGTTCTGAGAGGGGCGTCGGCCAGCAGCCCGAGGACCAGAGGAAAGACCCCTGCAGAGGCCCGGGGCTGAGAGCCCACAGACCATCACTGACAAAGCCCGCCTCTCTCTACAAGCTCATGCTCATAATGATGACCTTAAATCACCAAGAAAATTGTAGGCCTCCACTGATGTCAGAATCCAAGAAGCACATAAAAATTTTATCGAGCTTTTTGACCAAAGTGGTTGAAATTTTAAAACCTTACATCCTGCGGGTGAATCTCACTGGCTGAGGATATTTGATTTAGCTTGATACACATTCTCCAGTCATGCTGGGTGAGTGTGAGAATGTCTGTGCGTGTGTATGGGGTGTGTGTGTGATGTGTATATGTGTGGTGTGTATGTGTGTGTGTGGGGTGTGTGTGTGGTGTGTGTGGTATCTGTGGTGTGGTGTGTATGTGCTTTGTGTGTGATGGGGGGGTGTACTGTGTGTGGTGTGTGTGTGTGTGTGGTTCCTGAATACTGAATACGTGCAAAAGGGCTGCCAACCAGGGAGATAAAGGCCCAGGTGGTGTTCTACAGAGAAGAGGAACTTGGCCAACTCAAAGGTAGGGTGCGGCGTTGGAAGTAGAAGAGGCATAAGCAAATGAATTAACTATTTTGACCCCAAATCAGGTAATAGTTTACTCACAATATGTTTATACAACTTGGTTGTATTCAAACCCTATCCACAAGGAGACATCCCCTCTGCTAATGTCCCAACAGTGGCAGCGGAGGGTCACAAACATTGTAAGGGACTTGCAGATGTGGTTCCTGAATGATTCAGGGGGTGCAGGAAGGGGGTTCTGTCATAGAATTAGTTAGGAGACTAAAGTTTTGGTCCCACTCTGCCTCCAACTAGCTGTCTGACCTGGTACAATGACCTTTCTGGGTTCCATTTTCCATCAAATTTGTAAATTTTGTCTGAATACCAATGGCTTATAAGCAGAGTTTGTATCAGAATCACTTTAGATGCGTTTTCACGGGGTGCACACCCAGGTCACACACCTGATCTACTGAACCAGCACGTCCAGGTAGAGTTCAGGGACCTGGACGTCAAATAAGCCCCACGTGTGATTTTAGTCACAGGACGAAGCTGGGAGCCAGCTGTGTTAGATGCTGCTGCTCCTGTGACAAGCAGCCCCCAAAGGTCACTGGTTCCACGTGACTGCGGTTGGCTCTTGGTCACGTGACAGTCTGTGCAAACATCCCAGCAGCAGTCCTCCCTGACTCAGCCGCCCTGACTCCTTCTATCCTGTGTCTTGTCATCTTCAGCTGCATCTGTGGTCTTACAGGGGGTCGTCTGCATCCCAGTGAGCTGGGAGAGGGAAGAGCATGGTGGACACATGGACTGTGGAAGGCTTTGAGGGCCAGGCCTGGGCGTGGGGCACGCCACGCCACTCACACCCCCCTGATGGGAACGCAGCCTCAGGGACGCTCAGCCACACCCACTGCAGGGCAGCCTGGGAATTGCATTCTGTGGGAAGGTTCAAGCTGAGTCATTTCGGTGTCGCATGACTTCCTGCCTTAGCTGACTGGACCAGGATGGCAGTGACCCAAGGCCACAGATCAATCAAATGGTTTCCCCAGAGAATTGGAATGACAATTTCAGCCCATGAAGGTTAACCTGCACTGCTCGTCCTGTGTCCCTGAGCTTTAAAATTCCCCAGAAACAGTAGGCACCTGATAGATATTTACCAACAGAAGGACAAACCAAGCAACCTAGAGGCCGCTCAGCATGGGATGCCACTGAAACTGCAAGATCATACGCACTGTGGCAGAGGAGAAGGAGGAGAGAGAGACCCGGAGAGGAGGGAGACTGTGGTCCAGGGAGGAGAGACAGGGACAAAGACAGAGAGACAGAGACAGACTCGTGGAAAGACAGAGACATGTTGAGTCTTCATGGCTTCCCCACTCCACCTGAATTCCACAAACCCTTAAAATTAACTCCCTTTCTGAGCGATAAGGATTAGGATTCAGGATCCCAGAACTTTCTCTACTAATCAAGTATATTTTTCCCCATCAGAGACCATATCAAAACCCCAGGCTCCTCTATGAGAAATAGAAATCAGCTTTCTCGAGAGAGGATTCTTAAGTCCTGAGCATTCTGTTTCTTCTATAGAATTCTTAACATCTTCCATCTCACATGGGTTTCATCTTCTCATTCTTGGGGCGGGGGCGGGGGTGCTTCTGCCTGAAGAACCCCTGGAGGTCAGAAAGCAACCCAGGCTGCTATGGCCTTGGTTCCATCTGCATGCGTGAATGGAGCTCATTCCACAGGCAGCAGGCAAACACACACACACACACACACACACACACACACACACACACACACACACACACACACACACACACATACCACCACCACCGCCACTTCCCATTTTTCTTTACTGTAAGGCCTGCCCTCTCCCGGGCCACCTCCCCTTCATGCTGCCAGCATCTTAAACACAAGGCGTCTGAATGATTCTGCACAATTCAGGCAGTGTTCCAGTCCCCCCTCATTTCCTCCTATTGTTTGAAGAGGATGCGTTTAATGCCGTGTGTGTGTGTGTGTGTGTGTTTATAACGGAGGAAATGGCTGCAAGATGATCAGTTTGTCAGGTTTATCAGGGAGGGGAAGATGGTGTAAATCCTAATTCCTGAGGGGGAAGCTGGGGGTGGGCATCCTGTGTCCTCGCCTCCGGGTATTTTTAATGCACTGAACACGTGTTTGCTGAGTGCTCACATTCCAGCCCTTTGCCGGGCATTGACAAATGCTTGGGAGAAAACAAAGAAAAATAAGACCTGGACCCACACCTGGGGGAAGCTGACAACTGGCAGGTGGCGGGGGGGGGGAGGATAAGGAAAGCAGAGGACCGTTTGTGGAGCGCTCGCTGTGTGCCTAGGACTGGGCCCACCTAGCCCTTTTCTCCCTGCCACCCGGGAGGCGGGCTCTGTCTTACAGATGAGGAAGTTGGAACTCAGATAGGATATGACACAGCTATGAAGTGGGGAGGCCAAGATCTGAGCCCAGGTCTGCCACAGCTGGGTCATCAGGCCGGGCTGACTTTGGAAATAAACAAAACCAGCGAAAGAAACAGTCACAGACCACGAGCGCGGTGTGAGCCAGCTGCTGTAACCGAAGGTGCACAGAAGGGTGCAGGGAGGAGCCGAGAGTGAAGACGAGGCTCCTGGGCTGAGGAAGCCCTGAGCCAGATGAAGTGCCTGCTTCTGGGCTCCAGACAGGAACCTGGGTGCCTGAGTTGATTAAAATGCCCATCCCAGCCAAGTGGCTCCCAGGTCCCTGCCCACGAGTCCAAGAGGCTGAACAGAACCAGCCCTGCACTGGGAACTGTCCTTGTGGCCTAATGGGACCTTGCCCCAGCATACACTGGCCCCCTCCTCTCCCCTCCCCTCCCCTCCCCTTCTCCCCAACTCCCCACCCCAGCCTTGCCCTCCTCCCTCCTTTCAGGCAAAGCCGGTGGGGTTGCTGTGTGATGCTGGGTTGCTTAGTGTCTGGAACGGGCTTAGCCGCGACTCTGTTTCCCCAGGAGCAGAAAATTGCTTATTTTACAATGTGCCAAGGGATAGTCATCTTTCTCAACTTTGTGGGGCACAGTCTTAATAATTCACTCCAATGGGGAGAAGAGATGGCTTCATGCCATCCTTAGAGTACCAGCCTGCACTGGTGGACTCGCCCTCTGATGGGAAATTAAAAGGACACAAGAGGATGGATCCCATCTCGGGCCACAACTCAGTTACTGGGAGGAGTCAGGCGGTTGGCCCTCTCCGTGGGTGCGGCACGCCTGTCCCATGTCTGGTGCCCCCAGCCTCACATCAAAGTCTGCTTGGCCCAGGCAGCCTGGGGACCTGGGGTCCAGCTCAGGCTCTGAGACAAATTCGCCGTGTGACCTAACAAACTGCTCTCTCCTCTCGACCTCAGCTTCCCCATCAGTTCAGTGGGGATGTGGGACAAGAAAGTGGCCAAAAGTTGGAATCACCAGGGAGCTTTAAAAACACAGCTAACGACTAACGGCTGGCCCCAGGCCCAGGGATTCTGACTTAATGTGTTCGAGGTGGGACCGTTATTTGTGCCTTTAAAAGTCTCCGCCAGCGGATCCTAAGGCACAGCCAGCGTGGAGAACCGAGGTTCTAGGCAAGGGTGGGGAAGCTCCTCCAGGTCTCACCTAGGGCTGGGGTCTTGCCTTGGGGAGGTGAAACAATGGATTTGAGAGTCAGAATTGTTTTCACCTCTGAGGGTCCTGTTTCTCTATCTTGCCCATCACTTCAGAGGATATGTACGTAAGCTTACTGCGATATCGGCTAGCGCTTTCCTAAAATTACAGCTGGAGCGCAGGGGCAGCGGGAGTGGTGCTGCCCCCTGCAGCAGCGCCTAGCCTCCTGTGAGAAACTGATCAAAATGAAATTTTGAGCTCCTCAGCACTCAATACCCCCACATGACTAGTGACAGCTGGATTGGACGGCATGGGTATAGGACGTGTCCGTCAGCAAGGAAAATTCCATGGGCAGTCCTGAGCTAGAGACTAGATTGGAGTCCAGCTTTGTCCTCTCATGGATGGGGAATCCGAGGCCCACAGAGGCTAAGCGTCTCGCCTGGGGTCTCAGAGCCGAGTGGGGCTGGCGGACCGGGCATCCCCCACTTTAGAAGAACTGGGGAAAGAGTTCGGACTTTCGAGACTGGAGTCCTGAGCCACCCATGTTCTTCCTCACTGTCAGCCTCCCCCATGAAAATGTAATGTTGATGTCTGGGTGTCTCTGCCAGAGCCTGGCACCCACTGGGTGCCCAAATATGTGTTGACTGAATAAGCAAAGATCAGGAAGGTGGCAGGCATCAGGCAGAGAGTAGAGAAGGGACTGCAGGAGAAATCTTTTAAAAAGCATCTCAGCTCGAGGAGGAGCCAGATGACAGGGAATGGCCGGAGAGGGAGGAAATGAACCAGGCGGAGCGGGAGAGAGAGGAGTTCCAGGAGGAGGGGGATCACTGGTGCCAGGAGACCAAAATAGGGACAAAGTGTAGGGGGACATCAGGGGACACTTTGCATGGAGGCTGAGGGCCAGAGGGGCCGAGGCTGTTAGCTGCATGTGGGTGGAGGTGTTTGTTCAGACCTTGGTCAGTGCCTGCCTGCATCCTATCCTTCAGAGCCTTCTGTGGCAGGTGTGTCCCAAAAGACCTCCACACCCTTGCCCCGGACCCCTGTTTACAGATGCTGGCACAGGCTGGCTGCTGAAGGACCCTCACATCCTCCCCACCACACCAGACCTGTGCTGGTTGTCAGAAGAGGTGCCTGCCCCTGCAGCCTCTTTCTCTGCTGAGGCTGGGGCCTGAGACCAGGGAGGGTATGGCCTCCTTCCCAGCCAGAGCCTCTCCTGCCAGCTTCAGGGGGCTGCTTCTGAAACGGCCCCCGCTGAGCAGAGTGGAAAACAGATCTTCTCTGCAGTCCCTAAGCTTGCAGCCCTGAAACATCTTTACAAAGGGGTGTTGATTTTAATCAAGTGTGGATCAGAGCCAAGCCTGTTATCTGAAGAGACACCTGAACTGGGCTCTCAGAATCCAAACACCCACCCCCTGGGCATCCTCCTCCCTGAGTCTTGGCCCAGCCCTTCTCCCAGAGCCTCCACTCCTAGTCTGTAGGCTGAAGGAAAATTTCAAATGGAAGGTGTTTTTAGGATAACATTGAATAAGTTTTTTAAAATGCGACTACATTTTCTATTCTTTTTTCAAATTCTCAGTGGAACATATGACTATTTGCGGGTTTTTTTAGTATTCAGGGGGCTGAGCTAAGGGCAATTAGAACAGTCACCTAAAATATTCCACCCCAATGCTCTGAAAGTGATGTGCAATCAAATTATCAATGCAAGCAGGGTTTCTGCCAGAAGGAGGAAGAAGGGTGCAGCTCTGCTGCTCTGTGCTCTGGTCTTCCAGTTGGGATGGAGGAAATCATGTTGGCAGGAAGGTTGAGCTGTTGCAAAACACATGGCATCTTTTAACATCCCTAGGGGTAGGTGGGAAGGGAGTCATGATGGCTCTCTGCAAAGCAAGCCGTCTATTTTTAGGAAAGCCGACGGAGGTGCTCAGTGCACGGCCTAAGGGGCAGATTGCCACCCCATCTCTTCTCTCTGCTGATGGCCTTGCACCTGTTTCAAGGGGAGAACTAGAGGAACTTAAGAGACTGCCGCAAGCCCCCCACCTACCTGCCTGTTTGCCTTCGCACTTGGTCTTCTCCCCTGGTCCTGTGGCCCGAACACGTCTGCGTCCAGCCCTCGGGTGCCAGATCCCATCTTCTCCCTCCTGCTCTAAAGACACTGCTGCAGCAGTTTCCCCCACTTCCTCCCACGTCGGAGCTTCCGTTCTCATGGGCTCACCCCCATCACCATCCCCACCTGCTCTCCTTCTCCCTGTAAACCGAAACCGCTCTCGTGACCCCTCTTCCCCTCCGTCTGCCACCTCGTTCTGCTCCTTCCTTTCGCAGCTAAACTCCTGAAGAACATTGTCTGTACTCGCTGTCTCCAGTGTCTCTGCCTGGCCTCGTACTTCTCACCACACCCATTTGGTTTTCTCCTTACACCTGTCACTGTCAGGCTACGAATCTTATGCATCTGTCCCCTGCTGCCTCCCTACAGTTAATCTCCCTGATCACAGGGATTTAGTCTACTTTATTCATAGCTGTCACCTTACTACCTAGGACAGTGCTGGTCTAGAGCAGGGGCTAAATAAATACTTTTTTTTGGTGGGGGTTAGGTAATTAGTTTTATTTATTTATTTATTTATTTATTTATTTATTTTTCTTTTAAATGGAGGTACAGGGGATTAAATCCAGGAACTTGTGCTTGCTAAGCACGCACCCTACCCTTCCCCCTAACTAAATATTTTTAAAATAAATGAACGGATGAATTCACAAATGACAAAGCACTTCCATCTATATTGGTGGGTTATCACACTGGATTTTCAGAAACCCCCCTGGGATTGGTCCCAGTTGTTCTCATTCTGCAGAAGAGCAGACAGAAGCATGCTACGTTGATGTAGGCCTGGATGGAGACGTCTCGCTTTGCAGAGAGCGATCGTGACTCCCTTCCCCCCTACCCCTAGGGATGTAAAAGATGCCATGTGTTTTGCAACATGTCAACCTTCCTGCTAACATGATTTCCTCCATCCCAACTGGAAGACTGGCGCACAGAGCAGGTTGTTGGGTCAGGATGGTGGTGGGCCCAGCTCATGTCTCTGACTCCTAGTTCAGTGCTCTCTCCTTAACCCCTCCCCTTGTTGCCTCCAGCAAAGGGCCTCCACTTCTGTGTCTCTAGGGCCCTGATGCGAGCCATCAGCTTTGCAGACGGAAGCCAGGACTCAAGCTGCAGGTGACCTGCATTAACCCCGTGGCCCAGTGCCTTAGTGCTAACCTCCTCTCCTCCCCCATCCAGGACTGACCTTCCATCGCCTCCTGAACCCTCCTAGTTCAGCAAAACATCGATTGCGTGATGCTTTGGTTAAGATATTACATTTGGGGGGTATAATTATTTCAAAGGCAATTAAGTACTCGATATTTCTTATTCTGCCTGCCAGCAGGAATTAATAGAAAACCTTTCAATCAGAAACAACTGCAAAACAATTTCTGGCCCCAAAGATAATCAATATTCCCCAGCAGAGCATTCTTCTGTCTTCAGGAGGCTATTCATTTCTGGTACTTTCAAAACCAGAGGGGGCATTCTATTTCCATCTTCATCAGAAGCCCCTGCCTGCATCCCTAACACACAGTCTTTTCAAAGGCACAGAAATCTATATGGCTTTTTCCGACCATCCATCTCCATGTCGCCTTCCAGGGTGCTGGGAGTAGGCCCAGAAAACCCTACACGGTGGGATGGTGAGTGATGCTCACATTATCAGGAACGCTAGTTGCTGCCTTGCCCTGAGCCTTCCGACCAGACTTTCTGGAGCTTGAGATGGGATATGAGACCCTTAACCATCTGGTAGTGGAACGTTCTAGAAGTTCCCCCTGAGACCACAGACCTGGCATCCTCCCAGGAGCACCTCGGGAGCAGTTGGTGGCATCTTCCCTCCCCTCTGTGGTGCAGGCACAGCCCCATGGCTGGCCTCTCTCTCAGTTTCCCTGCTGTCACAAGGGCTGGTGTCCTGCCTGCTTGGCAAGGTCCCTGACATCCTGTCCAGCTCTTGCAGGGCCCCCTGCAGGGTGGAGGCTGTGTGTGTGGTCGGGGTGGGGGTGGGGGGCAGCGGCACACAGAACAAAGGTTGGTTGTTGGGTCCTGCTCTCTGTACCCACTGCTGCCTCACGTTTCTGTGTTCACATCATGTTCCGCTCTTAATTCTGCTTGAATTGTGGTGGGAGGGGAGTCATGCACGAATAATGGCAGTCAATGGAACAGGAAGATTTTTCATGTGCTAACGGGGACAGCAATCTCAGACCACCATTTACAGACAACAGGGTGAGGGAAACTATAGGGCAATCAGGTCAGAGGGAGAAAATGTAAAGAATGTTCTAGAACAAAGGCGTCTTTGGCATTGGCTTCTTGGATAGGAGGATTCTGTTCCTACTGGAACCAGTGTAATTTCTGTACTTCCAGGATTTACAATCCGTGAGGGTGTGGAAGTCCTACACCTTGGGTTCATCTATAATCTAGAACATGGGCCACATAAGCTGCTATCTTGGAGATGCTGTGGGAGTTTGAAAGCTGATGGAAAAATTACCACACAGCCCTTTCCAGAAAGGAGACTAGAGACCTATGAGCCTTAAAGGTTTGAAGTTGGAGGTAAATGGCCAGCCTGTTTCTATGGCCAGGCGAACACGATGGTGCTGGAGAAATCGCAGGAAGCCTCAGGACTCCATTGGACCCCCCCCCGTATTCAGACTGTGATAACACAGATTCAGGAGGCTGCACATTAGCTGGGCCAACATGGGAAGCACTTTTAAAACAATCTATTTAAGCTGAATTCAAAGGTGTAATAGTTAATTTATGGAAGAATAAAATTTTAGGAGGCTAAAAATGGAAAGATGTTCATTTCTAATTATAAACCAGCGAGTCCCCCTCCTCCAGCCCTGCTCTTCCCCTCACGTTCCCCCGCCCTCCACCGCTCCTGAATTCCCGGCTTTTAGTTCCTCCAAAGACCCACACCTTTCTCCTCTAGCCAGAGAGGTTCTAACTCTTACCAAAAAGGGTTTGCAGAAACTGAGGTGCAGAGAAGTAAGGTGACCGCCTTGTGGTCACCTGGCCAGGAAGTGGCAGAGCCATGATGTAAACCTCAGGGTGTGTGAATCCACATGCCTTCCCCAGCAGAGACTCCCAAGAGAGGTTGGGTTAACTCCACACAAACGTCCGGTGAGTGCCCTGAGCATCCCGTGGTCCATTTGCCAAGCATTTAGTGCACACTTAGGATACAGGAAGTGACCTCAGGCTGTGTGGCTCATCTGAGCAGCACATACAGACCAAATGTCCTAACTTGATCCATTCTGTTCTCCAAAGACCCCACAATGGCACTCCCTGGGCTTCTGGTCTGAGATTTTTCCCTTTGTTTATTGTTTAAGGAAATTAGGAGGTGATGGCTGTGATCACATGGTTTGCAGTGAAAGATGCTCTCCAAGGGCCGCGTGCTGGCAAGTCAGGCACAGTGCTGCCTCCGTGGGCAGAGAGGTGATGGGCATCTTGCCTCTGGTGGGTGCCTATCACATTGGACGTCTGATGTCCTTCTAGACATGGCACATTCCTAGTGGCAGGACGGGTGAACTGCTCCATGGGTGGCTTCCCACACCTGGTAAAGGTTCTTTGCCAGGTGAGGGGTGGCATGGACTGGGGGCCTCCAGCCCCTACCGGATGCCAATCCTTTCTGCTCCTGACTCCTGAAGTCCCTTTTGGAAGAGCCTGTCTACTTTAGGACAGTCTTATGCTTTTTGACCGGGCAGTGGCTGTCTGTCCATCTGTTCACACATCCATCCCCTCATTCATCCACCCATCCACCCATCCATCCACCAGCACATTGTCCATCTATTCTCTATTGCCTCAGGATAAGGCCCAGACTCCTGGTGCCTCAATTTAGGATGATTTTGCTCTAAGGAACAAGAGGCCTCAATTCAAACTTGTTTCAACTATATGGACATTTGTCATCTCACGAACCAGAAGTCCAGAGCAGGGCACATGCTAGACAGGATGTCAAGGCTCTGACTTCATTTTTCCCAATTCCATTGGCTCTACCCAATCCTGAACAACGGCTTTGTTCTCAGCCCGGAGGCAAGCAGTTGTGGCCACTCTTGGCATCACACTGTCCCAAGGAAGAGGAAGGACCCTCTTTCCTTCTGTCTCTTTCGATGGCCTTTGGCTGTGGATTTTCTCATCCCCAAGAGAGGCCATGAGCCAATCACAAGGAGTGAATTCAAACCCAACTGGCTGTCTCAGTGGGTCTCAAATCAGGCCAGGCTGGTGGAAAAGGCAAACAATGACCTTCAGCTGATTCCTGGACGCCGAGCGACTGGTCAGCTGAGCACGGTCGCTCTAGCACGCCCCTGCTGGGTGGACAGCGCTAAGTCTCTCTCTCTTCTCCCCAGAGCCTGGCTTCACACAGCCAACCATTAAAGGACCACATCCGAACTGTCTGTTCACCTGGCAGTCTCCTCCCTGCATCCACGCCCCCTCCCGGAACTGACCTCCCCTGGGGACTTCCAAAGAGTCTTCTCACTTGTTCCCTTGGATTAGATTTCCTTTCTGCCCAGGAAGGAAGACAGTCAGTATAATGGCTCCCTTGTGCTAAATGTGACACCAGAGACAGGCTACCAGAGCTGCCTGCAAGCTCCTGCCTTTACCCTCTTCCCACTGCTCAGGACAAGCAGGCTCAGGCCCAGCCCAGCATGCTCTTCTGCCCCACAGAGCAGGGCAGCGTGGGGCTGGGAGATCACACGGCCTCTGATGCCAGAGGACCTGGGCTCAAGCCACGTATCCTCAGGAGGCAGCAAGTAGCGGTAATTGCCTCACATTTCTGCCTAGTGCTATTATCTAAGACATGGGGATAATAATTCTGTATCTCAGAATCAAATAAGACACTTGGAAAGTACTTTGCACACAGGGGAGGGCTATGCAAGTTTTGGGGTGGGAGGAAGGGGGCTATTCTAAGACTGGAGAGGCTGAAGCCTTTGAGAACCAGTGTCCAAGTAGAAGCAGATGATGAGGATTTTATTCATCCCAGTCATTCACACTTTCCTTTCAAAAACAAAACAAAATACCAAGGTCCATCACACACAAAAGTCTTCTGCAAACTGAGTTGAGAGAAAACGTCTGGAGGGAGCAGGCATGATGGGGATCTCTCTGGGCATAACTTGCCACTTGTCCCAGTGTCCAGTGGGCAGCCCTACCTCTCCCCCGAGGTCTACTACGTAAAAGGAAGGCCAGAAAGCAAGCATCACTCATATATCATTCAGCAAATGTCACGCTAGCACCACTGTGCACTAGAACCCACTGTGCGCTAGGACCAGTGTCAAGTACCAGGAACAGGGAAGTGGATAAGGAAGGGGTCGGGCGGTGCTGAAGGACAACAGCTATGGGCTTGGATGGACCGTCCCTTGGCATCTAGGCAACTAAACAAGCCACATAACCTCTCTGAGCCTCAGTTTCCTGATCTGCAAAATAGGCAGAAGAAACAGTATATGCCTGATAATTAGGATCAGATGAAATGTAGCGTGTGCAAAGCATTTAGACGGTAGTCGGGAAATGATAGATGAGGATGATGGTGACAGTGATGGTGACCATGATTGTGGTGATGACTGAGTCCCTCCCTTTAAGTAAATCACAGGACACGGTAGAAGCACAGGTTGGGGACCTGAGTTTTACTGGGGACCTGGGTCAGGGGCTTCCAGAGGGTGGGACTCTTGAGTGTGTGGAAGAGGGAAGGGAGTTCCCCAGGCCATCAGTCTGGGTGGGCGAGGCCTCTGCTACAGTCACCGCAACGCTCACATCTCACACACGATTTGTTTCTTGTTCACACCCAGGCCATGGATGTTGAGAGACTGGACATGAGGTGTCTGTCCTGCAGTGACTTGGTGATTGAGCCTGCTTTGGCCTGTGGAGGGGGGCAGTGGTTTCACCATCTCACCAGGCCCCATGTGGAGAGCGCCCACCTGCTCTTCTGTGCTTCAGCCAGAAATGACACGTGTCATCTCGCTGGCAGTCCCCTGGCCAGAACTCGCGTGTGGTCCTGTGAAACTGCAGGGAGGGCTAGGGAAGGGAGGGGAGGAACGCGTAGGGTAGGGGTAGGGAGAGCCTCTGGGGAGGAAGGAGCAACAGGCTGGAGGGCCCAGGGACAGGAGAAGAGTGCCTGGGAGACCGTGAGCTGATCAGGGTCCCTGCAGTCAGGTAGGGGCTGGGGGCCGGGAGGTGGCGAGGAAGGGACAGTGGGCTGCCCTGGAGAGCTCTAGCTGTAACCGATTGGCGGGCATGCCTGGAGTCTGTTGCATGGATCTGGGCAAGTGGGGCTGGAGGCCCAAGTTTGGGCCACGGCTATGGGATGAGAGAAGGGGACTGGGCCGTGAGTCGTCAAAGAGAACCAAGAGACCAGTTGGAAGTCAGAAAGAAGGGTGCAGTTCAGGGCAAGTTCCAGCCTCCTCACTTGGGTGACTGCCATTCTCCGAGATGGGATCAGGGAGGCTGGGGCAGCTCTGCGGGAAGATGAACTCAGTGGTGTCTCTGCCCCTGCCATGGGACATAATTTTCCAGGGCTTGGGAGAGAGGTCTGGGCTAAAGAGTCATCAATCCACAGAGCACAGCCATCTTGCCCACCTCCCTAGGCTGTCTCCATGCTGAGCGCTGCCTCTCAGCTGCTGTCCATCCACAGACCCCTGCTAGGCGCTGCTTAAGGAGACAGGGAAACCAGCCAGTCCCGAAAGAACAAAGGGAGACCGACAGATTAAAAAAGCACCACGTGTCACCTCAGCCACTGAAGTGCTGAAGCAGGTGGTCAATTCCCAGTCTGAACGCACCCAATGCCCGGGCAGGCCAGGAAGGGGTGGGGGACAATAATCATGGTGTTGATTATGGCACGTGGAGGCACACTTTTAACACAGGGGACGGCCAGGGCACATTACATCGATATCCTTCTTTACAACTGTTGAGGTAATCGAAACACAGTTAACCCCCCTGGTCTTTGGTCTTTGGGATTTGGAATTCAGTATACTGTAAAGGGCTCCCTTCTGAAACTGGCTGTCTCAGCCCCTCCTCTGCAGACAGGAGCTACTCACGTAAGCGTCATCAAACCTTCTACATTGTTGAACAGGAGAGGTAGTTTTCGTGTGCCCTGAAGTCCTTTGCTGTTTTCTCTGTTGCAGTCTGGCTTTTCAAAGGCTCTTTTCAAGTCAACATAGAGCCACGGTTCAGCCTCCAGGGAGGAGCCCCTGGCCCTGAACATGGAGGTTATCTGAAGATGAATCAGAAGCCAGCTCTTTACAAATCAATCAATACTTGCATTTTATTCTAGCCATTCTGCAGATGGGTAAACGGAGGTGGGGGGGGTTAAATCATTTGCCGGGTTCAGTGAGGAAACCATATTAAGGTGAAAATAGGAAACGGAAGTTCTGCTCTGGTTTCTGTAAATCGTGGCTGCAGCCGGCCTCTGCAGAGAGAAGACAAAGGCCCAGCTAGAACAAGAGAGTCACCGCGCACGGCAGTGACAGGCTTGGGAAGGACAGCCACGCTTGTGGGAGCTTCTCTGCCCCGTAGCAAGGCTTGGGCGCCTTTTATGAAACAGAGGACTATTCAACAATAAATATTTCTCACACGCGGCCAGCGAAGTTACCACAACTGGCTCTTTCCCGGCCCGGCTGAGTCAGCAGGAAATCAGCCAAGGTGCAGAAAACCTTGTGTTCCGTGGTTCTGGCGTGTTGATATTTTTTAAATACCGGGCTGGAAAGCAACAGCACTGAAAAACATCCTTGAATGCCATCACCCTCATGGGTCCCCCATCCAGGAAAAAAAAAAAAAGGGTCAGGATCCCAGGGTGCCCGGAGCCTCCTTGGGTGAAAGGATGGGTGGGGGAACGTTACAGGGGATCTGGGAAGGGGCCCTTGCAAGGAGAAGCTCACTCAGCGGCAGTTTCCTTATCTATAAAGTGGGTGGAAGAATGCACTCCCCCCAGGGCCGTGATGAGGTGGAGATTTTCTGCTGAGGGAAGAAGGTTTAGTAGAGAAAGCACTGGTCTTGGATTAAGTCCTTCCACTATAGTAAGACGTCTTAGCTGGGCCCTTGGGCAAAACCCTTTCTCTTCCTGGATCTACTGCTTCTTTATAAAACGGTGCATTAATACGTCCCATATGGATCTTTGAGAGACAGGTACAGGGGCCCAAAGGACTGGACAAATAAAAAAGATGCGTAAATTGTGACGCCCTAGAGGTACTCCAGGCATGATGGGTTTTTTTTTTTTTAGTGCTGTTACTGTGGCCTCTGCCTGGGGCAGGTCCCCGCTGAGGTCAGCGAGCTGCCCGTGGGACCTTGTTTATTTGTGTTAGGCTTTTAGCTGAGACTGGGGACAGCTCCTTTCTTGGAACTTTATGGAAAAAAAACAAACCCAGTTCTGTTGTTCCCTTCACATAATTAATATTCCAAATAAGAATTATGCAGTCGTTTCTATGAATATTTGATTCCTTGACTCTCCAAATATCGGCTCAGCTCTCGGGCTGAATTGAAAGAGGAAATAATTGTTTTTACAAGGACCCTAATGGACCAGCACGGTCCTGATCACGGCCGGAAATGGGATGGCTTAGTCTGGTTGACAAGATGCATTGTGCAAATGTCTGCATCGTGGTTCCTGAAGGGGAGAAGCACCACTCGCTCCTTTAGAGGCGAATATCCAAGGGATGGGCTTCTGGGTCCCAGGCCCCTGGAGGCAGGAGGGATCCCTGTGTGAGGCTGGTGTCAGGGGAGCCCCACAGCAGGACATCCAGGACTCACAGAGGCCCAGCCTTGCAGGGAGATCATGGATGGGGAGGGCAACCCGAGGCTTCATGTCCAATGTAGCCCCCATGGTGGGCACCTGTGGGAGGCAGGCAAAAACCAGGACTCAGAAAAATAGATCCTCTCTATCCTTGGCATAAAGACAGTGGTCCTCCCAACTCTGGAAAGGAGGACAGCAGGCCTGCATGTGCTACAGAATCCAGGAGTATCTGGGTCCAGAAGATGTCCTTCTCACTTCTTGGGTCCCAGATTCCTCCCTCTGAGAGTGCTCCCATCTGTGGGCCAGTCAGAGGCCAGATACATTGTACCTACCATGATACAGGCTGGCCCGGCCAGGCAATAGAGGAGTAAACAAGAAATGACAGCCTAACCTGATAATCATTGTCATCTGAAAATGCTCACAGTCCTTGTTGGCATGTGCTGTGTATACGTAAGTATGCAAATTAGGAGTGAGGTGACTAGTGGCCCCTTAGGTTCCTGGAGGAGACACTTGACTGCATGCTCCATCCTTTTCAGTGCTAACCTGCTAAGGTGGGACTCTCGGGTGATAGCTGACTCATTTCTGGGATGGGGGGTACCCTGAAGAGAGCACTGATTCAAGGGGTAATGGGTCCCATCCCATCTCCTGCTCTGCCATCTGCAAAGCCACCTGCAAAACTACTGGAGCCTCAGTTTTCCCACCTGTAAAATGGCACAGTATTCTCTTAGTCCCACTCAAACCCTCATAGGAAAAGATTGCTGAAGGAGCTGTTGGTACAGAGCTATAAAAGTTATATCCTATGGACATCCCTTGTGTAATTTGGCTGAGTTAGTTCCCACTGTGTTGTACAGTTTTTCCTCTGATTCAATTGCCAATCGAAGATTATTTTTTAAACTGGGCTATTTCACAATAAAACTCAGGTTTCTGGTTCCCATGCCCCAGCTAGCAGGAGCTGAGACCCAGCTGCCTCCTTGGATGGGTGTGTGTGCTCCACAGTGCCCCAGTCCCCACCATTCCCCATTGTCCACCTCTGGTCCCCTTCAATAGTGTCTCGGCCAAAAGGAATGTGCCAGGTCCCCCAGCTCAGCGCCTGGCATTAGCGTCCTCTTCCTTTGTCTCTGTGCAGCAGGGAGCCTGGGCGGGCACCTTGTGTTCCTGGAGAAGACTGGTCTTTTTCTCTCCCCTCCCCTTCCCTGTGGCCTCAGTACAGCCAGGCAGTTGGCCCATCTCCTTGCTCTGCCCGTGTCCTTGGGAGGCTGGGGTAGGTTGGAGACCAGGCCTCTGAGAGGTGCCCTGAGGTCAGGAGGCCTACCTCCTGGTTGACCACAAGGGCCCACAGTTCAATTCTGGATTGAGGGACCAGCCATGAAACCAGTCTCCTTCAAGTTCCACGGATTCAGCGCACGGGTTTCGGCCCCCTAGCTGTGCCTCGGCTGAGTACCTCTCATCACAGACTCCTCAAATGTACAGGATGCCTGAGACTTAGGAGATAGCAAAGCTACCTGCAGTCTCTTTGGAGACCCGGGGACAGGAGGAGAAAGGCCTTCATTAGACACTCAGTTGAGGTGTGGAGGTCCCCAGAATCTTTTCCAGGGTCAACTTGGAGCTAAGGGTTGGATTGTGAGCAGCGCTTTGCATCTTGAGTCTGGGTGGGGGAGGGGAGTGGGAGTGGGATTTAGAGAAGATGGTCAGGTGCCAAGATAAGAGGCGGGGCAGACTTGGAACCCAAGCCTTCCTCACCTAACGGGACTCTCCTGGAGGCCTGGGCTGTTCCCCTCCACCCTCTGACCCCTCCCCAACCACATCCCGTCTCTGTCCCAGACTCCCATACGGCACACCAGTCTCAGACCGGGACACTGCAGGGTCCGGAGGGGCCTCAGAGATTGTCCGGACCACAGGGGCCTTTTCGGGATTCACGGGCCGGGCATTAAGTACAATGAAGCTGCTTCCTGGGGAAGCTATCGGAAGGATTTAAGGAAAACTGTGAAATCGTCTTAAACACTGTCCCAGTGAGAAGCCCGCTGGGTTCTGCCCTTGAACTCTGACACCGGCTGATTTTCCCAACAGGGAGAAATGACCCATCAGCACCGGGCTAGAATTTAGCCCCTTTGTTTTCTTTTAATTATATTTACTTTTGGACAATTTTTTTTTGTAGTAAATGATAGTGGTTTTCCCATCTATGATGAAATAAATCATCTTTTATAAATATATTTTTCAAACTCTTTTTACTGTGGACATTTCCAAATACAGACCAGAAATAGAGATGGTCTGGACATCCTACCCTGCAGCTCCAACCATCAGCAGCTGTGGCCAGTGTCACTTGTCTGCACCCCACTCTTCCCACACCCAATTATGGAAGCGCCTCCCAGACACCTTACAACCTCATCTGTATGCATTTCAGTCTGTAAATTGCTTCTGTGTGAGTTTATTGAAAAAACATGGTAAGTGAGTCACTGTACAGGAAATTCCAGATAAAGCAAAATCTGAAAGCGGTCTGGATGACTAGGGGTTGTAGGCCAGCCTCTAACTGAGTGCATGAGAAACCTAACCCCAGCCAGGCCCTTGCCCCAGCCCTGGCACAGGCAGGGTACTTGGTTCTTCCCATCTGTGTCCTGTTAGATCAAAAGCCTCTAAAGGGCAGGGCTGCGGTCCTGGTGGCTCGGGCATGGCATCCCTGGACCACTCAGGAAATGTTTGCTGATGTGTGATAGGCTGAATTTTAAATGACCCTGTCACCTTTGCCCCCAGTGTCATGCCTCTGAATGTGTAGGTTACACAGCAAAAGGGACCTTGCAGATGTAGTTAAGGTTACTAACCAGTCAACCTTAAGATAAGGAGATTGGCCTGCATTATTAACACCCTGCACTCTCCTTGATGGGCTCAATGTAATCATAGGAGCCCTGAAAAGCAGGCAGAAGAGAAAGCAGTGGGGTTCTAAGAGCAAGGAGGACTTGAAATGCTGTTGCTGTCTTGTGGGTGGAGGAGGCCACATGCAGAGAAGTGCTGGTGTCTCTGAAAGTAGAAAGAAAACTCAAGCCAACACCCAGCAAGGAAGTGGGGACCCCAATAACTACAAAGAAATGAATCCTACCAACAACCTGAACAGGGTTGGAAGCACTTTCTTCCCTAAGACCTGCAGATAAAAGCCCAGCCTTGTTGACCCTTTGATTTTATTCTCATAAGACCTCGAGCAGTGAACCCACCAGACTTCTGACCCATAGAACCTTGAGGCAGTTACTAGGTGCTGTTTCAACCCACTGGGTTTGGGGTCATTTGTTACACAGCTATAGAAGACTGATACAAAGAGTGAGCCAGTCACCTTCTGTCACTCTTCATGATGGGAAATAAAGATTCTAATGACACTTTGGAGAGGGCACAGTCCAAAGAGTCCAGTTCCACCCTCATGTCTTGGGCAGGGATGTGAGGCCTGGGGAGGGGAAGAGGCCACACTCACATGGAATTTTAATGTCATCAAAGAAACTTCTCTAAGGAGATGGCATTTCTCAAGTTAACTCTCCTTCTGGGCCTCACCCCCACCCACTGAAATGAAATCTCTGGCACTGACGCCCAGGAATCTGCATTTAAAAAACTCCCCAGGCTTCTGAACTCAGCAGGCATGGAGAAGAAGATAGCTAATTGGAGCTGGGGGTAGAAGAATCAAAAACTCAGGATGACACTGAGGTTTCTGCCTCAGGCACTGGGCCAGCTGTGTGGCGGGAACATTTAGAGACCCAGGGGTTATGAGGGTTGAAGCAGGTCTGGGTCCAGGAAAATGAAATTTATTTAGAAGGCTCAGGTATTTCACAGCGAGGACAGGCAGGGCTGCTCTAAGTGCACCAAGGCAACAGCCCGTCTTTACTGTTGGGGGGTTGTAGATCTTATGACACAAACAAGTAAGTGAAAATGCTAATGGCTGTAAACTGTATCTCACTGGTGAAATGTCTATTATGCAGCTAAAAACATCTAGTTAATAGGCACTGTGCTTCAACAATGGGTAGCAACAGAGTCTTAGGTGGTGATAACAATGACATTATATCTCTTTCATCACCTGTAAGTTCTTTGTATCCCCAATTACTGGCCATTCACTGACTCCTGGCCTCAGACACCACAGGATAAAGAGGTGTACCACTCCAAAGATGCTGTCATCACTAAACGATGCTGCCATCATTAAAACCACTTAGAGTCCCCATCTGATTTTCCTCCAGAGGTTTTTGTCTGTGCTTTCAGAATCCCCAGTCTTCACTGGCAGGAAGGCATCTGATTTTAGAAAACAGTCTGGTGGACGAGTCACTAACCAAGCCAAGAGATTCCAAATGAGTCTTTCAGTGGACATTTACTAGGCACATTCGCTGTGCCAGGCTCAGAGCTAGAGGCTAGGAAAATAGAGACTTACACGACCCTGTTCCTGCCCTCAAAAGGCTTACGGTCCCTCAGACTTCTCTGGAGGGAGGGAATTCCAAAATAGAGTTCTAAAACCTTCTGTCTGTGGCAACATCTTTGGACTAAGTGAACTGACCTCCTGGGAGACACTGTTAGAATAGATAGTTCTCATGTAAATATATGAGTTCTGATGTTTGTTTAAAACTGGCCTCATTGCTTTCTTCACTCAAGTGTCTATACAGAGTTGAAGTCTGCAGCTTTAAGGAATCTGTTATTATCCTAAATCCGGCTGAGGTTTTGGATTGGGTGTAGGAAATTTTCACAAGAACCTAAATTTCACATCGATTTGTGATGGATTAGCATACCAAAATTGGCTTAAAGTGCACTTAATGGATGCATTACTGCAGAAGGGATCTGTCTAACCAGAGTATTTTTAAATTTATGAAATTGAAATGCACTTCAGGTTACCAAGCAGTCTAAATTCGGCAAAGTCAGAGGGCTGGAGACAGGTTGTTGCCAGTGGCAGAGATCTGAAGCCAGGTCCTCCGAAACAAATTTGAGAGCCTGTGCAAGGGCTGAATTGGGAGCCTTCTTGCACCCAATTCCGCCCTTTCCAGCCTAGGAATTCTGACTTCAGCAGCCCCACCCATCATGCTGTAACCTTAGAAACAGCCTCAAATTTGAGAATAAGGTGTAGTTGAATTAAACTTCATCTCGGTCTCTGCTAAAGTGTTAACTGAAAATTAAAGCATTAGCTGATACGGGAGGTCTCTGACAACTTAAACGGGTATTGCATTCTTACAGGAGGCTCTTGGAAGACCCCAAATGCTCTGATCTTGGTGCTCCTATGGTAAAATGACCAAGAGCAAGTTTGCTGCTGTTGAGCTAGAGCTTGTAATGGGCGGTGCCCGTGGTCTGTCTCCTTCCCCCCTAAGTGGTCTGCTGTCCCCACTTTAAAATCACTGGGCCAGTTCCTGGAACTGTGATTCCCATCCCTCAAGCCTTGTAAGATGCACTTCCAACAGCAATGCCTCTTGAACCCACAGCTTTAGAAGATGCCAGAGCTGCACGTTTTGAGGTCCCTCTCCTCTCCAAATGGGCAAACTGGAGGGCAGAGAGGGGCTCAAGGTCTCAGAGGCAGCAGATGGCAGAAGCAGAAGCTAGGTCTCCTGGGCCTCAGTATTTCCTGAGTATCTTGCACGTACGAGAGGAGGAGCCTGACACAGCTGTGTTCACCTCTTTACTCTGTTCTTACTGTGCTGACCCAATGGATGTGCCCACCATGAACTTGAGTTCATTGGCACTAGCGCAAGCTGAAGGTATGGGAGTGGCCTTTGGTCTTTTCCTATATTGTTTTGTTTCTGAGCCTTACTCTCCTCATCTAAAAAATGGGGATTAACTAATATTGGTGCACAAGGCTGTTGTGAAGGTCAAAAGATGTAGCATGGGAAAGTGCTTAGTGTTTGTCCCCTGGTGGGGGGGCAGTTCTGTAGGTCCCCATCCTTAGGAGGATATAGAGACTTAATCATCTTAGTGGCTCCAGTGTGTGGCACAGTGCAGGTGTTCAGGGAATGTCTGCTGAATGAACGAATAAATGAGTGAATGAATGAATGAGTGAATGAATGTAATTTGGAGATCATGGCAGGTCCTTGGTCTTCCATTTTTCTGATGTGCTTGCATTGTCTCATAGAATCTTTACTCAAGTCATACTTATTCATTAATTCAATTGACCAGCTAAATAACAGTTATTATGTGACTGTTTTATGTAAAACTGCTTTTAATGATATTGATTACTAATAATAGCTAATAATTCTGAGCTCTTAAGATCCTAAGAATTGTGCTTAGTATTTTTCAAACACTGCATCATTAATCTTCACACCAGTCCACAGAGGGGATGTATCAGCCAGCTACTGCCGCAATAATGCTGTGTAACAAAACTCCAATGTTCAGTGACTTACAACAAGCATTTTGCCCCCTTGCTCATGTGTCTGTAGGTCAGCTGAGGCAGTTCTGAGTCCAGTTGTAGGTGGGGTAACTTGGCTCTAGGCTGCAAGTTGAGTTGGGGTCTGCTTCATGTGTGTTTACTATGGAGCCTTGCTGGAAGAGGCAGCAGCTTCTTGGGATATGTTCTTCTCATTATGGATCCAGAGCAAAAGAGAGCATGCCCAGCCCTGCAACACATGTCAAACTTCTGATTCGGTCACATTCTTTAAACTCTCATTGTCTAAAGCAAGTTGTATGGCTGAGTCCAAAGTCAAGGGATGGGGGCATATGTTCCATACACTATGAGGCTGTGACAAGGATGTAGAAGTGTAATGCCCTCCATGGGGTCAATAATTCAATCGACTGCTAGTAGGGGCTATTATAAGCCCCAAACTGAGGCACAAAAGGGAAAAGTGTCTTGCCCAAAGTCATTCAGTAGTAGGTGTCAGAAGTAGGATTTGAACCCAGACAATTTACTTCCAGAATTACGGAAGCCTAAGTGTGCATATAGGGAGGGGGTATTGGTTTTCTTAAATTACCTGCATTCTCCCCACCCCATTAGTTGCCAGTGTCACATTGGCACCAGCCTCACTCACGGTTACACATCCATCCGTCCATCCATCCACACATTTGTACATGTCTGGCATTTGGATGTTCTCTCAGCTCTCCAGAATAACAGACTCAAGGGCAATTCTTGGGTAATTTTTTGAAACTCAAGTTAAGGAAAAAATCACTCTCCAGTTAATCTGTGGCATGTGTATAAATACCTTTAGAAAGTCCCTGGTGGAATTCGTATCAAAGTGGCACCGTGATTTTACTTAAAAACAATTTGCTCCCTGTCAACTGTGATTTCTGACACCCGAATCTGAAAGTGATCTGGGTGGGCCTTGAGCCATCTCCACGACGGAGTGATGTGTTTATTTGGAGGGAGGAGAGGAAAGACGGAGGTATGTGTGGCCGTGGAATAATGTTCCCCACACCCTTACAGGAGGGGATTTCCTTCTCTGTGTTTCCACAGAACCTTCCCTGTGTTTGTTTAAACCCATTGCACACTCTGGTCTGACAGCTGCCTGGCCCAGGGCCTTCCCTGCAGACGCATGCACAACCAACCCTCTTTAACAGCACCCTGCACTGTGTCCCCTGGTGCAATTACTTGAGTATATAAACCTCACTGAAAGGCAGGCTTTTCTTGGGAGCTAATAAATAAGCCCCAAAGCCACAACGTGTTTAAGACCTTGAAAAATGGCATCATCATCTATTGGGAATTGTGAACCCTGCAAAAAGCAGCTCATTGTATTTTCAGAAAAAGGTTTTTGTTTAAAAAAATAATAATGAACAAAAACCACCAAGTGGCGTCTATATGGAAAAAGCAATCTAGTCTTAGATTCTAAGGCTGGTCTTTTTGCTACATTAATCTTTCTGCGTGGATTTTATGTAAGAGGCATTATTTGCAGGAAAACAAGATACAGTTTTGAAGACTTCCCCTCTCATCCCCTCTTCCCATCTGCAGTTATAATCCTCCAATTGTGACCTCTGCATTAGTTGCCATGGATGCTGAGTAAAAGGTTGGGACCTCAGGGTGGGGTATAGTTTCTGGGGGGTGAGATGAAGCCTCAAGCAATAAAAAATCACATTTTTCTACAAAGAGAGGAAAGGCACCCTCAGGAAGCATCCCTCAGTGGGGTGCCAGCTCTTGACACTTAGGGTGCACTCTCTTTCAGCTCCACGTTTGGTTGCTTTGAGGACAGGATGCTGGACTGTGGCCATGGGGACACGGGCAGGCAAAAGATTATGTGACTGAAGACAAGGTTGCTTTTTTTTTTCTTTCTGTCTCTTGGACCTGTTCCTGAGAGGCTGGGCTTGGTGCTCCAAGCGCCCCTCGAGTCCAGTCTTCCAGAATTCGAAGTGTCTTTTCGTTAATTGATGGTATCTTCAGACAAGAGGCCAGGAGTCGACTCCTGGTGCTGCTTCCTCGAACACCCCAGGTGGTTTCCTGGAGCAGCCACCCCTGGGCCACTGTGGCTGGGCTCGGGGACCCGCTGAGCCTTCCCTCACTGTGGAAGCAAACAGGCTGGGGCGAAGAGCCGAGGAGAGCCTTCTTGAGATGCAAAAATACAACAGAGGGCGCAGAACCCACCAACGCCGTGGCCTTGAATATCAATGTATGGGCTGGCTCCAGACCGCCAAGTTCATTAAAAATGTCTCTGGCGGGGTGTCATAGGCAGACTTAAGGGGTTTCGATTTGCTTTCTATTTGGAATCACAGCATCACACAGACCGTGTTTACTTGGAAGGGGAGGGGGCGGGAACCAAACCCACCGCTCGGCGCACACGCCTTGATCGCACATTCCAGACTCGAGCTGATGTGTGTCAGCGCGACATGGGGCGGGGGGAGGGCTCTCTTCGGATGTTTCATTCGTTATACGCACGTCACTCCCAAACTTTTCCTCCCTGCGCTCGGGGAGCCAGGTTGACGCGCCCTGGATGCGGGGCTCCAGGCGCGGGGCTGGGCGCGCTCCCGCGGAGCCGGAGCCGCAGAGGCTCCCGGGCTGGACTCGGGCTTCTCAGGTACAAGTTGGGTGCCAGGCGCGGCGGTGGGGGCGGCGACGAGCGCCGGGTGGGAGTCTGGCTCAGGGCTCCGGCGCCCCTCCGTGTTCCGGCGGGGCAGCGCCGGGGGCGGCCGGGGCTGGGCGTAGGGAATCCGGGCCCGCGGAGGCTGCGCGCAGCCTCACTCCCCGCGGCGCTCCCGGCGCGGTGGCGGCGGCGGCGGCCCAGGCAGACAATGAACTTGCGAGCGCGCGGAGCCGAGGCAGGTTTGGTCCCCGCGCCCCTCGGCCCAGTCTCCCCGAGGCAGCCGCGGCCCCCAGCGGAGGGCGTCTCCTCATCGCCGATCCTGGTCGCTCTCGGGGCGCCCTGCGCGCGCCGGGGACCCCGCCGGAGGGGCTGGCCGGCGACGGCGCAAGAGCTCGCACGCCCCCTCCCTGGCTGGAGAGAATGCGGCCGGGGCTTGGGGACAGGGGACCCGGCGGTGGGGTGGTAGCGCTGCGAACAGCCGGAGGTCGGCGGGGAGCTCACTCCACGGGACACGCACGGGCGGGCTGTCTAGGAGAACGGTCCCAGGAAGCGGAATCGGGGCTCCCGCGCGCCGCCCCGCTCTAGAAGCTGCAGGCGGAGGACAGACGGACCGACCGACCGGCGCTTTCTCCGTATGAGCGCGCCTTGGGTGGGGGTGGGGGGAATTCCCCAGCCATGCGCTCCGCTCCCCGGCGCACTTCGGGGAAGTTTCCAGGCGCGGCCCGGGGCAGGTAGGTGGGCATCCGCCACTCTCCCCGACTCCGATTCAGAGCCGCCTCCCCGCCCCCGGCTCCAGTCCCGTGGCCGCTCCGGGCGGGAAGCGGGAGGCGGAGGGCGGGGGGTCCCAGGCGCCGAAGCCTGTGGGACCGGGTTCCGGGAGGGGGGCCGCGGGGGCGGGCCTGGGAGGAGACCCGGGCGCTGCGAGGCCAGAAGCGGCCTGAACTTTTGCTCCCCGCCCCCTTCTCCTTCCTCCCCGCCCTCCACCCCTTGCCCCCTCCCAGCGCCCGGCCGCGGCTCAGGAGGCGGCGTGACTCTGGAGTAGCCAGCGCTTCCCGGCGGCGGCGGCGGCGGCGGCGTCCCCGGCCGGCCTGGGCACGGCGAGCCGAGCGCTGCAGGTCTGAGCCGAGCGGCGCGGCAGGGCGGCCGGGCGGCTGGGGCGGCGGGGACCGAGGGGCGGCGAAGCTGTGAGGGAGCTGGGGTGGCAGCTGCCCCTGCGCGGGGGCGACGCTTGCGATCGTCCTGGAGCCCGAGACTGTTGGGTTGTGTGTGCGGGTGGAGAGGACTCGGTGGCTGTGGGCGGTTGAGGGGCGGGTCGTGGCGCAGCTGGCCCCCTTGGAGACACCTCGGATCACGGGATGGAGGCGCCCGGCAGAAGGGAATCTCGCCTTTGCGGGAATGAATGAAGAGCTATGGAAGCGCCTTCCGACTCCTCCGGGCGAACGGATTGGCCGGCGTGCGCGCGTGTGTATGCGTGAGTGTTTAGGATTCGGAGCCGCCAGGGTCCTGGGCGCGGCTGCTGGACCTTCCAGCCGCGGTCCTGGTACCCACGTTGCCCGCCCGCCCTGCGTCCGGGGTCTGCCTGAGCGGCTGGAGCAGCGGGTGTAGACTGGAGTCTGGGGCTCGGATGCCGGCTGTTGGCGGCTGGATGTCCACGCTTTGAGTAGAGAGGTTGAGAAGGAGGCGGCACAGGCTGGGGCTGGGACCTGGTCCTCGTGCCCCCATTTTCCTGTTCCCCGAGGCCCTTCGCTGTGTTCACTCTGGGTAAGTTGATGGCACGGAGTTTGGGGGAATGAAGTTGTATCTCCAGGACGCCCCACGAAGAGATGTGGCGCACCGTTCAGCGGGCTGAGCGGAGGGCTTCGCAGGGCCCCAGCTGCTCTTCATCAGCTGTTGTTCCTGGGAGGGCAGCCACTCGCTAGTGGAGCAGAAAGTCAGCCCGGGGGCATCTGCTTCCCTGAGGGACTCAGGTGGAAACTGAGGCCTGGAGATTTGCCCTAAGTTCCTCTAGGACTTCCCACACCATCCTCTAACCCAGCTTTCTTACTCCCCCACCCCCACTCCAGCAGCAAAATCAGGAACTCTCCCTTCCAGAATGTGGCACTTATTAATTTTACCAACTGTACATTGAATCAGGATGTCTTGATTGGTACGTGAGTACATGCAAATCATATGTGAGCTAGTTTGAAACAGCAGGGGAATAACACTGCCTTTTAATTAGATAGTTTTTATCAAATATATTTTGCTCTCCAATACTCCTGAAAGATTGGCAGGAAAATGTTCTTCTTGCCTCCTGCTGGATAGGGAAACTGAGCCAGCAAGGTAAAGTGGCTTGTCTCCCTCCCAGGACATAGGTGCATAGGTGAGCAGAAAGTGGAGCTGCAGGGCTGTCTTCCCTCCAAGGTCCAGCTCCCCTGGAGAACCATCTCTAGGGCCCTCTAAAGGAAATCCAATGCTTTTGCTCCCCCCCCCCCTCCCCCGGGTATTGCAAGGCTGCAGTGAGCTGCCTTGTGGGTGAAGCAAGCAGAGTTAATTCATCCGGGATATTGTGTGTGGGGTGGAGTGACAGGTCTGTCCGTAGTGCTTCCCACGTGTGCCTTGCTTTTCTTTGATGATCAGATGGCCAGGGAGCCCAGCACGGTCACTGTGGCTGCCGTGAGGGCTGCTGTGTCTGTACCTTGCTTCTCCTCTGTGGCTGCTGCCCCTGGCCAGGAGAGGTGAGGCATTTGGTTTTCCACTTGCCTGAAAGAGAGATGATTAATCCCTGCATCTGGAAGAGGTGATGTTTGCAGGAAAGTATGGGAGAGGTTGGTAAGTGGGCAGTGGACTCTGCTTTAATTGGTGTCTAGAGAAAGAGCAGAGGAGAAACTCCAGGTTAACCAGTGGGGCCACGGGAGCCTGAACGTGCACTAGTGGGAGCTTTAGGTTAGTGCTGGGTTGTGATGAGATAGTCCAAGACCACCTAGAGCCTGACTGGAGGTTATCTGGGCTAGCTATCGTAGCTAGCACCAGGGAGCGGGCAGAGGGGGAGGACTCTGGGGCTGCCCTGAGCAGGTGAGCGCATGCCCTGCCTAAGAGGGCAGCTTTGACTCAGCTCCAGTCAGTTGGGGGGAAAAACCAACTTGACAGATCTTGTTAATTTTCAAGAGAATTCTCTAGCCTGGATATTTAAGTGTGTGCTTAAATTCTTGAAGTGGAATAGAGGGTTAGGGGTGAGTGCTCTGCCGAGAGGTCTGAAGCTTGACATCTGGCCCTGTGTTTGTACATTGGGAAGGGTGTCCCGCTGTCAGAGAGATGTGACACATGGTAGGCATGGGGATCACACCCCCCGAAGACTGAGGGACTAAAAATTGATGGGTGCCCAACGTGCCTGTGGCCATGTGCCAGGCTCCTTCACGAGCTGGGTGTCATGCATCCATTCAAGAGCTGTTTGATGAATTCTTGTCATGTGGAAAGAGACACTCTGCATAAAACTTTGCATATAATTTCATTTATCAAATAGTACACATAATACAGTGGTGAGACAGAGTCCCAACCCTCATAGGAGGGGAGCAGGCAAAAATGCCTGTACCTGATGGATGAATGAACAGTGAACTGCGTTAAGAGCTGGGAAGGACAATAAGGCAAGGAAAAGTGCCAGAGAGGAGAGGGCTGGGGGGCGGAGGAGGCTCCTTTTTCTTATGTGGAAACTGAGTCTCAGAGCAGTGGGTCCAAAGTCACACGCCTGTAAGTGGAAGGTCAGCCCAGGTCTCCGCTCTCCAGCTCCTGGGCAGCTCTCTCCTCCCCGCCCTGCTCGGCTGGAGCCTCTTGGAAACTCCCAGATGAATGTACACTCGCTGTGGTGGGCAGCTTTACCTTCCTGTTCGCATGTCCAGACCCTGTCCCTGTCCCCAGGCCTCAGCAGGCCCAGGATACAGAGGTGCCATTTGGAACCCATTTGTATGAGAGAGGAGTTTCCTTAAATTCTAAAAGCAGAAACTATTTTTAAACGGAGCTGGCCTGGGAGTGTCATTCTGTGAGCACTCCCTCACTGGGCATCTCTTTAGCAGCACGTGATTTAGAAGGGATGCTTTCAGCCACTGGTGAGAACAGTGCATCTGTCTGAGTGTCAAGGAGCTCAGATGATGCTGACTGACTTCTGTGGTGAACGTGTTGCCACGCTGTGAATCCAAAGCTTGTCTTCTCGCTTAGCTGCCAAGGTACCAGGAGACTGTTTTGACTTGCACGGGGTGTTTCTTCATTGTTCTCAAGTGCCGGGGTCTGATTTCCTTCCTGAGACGCTCCTCCTTTAAAATGAAGCACTGGGACGAGATGATTTATGTGTTAGACCCAGGTCGTCATGGCATGAAATGAAACGTAAAGGTGGCAGTTTTCTAATGAGGGTATCAGTCTCCATATGAGGGAAGAAAAGTAAAGGTTTTGTGTTGCTTTGGGCCAATACAGACTTTTTTTTTGAATATGGGAGTTGGGATGGAAAACATTTGGTCCAAACAGCTGTCGTTTCCTGGGTTCCTACCGGTTCCTAGCTGGCCCTGTGCCAGGCAGTTCAGACAGGTGTCCCCCTTTGTCTCAGTCGGAGAATGGGGAGGCCGTTTGAGATCATGGGAACTAAGCTTTTAGCCATCGGGATGTGCAGGAGGAAGGATCCCAGAATGGCAGTGGAGGAAGGAGGGCAGTGAGGTCGGGGGTGGCGAATATCGTGGCTCTAGAAGGGGAAGGCGGGCGTGAATCAGCAAGTGGTAAGCTGGAGGGGGGTGTCGGGGGGTGGCGGAGGAAAGCAGGTTCTTGGTCTCTGCTGATTTCGAAAGGGATGTGGAGGAAATGCGAGCATCCTCTTTCATCATCCGCAGCTACATGCAGCATTTATACATTCCTCCAGGTGCAGGCCCAGGGCCAGGTGCGTGGGGGCCCAGGGCAGCACTCAGATTAGCGGGCGAGGCAGAACTTGCACGGGTCAGAGTTACACAATGCTGCCGAGAGAGCGGCAGGAACCTGGCTCAGCGACTCTGAGATTGGAGGGGCCTGGGGAGCCTTCACCCCTGGCCTGAGAGCTGGTGTCCTTTACATGATTTAATGCCTGGCAGGTGCTGGGGGTGGTGCCTGACATACATTAAGTGCTTCATAGACACTGGCTCTTGTGTTATTCTTTAGTGCTCATAACCAGGGATGGGGGAAGTCTCTGAGCTCCCTGAAATTGCATGTACAGTTTTTTTATGTAGATATGTATATTTCTTGGGGAGGGGCATGGCTTCTAGTATATTCTACCTCCAAGGGCTTCTCTGACACCCCGTGAGGCCAGGCTCCCCAGGACACCTTGGATTTTAGTCAGGCTAGTTGCTTCACCTCTCTGGGCTGTTTCTTCATCTGTGCAAAGAGGGAGCTGGATAAACAGCCGCCGCCTGAGATGCTTCCAGCTAACGTTGTGGACAGGCTGTGGATCAGTTTGGCTCTGCTCCTCCTTGATGCGACTAAGCCGAGGGCAGACCAGGCAGCTTTTGCCCAGGAAACATGCTGGGATCCCTGCCTTTGAACGTTACATCGTGAGCACCACTCTAAGCTTAAAAGGGTCCTGAGCAGGTGAGCGGGCCCTTCTTGCTAGAGCAGCGTCTCCCTGACCCCTCTGCTGCATTTCTAGAGTTCGATCTGGTCCAGGCCTTCTGGGTCTCTGAGGAAAGGGAGGCTGGCAGATCCTCAAAAGCAGAGAGTGTCATTATAATGGAAACTTGGACACTCTCCAGAATTGTCTTTGTGGTAAAAATATTGAAACAGGCAGTCGAGTCACCCAGGTGCCTGGAAAGTACCCCAACATGGGCAAATAATTAGATTACAGGGCAAGGGTAATTATTTTTTTCCTACACTATTCAGGAATCTGGTGGTTTCATGGCTTCTCTTGAAGCAGAATATGTACCTGCTGGCCGCTTTGCCCCCTGTAGTCAGAAAGATAGTGGTGTGCCCTCTGAGAGGGAGAAAAGGCCACAAGAGGTGGTGATTCCATCTCTCCCAGGGCAGCCCTGGATCTCAGGAGAAGTTCTGTTCTCTGCTGTACCCTTGTAGGGAGCTGCCCCGAGGGCCTGGGCCTGTGGCATATTTGCTATGAGGTTGGAAGGTGCATTTCAGAGTCTGAGAGTTCTGTGAAGGTATTCTGTTGTCTCCATCCCTCATTGAAAGGGGTCTGGGCAGCTCTGTCTGCCCTTGGTGGCACGTGTTAAGGGACTCAGGCTGAATGACGTAAGTTCAGCCAGCACCTTCATCTCCCAGTCAACCAAATGTTTGGTGCTCACTGCGTGGGTGTTTTTGTAGCCTGGGTGTTGAATCCTGTAGACTCTTGGAAGGGCAGCATAGGTGGTGGGGTGAGCCTGGGCACCACGCTGACCTGGCTTCAAGCCCCTCCTGTGTTTCTTTGCTCCATTATCATGACCCTGGGCAAGTGGTTTAATCTCCTTATGCCTCAGTTTCCTCATCTGTAAAGTGGGGTTAATAATCTATACCTTACAGTGCAGTTTGAGTACCAATAGTACAATTTAGGGTTCAAGGGAGCTCCCCAAATGGAACCCCTCTTTCCTGGGCAAGTTCTGAATAAAATAAAATAAGATAAAAATGTTTGTTCCTGACTGAAGTGGGCATTGGAGAATGTGATTGAACCTGTAGGCAAGTGGGCATCGCAATCCGAAAGTGAGAACTGTGACTTCCCCTGAGTCAAAGGCAGAATGGAAAAGTGGCAGGCTCTCTCCGGGGCAGCCCCATTCCTCCCCCGGGCAGCCAGCAGGGGGCAGTGCCTACTCTGTGTGGGAAAAGGCAAGGCCAGACTACCAGTGTTCAGACACTCCTTACACACTCCTGGGTTGGCATGGACACCACCAGCTGTAGACACAGGTGCTGTTACACAGGTGGGACTCTCTCCACGAAGAAAGAAACAGTAGGAGTGAGCAAGAAGAGCCCCCACCATGCCTCCACCCCCAACTCCCCTCACCCCACCCCCTCCCCACAGCAAATAATAAGTGATGAGCTCGGGGCCTGGCCCGTCATGGGGGTGGGGAGGGGCTGACACCTGGCACCTCTTAAGTTTACAGTTGATAAGGACATTAGATGTGCAGTTGATAAGGACCAGGGACACTGAGGTTAGGAAGTGAGCCTGTCAACTATGCATTGTTATTTGCAGAGCATGGCAGTGATTAGCCAAACTGAGATAATGATTAGCCTTTGACCTCAAGGCTGCATTCTAACTGTAAGGCAAGTGTAATTTACAAGGAGAGGCGGAGCTACTGCCTGACCAGTAACCTGATAGGCTGAGTGGAGAGCCTTTCCCGCCTCCTCTTGTTTCCCCCTTACATCCTGAGCCTTCATCAGCCCCCTGCTCCCCTCCCTTCACCACCTTCAGCAAGCTTTGCCAGTAATTCTTACCATTCTCCACATCCTCCCATCCAAGTGTTACTGTCCTCCTCTGAGCATCCTCGGTTCTACTCTTGTTGAACTCAACCTTGGCCCCACCCCACTTTATAGCAGGTTCTCGTCATCCTGCGTGTAGCCCACTGGTCCAGCCTGGAGAGCCTCTCAAGGGTGAGGAGGCTATCTGGGGGCTGACTCAGTCATAAGAGACTTTGATCTTGTTGAACTAATGCATCAAAAGCCACTTTGTCCTGGAGAGAGGGCTGTGAATGGATTTCACGTGGGCCTCTCAGTGTGCACCCAGAAGACAGAAAAGTATCTTTAGTTTGGTAGCATGGTACAGGAGAGTTAACGTTTGTCACTAAATTCTTGAAGGAGTCAAGAGCTTAATGGAATAACCTTGGCTTTTTGGACAGATTTTGGGGCTATTAAAAGGTAGTAACCACAGTTTTTTGTGTCTTGAGAGTCTTAAGGATAAACTTTATGGAAATTTGGTTGGTATTTCAGGAGTAGAAGTAGGAGCCATTTACTCAGGCAAGAAATGTGGGGGCTGTTAGTGTTTCTTATAGCTGATATAAATAGCTTGTCTTTAAGTTCCATGCTCCTTTGTTTGGAATGTAAATATTTGCATTAAAAATAAAAAGTGTGTCCTGGTGTGTATTTATGAGAGCCGTAATTTCCAAACCAAAAATCAGACTATTGGTCTACAGAGGATTATTGCCTCTGATTTGTGAACCTGTTTATATAAAGAGTCTTCCAAATGTACACACACAGAACCGTATTTGCTTTGTGCACATAAGGGATCTCCAGGATTACAAGAAAGCGGGGTTGCCCCAGGGCATTGATCCAAGTAATTGTGTTTCCCGACAGACACTTGGGATCATACCATCTGTTAAGTTGCAGCCACGCTGGGCAGAGTGAAATTTTGGCCCAGGTCCTGTGGGACCAACCAGCTCCCCATCCTCAGTTTCCTGGATGTCCAGGTGGGGTTGACCGCAGCTGGCTCGTCTCTGGGTCAGGTAACCAGACACCTGATTTCAGAATTGCTGTTGCTTCAGGAAGATGTCGAGAAGGATGAGGGATCGGCGTTCTTTCTGTGCTGTCATTTCCGGTCCAGGGTTCAGTCTGAGGGCCTCTGTCCCATGTCATCCTCCATCACATTCTTGAGGACAGTTGAGCTTTTAAATTTTCCATGAAGAACAGCACAGACTTGTCAGACACTTGCCGGAGACAGGGTATCACCACTTATCTGGTCTCCACCCTCTTCTTTGGAGTGAGAGATTGGGGGCTGCAGTGGGGCTGGGCCAGGGCCTCTGCTCCTGGCATTGTGTGTAGGTGTGGGTGGGGGTGTGTGGGTGTAGGTCTGTGGGTGTTGGGGTGGGTTTATTCTTGAAACTCTCTGTGGCAGCCCTCGATGGAAAGCCTTTCTCCAGAATCTCGACAAAAAAGAGTAGGGGTCAGTTGGTCTGTTGGAGAGGGCCTACTTGGTGGATAAGCCAGCCCCGAATCCAGGCTTGTCCTCCACCTGTGAACCTCCCTGTCATCACAGGGCAAAGGACAAATGAGAGGACACCCAGGAGGGTCTTGGCAGGGCCCAGGCCCCCCCCCCCCGCTCTGAACTCTGGTTAACTGGTACCAGAACCCCCTTTGTCCGGCATCACAGCCAGCCCTGGGCCCTTCTCTTGGGTTGGGCCAACTCCTCCTGTCCCACTTCGCACTGTTGCCCTAGGACCGGGCACTCAGTTGAGGTAGCAGGAATCCTCTGTCTTGCAAAGGGCATGGTGTCCTGGCTGTAGGAGTTTCTAGCATCTCTCTGTTAGTGGTCCCAGGATGCTGAAGCCCATCCACAGAGTGAAGAGCCAAGTGGTAGCCCCCTCGCTGCCCCACGCACCAGCCATCGTTAAACACTAAACTTCCCCTAGTTGCCTCTCACTTTGACCCATTGGTGAATATTTCTTATCTGAAGAAACATCGTCCATGCTTAGAAATGGTGAGTCCTTAGGGCGGACCGTCTTCCTGTGACCCTGGTGTTCTTGAACTGTGGGAAGCTCCCGATTGCCTTTTCCGTGCTTGTCTCTAGCCTGACCGACAGCAATGTGCCCTTCCCTTATTCTGTCACAGTTTGAGATAAACGTAACAGTTCCAGGAAGGCCCCCTCCAACCCCACCCAGGCGCACTATTTTGAAAGTCAGAGGAAATAGCTGCTTTTAGGACACGTTGAACTTGCCTAAGAAAGTTATCAGTAGGACTCCAAGAGAGGATAGAAGGATGCTCCAATTAATGAGTGGGAACAGCCTGACTTCTGTGTCATCCTAACTTTGAAAAGCTATTTATACTCACTCTCGAACAGTTTCTGGGAGAAATTAGATATGGAGAGGTGTACAAAAGAGGAAAGCGAGCTTTGCAAATGTGACCCTCCTCATCAGAAATACCTTCCAGGCTAAAAATAAAAAAATCATTTGTGGCCATGGGTCGACAGTTGAAAATCCACGGATCTTTTGCATCGTACACAGTTGGGCTCAGAGAATAACAATGATGTATTAAAAAGTAGATGAAAGCTCGGTTGCCATTTGGCTGGCTGATAAATTTACTTTTGGCTGTTAAAACTGAAACAAATCAATGGAAAAATGCAGGCCTGCCCAGTTCTGAGTCAGCAGTTTTATTTTGTTTTAGTTTGGTTTATGGAAAAAGGAGATTTGCCTGTTGCAAATCAACTTTGTACCTTTGGACCAGTTATGAAGCTGCAGGACCATTTAGGGAGATGTGTGTGTGTGTGTGTGTGTGTGTGTGTGTGTGTGTGTGTGTGTGTGTGTGTGTGTGTGTGCATGCATGTGCGTGCTTGTATGTATATATGTATATTTATGTGTATAGATATTTATTTTACAAAGTTCTCTCCTGATTTATTTTTAAAAATCATGCAACACTTTTCTGCCCATTCAACCTATTCTTTTCATATAACAGCTTTATCAAGATGTAATTCACATAACATACAATTCACCCTTTTAAAGTATACAGTTCAGTAGTTTTTAGTATGTTCACAGGTATGTGCAACCAGAACTACATTTTATTTGGAACATTTCATTGTATCAGAAAGAAACCGTGGAGCTATTACTTATCAGCTCCTAGCTCCCCATTCACCCCCACCCTCCAGCCCTAAGCAACCAAGAATCTATTTTTTGTTTTTATTGATTTCTCTATTCTGGACTTCATAGGAATGAAATCATATAATATGTGGTTTTCTCTGCCTGCTTTATTTCACTTACTATAATGTTTTCATGGCTCATCCATGTGGTAGCGTGTATCAGTACTTCATTCCTTTTTATGGCCAAATAATACTCCATTGTATGAGTAGACCACGTTTTACTTGTCCATTCTTCTGTTGGGTTGTCTCCACCTTTTGGCTCTTGTGAATAATGATGCTGCTATAAACATTCATTTACAAGTTTTTGTGTGGACACGTTTCCATTTCTGGAATTAAATCTGATGAGATATTTTTACTTGCTTTTAATAATAAGATTCATTTGCTTTTTTTATGTGCTCTTTCCCTGACCCTAGAGAAGACTTGATTCTCAGATAAGGTTCTGATCCCCCCAAGTTGCCTAAATTTTAGAGCTTGCAAAGGCCTTCAGGGACACATCATCCAGCCCCATTTTGTAGATGGGGAAACTGAGGCCCAGAGAGGCCACATAAAGTCAGGATTGAGTCCAGGTTTTTGGAGTCAGTCCAGTTGCCCTGAACATTCTCCCTAAGCACTTAGTAAAACCGCAGGTCACCGTCTTGATTGGCTGAGGACAATAAATAAAGGCTGGTGGGGAGGACAGAGGGTGACTGCCTTGCTCAGGCCCACTGTTCCAGCCCCCTTTGACCTGCAGGGGCCCCGGGACGGCTCATCCTCCACCAGCTGCCAAACAGGCACTGCAGCTTGCGGCGGCGCCGCGCCTTCCTCATTCTTTCCCTGCAGCAACGGCAGGCCAGCGCTTATCCGGGGAGTAATTAAATTAGGAACCAATTCAGAGAATGAAATTTTATCTGATCTGGCCAAGCCCAGAAACACGGGGCTGCGATTGTGACTCCAGGGGCCTTTATGAAGTTGTTTTTTACCGAGTTAAGCTGGGCCACTGCAAGGCAGGAAACGTACGGGGCCGGCGGGCGGCTCCCCCGGCCGGCGTGTTGCAGGGGCTGGGGGTGCATCCCAGGGTGTTGAGCTGTGTCCCCAGACTAGCTTTTGTTTTGTGACCGGAATATTCTTGGTGAGGATCCTCACGGATACGTTTCGTGCTGTGATCATTGACACCGCCATGCACCGCTACAACTGTAATCAGAAGTAAACTTGGCAGGAGACTCTTTGGCTGTAAGTCCAAGGTGCTGCATTGGAACCCCCTCAGGGCTCTTTGAAAGAAATGCACACACTCCAGTCCTACGTGAGTTCTTCGGGGTGGGCCCCGGGCATCTGTGTGCGTGTGTGCACGTGTGCGTGTGTGGGCACATGTGTTAAGCTCTTTAGTTAAGACGAGAGGTAGCAGTCATTATGATTGTTCTTTGGAGAGAATTTCCAGTTCTGTGGCAAAGATGGGAGACATAATCTGCACAGAGAGCTCAGGAACGAGCCTCTTTTGCCCTCAGTCTGTCCCCAGCTGTGACTCTCTCTGGGTTTCTTGATCAGATTCCCTGGATGTCACTAACATACATGTTCCATCACTGTGGTGTCTATGGGATTTAGCTCTGGTTTCCTTCTCTGTGTAAACGGCCCCAGCCCTCATCCCCATAGCGGCCCATCCAGAGGCCCAGGGATCTCCTTCGGCCCTTAGCTGGTCAGTGCAGGAGACCTTCTTTCTGTCTCTGCCACTAGAAGGCTGTATTTGTCCCTTTAGGACGGGAGGTGTGTCTTATTCCAGGTTACATCCCCAGGGTCCAGCCCATGGGGAAGAATGATTGGATGGATGGAGAAATGGATGAAAAGAGGAAAGGCAGGAATACATTGGTTAACTGAAAACCTCATCCTGTTGTACGGAAACAGCAAGAGTCTTACTGGTCGTCTGGTTTGTTTTCCTATCCTGTTCACCCCCCTTTAAAGCTGGAGAAACCGAGACCTGCGGGGGTAAAGTGACTTGCCCCTGATCCTTCAGCTTTGGGAGCCTGACCCTTCCTCTCCAACTCTTATGACTCAAGCTCTGCATCTCCCTTAAGAGTCACCCCCTGGTGACCGAGGACCTACTGTGTGCCTGACTCTGTCCTAAGCTGGGAATCCAGCAGTAACTAGACTGGGTCCCTGCACTCACAGAGTGTGTCTTCTCGCGGACAAGTTCGCAAGTATCGGAGAACAGACAGGAATAAGTGCTGTGTGATGGGGAGTGACTGTCCTGGTGATGGGGGACACCTTTCCACAAAGGCAGCATCTAAGCTGACCCTTGAATGACAAGACGGCACCACTGTCTGAAGCTTGGGAAAAGCATCCCAGGCAGAGGGAACAGCCAGGGCCAAGATCCCAAGAGGGATCAGTTGATGGGACGGGGTCAGGTAGGCTTGGGAGAGCCTGTCAGAGGACTTGGTTCATAGCATGCTCGGGTTCACGTCCATTCTTTTCCGTTCTACACCCTCCAGATTATCATTACAGCTTCACTTTCTCACTGTCTTATCTCTGGGTGAAGAACACTTGTTCCAGGCTGGCTGGCCCGCGGCTGCTGCAGTTTCAAAAAGCAGGGCTAGTGAGAAGCCAAGAAAATCCCCATCCTCCTCGTCCTCTCACTCAAGGTTTGGCTGGTGCGCAGAAGTTATTTTTATGTAAGCACATGCTTGAGAGGGGAAGTCTTGGGGTGGGAGCTGAAACCACACTCATAACAACAAGACTGAAATAGTCTATGAAGTCCTAAAGGTGAGCATGTGGCTGTTCACTTGAATTTGGTGACAACTCCAAGCAGCCAGGTTTGGGGAGAGAGGACCCTTTGGAGGGGGACTGGGGCATCACAGACTCCCATGCTGGCGTGGCCCCTGACTTGCTTCCCTCTGCTGGCCTTGGCCAGGTCCCATCCCTCCCTCAGGGCTTGACTTCCTCTTGCGCCTTCTCACATGGGGGATCCTTCCTCCCTCCCGTTGTTACCTCCAGATATTTCTCTCTCATCGTCTGTGAGAACCTCAGCTCCTTAAGGGCCCTGCTGTTCGTTGTCTCTTTCTTGGCAATCACCTCTCTACCTCTTAGGTAGTGGACCTCAGGTCCCTCCATCACCCAGGTACCGTGGTCTCCATGGATACACCCTATTTGGTGCTCTGGCCTTCTAGATCCTCCACCTGCTCTCCCCTTCAGGATACTCTGGACCTTGTCTGCACTGGGACCCTCCATACAACAGACAGTCAGTCCTTGTTAATGACCTCCTTTCCTCTGTGGGAACCATGTCCAAAGACCAACTGGTTGACCTGATGCATAGTAGGGCCTCCACAGATTACTCCTATCATTCATTTTCATAAACTTTAAAGCTCTCCCTGTTGCTCCTCCCTGGACATCCTTAAATGTTGCAAAGTTCTCCTAGTAAACGTTTATCAGCAGTTGTAGCAATGTGCAGCTCCATTTTTGTTGTTTATGATGAATTTTTCAACGAGGAACAAAATATATGGATAAATTTCCCTATGTTTTAAGAAATGGGGAAATAAGAGAAACAGTTTCTTTTTCAAAATAACTTGATTTAGAATCACTCCAGATGTTCATTCAGCATCTCTTCCCAAAGTTCCAGGCCATACTGCCTGGAAACTGTGACTGTTTTGACATTTTGAAAACTTGCTAAAGTCCCCTTAGTCTTGTGGCGCTCCTAGATTCTACCTCATCATTTTATTTTAGCTTTTCAGTTTGGAATAATTTTACACTCACAGAAGTTGCAAAAATGGTAGAGTTCCTGCGTACTCTTCAAGCAGCTTCCCACAATGATAACATCTTACATAACCACAGAACATTATCAAAACCAGGAAAGTGACACAGTGATGGTGCAATACATCACTGAGCTTTATTCTGCTGCCATCTGACTGTATTAAACATAGGGATCCGCAGCACTTTGGAAGCATTTTAGAATTTCATGAACTTCAGTGTTGTCATTTACCTTTTAAACTGTTTTTGGATCCCTGCCAACTGGCCATCAATTAAAATTAGTTTTTATCAGATCAACAAATACTAGAAGACCCGCAGTTTATGCAGTTCATGTCTCCACGTGTCCATCTGGTGCTTTGCGGTGCCTCTTCCTGGGTGTGTGCACCCAGATAGCCTTCTTCCTCAGATCTGGGAGATTCTCAGAGATGAGGACCCATGGAGAACAGTCTGGTGAAATAGAACATTGGACAGGGAATTGAGAAACTTGCATTCTGGTAGTAGTAACCCACATTTGAGTACTTAGTATGTACTTGACTTTACATTATTTCATTTACTCTTGGCAACCTTTGAGATAGATGTGATTAACACCCCCACTTTATAGAAGTGAAAACTGAGGCTAGAGAGGGTCACCCTGCCCAAATTTTGGTAGCTTATGAATAATAAAATTGGCACTTGAACCCAGGCAGTCTGACTTCAGAGGTTGCTGGCTCTTACCTTGTAGGACTCCTCTCATTTTTTTAGGCCTTTATACCTCTGGTCCTAGTTCTCCCTGACTGCTCTGTGTCCTGGGGCTCCTTACTTGACTTCTCTGAGCCTCTGCAATGGGAGGGGCTTGGCTGAGAAGATGTCATGTCCCTTCCATCTCTGAGTGCAGTTGGTTTTACTGGTGAAAATAGTTGTATCAGTAGAGCAAGAAACACTACGAAGATCTGAGTAAAATTTCTGCCTTGTCCCTTGTAGGTACTTTTAAGGTTGGGAAAATTTCTGCTGTCTAACTTGGCTTGATAGGAGCCTCAATTCCAGCTGAATTATGCTCTGGTGTATTTTAATTAAACCGTCTACAAACTGATTTCTTAAAGATGCAAAATCCCCACGCAGCGTGCTATGTCTGAACCCCCTACATTCAGCTCTGGGTCAGAGTGATGCTTGTAATAACCAGGAGGCGTCATGTGAAGCTGCTCACTGTCAGCTTTATGGGCACATTAATTGTGAGATGCCACCGGAACGAGATTCGAGGGCATTATCAGCAGATATGTAATTGATTTTGCCTTCTCCACAAAGGAAGGTTAAAAATTAAGCTTGTTTATAAATGGTGCTTAAACCACGCTGTCCTGGGGACGAGTTGTAAAAACTAACAGAGCAGGGCACTTGTGGAAGGGCTTAATTTTCTTTTCAGGTTGTGGAATGAGTTCATCCCTCAACACAGGTAAAGATTTTCCCATTTAAAGGGCCGGAAGAGTGTAATCTTCAGGTCATAAATTTCACAGAAGGGGCTTCCAGTGAGTGCCTGAGAGATGGCTGGACTCTGGGATGACTGTGTAATCACATTAGCTTGATAAATTAAAGGTCCCCATATTTTTTAAATTGTCAGGCAGAGCTGCATTAGTGAAGATATCATTACAGATTAGAGTTATGAAAAACGGGCTGGTGGAAACTGCTTTTGCTAACTTCACTCCTGGTATAGAATGGAAGATTCTAATTCTGAAATGATCCTGGAAAGGTCCCTACTTAAACCAATGATGGGCTTAAACCCAGGGCATAATGCCGTTTTCTAAGCATTCATTTGTACTTTAGCTGTTACTCTACCAGGAGCAAGAGAAGCTCTCTGGATGGGATTTCTCTCTTAATCCTGATTGTAAAAATCTTTGGGTATCTCCAGAATTGGCTCTATAATTTGCAGGCCCCAGTGCAACATGAAAATCCAAACCCCTTATTAAAAAAATAATTGAGAACTTCAAAATGGTGATTGCAGAACATTAAGCTGAGTGCAGGGCCCGTCTGAGCACCGGGCCCTGTGTGCCGGCAGGGGTTACGGCCTATGGGGCTGGCCCTGGGCATCTCAGTTCCCAGATGTGCAGCCCCATCCCTCTTGGCTTTCGTCTCCGGTGTCCACTGCTTGGGCCCCGCCCTCCTAGCTGAGTGGGAGGCCCCTGGAGAGAGTCCAGAATTTCAGGGTCACTGTAAGTCACCCTGGTCATTTCCCAGCCGTGGAGAGAGCCAGTGCTCAAAGCTGGGTGGGAGGGGGCGGACACATACTCCAGCAACCTAGAGCATCCCTCCCCTGGAGCAAGTGGCCGCAGGGCCCAGAGGGCTGGTTCTTCTTTGTGTTAAGTCTTTGTTCTCTCCAGCACGTTGAGCTGAGACTTGCACAGGCTCAGTGGGTGCCCTTTCCCTCTTAGAAACCAGTGGAAAAGCGGGAAGTAGCATCCTGGGCTGGCTGCCAAAGGGAGGGGAGGTTCCCGCAGAGGGGCCAGGACATGCAGGTTTTAAATTGAAACCGAGGATCTTGAATGAGGATTAAAGTTATATTTTATGGGCGGAGGAGCCTGGGGGTTGCTGCCCTGCTCAGAATACCTAAGGAAAGCTCTTCAGAGCCGCGTCTCGGGGGAGTTACTGAGGCCGCCACTGGATTTTCCCTCCTTTTGTTCTCAGTTTGTACAGAGGTCACTGGGGATGTGAGCTTGGAGTGAGCCAGGAGGCTCTGCTCTCCTTTCATTGTTACAAGCTGATGGGTCTGAATGGGGCTGTGACGCTGGGAGAAAAAAAGAAACTGTCCTTTGTACGCCTCCCGGCTGGGGAGAGAGAGCCGGTCAGGAATCTGGCGGCCGCAGCAGCCCTTGCTGAGCCGGAGACCAGGCAGGAAAGTCTGCTGTACCTGGGGATCCGGAACCAGAGCCTTCCTTGCCGGAGTACACTCAGCCGGGACTTAACTTATTCAGCACATGACAAGTTACAGCACCTTCGTGTGCAAACAAAAGCTGGTTTTATTTATTTCCCCTCTTAAGACTTCTGTAATCATTGTTTTTATTTTGAAAAGTAAAATAATAGGGAAAAAAAGCCCACAGTGTTTTCATTACCTGGTTAGGGAGTCTCAGATAACTTAAATAATATGTTGGGTTTAAAACTATAGAGGAAAAAAAATCTCGATGCACAAAACAAACAAACAAAAAGAGAGAGAGAGAGAGAATCATGAAAAGATGGATGTGCCAAAACTATCTTTCCCCTCTGCAAAACCTCACAAACTCCAACTCATCTGTCGTGTCTGCCCACTGGGCCCCTGCCCAGCACAGCCGCACTGAGTGGAACTTGTTAATAAATGAATGAGTGAGGTTCTGGATTCCTGTTCCGGCCAGTGAGTTGGCCTTCTTGGACAATGGCCTTAAATGGAAGGAAACTGTGAAGATACAAGAAACTAATACTGTCATGTTTGAGACATTGTGGTTAGTACTTAATATAACTCAGTCTCCCCTCCAGCCCTGAGAGGCAAACGGCATGATACTTGTTTACAGAGGGGCAGATTAAGCTCAGAGAGGTTTGGTAACCTGCCCAGGGTCAACCAGCTGGCAGTGGCTGGGCTGAGGTTTGATTCTTAGACATGCCCCATGGCTGCAGTCTACTCTTTCTGCAGGAGATGTCAGGGAGAGGGAGAAATGACACTGATGGACAGCCAGGTGTTTGGCATGCCTTGCTGTCCCCACTCAGTGAGCCCTAATCCAGAGAGAGACACGGACAAGGAAATAAACACTTTGGCTACGATGTGCCCCATCCCTGCCCTCATGGAGCCTGGGTCCCAGTGGGTGGGCGAGGTACACACACTGAGTCAAATGATCATGTGATTTCAACTGTCATGCATGCTAGGGGGACACATGGGACAGGGTGATGTACGAGTGTGATGTACGAGTGTGCCTGTTCGAGCATTGAGCCGGTGTGGCCTAGGATACAGGGAGATGTCAGAGAGTTCCAGGGACTGATGGAGGAAGCTTGGAGGAGAGGGGGGCACCAAGGCAGCTCTGAGTCCAGAAGGATGGGAGGGAAGGTCCTGGAAGGCCTCCTGCAGGGGCAGAGTCTGCAACTTTGGGTGAGTCTGACAAGCCCAAGGGCGCCCACGTCCCAGTGAGGTTCAGAATGTGGTGGGCTCCTTGTTCCTGGAGACTGGGTTGATTGCACAGCTGGCCAGCTCTCCCCTGGGGCCGAATAGCACGTTCCCTTCCCCGGGGGTGCGGCAGGAAAGCTCGGGTTTGCTGTTGATCTCACGGCTTCAGCGCCAGAAAGTCTTCTAGGGGGAGTGGCTAAGAGGATACACGGGAGCGAGCCCTTGTGAGCGGTAGACCTCATGCCCCCCCAGCATGTGTCCAGCCTGCAGGTGGCTGCCAAGCTGAGCTGGCCCCGTGATGTGGCCCCGGGGGAGCTGGGGCTTGCGGCCTCCTGACCAGGTCCACCCCAGAAGGAGTCATTTAAGGCCCTGGAAACCCTCTGAATCTGGCAACTGGAGGTCATTAGCCTCTGAACTGTGAGCTCGGTCATAAAATGAACGGAGGTGGCTTTGGTTTAGTGCTTTGAAAGGAAACAGACATCGATCTGATAGAAGGACGTTCTCCTTAGTGGCCAAGGCGACAGGGCTGGATGGCATGGGAACATTCATGCTTGTGTCAGGTGTGTGGACAGCAGCCCAGAAACCCCCGGTTCCATCTGCTCACTGTGCACCCACCAGCCCCTAGTCAGGGGAGATCACCATCCTGACCCCGCGGCCTCTGCTGATCTCACACGGGTACTTTATATAAATGGAACTACGTGGAATGTTCTCTTTTGTGTCTGGCTTCTTGGGCTCAGTACTGTGTGAGATTCTTCCCCCCGGGTGTTGCTTGCGGCTTTAGTTTGGCTTTACGGCTGGTGCTCTGAGCATTCTAACTCTGGCAGGTGCTTTCGGTCAGCACTGGGATGCTTTTCTGTCGGGCACGTGCCTCGGAGCAGAATTTCTGGTCGTTGGGAATGAGGGTGCTCAACAGCAGTGGATGCCGCTGGTTTTCCAAGCGATTGTAGCAAGTACAGTTCTCACCAGCAGCGTGTGAGTCTCCTGACAGATGAAATAAGAGCCTGGAAAAAAACAGACTGACGGGACTCCTCTTTGCCTCCTGTCCCAGAACAGGGGACACCAGGCGATGACTGCTGACCATTCCACAGCTTTGTGCTGGATGGATAAACTGGGGACTGAGCAGAGAGAAGGTCCCTGTGATGTCCCAGGAAGATGCCCATCCCTCCTGGGATTCTGCATCCTACCGCCATGTTTCACTGGAAGCTGGTCTTGGCGCCTGAACTTGGGAGTGCAGACATGTTGGTCTCTGGGAAGAGCCCAGAATCCAGGGTCTAGTCACTGCCCTTCTGGATGTCTGCTTGCGTTGAATTAGAGCCTCCAAGCTAGTCCTTGAGATGAAAGTGGCTGACCTGGGGTTCTTCTCTCCTGGAGGGAGGAGGGGCTGCCACCGCTTAGAAAATTTTATTTGTGAAATCAATCCAGTCCCAGAACCGACTGGTTCTGCACACTCCCTCCTTTCAATGTAGCTTGACCAGCCAGACTCTTCCACCCTGTGTTCAAGGCGGGGAAAGAGCTTTTCTTTCCCCAAAGGCTGCTGCTCAGGGTGACTGGGGGTCCAGAGCAATGAGAAGAGGCAGCTGGCTTTTCCCGAGCATCCCTGCATGTTGACAAGAGCTGTGCGCACAGGCAGGCTGGTGTCCCTATTATAGACGGGAAACTCAAGGGGAAAGGACTCTGTCCTCGAGGGCAGAGCCTTGTCAGGGCTGAGTTCCAAGGTGTATGCTCTGCTCTGGCTCCACTGAATTCCTGACTCACAGCAGTGGCCATTGGCTGGATAAGGGTGACCTGGAAGGAAGGAAAATCTGTGGCCAGTGGCTTGAGGCTTAAAAGTCACCTGAGGTGGTTGCCCCCCCTGCCTACCCCTGCCCATAGTAGATTCTATAGATCTGAGGAGGGTCTGGAAGCTGTGTTTTATCTAGTGCCCTGTGGAGTCTTACAGCAATTTGGGGAAACTGTGATTTCCCAGTTCTTTTGTTGGGAGGCCGAGTGAGGAGGGGAATGAAGGAAATTAGAAACAGACCTCACCCTCAGGAAAGCTCTCTGTCCTGAGCAGCCCTGGGCAGCAGAACTTTCTGGGACAATGGAGATGCTCTGCATCTGTGCTGCCCAGGATGGTAACACCAGCCACATGTGGCCAGTGAGCACTTGCCATGTGACCTGTACCACCGAGGAACCGAAGTTTTGAATCGCATTTAATTTTAGTTAATTCAAATTTAAAAGGATACACTCAGTTCAGTTATTGGAAAACTTTTAAGACTGTTTAGAGCAACTTGGGCATGTGACTCCACTTTCAACTGTAAATTTTATGAAATCTAAATACAGATCAGGTACTTCTGATGAAAATTTAGCATCCAAATTGAGATGGGTTATAAAGATAAAACAGGCACTGGATTTTGGAAGACTTAGTATAGAAAATAATGCAAACTATATCATTAATAACATCCTGGATACATGTGAAATCATGATATTTTGGATATATTGGGTTGAATAAAATATATGACAGTGAACTTCAGCTGGAACACTTACACTTGGGTGCGTGGCCGACCTTTTGTGTTGGGCCCCACTGCTCTGGGGACTCCCCTTCCTTGCTGCGATTGGAGCCAGAGGGCCAGGGAGTTGGAGGAGATGAGTGATGCCCCAGTCCGCGCCCCTTCCCCCCCAACTGTTTTGCTCACCTGGGCTGATTACTAACCTGGCCTCAAGGGTACCTTGTCCAGTGAGAGGAAGCCCTCAGGGAGCTGTCCTGGGGCTCTGTCCTTCCTGCCACATCTCCCTGGTGGTGCCTTTAGAGATGAACATCTGCTCTGATGCTCCTCGCTAAGAAGAAAGTACCAGAACAAGAATGAGCATGTCTGCACTGTGGTCACACATGGATGGACCAGCCCTTGGTCAGGTTGAGAATTCTGCCTTGATTTTTAATTAAATGAAATCTCCAGTGGGACGGAGAGCCCCTCCAAACTCTGCGCTGCAGAAAAGTGGTCCAGAAAGTGAATCAGGTTTCATTTCTGCCTCCTGCCTTGGCCCCACTGCTGCTGGGGGGATGATGGGAGTCCCCGGAGGTCGCCTTGTGGAGGTGTGGTGGGCAGCGGCACACAGGTGAGCACGTTAGCCTGTCAGCAGCTTGTTCCCCAGGGCACTCAGCCTGTCTGACGTTTATCTTCTTCGTGGGATTCTGGATGCTTCCACCACTGACCTCCGGGCCCCACTGGGCACAGCCTTGTTCAGGTCTCTGCTGTGTCCCTGGCTACACTGAGGCCTGACACGTAGTAGGGGCTTGATGAACTTTGTTAATTTGGAGTGTGCTGTCTTAATCTGGGGGTCAAATTGGCCCTTGAGGGTCAGGGGATTGGCTTCCCTGGAATTATTCTCAGTGGGCACTGGACGCGGGTGTGGTGAGGAACTTTGGATCTGCACTGTGCTTCAGGCTGAAACTCTGAGTGCAGGGTTTTCTCTTCTTCTGACAACCATTTCTTGGATGTCACCATCACTATTATGCAGTGAAAAGGGAAAGCTCCCTGCCTGTACTGAGCTCTTCTCTCTACTGAGCATTGCCTCCCCGACCCTCTGTCGTTTGTTCTGACAGCGCCCTGGGTGACATCAGTATTTTCATGTCATCCCAGGAAGCGGGTGGGGCCACGTGGCCAGAGTCAAATGGCTGATGGGGTACAGCGGGAACTTAGATTTGGGGGAACGCCCATCTTGGGGTGACTTCCTCATGATTATTATTTCCCACATTTAATGCAACCTAATGCGTTCAGTGCGTAAATCCTGGTTGGTCAGGCCTGGGGAAACAGGAAATGTCAAAGTCAAGACAGGGAGAGAGAAATCTGTGCTCCTCGGAGGGGAGGATGGGGTCTGATTGGGCAGGGATGGGCTGGCGGGCTAGAGAGGGCCTCAGGCTGGCATCTGTGCCCAGGTGTCCCTCTGCAGGAGGTCATGGAGGGACACTGGTCTTGGTGTATTGGTCCCCTGCTCTGCCTCACCTGGTCACAGTCAGTGACTCAAACCTTTACAAGCTGAGTCCTGCGGTCCTGCTGGTCTCGGGGAAATACCCGACTCCTCGCTCTCTTCAGCCTCCCCAGGTCCGCAGGCCCTGCACACTGCTTGTTTGGGTTTCTCCTTCCATCACAGCTTGCAGTTGGGGACACCCTTCAACTTGCCAGAGACCCTGGGCTCTCGCACCTAGCCCCTGGGGACCAGCCCTCATGCCTCCTGCAACATCACACCCTCCACACCACAGGTGGCGTCTGAAAACTGCAGGGATGAACTTGACCTTCACAAGACTCTTGCTGTATTTATGGTCCGTGTGGCCTTGATTTGTGCGAAACTTGCAGAATTCAGTTGACCCCAATTCTTGCTGTATTTGGGAGTACTGTGGGATGCGGGAATGCAGGTGAGATGTTGGTTTGGGGAGTTTGCACCTTTGCCCCATGGAGCCCAAATTTCAGACTCACTGCCTCCCTGGGGAAGGGCTGTGGGGCATGACGCCGGAACACAGGTTGTCGCACCACCTCCGAGAGGCAGGGTCCTCACCCTGGCTGGTCGTGTCTCATTCCCGTCTGCCTGTGTCTTCACCCAGAGCAGGACGTGCTCAGACCTGTTCATAAACTTTCTCCTTAGCTTGCATTATCTCCTTGCTCTGCCATCTTTGTGGGTTTGGGTCCTCAAACACCATCAGACCTAACATTTAAAGTAAAAATGACCCTGCTTTTATTGTTTAACTTATATTTCTTTTTAAAATGGAATGCTTTGCAGCTATTCACAAGATAAGGTCTTTCGAAAAGAGTAACTGTTCTCCTGTCTTTCTGATTTTTTTTTGTATTTAAGAGTAGGGATATCAAGGTAGGTGATATGAAAGCAGAATTTTTCAATAAGAGCATAGCAATTCTTTTTAAACAGGTTTAGAAGACATTCAGATGTATGTGCTTTGATCTTCTTTTTCCAGATTAGAATATGAAGGATCAGTTGTTGCAACAGACAGTGAAGTAATTCATTTCGGATGCATTTCAGTGAGCCGGCCTTCTAGAAGAGGTCAGAATGAAACACGGAACTGCGTGATGCAGACCAGACCAGATGCAACCCCAGACCAGATGCAACCCAACATGTTTCCTGAACACAAACCCCAGGAGCAGGTGGTGATAGGAGTAATGGTACTGATGATGGAAAACCTAATAAAGGTAGTGGCCAGCAAGCCAAGCCCTTACCGGGTGCCAGGCTTCTTGCTCAGCACTTTCCAGAGATTGTCTCAGTCCTCCCTACAAGCCCGTTGGACTAGACATCCTCACTGTCATCCCCTTTTTTCAGATGAACTGAAAGGGCTTGTGGTCAGGCCGTGGAGCCAGGACAAGGACCCCGGCATCTGGATGACCCCGTGCTCGTAGCCACCACCCTGTCCCTGAGAATGGCTCCTCGTCAGTCTCCACCACCCCCTTGGCTCTGCCTCTGACCCCAGAGACGGGAGAACTGGAGGCAGCTCTTCCCGGAATTAGCCATATGCTCATTTTTTGCTTCAGCTATTCCACTAATGGAGGCAAAGGTTCTGGGAGTTTTGATATTAAGTATTTGGATAATTGCCTCAATCTATCATTTTCATTTTACATGTTTAGACGCAACCTTTAATGAAATTTGAGAATCCAGCTCTACTTGGGGAAATGATATTAACTTATATTTCTAACTTTGTTTACTTGATGGCTTCAACTTCCAGTTATAAGCTCAATTGTCCAACATATAACCTCCTCCAGATGCCCTGTTTGCCAGACTTGAAAGTCAGCCTTGATTCGGGGCAGATTCACTGACCTTTCCTTACCTGGGAAATGAAGACTTTGAAAAGATGGTCTCTCGGGTGCCTGGGTTTGGTTCTGAGGTTCTGTTCTGGTGGCTTGTATGCCTAACTGGACTGCAGGTCTTAGGAGGTGGGACGAAAGCTGGCCCTTGTCTTCATCCCCCCTCAAAGCTGAGTGCTGATGACCAAACAGATGGGTCTGGACAAGTGTGACGATGCCAGTGGTTTCATCGAATGATGTGAATATAAATTACTGGCCAGAAAATATCCAAAGAAGATAAATATCTAAGAGCTTCATGCTACCTTTGAAAATTTTCCCTAATTTCTTCTTTGAGATTCCCAAAGAGAATTTTAAAGAGGCTTCAAGTATGCTGTTTGCAAGAATCCTCGCACATTACTGGATCCCCCACATAAGTGCAGAAAGTGACACGTGGGGTTCAGTTGTCACATCACTGGGGATCGGGGTCTGCATGCCTGGCGATGTTGAGGAGCCCAGCCGGTTACTCTGCGATATGCAAACAGCTCTTCTGCTCCAGCTGCAAAGCCCCTTTTGGGTGAGCAGATCCCAGCGGGAGTGGGGGTGAATGGGGCAAGAGGAGGCCGAACCTGTGATAGGGACTCACAGAATCCTACTGTCACCAAAAGTCCCAGCCTGGCCTCAGAAGGCTGTAGGGAGAGCGGGAAGGGACCAGGGAGAGGCAGCGCTGAGGAGCTGCGGCTGTGCTGACCCATCCCTCCTGGGGGAGAGGTGATTGGCAGTCCAGGTAGGGGAGCCCCCTCCTCCCCAAACTGAAATGTCTCCATCTCTTTCTTCAGCTGTCAAGTGAATGCTATTGGCCAGTTGTAGGGAAAGCATCTTTGTTTTTATGACTTTGTTCATAGTCATTCATTTCTGCTCAAGGTTTTACAACTGCAAAAAGGATGTGAAAACCTCAGAAGAACTGAGTTGACCAACATCGTAAACAGTTTTGTCATCAGAAAGTGAAAATACATGCAGTGTATGCGTCTGAGCATTCAGAAAAAGAAGGTCAGCCCTGATTGCTTTGTGACACTGTACACTTGTCTCTTTCAGCCAATGTCATAGGAGGGGAAGTGGTTGATGGCCAGAAACAGGCAGAAACAGGGGCAGACCCGTCTCGGCTCAGCCAAAGAGGCTCTTGGAGCATCCGTACCACCCTGTCCCCCCACCGCCCACAACCTGCTGAAATGGAGCTAGTGGACGCTTGAACTCTCCCAGCCCCAGCACTCTGTAATGCCATGAATAATGATTTTAACCCCCAAATCTGGTTTCTCCTACCTGTAAAAACCAGCAAATCCTTCAAATTAGTTAAATGGAGGTGCTCATTTAATTACGTAAGTAATTGATATTTTATCTTTTTTAAATATAGAAGAGGGGGAAAGTAGCTGAGGGGATAAAAGAAAGAGAAAGAAGGAAGGAAGGAAAGGGAGGGAGGAAAGGGAGGGAGGAAGGAAGAAAAAAAAGAAAAAGAGAAAGATTAAGAAAGGTAATTTGGATTTTTAGTCAACTCTGAACACTTGATGTTTTTCAAACATTTCCAGATTTCTTTTACAGGAAAGGAATGAAAATGATCCAAAAAGAGGAGGGATTTTTTTTTCTCCTTTTGTCCTGAACTCAGTCCCGGGGTTTTGTGGCATGTGCTGAGAAACTGTGTTCACTGAGTGCATTCAGAAATTTGCCTGAAGGGGTTGCAAGAACTGAAAATGGGTAAAAACAAAACGGAAAAAACAAAACTTCTGGCCACAGATAAGAATCATATAATTTGCTAAGACGTATCATTTTGGTGTTTTCCTAAGTATGAAAGCTAATTTGGAAAGGCAGGGAGGCATGCTTGAGGTCGGGGGGATGAGGTCCGGCCCTGCCCCCCGCAGAACTGGGGGTGGGTGGGGGCGGCTCTGTGGGTGTCGGGAAGCTGGGGTACAAGCCTGGGGCCAGCCCACCAAACAGCTCCTTCACTGAAGCCAGTGCCAGCTGCGGGCCTGAGAGATGCAAGGAAATGGGTTTTCAGTGCCACAGGGACTAATCCTAGAGAGGCAGAATTTTAAAACCCGCAAAATTTACCCTTCCCCCATTTACTGAGAATTCTCTGTTTATGACTCTGCTCTTTTTGTCTGTGTGTTGCTGGCTGCCTGCCTTCCTTTCTAGTTTTCTTCCTTTAGCGACTATTTTAAAAGTGAACAAAATAGCCTGCGTTGCCTTCATGGAGCTAATAGTCCAGTGAGTGGTCAAGGCAGACGCCAGTCCAACATGCACCCACGAAGATGAGAAGTAGACAGGGTCTGACGGATGAGGGCAGGGGCTGACTCGGTCTGGGGACTTGGGGGGCTTTGGCTGACATTGGAAGGGTGAGCAGGAGCTCATGGGTTAAGTGGACCAGCATTGGGGATAACGGTGGCCATCAGGGAGGCTGGGAGAGGCAGATGCAGACAGATGGAAACAGTGGCGGTGGGGTAAAGACAGCAAGAGGGGCAGAGGCAGTACCCTCCTGGGCACAGCCTCGTTTCTCCCGTTTCTCCTCAGGTGAACTTCCCCATTCACAGTGCAGCGGCTGACCTGGCTCAGAGGTTAGGTGGCCTGTCCAAAGTCCTCATGTAGTCAGGCAGTTGTTTTAGGATCTTGACAGCCGTGTTCCTGCTCTGCTCACCATGTGTACCCGTGGACTCCACGCCCAGTGCTCACCTACGGCTCCACAGCCCCCACTGGGCCTTTGGAAGAATGGGCACGTGGCTGGTGTCGGGAGACATTCTTACTGACTCTGAGCTGACTCTAAGTCTGAACAACTATGTGCTTTGGCCAAATATTTTATTTTCCTGAATGGACCAGAGCAGTTCTTGATAGAAAGTCAGCTACAAGGATTTTTTTTTTTAATAAGTCAAGTTTTAAAAAAGTTGAGACTTTTTTTTAGCCCAGGAAGATGTCTGTTTTCTGCAAACAAGTCCTGACTTTCATAATGAATCCAGAACGCTTTCCAGATCTTTAGGGAAATGCTCTACTCTTTGGTGGTTAATTCCAAGAGGCTACTTGTTTACTTGTTTAGGTAGAACTGAGTTCAGAAAGCAGCCCTTGCAGCTCAGCTGTCTGACCTTAGACCCTGTATCGCTTCCTCTCAGGTCCCCACTCCGCTGTACCGAGTTGCAAAAGGAGGCTTGTCCCTTTTCATCCGCAAGGTGGGCGTGGAGGGCTCAGCTGAAGCAGCATCTTAGCAGGCTCTAGAGAAACAGAGCTACTCTGGGAGAACATCCTTTTGTTACAATGTTTATCGAATGCCCACCTCTCCAGCTTTAAACACTGAAACTTGGAGAGATGTTTTTGAAAGAAATCAGATGCCACCAAACACTTTCAGAATGTCTCTGCTTAACACAGGAGAGAAAAGAAAAAGACTTCTTTGATAGACTGGGGGTACCTGTGTTCATCATCTTAGGTGATGTATCTATAAATAAATACTTTCTTGACCTATTTACTTTACAGAGGTTGAGAATCTGGATTTCAGATTTGAGTGGGGTTGTTAGAAACTGGGTCTGTTTTCTAAAAGCGTCAAGAACGTTTGAAGGAGGGCTTGAAACTACCATTTTAAATCATTTGTTTATTTATCATTGAATACTGAAGAGTTTTATTTTGTAGTTGTTTTAACTGGTACGACTGGATGTACTTTGGTTTTGTTAAGCCATTTAATTTCTTTTGAAGGTTATATTTCATTTATAGGTATAAAATATTGGCTAAAACTACCATTATTTAAATTAGTTTCTTCTCTAGGTTTCTCCTTCTGTTCAAAAACTAGCTCTTGGCTCCGGGTGTCCTGGTGGGACCAGCATCTCTGTCACCGGGTCACCTTAGGGAAGGGCTCTTCTCGGCCTATTTCAGTCGGACTTGTTCAGTTATTGCTGACAGGCAGCCTTTGTAACTTTCCTTCTGGCTGCCTTGCGTCCAGACTTGGCTGGGTCTTCATCCACCCGGCTGGAGTCCTCACTGCTGAGCTGAGGTCCTGTCTGCAGAGATGGGAGGCAGAGAAGGAGGAGAAGTGGGAGAGGAGGGGGTGGTCTGGTTGCTGTTGCTGGAGCACTTGGAGTTGGCGGCACTGGAGAGGCCCCTTGCACAGATCATCCTTTTAACCCTCCCAGCTGCCCGGTGGTAGGTATCACCCTGGTCTCCATTCGACAGAGGAGCAAACTGAGGCACAGCAGTGGAAAGCTCTTTGCCCCAGGACACACAGCAACCAGATGGGCGTCTGTGTGTTCACATACTTCCGGGGTGTGGACTTCCATCCCTGGCCGCGGCCACCATGCCTCTTCTTCCGTGAGGGCGAGGTGTCCATTCCCACGTGTGTGGAGCTGCGTGAGCCATGTCAAAGGCTCATTTGGCATCAGCAGTGAGTCATGAGACGTTGTCCTCTAGGGTCCCACTGTCCCTTTTGCTTGTTGCCCTGGTGCTCTTCTGCACTGTGAGTGTTTATAAACAGGGATGCCCGCCTGGGGAGTTCTGTGGTCGGCTCCGGGATTTCCATGGCTGTGGCCGACAGGGCAAGGGAAATGCCCCTTTCGAACTCACCCCCAGGCATATCATTCTTAGTTAAATGGGAATTGGAGGTTTTTTTTTTTTTTAACATTGAGCATTATATGACATTGTGTGACATAGTATGTCTCATGGGAAGATATTATTAATTCAAAGATAACTTGAGAAATGAGGGGATACAGTGAGACACTTCCCAAAGTGGCATGTGGCACTTAGCCCAAACCCCTCTGTGTGGCACACCTTGCCTCATGTGGCCCTGCAGCCTCGTTGCCATCCCCCGGCCGCCTCATTGCCATCCCCTGGCCACCCCATCTGGGGAGAGAGGCAAGAGTGCATCCGTCTTCAACAGATAAGGAAACTGAGGCTCAAAGATGGGAACTCACGCCCTGGGGGGCCTGGTCCAGCCCGTTTTCTAGTTGTCACTCCTCTTTAATCAACATTTATTATAATTGTTTCATCTTTCTTGTCTTTGTGGTTACAAAAGCAATACTCCTTGTAAGTCACATTGGAAGGAAGATGGTAGGAAACTAATGTGCCTGTGGGTCCCACACTCCCTGCAGGAAGGGGCAGTTTGGGCTTCAACTTATGTTTCAGTCCCGCTCTGCTACTTACTGGCGCTGTGGTTTAGGACAAGCCACTACCCTGCCCAGACCTTGGCTTTCTTACCTGCAAAATGAAGCAATTACATCTACCTTTAACACCGCCTCAAAGTCAATGACAGCTATCCAGTGCCTGCCACGGAACAGGTGTTCAGTTCCTGTTAGTTCTCCTTCTCCCTGCCCTCTATCGGTGTTTCTCAAACTCGCCTCCAGGGTATCCTGAAGGCAGAAGATAATAAATTCTCACTGGAACACCCTGGGCTGGCCCCAAGCAGCTTGCAGACAGCGAGGCAAGCTGCAACTCTGTGTAGATTTTGTATCACTTAGTGATGTATCTGAGCATAACTTAATTTAAAAGCAATGTTTTCAGTGCTTGGACTGTTTAAAGATTTTAAACATGGAGGCTTCAAACTGTCTGGTAGGCATACCTTCACACACCCCTGGGGGGCAGGCTTCCCACAGTCGGTCCTGGAGGGACTGTCCTCTTGCTGCACCTAGTAAGTCCTAGGCTTCTCTGCAGGCAGACAGTGAATGTTCCAGAAAAATCTCATTTCACCTTGTTCTGCAACCCTCCATAGGACATTGTAATTCAGGCAGATTGCTCACTCTTTCCATCCCAAAGAAATCAGTTCCAAAGAAGTGCTTTCAGGCAGTTCTTCTTGTTCAGGGGTTAACCAGATTCTTATTTTGCTTATCTTTGGAAATAAAACAATGTTTAAAACTATTCAGATCAGCAAGGCCATCTGGTGGGGAGTACGCAGCTGCTCCCCATTCAATTGTGCCACCTCTAATTTATTCGTTGTAGGGTGCTGGTGTACATCTGCAAAATCATTATTCGCAGTTGGTTTTGAACATGTGAGCTCTGTGTCTATGCAAGACCTCTCTCCTCTGCCCCTCCTGAAGGACATCTGGGCTGGGCATCTTCTGCTGTTTGGCAGCCTTTTCACTCTTCTGGAAATCGTGTCAAAGCAGGTGAGAGGCTTCTGGGGACTCAAGTGATGGGGGAGGAGCCACCCTGATGCTTTTGGCCCTAATACATAGTCTCTGCATTATACATGGAGCCACGTCTTTTCATTCATTTGCCTATTTGTGTTAAGGAAAGACTGTTGGAAGGCAGCTAGAATCTACCTCTCATCTTTGTGGTCTAGTAGTGGCAAGAGCCAAAATGACCCCTAGTCTGAAAATGGGTCACTTTTTCCCCCAGTGGTTAAGGTTTGTTGTTGCAGAAGTTTGAGTCTTGGAAAGCGTGCAGAAAGAATAATAACAGAATGTATCATATAGCTGGGTTCCTGAAATCATTGGACTATGTGATGATGTGTCGTATTTTGAGAAGAGGTTGAGGGTCTAAGTGGTGATGGGTTTGCTTAGGGTCGCGTGGCTGGTTAAAAGGTGTGGCAGGTGCTCTGTCCAGGCCTCGTGATCCCCACGCCGGCTCTCTCCCCTGTGCTCGAAGTCATAAGGTGGAGGAGGTATAGAGCATTAAATTAATCTGTAAAACAGGAATACTAATAGTGCTTTCCTCTTAGGTTATCATGATGTATAAACAGGATAATTCATATAAATCCCAGCCTGGTGTCTGGGCACCAGAAAGCCTCCAATAAACGTTAGCTCCTTTCACTCTTACTGCTGTAGTCACTAAGTGGCAAGAGCCCTGTTCTGGATTTCTGCTGTGAGCTTGCTCCTTTACTCATTAATTTAAAAATTACGCAGTGAGTGCCCACCCTGTGCCAGGCACGGCTGATGTACAAGCTGGAGTGGGAAGTCTAGTAGCTGCCCTGATTTGATTTCAGGGCTGGGCATCACTGACTCCATCTTTGAAGAGCTGACAGTCCAACCAGACAGTCATCCTCCTTTGGCACACCGCCTTGCCTGGAAGACAGGTGGCTGGTGGGCTGGGTGAAGGCTGACCCCACTGCTTTTTGAGCCTCGAGTTCTGAGCAGTTTCTCTCAGAGCTGCCATCCTATGTGACCGTGTGGTGTGGGGGGAAAGGTCACAGGCTTTGCAGCCAAATAGACCTGTGGCTGGATTTTTGTCCTGCCCCTGGCTAGGACCAGGGGGCTCTGGGGAAGTTTCTAACCCCGCTGTGCCTCAGGCTCCTACATGTAACTTGGAGGTCACAGTGCTGACCTCAGAGGGTTGCCATTAAAAAATACACACACACACATGCACTCTGGAATACTACTCAGCCGTAAAAAAGAATGAAATAATGCCATTTGCAGCAACAGGGATGGACCTAGAGATGATCATACTAAGTGAACTAAGTCAGACAGAGAAAGGTAAATATCATATGATACTACTTATCTGTGGAATCTAAAAAAAAAAGTGACACAAGTGAACTTATTTACAAAACAGAGAGACTCACCGACATAGAAAACAAACTTATGGTTGGTTACCAAAGGGGAAAGGAGGCAGGAGGGAGAAATTGGGTATTTGGGATTAGCAGATACAAACTACTATATACAGAATAGATAAACAACAAGGTCCTACTGTACAGCACAGGGAACTCTATTCAACAGCTTGTAATAGCCTATAATGAAAAAATATATGTATTTGTTTGACTGAATCACTATGCCGTACACCAGAAACTAACACATTATAAATCAACTATACTTCAAGAAAACGTAAAAAAAAAGAAAAGAGGAAAAAAGAGAAGAAAGAAGCGACCTTGTGTGGTGCTCTGTCCATGGCAGGTGCTGGACCCACATTTGTTGCCTTCTCTTTTCACCATCCCTGGAGTCATTTAAATCCTTAAACTGGGCCCATGTTTTGAAGTACACATCTCAGTCTGCACAAAGAGTGCTATCGAATTTCTAACTTGAGATGTCCCAAGACAGACTGCACACTGCCTCCTTGACATGCTTTACGTCCTTACGTCCTAGGACTGTCCTCGCTTTCTGGCCCGGAGCCGTGTGGGCGGGCGGGTCCCACAGCACACAGGGTAAGCTTGTCTCAGGCAGGTTCTACCGAAATGGAAAAGCATCTTCGTAGCTATACAGGCTTGAGCGGAAAATCTAGTACCTACATCTAGCACCGAGCTAAATTACTACTGGAAATGATAAAATGAGAGCTTAGAAATAGCTCCCCGCCTCCCCAATTTGGTTTCAGAAAGAGAAAATTGTCAGCTGTGTCACAAAGACCTTGAGAATCTCGTGCATGTTGAAATCATGTGGTGACGGCGCCGTGTTAACATGTTGGAAGCCTCTTGTCCCTCCAGCCCCTGAGCTGAGGAAACCTCATTATTCTGTGCTTTTCAGAGAGACTGGGGCATCTGGCTGGGTTTCGTCCATATATCCGGCATTTGCACAAGGGAACAGGGCACGCTGTGGGAGGGGGAGCCGTCAGAAAGGACAATAAAAGGACCCCATTCACCCTCCCGCCTTGCCTTCAGCTGTCAGAGAGCCCGCGCGCCAGTGAGGCAGCCCGGTCGTTAGGATGCGTTCTCAGCTCCGTGAACCAGCGCTGGTTCTCCTAGGTCTGCACATGCTCAGGGGCCGGTGGGCTTCGGGGCTGTCCTGGAAATGGGATCTGTAATTCTGAGCGTGGGCATTTTTCTGGAGCCTCTCGAGCCTTTGTTCTGGAGTTAGATTGGACGTTCCTGAGGGCTGTGCGTTTTTTTCATATTTGTAGCCTCAGCAAATAGAGTGCCCCGCACAGCATGAGTGCTTGATAAACGTGTGCTAACCGGTGCAGGCGACTTATAAGGAGAGAACACTGTGTTTGGGGTTAATTGTCAATACTAATTGCCTCACAAGAGGCAAGTACTGCACCAGCTCCTCAGTGCTCGCTGCAAACTTGTTGGCTTCTTAGCAGCCGTGCAAGACAGAATAGATAGTGACAACGGGTTTTTCTTAGGGAGGAGTTAACTTCAGATCATCTGCTCGTGAGCGTTCGGGCTCAAAGAGATAGTCCCAGCTCCATATTTACTTGCAAGGTACAGGCTCAGGGATGCAGTGACTTGCCCAGGTTACCAGCTCAATTAGTGTCAGATCTGGATGGAGACCACGCTCGGGGATCTCCGCTCAGGGGCCACGCGGCGTAGCGCGCTGCCGGGTTGGAGAGGTGCCACTTTTGTGGCTCTGAAGTTTCAAAGTGTGGATGGTTGTGGAAGCCACCAGCTTGGTCATAGAGTTCAGACTGGTCCCTTTGATGGGCAAGAACAAAAGAGAGGTTGTGGCTGTGCTCTGGACCCACCTTCTGTGCATGGGCCCTTCCCGGTCCTCTCCACCATCTCAGCTTCAGCGTTTTGTCCAGTCACTAGAGGACCAGCCCCCTTCCCCGTCCTGCTGCATTTCCTGCCCTCCTCCTCACTGCCTCACACTCGGTGCCAGGCCAGCCCTTGCGAACCCCGCCCCTACCCTGGTGCCGCACCTCTTGTCCATCACACTTTGTTTGCAGCTGGAGGAGACACGCCCAAGTGATGAATAGTCTGAATCGAGACAGTTTAGAACTCAGTGCCGGGTGACTGAAGGCAGTCCCTGCATTGCCTTTCATGTTGCCTCCTGTGTGCATCCCAGAGCTCCCTGTCCCGTATTTCTGAATAAGACTGCACATCTGCTCTTTAAGGAGAGATTCCTGAAGGGATGATCTGGGATGAACTTCTGGACTGTCCAAGGCCAGCCCAGGGTGGCGAGGTGGAGGTCAAGGTTAAGACAGGCTTCCCCGCTAACAGGGCTCCCTCCCCTGTTGATAGGTGCAGGTGAAGCCTGGTATCTGGACCCTAGGCCTCTATAATAAGCTGCATGTCCTTGGGGAAGCACAGAACCACACTGGGCCTCAGTTTCCTCGTCTGCAAAATGCAGGCCTGGGTGAGTGGCGACCTGCAGGTTTGAGTCACTGGAGCCTGGACAGATGTGGACGTGGCCCCGACTGCCCACCGTCATCTTCAAGGTCTGCCAGGTTTTTCAGTGTGAAGGACTTGGCAGCAGACGTCCCCAGGGATCCCCGCCATGGGTTCCTCTCTCTGTCTCTCTCCTCCCATCTGTAAAGAAGTGGCTCACTTCGCCCAGACCTTTAGCCCTTTGGGGATGGACACCTTTCTTGAAAACTGACTTTCCCTGTTAGTCAGTGAAACAAGTTACACACCAGTGATTGCTCTGAGGGGCCAGCTTTTCCCAGGTTGCACCTGCGGCCATCCCAGCCTCTCCGGGATGCCCCACCCTCGTTACTGAGGCACCTGGATGAGTCCAGTCGGCTCTGCTTTTTCATGTCTTGTTCCTTCGACAAAACTTGGCTGTTATTCCTGCGTTTGTCAGCCTGTCTTTAGCTGCCACCTGCCCCTTCCCATTCATTACTCCAGATCACTTGCAGACAGGAAAATTGGACACTATGCCGAGAACTATACAAACGTTGAAAGCAAGTAGGCCTGAGGGCCTCTTCTGTAATAATACAAAGAATATATACCATTTGTTGAGGCTTGCTGTGTGCCAGATGCCAGGTTAAGCATTTTATGTATAGTATCTCATTTCCTCTTCACATCCATGCTGGGAGGAGATGGTTTTATTCCCATTTACAGATGAGAAAACAAAGTCACAGAATGGTGACGTTAGTTACCTGAGATCATAAAGCTGGCACAGAGTGAAAGTCGGGTTGAGATACTGGTCTGCCTCACACCGAAGGCTGCAAGGCTTTACTGTGCCTGCTCAGAGAATATTTTTGCTACATCCCAACTTTCCACCAAGTTGCACATCATTTGGTTCCTTAGACCAGATGCAGAGGAGGAGCTGGCTGCATATTGTCGAGATCTGATCTCAGAGAAAATGCCTGTTTCCTGTGGACATATTTTATGTAATGAATATATGTAGTTTAGAATATTTCTATACTGTAAAGCACGAGAAGTGGCCATTATTAACAAATATGTTAATGAAGAACTTAACATAGAGTCAAGTATGCTTTAAAAAATCACTTTTAAAAACTGCCTGTGTTTTGTGTGACATATGTTTTGGGTGAGCCAGGAAGATCCTGCAGGCCACAGTTTGAGAATCTCTGTTTCAGACAAAGCAGGGATGAGATGTCTTTGTCAAAAGGAAAGATGAAATCTGGCAAGGAAACTGTAAGATCAGGCTGCAGGAAGGGCTTGCTCAAGGAGAGCGAGCAAGAAAGAAATTTTAGTGACTCTAAAAATAGGCAAGGAGGAAGGTTCTTCATCAGGGAGTAGGGAGAGTGGCGTCAGTCATCAGATAACTGAAACATAACAGCTGTGGTTGTCATAAATACACATTTTTACCAGAAAATAACCTGGTGTGGGACATTTGGATAGTTTTGTCTTGATTTGGGAGCAGCTTCCTCTGGGTTTCCAGCATTATTTTGGCATATCTGCTTATGGTGTGAGCCAAGGGGTTCTTTAAGGAAAAAGCATCGATTCAATTCAATCCCTGGGTCTTTGGATGAATTGCTTTGGCCTGAATTGCTCATGATTCACTTTAGTCATATAAACACACTTTTTGGAATTCTTAAATGTGCTATTATACTGGTTTAACTTAGTAACATCTATTGTTGGTAACCTGTAGAGGAGGATATTGGAAACTGTAGAGGAGGATATTGGTTAGTTTTTATCACATAGTAAAACATCTCAAAACTCAGTGATTTAAAACAGCAGCCATTTATTATTTCTCATGCATCTGCAGAGATTGGCTCGGGGTCAGCAGGGTGATGCCTGCTCCCGGTTGGGCTCAGCCGGGTAGCTCTGGTCCATGTGTCTCTCATCCTCCTCCTGGAGCCGCCATGTTCTCCCCACAGTGATGGGAAAGGTGCAGGGGGCAGGTGGACACATTTGACCTGTTTTAAGGCCTGGGTTTGGGACCGGCATGCTGTCACTGCTGTCTCGTTCTGTTGGCCAAAGCAATTCTCCAAACTCAGGCCAATGGGTGGAGAAATGTATGCCACTCCTTTGATTGGGAAGTCAAACTACAAAGTCATTTATGTGGTGAGGGTGTGAATGTAGGGAGAGATAATAAATTGGTACCAAAATGCAATCTGCCATAAACAGTAACAAATTGCTACTTATCAAATACTTATTGTGGGCCAGGACTATGTATATATAATAATAGCTAACATTAATTTAGCACTTACAGTGGGCCAGACACTCCTCTAAGCACCTGACATGAATTGGCTTGCTTAATGCTCACAGCAGTGCTATGATATAGACTCTGTGATTATTCTTAGTTTACATCCAAGAAAAGGGGGGTGGGGCTGGGGGAGAGAGGTTTAGTGACTTGCTTAAGGTCAAAGCTCTGTAACCCTGCTCTGGCACCGAGGCTCCAGTGCTGTATGTGATCTGTTACCGGCAAGGACTTCTTTGGAGAATGCAGAGGCCCGGACCACTTGAGTGACTTGTGCAAGTCTCCAGGTGGACAGGACTTCAGCATGCTGGCCCACGTGACTACTGACCGTCTTCTTCCCACTGGCCTGTAGGCCAATGAGTGTTCACTGAGGAACGTGGCTTTATTCTGTTTATTGACTATGGTGTGATCAACAGCTTAAAATCCAGGTACGAGAGTAAAGCTGATAATCTGTTGTTTGCACAGAACTCTCTAGCCTTGTTAGCTTTCTTCCCAGTCTCAGTGACAAACTGAGGATCCCTTTGAGCTAAATGTGAAAAATTTTCCTTTTGCCACTTGTTGATTAATATTCCTTGAAAGAATGTATTTCCACACGCATCATAGCCCAAAGGGAAATGTCACCAGTCAGAGATACTAATCAGAAGAAGGTTTTGTGTTTTAGTAAAGGTTAATTAAAACCCATCAAATTTTTTTCTTTAAAACATTAAAGTAAAATAATATACTTATCTAATTTTTCTTCTCTACTCCCAGAGGGCAGATGTAAATGTTCTACCTAAATGAAGCTATTTATTTAAATCCATCCAGATTTCTTTTGAAGTTCTGTACATCTTTCTTCTGCTATATCAGCTTATAGCTACAATAATTTAATAAGGTTTTCCTAGGGTGAAATTGGAGGCCCTTTATTGATCTTACACTGAAGGGGCATTCAATTACTTAATCTTAAGTGGTATTTCTAGGTCTCTCGATTACAATTTTGTTATAAATGGCTTGCTAATGATGTTTAGGGTGCATAGGTTAATAGGGGCCATCCTAGCCGGGGGCTGGGTAATTGAACGCTTTCTATTTTGGGGCCAGTTATCTGATCTCTTACTGTGGTACCAGGTTCCCACCATTACAGCCTGAATCCGCAGGGCACAGTGCTGAGCCCAAGCTGGGGAGCAATCTCACTGAAATGTACACCTGAGGACTCCGGTTTAATACCTGAATGGGAGCACCAAGGGTCCTGCCTAATCTGAGTCCACTGGCACCAATATGTGGACATTCCAGACAGATGAAGTGCAGGGGATAGGCATTGCTTATTTCTTGAGAAAGAACAACGTGGGGTGTTAGGTTTCCGAATGACTGTTCTTGGGGTAATTTGTGGCAGATGGAAAAAGCCAGTCCAGGAACAAAGCAGCAATGCATTTTCCTTTCAATCCAGTCACATGAATTTGAGTATTCTTCCCCGAGTTATGTTAGTTAAGAGTTGTAAGTATTTTAAAGATGCTTTTGAATGAATACATAGTGTGCCTTCCTGTTTGCCCTTGGACAAATCCCAGTCCTGACCTGGCCCTCCCGGCTTTCCAGAGTCCGGTCCCTGCCTTTCCTCCCACCTGCTTACCGCCCCGCACCTGCCTCACAGCCCAGGGGTCTGCCCTCCTGCTGGTCCCATGGGCTTTGATCTCCAGCTTCACAAGGCCTTTACTTCCCTGACCCCCACATGGCCGGCTTCCTTTGCATCATTCAGATGTCCCCTCCTAAATCAGGTCTTCCCTGGCCACCCTCTCTACCTTCCCTTCCTCTAAGGCGGCAGTTCTCTCTGGGGATGGAGGCCAGGGATGCTGCTGAACATCCTCCTACAGTGCACAGAATGGTCCCTGACGACAAAGAACTCTCTGGCCCTGGTGTGGCATTGAGAGCCCCTGTTCTAATGGTTTCACTGGATTCTCCCTTTTTATTGTCTTCCTAGACTTTATCAGTGTCCGAAATGATGCTATTCATTTGTGATTTTTTTTTTATTGTCTGTTGCCCTGCAGTCCCCAACTCCTGGTTGAACACAAGCTCCAAGTGGGGAAAAGGCCTCCCTGCCCCGGCCACTCCCGCACACTGCCGTCCCTGTAGACAGGATTGGTCTAGAAGCCTCGAAGCTCCAGGCCCTGCACTTAGAAGGACTCACAGCCATGTGCTCACCTGGTCATACGGCTGTTACTTTTAATCACGTACTTTACATACTATGCACTGGTCGTATGTTTTGGTAAAATCTGTAAATGTAAGATAGTTTCACATTTTTTTTTCAAAGAGAGCCCCATAGGGAGTTTTCCCACACCGATAAAATCTTCAACTCCCCAGACACCAGCTGGGCATCCTGGAATTCAGCTGAATTCTTACAGTAACTCCCTGGAATTAGCACAGATTTCTCAGGTTAAGGGCTCAGTCCTCTGAGACTTACCCCGCTTCAGGCACCAGCCACAAGGCTTGGGTCTCCAGGCTGTCCACACATCTGTCCTAACTGCCTGCAAATTCAGAAGTTCCCACAGCCCCCTCCTCAGGTTCCATAATTTGCTAGAATGATGCACAGAACTCAGGAAAGTGCCTTACTATTACCCACTTATTATAAAGGCTCCAAGAACAGGCAGATGGGAGAGATGCGTGGGGCAAGAATGGGGAGGAGGGTTGTGGACCTTCCATGCTCCCTCTGGGCGCACAGCCCTCCCATCACCCCCACGGGCTCACCAACTAGAAAGCTCTGTGAATCCTGTCCTTACGGGGTTTTTAGGGAGGCATTACGTAGGCAAAATTGATTAAATCATTGGCCATTCGTGATGAACTGTCTCCAGTCCCTTCCCCTCCCTGGAGGCTGGGGAGTCAGCACTGCAAGTTTCAAGCTTCTAATCAGGCTGGGGCTTTCTGGCTACCAGCCCCATCCTGAAGCTGTCTGGGATGTCACCTCACTGGCATAAACTGAGGTGTGGTTGAAAGGGGCTTGTTACGAATAATGAAACATTGTGGACCCTATCACCCCTGCCACTCAGGAAATTCCAAAGGTTTTAGCTCTGTGCCGGGAACTGGGGGCAAAGATCAAATGTTTCTTTTTCATTACATCACACCCCCCCATCAGGTATTGGTTTCAGGCCCCCACACCTGGACTTGTATCTTCTGTGGGGCCCAGTACACAGTCTGCCTTCAGAAGGGATCTGGTGAGTGAAACAAGGAAGCAATGAATGAATGAATGGTTATAGGAGATAACACTGTATCTGAGTGTGGTTTTTTTTTTTTTTTTTTTAAGGCTCTTAAGGCATCCGGAATTGTTTTCCCAGTTCTCTGCAGCTCATTTTATGTTTAAGAAGTGAGCCGTGGAGTGGAAGCTCCGGCTGGAGGGTGCAGCCTGCCCAGGGGACAAATGTTCTGACTGGCCATGTCCTGGGGCCTCTCTGCTGAGACCGTCAGCTTCCCTGACTACCCATGTCTACTTAATTACTTTGCTTGTAATCGGAAACTTTTGTTCGTGTTGAGGAATGTTTTGCCCATTCTGCACATTCTTGTCTTGGAGCTTCAAAGACCATGTTTGGAAAAAAAAATCTAATTAAGCTTCCTGCAGCCGGAGAAAAGGAGGGTGTGAATTCGCTTCCCATGGTGATCCTGGTTGGAGTCTCATTGTAACCCCACTTGACCTTGTCTTCGACATGTAAAAAATGTGTTCTTGGCTTAGCGATGGGGCTTCCAAGTAGGGGAGCTTGCCCTTTTGTTTCTTTGGTTTGGGAGAATTGTTTGTACCAAGTGATGGGTCAGGGGTGGTTGAGCAAGTTGGAGGCAGGGACTTGAGCCTTGAGGTTCCCGACACGTCCCTCCAGCTGCTCTCAGGGATGGGGGTGGGGGTGGGGAGCCTGAGATGTTGGTCTGGCTCTGGAGTGGTTTGCTCCCACGGCTCCCACTCCTCTGCTCTTCTCAGAACTGCTCTGGCCCGGATCACACTCTTTACCGACTAGCATTCCTCAGACTGCTTCCCTGAGACAGCAGTGAGAATCCCGTGGCCAAATATGTTTTGGACAGTGTGTAGATTATATATTCCTCTCCTGTGGATTCACAGGACTTATTAGCATGTTAAAGTCCCTGAAGAGTCCTGCTATAAAGAAGTCTGCGTAATTTTGTCAACCTCACCTTTTCTCCAGATAACTTAAGCGCTGAACACCTATCCATAACATGCAGAATATTTTGTGGAAGACATTTTGGGAAACTGCTTGGCTATTTCTTGGTCATCGTGTTTTGATAAAACATGGGCCTTTCGGTCAAAGGGAAGGGGGTATTTCTGCTGGTGAGTTCTGATCGTTCAGCCCTTCAGCCAATACGAGCGGGCTTTATGCAGGGTTACTTAATACCACTTTTTCTGGGGTCAGTAAGGATTGTTCGGTGGGTGTGTGTACAGTCAGAAGTGAGTCTGCCACCCTTGGATAATTCTCGGGTGCTAAGGAAAAATAACGTGATGGGAATCTCCCATTTTTGATTCTGCATCAGGTGTTCTTGGCATTCACTGACAACTAAAAAACGTAATACTAATTGTCACTGATAATGCTATCGTTATTCATATCATCCATCTTTCATGGGATGCTAAATATGTGCAGGCTTTATGCAAACTCTTCACATGCATTAACTAATTTAGTTCTTGTTACACACTTAGAAGAGGGGTACTCTTATCCTAATTTTACTGGTGAGGAAGCCAGAGCTCAGAGAGGTTATATGGCTTGTTCAAGGTCACACAGCCAGTGAGTCAGCAGTGGTCTACCACTGATGGAAACTAAGCAACTAAGCAGGTGTCCTCTTTTTTTTTTTTTTTTTTTTTGCTGCTTTTTACAACATCTACAAAGAAGTGTCATTTGGGCAACAATGTATTTTATAACTGCAGGATTCTATTAATGGATTTTTAAGAATCGTGTTTTTCCGAGGATGATGAAAGTAAAAAATTATTTCGGGGTCTGAAGTGTTCCGTTACTCAGGGGAATACTGCATGTTGGATTTAATTGCTTAATAACTTAAAGTCAAATTTTTTTTCACACGATACATTCTACTGAAGGAGAGAATCATTTCAGTGTTTCTAAACTTTCATTAACTTTTGCATCCTAAACTGATAATGAACGTTAGCTCTAGGTTAAGAGACTACAGGTGCTACTGGAAAAGAAAGAAATTTTTTCTCTGCCTGCTCCCATCCTAACTATCCTCCTCCTTGGATTTTTTTGTTGACGTAAAAGCACCCATATTTCAATTCATTCCTCAATTCATAGTTACTGACCGTGCATGAATCTGAGAATGACAGCAAGTCCTAGGACTGGGGGATCCAGTCAAGATGGAGGTATCAGAGAATACGTAGATTGTGCAAAATAAGAAGTGTTTGCCACAGTGCTGATGGGGTGCTGGCATTGGGGCCGCATTCAGTGGCAGAGACTGAACTCCAAAGCTAAGTACCAAGGACCTGAACCCTCTCCCTTTATCCTGTATGACTTTCTGTAACTTGCTTGGACCCAGTAGGTTTGTCTGAAACCTAGAAGTGGAAAAGAACTGTGAACTTCTCTCCTTGGAAGATGACCCCAGGGTTAGTGCTGTCATCACGTCTCTGGAGAGTAGGTTCTTGCCTTGCACAGGAAAGAATTCAAGAACGAGGCATAGTAAAGTGAAAGCAAGTTTATTTAGAGAGATACACACCCCATAGACGGAGTGTAGTCCATCTCACTCAGAAGGGAGAGTGGCTTTGGAGATACGTGTTCCATGGGCAGATTGTGGGCCATCTCCAAAGGCGAGAGAGAGGCCAAGAGGTGTGGGGGTGTTGAGTTTAAAGTAAAAGTAGATACACACTCTACAGACAGAGTGCTGGCCCTCTCAGAAGGCAAGAGGGAGAGTGACCACGAGGTGCAGGGTTGTTAGTTTTTATGGGCTTGGTAATTTCATATGCTAACGAGTAGGAGGATTATTCTAACTATGTTGGGGAAGGGGCAAGGATTTCTAGGAACTCGGCGCCCCCACCCCCCACCCCCGGTCCACTTTTTGACCTTTTATTGTCAGTCTGGGAACTGTCATGGCACCTGTGGGTGTGCCCTGAGGCTCAAGCTCTTCTAGAAGTCGAATCTTCCGCCATCTTGGTTCTAACCAGTTTGTCCTGTCCTCAACTGCTGTGCCGTTCCTCCAGTGGTTGTGCCCTGCCCCCTGCCCTCCTGTCTCAATCACATAATGTAATAAAACCTCTTTTCTTTGTTGTTTAGGTAATCTGATGTCTTAAAGATTTTGTTCCCCATGAAGAGGAAACATTTCAAAGGAACACAGGATGTAAGAGAAGAAATCTTCAGGGACTCTGCATGGATGGCACGTCAATCCATCTCCCATTGCATCGGCCATGAACTCTTCTAATCCTGTGGGTGTTTCTATGTTTTCCAGTGAGAATTCTTCCACTTCATTTTGTGCCATGGGAAAAACCTGAAGGACAGGAAGAATTGCTCCCAACCTTGTGGCTTTTTTCAGGATTGCAGTAGCTCTTACAGAACATGACAACTGGAGATCATTCGTGTTGTCTTTTGGAATTGAGCCAAAGAACGTGCTTCCTCAGTCTCTGGTGTTTTGGTGCTTGCTCCATTTTATGTCTGTTTCTGTTGCTTGTGCCTTTCGATCATCTTATGTGATCACGAGACGTCCTTGAAGTTTTCCAGTACGACTTGCACGCGTCTGGATTCCTCAGGGGCTCGCTCATGGCTCGGTGGGCCAGCGGTTCAAGGACATTACCATGAGGCACTGCATTAACTGCTGCATACAGCTGTCGCCCGACGACACACACCCACAGCAGGTTGGCTGTCGAGGAGGCCCCCATCACGGTCACCAGGAGTGCCCTGCATGCAAAGGAGAAAACAGAATTGTGTTTCGAGTGGACGGTAAGCAGATGAACTTGCTTGCTGTTCTCGAAGTGAGGGCTGAAGGGAATGAGAGCTGGGGTGGGTTTTTGCGCTTCAAAAAGGGAAAGCGATGCAGCCTTGTTTTTGGATTGATAATAATGACGTTGGTGATGGCTTCGTACATCCTCTCTGGGGTCCACCAAGAGCTTCTGCTCTCATCGCCTTTCCATTACGGAGCCTTCCCCAGCAATCCCAGCTTGATGGATGGCGAAAATCCGAGTGACATGAAAGAGCATCATCACCAACCCTCTATAAGTAATATTTCATTCGTGAAAGACTATCCAAGCATTAAATTAATTATCAACAGCATCACGGCCAGGATTGAGTTCACTACCAGACAGCTCCCAGATGTAGAAGATCTCAAGAAGCAGGAATTGCATGTAAGTAGCCTGGTGCTCATCTCTGTTGACTGATTTTAAAATATAGTTGCTTCCTTTCCTATCACCATCTTTGGGAACACAGGAAGAAGATGACCCAAAATTTCCCAAGTGTAACAATGGTAATTTGACAGCCTTATGAATCAGAGTTCACTGGAAGTGCTGTTAACGTCAAGAGGGCAATGCTGTACTGAATGGGACGCCCCTTCTGTTAATTCCTTTCTAGGACTTCTTGCTTGAAATGTGGTCATGGCAGTTAAAGTTGCTTTTACAGGATTACTGTTATCCTGTTTCTAGTCTGTCTTAATCACTATGTTTGTCTGTAACAGCCATTTAAATATACAACTACATAGTAAAAAGTTCCAACTGTTTAATTTAGATTCCTCTGTGTGTGTGTGTGTGTGTGTGTGTGCGCGCGTGCATGTGTGTAAAATAAATCATGGCAGAATAGATTTTGATTGAACTTCTATCTTCATTTTCTCCAAATTTTATTTTTTATTCTGGGTTAAGGAAAAGCATGGTCACTGGCTGTTCACCAGGTTTTGCTTTATTTCAGTATTTAGTCATCATCGCATAACACTCCATGTGAATGCTGTACCAAGTATCAGGGCAGGATCACACTTGGTTCAAATGTGTTTTTGCTAATGTCTTCCCCTTAGTGTGTCTCTCCCTTTCTTTCTTTTTTGTTGCAGATGTTTTCAGTGATCCCCAGTAAATTTCTCCCCAATAGTAAGAGCCCCTGTTGGTACGAGGAGTTCACGGGGAGGAACACCACCGACCCCTACCTGACCAACTCCTACGTGCTCTACTCCAAGCGCTTCCGCTCCACCTTCGACGCCCTGCGCAAGGCCTTCTGGGGCCACCTGTCCCACGCCAACGGCAAGCACTTCCGCCTCCGCTGCCTGCCGCACTTCTACATCATCGGGCAGCCCAAGTGCGGCACCACCGACCTCTACGACCGCCTGCGGCTGCACCCGGAAGTGAAGTTCTCCGCCATCAAGGAGCCGCACTGGTGGACCCGGAAGCGGTTCGGTGAGCGCAGGCGCAGTCCCCATTGCAGGCGGGGCGTGGGGGCATCGCGCTGAGGGCGGGGCTCCTGCCGCCTTCGTCCTGTCACTCCTTCTGCCACGTCAGGGTGGGGGTCTGGGTCAGGGTCAGGGCCGGGGTTGGGGTGGGAGCCAAGAGGCTGACCCAGACCGGCGCTGTGAAGCCCCCTGAGTCGGGCACGGCGGGGAGATGAGGAAAGACGCCGAGACACGGAGATGAGACAGTTCTTTGGTCTGGGGCCCGCCAGGCAGACAACCGACAGGACGGGCACCAGCTCCCTCCCACCCAGTGAGCTGATTGAGTGCCGGCTGTGTGCAGGGCCACGGGAAGGGTGCTGGATCCTCAGCTCTTGTCCCGAAGGGCCCGGGCCCGGGCACCATCCGTGAATGGTGAGTGCTGGCCAGGCTGACGTGCTGTTCCCAGCTCCGTGCTGTTCCTGCCGGAGCCCCTCCACCCACACCGGCAGGAGGCAGGAGAAAGAGAGGCCAGTTCAGTCCAGGATGGTCAGCCCGTCACTGAGCTGCTTTGGGCCTCTTTTCTCTGACCTACCTCGTTGACATCATGGGGTCAGAGTGAAAACCACACGGAGATAATTCTAGGCGACCCTGCTCACAGCACCCCTTTCCCACAGGGTTGTTCTCGGACATCACCCATCATCCCTCCTGTAGGCTGGTTTCTATTCTGCCCAGCCCGAGCCACCCAGCAGCCCTCGGGTCACTGTTTCCTCTCCTTAAACTTTTCCCTTCTGCCAGGAGACATTTGGTCATTGCGGCTAAGGAATGACAAATGCCAAAGTTTGGGTGGGCCTTAGGGGTTTTTCCCATGTGAAGGACCTAGGTTCCCTGGAAGGGAATTTTGAGTTTTCCTTTGTAGGATCTCAGTTTAGACCCAACACAATGTGTTTTCTGACAAACGTTTGACTTAATCCTTTTGATGTTCCTCCTGGAGTGAACAGAAGTGTAAATGTGTCTTTTGTGGTTTGGCAGCGGCAGCTGTGGGTACCAGGGTTCCTGTACTCATCTTTAGGGCGCTTTCCCCTATGTAGTTCACCATTTCCCCCATTGGAAACAAGGCTCCTGCTGGCAGAGGACAGGGAAGCACGGGGCATGCGGGCCTCTGGAGTCTGGTGTCCAGTGTCACCTTGAACCTCTTGCTCTTTTGCCCATGGATGGCCCCTCTCCACTTTCTACTGACCTTGGTGGCTGTGGTTTGGGAGGTGTGTTTTCAATACGTTATCAAGTGAAACTTACCCAGTTCTAAGGCAAGGGGCAAATTTAGGCTGCATGTGGCTGATGCCAGAGTAGCCCAGGTATCGGTCTAGGGACCATCAATTCCCCATGTTTGGACAGATGGACAGGCTGCTTGATCCAGTAGAACCACAGGAAGGTGCTTGTGTGCCCTGAGGAAGAAGATGCATCTGAGGTTCAGAGGATACTGTCCCTCTGATGGGCTGCTTTTTCTTTTGATCCAGGATGTGTATACTGATGGCGTTGCTGCCCAGTCTCTTGAGGGCCTCGCCTGATGTACATGTTAACCAGCTCCGAACTTTCTGGCCCTCCCAGCAGACAGGTTTATAGTTCTTGAAAAGGTATGCCATCCTTTACGCTGCTACTGTGCAGCTTAATGGTGGTGCGTTCTACCCCTTTGAAGTGCACATGGGTTAAGAGAGGGCGTCCAGTTCACAGACACCCTTCCCTCTCTTGCAACTCATTGGGCCAAGCCTTGGCTGCTGCATCCAGGCCCTTGGACCTTTCCATCCCTCAGTGGTTACTCCCCAGAGGCCAGCAGCCCGGCAGTGGCAGCTTTGTCCTCAGTAACCTTTGCTTCTTGGTTCCTGTAGGGATCGTCCGCCTAAGAGATGGGCTGCGGGACCGCTATCCTGTGGAAGATTATCTGGACCTCTTTGACCTGGCTGCACACCAGATTCATCAAGGACTGCAGGCCAGCTCTACAAAGGAGCAGAGCAAGATAAATAGAATCATTATCGGTATGGCTTCTGTGTAGCTCCCTCGAGGGCCCCGCTCCTGCCCTGGGCCAGGCCCAGCTTCACTGCACTGCGAACATTTATGTGGTGGCTGACCACAGCTGCTGAGTGTGCATTTCCTTGCTGGCTGTCACTCTTGCCCCTGTAAAATGTTCACATTGCTTGTGCAACTTCTATAAAGCAGAAACCTTTAGTGGACTTTCTAGTTCCATGGAGATTTAAGTGTACCTGAAAATGGCTTTTTAAAAAAAGTTACCATTTCTTTGCTTTTATGTAAATTACGCTTGCATGCTTGATCTCTTTTCATGATACACCCACCTGAGTAAGTTTGGATGGGGCATCATGAACGCAAAATTAACCTGTTAGTCATCAGTTTAATTCTTGTGGCTTTTGTACTCCCTGGCCACTGGGACCCTGAAGATGGAGGCAGCCTCTCCTGAAATAGATGCAGCTCTAGTGCATTGTGGGTGACTAATTACTGTTGAAAAAGCTTAGTCCTTGTCAGCTTAATGCCTGTAGATATTCAAAATGAGGTGGTTTGATTAATAATCATTTTTTTAAGTTCACAAGATGTTTTATCAAAAACATACCTATTCACTCTCTTTACTGAATTCAGCTGAGAAGACAGTTATTCACTTATACATCTGAAAGAGAGAAATCAAATCACATATTTTGCTTAAATTGGTTACCTGAGGCAGCGATCTATTTTTTTATTCTCCTAAATCTATTATATTTTGATTCTCCAAATTCAGTGACTCTGTTAGTGACTAAGAGGAATTGTAATCAACTATTTGAATGATGTCTTTTTACTTATGACTCCCGTGTCCAGGGAGACAGGCTTACATGACTAAGCCCTGATTGATTGATTGATTGATTGATTGATTTTTAAACTCAAAGAAATCTAGTCCCAGGAGCCAGATGAGATCATACCCTCCCACCCAGTGTGAATTGGCTACTAGCTATTTCCTTGCAGTCTGGAGTTCAAACACCTCAGATTACAAGTCTGATTAGTATTTGTCTGTGACACACGTACTGTATGCCTCTGGGAATATCTCATGTTCTTATGAAAGAGCTAAAAATATTCATCCTAGGGTCACGAAATAGAGCCTAAAGTAATAAAGGGAAAAGGGAAGGTTTAGTTTTGGTTTCCTAATTTTATTTACTTCTAGATTTAGAAATGGAAAATAAAGAATAAATTTACTGCTCTGATGTTTATCTGAAGCAGAATTCAGCGAGTTTTGTGGTAGTGGGGAGGCAAATGGAGAGCTGGCATCTAGCCCTTGACCGTACCACCAGCCAGCTCTGTGCCATGTGGCAAGTCCATCTTTGTGTTCCTGAACTCAGTCTGCTCATCTGTAAAATGGGCTTGTTGGACCAGATCAGTTCTAGGCTCCTCCCAGCCCTGAAATGTGATTCAACCCAGTTTCATCTACTTCTGGTTAGATCCTTGGTAGAAGCATACGGGTCTTTCTTCATCTTGGCCAGTGAGTTAGAGAGGGCCTTTTCTCAGTGGTTGGGGCTAATGGCTGGAGTCATGAAGGACTCAAGTGGCTGGGTACTCTTGGCTGGGCATCTATACACGTTGAAAGGCTCCTGCCTCTGCTGTCATGGGCCCCTGCTCTGCCCTGTCAAAGTGCTCACGTGGGGCTCGGATTGTTTATTGAATTATTGGTCTTCCCTGAGATTGTAAGGTTTGAGAGGGGAGAAGATTATCTGTCTTGTTTCTCACGTCTATCCCCAGTGCCAAACACAGTGCCAGGCACATATTAGACACCAAATAAGTGCTCTCTGTCTGGATGGATGAAGGATGAATAGAGGATGGATGAATGGACAGTTGGATGGACAAGTGTAGAACCAGTTCATTTATGACATTTGACAGAGTTTGTGCCAACTTGATTTTAGATACTTCCCTTGTCCTAATATTTTCTTATTCATTGTGAGTAGAATTTTCAAAGGACTTCTAATTGGCTTGTTTTTTCCCCCTGCTGTATGCTATGGTATTATCTCTTAAAAAAAATAAAAAGATCAGAATAGAAATGCTCATCTGGACATGATTGCACATCCAGCAGAATAAATAGGGCCCTGCTAGCTCTCTGCAGTACTGTGACGTGCTCGTCACTGATCAAAGAAACTTAGTCTTTGGGCTCAGATTTTCCCCCAGCAAGTGACTTTGAGATGTATCATGTAGTCCCCTGTAAAATGTCTGGAAATCGAATATATAATTAATTGTTTGATTTGCCTTTCTTACTAATCTCTGAAGTCTGTCCTTAAAAAAAAAAAGTCAGGAATTGGTTCAGTTATCTGGGATAGAAATGTTGAAATGTCTGTGTCTTGGCCTCACCGCTGTCCTAAAATATATATTTAACACTATCATGCTTCATTTGTACAGACCACGATAAAACAGGGGCTAGAACCAACTTCCTGTTCACCCAGTCAGCCCTGAGGGAATGCCAGCTGTGTGCAGGGCAACTGGGTGGATGGGGACACAGGCCTGAGGTCCTGTGAGCCTTCCCTCAAAGCCTTCCTCATATTTGGTCTTAGAGTGTGCACTGGGACTGACCCTTGAGATTTCGAGGAAAGATTGACGCAGGTGGCATGCCATTTCCTCATGAGGATCAGCTTCCCCGAAGTGCTCCTTCATCCCTGACGCTTTTTGAAGGGAACCATCTAGTACATTCTCAGTGGGCCCTTAAAATGCCACAGAGCTGTGCACCGTGAGCAAAGTTAAACATCATGAAATTGGAAGGCCAGATGCTAGTAGAGAGTTTTTTGCATCTGATGAGAAGAGCTGGGAGGTAGAGATGCTCTGTGTTACCTGGATCACCTGAATTTCTAGATGGAGGTCCTTGGAGCTGCGGGTGTCACTGCGGCAGGAGGTGGTCGTCAGCCTCCCCTTCCTGGGGTCCCGCCTGGCAGCATGACGACCCACTCACCTGCTCACAGCCAGGTTTAGCCCCTAAATCAGGCTGCTCTGCAGGAGCCTCTGACTCAGCCTCGCTCACTCGCAGTATTCTCTCCTTCCAGGGGAGGCCAGCGCCTCCACCATGTGGGATAACAACGCCTGGATGTTCTTCTATGACAACAGCACGGATGGCGAGCCCCCCTTTCTGACCCAGGACTTTATCCACGCCTTTCAGCCAGATGCGAAACTGATCGTCATGCTCAGGGACCCCGTGGAGAGGTGAGCAGTGTAGATGTTTCATTTTGGGGGTGAAAAGAAAAGGCTGTTTTGAAGAACAGTCTTCCTTCTCATCACAAACAAAATTTTGCTGCTTTTTTTTTTTTTAAATAAACAAGCTCAACTTGCGATGTTACTGCTATTTCTTATGTAAACGTTATTCTTAGGGGAGTCTTCACTGTGTCTAAACAAACTGTGGATGGTTTTCTTAGCCATTCTGACCCTGGTCCAAGGGCCTTCACCCCTGGCGGGTCTGACCTGGGGAATGGGGCTGCCCCTTGGGTTCTGCTGGGCATGGGAAAGGCCCTTGGAATCAGGGGTGTCGGGGTTCTCCTAGGATGCCTTGACTCCTAACTTGATCGATGTCTTTATCCCGTTGACTCTGACTGTGCAAACTCCATCTTTCCTTGAGGGACCAAAAGGCAGAAAATATCGGACAGAGCTGCTTTGTTGTGAAGAGTGGGAGTTGCCCAGTGCGGATGACACCACGCTAGCATGAGACTGAACAGACTGTCGAGTGTGGCTGGGCCAGCACTGTGCGGTGCTTAAATCATTGATGGTGCCTGTGTGGATGGCAGAATCTTAGGGCTGCCAGGACCTTAAAATTGTTTAGTCCAACACCCCACCCCGACCAGTACCCCTACACCAGAGAGAAGAGAACTCCAGTCAGGTCTAGGACTCTTGGGTGACAGTTCCCCACCCAACATGGCCAGTCCAGCTCAGACAGCTCTGTGTGAGCATTCTCCCTATTTTGAGACCACATCTGGCTTTTGGGAGCATCCACTTTGAACCCATTTCTTCTCCATAGAGCTAAGTAGACCACATCTAATCCTCAGATGGGAGAGCCTGCCGGATACTGGAGACACAGCCATGGCCCTGTGCCTTCTTTTCTTTTGGGTTAACAGCCTTTTGCTATGTGCTGAATTCTGCACACACACACCCAAGAGATGTATGTGAATGTGACCTTGTTTGGAAATAGGGTCTTTGTTGATGGACTCAGGTTAAGATGGGGTGGGAGTAGAGTGGGCCCTAATCCAGTGGCGGATATCCTTATGAGAAGAGGAAATCTGGACACAGAGACGCACAGACGCAGGGAGAATGCATGTGAGGCTGGAGGCAGGGGTTGGAGTGATGCTGCCAGAAGCTGAGGAATGCCTGGAGCGGCTGGCAGCCCCAGCAGCTGGGAGGGAGGCCCGAGCAGACTCTCCCTCAGAAGCCCCAGCACAGACTGCCCCTGCTGACACCTGGATTTCAGACTTCTGGCTTTCCAGAGCTGCAAGAGAATAAATTCCTACTGTAATAAGCCACACGGTGGTGGTGATGTGTTACAGCGGCCCTAGGACACCGATAGGCCCCTAGGTCCATCTTTGGGTAACACGCTCCTGGCCCGTATTCTTGCCATTGATAACAAATAGACATGTTAGAAAATGCATTCAAAAACCATGTTTAAAAGCACTTGTAATTCCCACAGATAATCGCTATTTATATTTTGGTGTAGTTTCTTCCAGGCTGCTTCTCTATGCAAAGAAGTGTGTGTGTGTGTGTGTGTACACACAGCTGTGTGCATATACAGTCTTACATCTCGTTCCTTTCATTTCGCATCGCTGCCTGCAGAAGGCCACACCTTAGAGTCCTGCCCTGGTCACTGCTCCCTGAGTTTACCTCCGCGTCCCCGTGGTGGCCCCTGTGCTCTAAATGTGATCTGGTCAGAGGAGAGCTGGGTGACCCCTGCTCTGTCTCCACCCCACAGCCCTCGTGCAACACCACGTGGCACATGGTGATGCCACAGGTGGTTCTGCTCTGCCTTCTACACATGCTGCAGCCTGGGAATGCATCATCCACTCTGATTCTGAGGCAGCCCTGACCTCCGAGCAGCTCGCTGTGTCCTACCTGCTCATCCCCACACTTCAGAACACAGGCATTTGGCCCTTGGCTCCTGCAGTGGGCGGGTCTCCCTGGGCTTGAGAACAGTTGACACACACCAGCAGTGCCCTTGTGTGGACAGGATTACATAACTGTCAGCCTTGAAAGGAGAGGCCTGGCAACTAAATGACCCCTCGTCGCCCCCGAGGTGTTTTCACAGCTGCTCTGCTCCCGCTCCTGGGCCGCCCCCAGCTGCAGTTTCTGAGGTTGGAACATTTTCCAGGAGTGCTTGCTGCTCACCGAATGTCTTCTTGTCACATCTCCCTGGTCCCCATTCTGAGGAAGGCCATACTTCCTCCACTGCAGAGGGCCGAGAGAGTGAAACCACGGCCTTTGTCACTCCCTGGACACAGAGGTGGGAGCCCGTCCGTGTCTGGGCTTGGATCACGAGCCAGCCTTGGTCTCAGTTACGAGACAGGCATGGCTGCAGTCCTTATGATCTATGGTTCAGCCAGAGCAGGGAGGGAGGGTGAGGTGTGGTGCAGAAGAGAGAAGGAGCTCCTAGTAGGGGGTGCAGAAAGGCTATTCTGCAGGAGCTGAGGCCAGGCTGGGTTTTGAGGGATGAGTAAGAGTTTGCCAAATAAACAGAGAAAGAAGTTGATCAAGGGGAAGACGCCTTCTGAGCAGGCAGAATGGAGAGCACAAAGGCAAAGTCACCGTGTTCTCTTGGAGAGAGGAGCCAGCTTCCCTTTCGTTCTGTTTCCACGTCTGAGGACATGCGCACTGTAAAGGCCGGTGTTCTACAGGGAGAGTTGTCGTGCTGCCCAGATTCTGACAGCTGAGCCAGAAGCAGGATCTGCCCGACTCTACTCTCAGACCCCAGCCCAACGTTTCCCTTTTAGAAAACTCACAGGCCTAAGATGGCCATCCCAAGGAGTCCTGTTTCCTTTCTTTTTAAGGAACAAATACTCTATTTATACTAGGAACTGAAAGTTCTTGCCTTCCCGGTCCTCACTTAACAGAGAGTTCATCAATGAAAATGTTCACTGATTCCCTGATCACATGTTGGGCACCGGGCTGGTTGCTGGGCAGACACATAGGTGCCTGCCCTCCAGCAGCTGCACTTTGTCAGGGAAGTGAGGCACTGACTCTCATGATCAATGTGATGGTGCCAAGGAGAAGGGCAGGATGCCATGGCGACAGCCTCATCAGGACGCTAACCCAGTTGTGGGGTTGCCTGCTGCGTTCGTTATCTGCTGCTGCGTAACGAATCACCCAGAAACTTAGCAGCTTAAAACAACACACTCACTGCCTGACACTGTCTTCTGTGGGTCAGAACCTGGCCCAGCTTTCCTGGGTCTTCTACTTCAGGGTCTTCCCAAGGCTGCAGTCAAGGTGTCACCAGGGTGGGATCTCATCTGAAAGCTTGACCGGAAAAGGATCTGTTTTCAAGCTCACGTGGTTGTTAGCAGAATTCAGTTCCTCCAGGGCTTTTGGAGGACCACTGTTGTTACCAGCTGTTGGCTAGAGGCTGCCCTCAGTACCTTAACATCAAAGGCTGCTTGCTCCATCAAAGCCAGCAACGGGGAGAGCTGCTACCGATTTGAAAGCCTCCATCTTTTGTAATCTGATCACAAGAGTGACAGCCCATCCCCTTTGCCACGGTCTCTTGCTTAGAAACAAGTCATGAGGTCCAGGCCACGTTCGTGGGGAGGAGATCACAGGGAGTGAGTGCTAAGAAGTGGGGGTCTTAGGGGCCATCTTAGACGTCACCTACTGCACCTGCTTCCTCCTGCTGTTGTCTTTTCCTCCGGGGAGCCGGGTTCTTACAGCCAGAAGGGTCAGTGCTGGCGCAGCACCGTGTGTGGTGGCAGAGCCCCCACCCGCACAGGGGAGTGTGTGTGCGTGTGTGAGTTTTCTGTGTGGGTGACTGACAGCAGCAGCTGTTCCATTGCTTTCTAAACATTTATAAAAATATGTAACAATCGGAATTTATTCTTTTTTGAACCCCATGACTCATGGCCTGTCCGAAATGGCTGGCTCACTTCCCATCCCAGCCAGAAAGGATGATAAATGCTGGGTGCTGAGGTCACTCCTGAAGAAACAAACTCTCAGGGCCCAAGTTCCCAGCAGTCTAACTGGGTCCCAGGCGGTTAGCCACCTCGGTCTTTCCGTGAGCTGCACCAGTGCAAGCGGGGGATTCCCTGGGTTGCCTGCTGCCAGTGGAACTGGACCAGGCTGTTGTTTCCTTCTACAAATTGGCTCGGAGACGAGTTCGGAGAAACTTTCATTTCTAGTTTTAGATTCACAGTGAGCCTTTATTTCTATAATTTATCAAAGGTGGACGGTTTGCAAATGTTGGAATCGTAAGCGAAATCAAATCAACCACTTTCAGATTTCCAGAGAAGGTTGTAAAGCAGCAAGTGCGTTCGTGTTTCTGGAGGAGAAGAGAGAACAGTGAGAAGGGGTTGGGATAGTTCTTAGGGCCAAAAGGGCCAGCCAAGAATTTCTGTTGAAAGTTTCTCTAAGAGATAATGACAATTTAAAATTCAAGTTCCTAGGCTAAATTGGCCCAGTTAATTAAAAGGAAGCCACTGATTACAAGCAGGGTTTTTCTTCATTTATTTCAGCTCTTAAGTGGAAAGGACTGTTCTTTTCAACGCAGCTTACATTGGCCTCCTGCTTCTTCAGTTGTGGATAGAGTTTGACTCTTAATTCAGAGGCAGTTACAGCCCCCAAGAAATGTGGACAGTGGCTGAAGGGGCCAACCCCTCCAACATAGTTCGTTCAAGGGACCTTTGGAGGAGGCTCATGCGCCATCTGTCAAGGACTTTGCCATCTCCGCAGCTTAGTCTTAATTCTGCATGTGGTCGTACCTCAGTGCACAGATGTGACCGTGTCAGGAGCATTTGGTTTTCACATTTTATGATGATGAGTCAAAAGGGAAGGAAAACTCAGTTCTGTTAAGAGAAGAACTTGATTTTGACCCAAATGCCTTGAGCCTTGGAACTTGGGGAGTTATTTTTTTATCAGCTTTTATAAACTGGCTTTTTAAACAACTCACCGGACTGGTTAAATAATTAATCTGTTTATGACTATAAACTCGGGATGGAAGGAATGAAATGCATCCATGTATATGCATTTGGTCATTCAGACAGAGAGTAATGAACAGGGATGAACCTTCGAACTGGAACCTTGAACCTTTCATGAATTTCATTCCATCTCCAGAGTGGGTGGTGGGGGTGTAGGTGTGAGCAGGCAACCAGGATTGTGGTTGATAGAGACCCAGCCTCCGGGGGCCACATGGTCTGTATTTGAACGCCAGCTCTGCCACTCACTGGCTGTGCAACCTTGGGCAAGTTACTCAACCTCTCTGTGCCTCAGGTCCTCATCAGTTAAATGGGGGAAAATAGTCCCACCTCTAGGGTTGTAAGAATTAAATGACTTAATGTGTGTAGTGTGTTTAAACAGTGCTGGACAAATGGAAAAGATTATATAATTGTTAGCTATTATTATTAGGCCACAATCGTAAATAATAATGACAATAACCAAACAGAGCACTCGTGCTCACTCACGAAACATTTACCGAGCCCCCTTGATGTGCTGGAGGCAGTGCACACATTAGAGAGCAGAGCCCCTCCTGCCTGCCCTCCTGGAGTCTCCGTCTATGGAGAGGACCTCGTATTTATTGAGCACGTACTCCAGCCTGACTCTGTGCTAAGCCTTTTTCAGGCATTGCCTCCTTTGAACTTGGCAAGCAGGTGAGAGGGCTGTGGGCTCAGTGGGGTTAAGTCACCTAGCCACCATCACCTGGTGAGTGGCCAGACTGAGATTCTGTTGGTCTCAGTCTGGTCTGACTGAGGATCCAAGCTGTTCACCTCTGTCATAGGTCAGTTACTGGGATGCAGACTCTGAGGCAGCATTTTGGTGCAGGAGGTTTATAGGGAGTGCTCTCAGGACAACCTCTGTGAGGGGCAGCAGGTGGGATGGACAGACAGAGGGAGAGCGCTGTGATGACTTCGCAGCGGAGGTCTTAGCTGACCTCACCGGGAGCTGTGCAGCTGGCATGGCCCTTCTGCGAGGCATCTCCCTCCCACCAGTCACTGGCTGTGTCTGCCCTGGGGAGCGTTAACCTTGGGCGGGGCAGGTCTTTTCAGTGGTGGGACGGAACTGTGAGCCATCAGCAGGATGACTCCCCACGTTTGCAGAGTTCTGTGAGCAGTGAGGATGTCGGTTTGTGTAGGTGCCTAAGCCTGGACTTGGCTCATTCCCGTATCCCCATGTTGATGAGAGCCAGGTACTGACCCGGGGCAGTAACCAGCTTGTGAGCCGGATTGATGCTTTTGAATTGCCATGGACCTCTGACTCCAGATGAGAGCCTCTCTTGCTGCTCAGCCAACGCTGAAAATCTTGAAAAAGCCCAACTTCTCCAGGTTTCTGGAAGCTCCGATTCAGTGCCAGAGACATGTTCTCAGGCAGGAGAGGCGCTCTGGCACTCCAAGGCTGTGCCTTTTGTTCTCTGTAACAGATTTGCACAAGGACTGAAAAGCAGGCTGTTCCTCTGCATTGACAGATGAATTATTAATGTAAACTATCTCAAAGGGAAGTTGGGAGAGCTCCCCTGTGGGCAAGAGATGGAGCGGGAAAAAGGCCGTTGGAGTATAGAGGTCGTGACAACAGCCGCAGATCGATTTCCGGTCCCTCCACCCTCCCTGCAGCTCTTGCTCTCACTTTTTCCCTCTTTAAGACCTTGGAGGATGAAGAATTGTAAGCATTGGTCTCAAGGAAGACTTAGCGGAATGTCCTAAGCTGCTTGTTAATTTCCTGGTGAATTCAGGCATTTTGCTTCTCAGAAGCTGCCAGTCTGGGTGTCACTGACACACTTTGTATGGGCCCTAAAAGTGACACACGGTCACTTTCATCGGGCTGCCCTGTGAGCCGCCTAGGACAGCGGGGAGCTGGCAGGGCAGTGGGGGCCTGTCTGAGCATGTGCTCTGAAGGCCGCTCAGGAATGATGGCTTTAGGGGAGGCACATCTTGTTACTGGCGGGAGAAAAACCATCCTGCTGAAAATGCCTGTGTTTAACACTGTTTATTTTTTTGGGAAATGTTTACAAAGTCATTGGCAGTCCTGAGTATTCCCACAGGGGTTGTTTGCAGAGGGCGGTTCTGGGTGGTGAGGAACACGGGGAAGAAGAGGCTGCTGTTTCTCAGTCTGCAGAGATGTGAAGGGATGGGGCCCTGAGCGCCAGTGGGAGTTCAGGGACCTCGCCTCCTGTGAGTGCGGCGGCTGACTAGGGAGGATGTCACAGACTGGCCAGCCTGGAGGGTAGTGGCCATCGCTCTGCAGTGGGGCCCACCTGGAGATCTCGGCCTGGCTTTGCTGGCTTAACCGGGGAGAGCCCGCCCACCCTATGCGAGCCTGCCTCTTCTCACCTGTAGAGACTCTTGGTACCGGGATCCCCGGGGGCCTCATGTGAAAGTGCCTTGTAAGCCGTCCCGGGCCTGTAGCTAGAGGGCGTGCTTGGCATTGCCTCCATCCATGGTCATTCACCAAGGATCCACGATTGGATGCTCAGGGAGAAACGGAGGTGGGCCAGAACCCTGCTCGTGCTCAAGGGGGAGAGAAGACCCAGCCCAGGTGGCCCCAGTGAACTAGGAGTTTGCATCCCTGTGGACCCTTTTAGGCGTAGACTTGAGTGGGTTTCTCTGGTGGAAAGTAAACCTTGTCATTGTCACCCACAGGTACAGCCTGAGGTGACTCTAGATATTTCCTCCAAATAAGCTGGCCTGGCCCATTCTGCTTCATTGCTCCTTGTGCTGATGTGTCACGGTTTGTAGTTCAGTGGACGGAAGGGCCTCCTTCCCAGCTGCACTGCGTGGCTTTTTTTCCTGTAGGAAGATATATATATATATATATATATAAAATCATTACTGATGACACCGTATCAGAGGTCGGGAAGTTACTGATCACTGACGTGGGTCTGGATGCCGGCAAATGGAGAGTAATGACGCTCTGCTCTGGCTGTCACTTTGGTAATCACATGCATGCAACCCTCCAGGTGTCGCAGAACCCTGTGCTCTTGGGGGCTGCTGGTTGATAGAATGTGGCTGTTTACACGTGTCACCGAGAAGCCAAGTGGCGGGAGCTTTGGGAGCACAGTGAGGCTGGGGCCAGCATGGCCTGGGGTGCGCCAGCCCAGGAGCGATCAGCCGCTCCCAGCCGTCCTCAGCTTCGTCGTCTGTCTGGGTCTTTCCTCCAAGCACGGCTCTCAGTCCGATGGGTGAGCAGTAGCGGGCAGAGACGTGCAGCTCCAGGCCTCCGACAGCCCACACGTGGCTGGGTGCGCCTGACGCTGAGGCACCTGCTTTCGTGAGCCTTTTTGGCTGGGGGACCTGAGTGACTTCTGACGCGGCCCCTCTGGGGACTGACAGGTCAAAACCATCAGTCCCTTAGGCGTAATGAAAACGGTTTGGAGTCGGATAGTGCTGGTGGCAGCACAACTTTGTGAGTAGACCGAAAACTACTGAATTGTTCACGTTTGGTGAATTTTACCATGTGCGGACTGTATTTCGATTTAAAAATGGTATGAACGAAAACGTTACAAAGGGAGGAGAAACCAGCCACAGGGGGCAGACTCACCAGACTAGCGATGTTTGAGCTAGAATGTCCAGAGCCCCCACGGAGAGGGAAGGCTGATCGACAGATACACCGCCATTTCAGAGCTGAGCTGGTAAAACCGTATGAGCTGTTTGCAGCGACCAGTGCATATTAGCTTATTCAAGTGATGAAAGATCACACGGTGTGGACTGAAACTGTGACAGACACCTGAACGAACACCTGTTTGTTGTTGATGTGATTTTGAGGTGTCCAGCACTGCGTTCCGTAACACGTGTGCTTTTCCTGGTGGTGCCAGCGCAGCGCCTCCTGCTTACCCTGAATGTGTGTTTGCTGCTCTATTGCACGTGTAATTGCTTTTCAGTCTCTCGTAACTTAGTAAGTAGCTCTGTAAGAGAATTGACTTTTGCTTCTAAATCTGTCTGCAGCTAAAATAATAAAAACTTCAAAACCAAGAAAACTCCCAAACCATCGGCTCCAATGGCTAGTACCCCAATCTCTTCAGCTCCTGATTTGCCTCCGTCCCTGAACGATGAGGCGAGGGGTCATGTTCTGTTGGGTCAGTGGGCTTTGGGGTCAGGCAGGCCTGGGTTTGTTTGGGGCCAACCCTGAGGCCTCCTGGGCCACATGATCTTGGAAAGTTCCAGAAGACCAGTGATGACAGTCACCGTGCATCTCAAAGGGTGGCTGTGAACACGGAGAGAGAATATATGTGCGGTACCTGCTCCAGGGCCTGGTGAGGGCAGCCCTCGGTAGCCATGAGCAGCCACACGTGGGGTGGCTACCGAGAGGATTCTGGGAGCTGGACCTGTGCAGCACTCAGGTGAGCCTGGCCTGGAGGAGAGGCTCACAGGATGGTGGCGGCCTCTGTTTTCATGATGATTGGTCCATCGGCCACTGCTCACTGAGGCTCAGAGCGGTACCCAGCTTTGCTGAGTGAATTCAGCTGTGACCTTGGGGTAACCGTCCAGATTTTGCATGGTGAGACCTTCAAGCTCACTGATGGCCACTCCTCTGTCCCCATGGGAAGAGACGTGATCCCTTCCAGAGGCACCAGGTTGAGGGAGCTCTCTACCATATCTGCTCCCACTCCCCTTCCCAGCAGTGCTGGGGTCCCGGGACCCCTCCTTACCTCCCTGAGCACAAGCCCACCGTCCTGGGGCCGCCCCAGCAGTCTTCTAAAATAACTGCAGCGCAGAAGGCCAGGAATGTATTTGGACTTATATTTGGAATTGCTGTTGGAAACCATCCTGGCCAAATGTAACACCCATCTGTTTGGGATGGTTTGAGAGTCAGAAGATGAAGTAGTGCAGTAGGAGGGGGTTTGACAGCAGCAAAACTCGGCTGGCTGGGGGTCAGGGTCAGCTGGTCCTCACCCAGCCAGGGAGCCCTCAACTCCTCCAGCCTTGACTGCTCCTGCCACCAGGGCTGCTCACACCACGCTGGACTGCCCCAGCTGGAGAAATTTGCCCTTGTATCAACCAGTCTTTCTTCCTGAACCTTCTGCCCAATGGCCAGTCATTTGGGAGTATGGGACATAACTTCTCCCAGTTCTGAATAGCCTCGTAGCAATTGAAGCTGGTGTCCTTCCTGCTTCTTCTGATGGAACAGCTCCTTCTCCCTCACTGTTTGATATCCAGTACTGAAGGCAAGTGGTCTGTGGGGCTCTGACCTCCCAGGCTGGAGCAGAGCAACACCCTTCCACATCCTCAGTGCCATACCTCTATTAATGCATCCTGAGGTTGCATCCCAGCATGTGTGTGGGCTCTAGGGAAGCCCACCACCCGTTCTATGTCCCTGGGGGACTGAGGGGCCAGGGAAATCCTCACCCTGCCAAGGAGATGGGCCTGGCCTGGTTCTAAAGGCCATGAACCTGGTTCATAGAAGGTGGGGTCCTGAATTCATTTCCTTGCACCCCAAAAAGATGAAAATCAGTATTTTCTCCTCGGTGGACCTGGGCTGGCCTGTTTAGACCACTGGACACGTGTCAGTTTGTCCCCTGGAGTTACTTCTTGATCTCTAAAGAATCGCGTGGAGTCGGCAAGTTCTCTGTGAAGTTGCTTTGTATTTAAAATTAAGCCAGCTATAAAGGCTCTTGTTTTATTTGTGAGCCAAACGTTTATAAGAGGTGTTATTACCACAAAATAAACTCAGCATGGAAAGCTTGAGCTGCTGGTTGGATTTTGAGGTGGTGGTTCATGTGATGTAATTCCAGTTCTACCAACGGACGTGCGTAGTCCTTTGCAGCCCTTGGTAGAGGCCCTGGACTTGGGCTAACTGTGAAGTACGGGTTTTGATGACAGTTTCAGGGGCGTCGGTTACTTTCTATGGACATCTTTCCTGGGCAGAGCTGTAGTGTCACCAACACTCATAGAAAATGTGTGAGCCAGGAGGGGCCCCTTCAGACCCGTTGCCACAAGGTGCCCCTCGTTGCGTCCAGCTCAACTGCACTTTGAGATCCCTGCAAATCTGATTTTGGTGTTTATCCATCAGCGTTTAGATTGTACTACACCACACTACCCTGTGGTGACAGGTGCCATGTTTTAGTCACAACGGGTGTCCTATGTTTGAAGAGGGAGAACAGCACAGCTGATGTAGGGGGACGCCTGCAATAGACAAACGTAGCGTCATCCGGGTCCTGTATTCGGGTGACCACGGATCCGGGGGAGGATCTACTTGCCAGTCCCTGAGTGCCTGTAAGGACTAGTCTTGAAGCAAGTCCTTTTGCAGAGTTTGGCTGGCCAGGCTGAGTTGTACAGAACACTCCTTTCCAGCGTGTGTGCGGATTCTAGGCAATCTGTGGGCAGATCCCGAACATCTCAAGACTTTTCAGAGGTGTCCACTGTGGACGCTGGCAGTGGGTGGTTTCTTAAAGGGCTGTGCAGAAGGCACCGTGCCAAGTGCTGGAGGGGAAGAAGATCTGGTCCCTAAGCAGCACTGCTCTCGTTGTTGGGAAATCTTTGGCTCTTACTACATTATATCTTACTATAATGAGAGGAGAGGGGTGCCTGAGAAGGGTCGTTTGCCGTTGACCAGGGCTTCAAGGTCACTGCGGTCTCTACAGGAGGGAGTGTGGCCAATGCCCCAGGCAGGACCCTGGGTGCAGTCAGCGGTGCAGATCTAAAATCTCCAGACATATGGATACGTAATAAAATAGGCTGAATTGCCTTTGCTGGAAAGAGGGAAGCCAGATGGGAATAAGGATGGAGCTGAGAGGAGAGAGAAACAGAGCCAGGGGCCAGTCTGCATCAGCCCAGTTTCCAGGGGCAGCTGGGTGTTGTGAGTGAGGGAAGGGTGTTGGGCAGAGCAGTGGGGGTCCCCAGGAGGTGCGCACAAGAAGAAGGGGATTTTTGAAAACCAAGGAGAGATAGGCTTATCCTCTCTGCCAGCAAAAACACAGGAGGAAAAGGTGCAGGAAACTCAAAACGGGTAAGTTCTGTTAAAGAAAAAATTTATAATGAGTAACTATGGAATAGTGTTTATATTAGGCTGCAGTGTGTGTACTATCTGATCCATTTTATGGATGCTCAAAATTCCCCCAAATCAAGTAATTAGAAAAGTGCCATGATAATGTCAGTGGATAGTGAGACCCCTAAATTAGGAAGCCCACCAAAGTGTGAGCCCTTGCCACTGACTGTGAAAGAATTCTCAGTAGAGACAGAGAGAAAGTGGAAAAAAGAAAAAAGCTGCTTTATTTCTCTAAAGAGGAAAAGAAAGGAGAAGGACTTGAGCAGGAAGCGGTCAGCCAAGATGGGCAGTAGAGACAGCTCCAGACCCGGTCCTGCCACGTGGGTTTTTAAGAGAGGCTCTGTCATCATGTTTTCCTTCCGGGTATGATGGAACCAATCAGTCCTTGTATGGGCTTTTCCAATTGTTGTCATGGCAACCGTCAACTGTCATGGCGCCGGTGGGCATGTCATTAGCAGCTAATACATTACAACGTGCATATAATGGGGCTCAAGTCCACTAGAAGTCAAATCCTCCACCATCTTGGGCTCCATCAGTTCTAACCAGTTCTTATTTCTTCTCTCCCGCTGCCTCCTGAGACTTAGATAAGAGTAATTGGTTTTTATTTGAGGGAGGGGCAGGGGTATGATCCTGGGAGCAACAGCCTTGGTACCAAAACAGGAAAGTTGCTTTTAATCAGAATGCCTGCAGTCTGGTGGACCCAGCATCCCCCCAAAAAAACCCATCTCTGAAGATTCTGTTCAGCCATGAAAGGTTTAAAGGGAATGGAAGGGATAACCTCAGTTCATCACTGAGATGGGTGGTCGGAGTTGTTGCCATCCCCCAGTGCCTGTAGGCTTGTCCTCATCAACTACTTGAGCCTGCTCTTGTGTGACTCAGGGAGGCCTGGGGGACGTCAGTGTCAGCGTTTCTATAAGCAAGATGCAGGGGTTGGTGGGGGTGGGGCACAGGGTCCTGCAATAATATTTTATCTTATCCTATCTGATAAAATCTGATACATCTATGTTTTTAAAAAATATAAAATATGCAGATATGTTTAAGTATGCACCAAGAATTTCTAGAAAGATAGATAACAAATGTCACCTCTGGGGAGTAGAACTGTAAGTTAGGACCACGGTGGAAATTGGGGCCGTGGACTTTACGAGAACAGTGTGCTTATTACAATGTTATAACTTGTTTTGATTTACTTTTTGTTTATTTTGGTGGTATAAGAAAAGAATTATCCCATGTAAAAAAGTGACTGGTAGTGTTGAAAGTCCAATAAAATGTATTTAAAGAGGATTTGTTAGAAAAAGAGAAAGAAAATTATTCTGGTAAGTGTTAAAGGGTGGTAAGGCAGACTATTCAGAAAGTGTTGTGAGGCACAAATGGCCCGTGTTATGGGCAGTAAAAGAATTTACCAAAGACAAAGGATGAAAATAGAAAAGGGCTTTAACAGGTGCACTGCCACAGACAACAGCAGGCCACACGGACAAGAGGTGCCTGTGTGAGCCCCAAGGGTGGGTTGTTGGGGTCTTTTATTAGGAAGGGTCACATCAGGTACCACGCAAGTGTTTGATTGGTTGTGGGTGAAGGAAGAGGTTTAGGGTCCACGAAGGGCCTGTGGGGTTTATGATTCTGATAAGGTGGTGGAACCAAGCCAGCCTGAGCTACTGTGAGATTAGGCATTTGCTAGGGCTATTAGTTTGTTCGGGCAAACACGCCCAGTAAAGAATGCACTTTATTTGTGGAGGGATGGCAGGCAGACATCTGTGAGCCCAGGAATGGGGGTCATTGGACTTTGAAGGACGTCAGCTGGTCCCGCATTCAGCAGTAGGTGTAAGGACCACTATGATGGGGTCTTGCAGTAGAGGAACAAGACTGAGTTCAACTCCAAATACAGCAAGGAAAAGGGGGAATTTATAGCCAAGGGAGAGTGTGGGTCAGTGGATGGAAAGTTACTAGGAGGAAACATCAGGCGTGAGGGGGGATTCTGGCCTAACGACCTAGCAGGATTCTTACTAAAACTGGGCGATACAAAGACAAGGAAGTATAAAAGTCAAGGTCGAGTTGGGGAGAAATTTCAGAGAAGCCTGAGTACAGTTTGGTCAAAGAGAGACGCTGTCAACTCCTGTGTGAAGACACTGTTGCATACATGTGGTGGGGTCTGTGTGAACGGATCTACGTGTGTGGACACACATGAAGGCCTACAGGTGTCTGCCTGCATATGTGGGAGTATTTTTACGTTGTGTTAAAAAGTAGGTCCTTACCAGTTTAGACAGATACATTTCATGATTTTGTTTTAATGTTCTGAACGGCTGTGGAAAGGGCTGGGAAATCCGTGCAGGATCGTAGCCCTTCGAGGGCGACAGATGTTCTTGTTACTGTCTCTCCAGTAGAGCTGGGAGGAACCGGAAGGAGCATAAAATTTTCATGGTCTCTTTTTGCTGTTGTACGATCCTTGTAATCTGGTGCTGTTTTGAAGCTCACTGTTACTATGAAAGCAAAAAGAACTAAAAAAGATCAAAAGGGACTACCAGTGGCTTGTGTAGTGCCAGCGTAGACGTATCTAAGTCCAGGAGAGCAGGGGTAGCCCTGTGAAGGGTGGGGAGGTGTCGGGGTGGTGGGGAAGTGGCTGGTCTGCCAGGGAACAAGGGGAATGGTGGTGTTTTAATGAACCAAACTAGATAACGTAATTGCTTGTTGATTTCCATTGTCACTCGAAGGGCGTGATTTCACGTTCGTGGCGGTAAAAATATCTATTTGTTTTCTTCACAGGTTGTACTCAGACTATCTCTACTTTGCAAGTTCGAATAAATCTGCAGATGACTTCCATGAAAAAGTGACAGAAGCTCTGCAGCTGTTTGAAAATTGCATGCTGGATTACTCACTGCGCGCCTGCGTCTACAACAACACCCTCAACAACGCCATGCCGGTGCGCCCGCTCGGGGGTTATTATGCATCGTGGATCGGGATTTTAGCATATAAACAGCGAAGCGTTTTAATGTGCAAATGCCTCTCCCCATGCCTTTGTGCCGAGGCTAATGCAAAACAAATATTCATGGATGTAAAAACTCTCAAAGCTGATGGGCCCTTTCAGCCAGCTCCCTGCATTCTTCGCTGTCGATCGCCCAGTTACAACCCTCTCTCCTCCTTCCACAAAAGAGTGAGGGCGCATTTGGGAAGATACTATTTAGTGAGGCGTGGAAAACACACCCTGCAGTTAGGATTGGCAGGCGTGAAGACCCAACTCCCCGTCTTAAGAGCGTTCTCTCCAACGGTGGGAAAATTACCCACCAGGGACTTGCAGTGCTTCTCTGATGGGGTCTTAATGGAAAAATATTTTCCATTGATCCTTTTCTTTCTTTGCTCTCGTTTGCCTTCAGGAATATAGTTATACATCTCTTGCCCTCTTTTTGTGCAAAAGAAGCTGTGGCTAGTGAATTCAGCACGGTTTAGCTAAGGAATGGTTTTCCACTGCACAGAGCCCAAGGTTGCTGTAAGTGCCTTTTCAGCAGGTTTGTGCAGTGGGTAATCCACCTTCAGCGAAGCTAAGACTGTCACCTGCCCCCAAGTGTGGTTCACAGCCTTGCTCTCCTGAGCGTGCCACGCTCAGAGGAGATCTGTCTGAGGTGGGGGCTCGGGGCCCCCCAGGTGCGGTAGGGTTCAAAGTCAAGAGGGCTCCCTCCCTGTTCCTTGTCATCTAGCCCGTCTAATCTGGCAGGAAGTGCAGAGGCAGCAGGTGGGGTCCCAGGCTGTCTTACTGGAGTTTACACTTAGCAGGGAGGGTGCAAACAAAGGCACAGATCAACACAGAATCCGGCCCGGGGTGTGGGGTGGAAGACGTGGCCTTTCGGGCCAGACAGTGGTGGGTTCAGTTCCCGCTCCGGCAGCTACTAGCTGGGTGACTCTGGGTAGTTACCTTAGTTTCTCTGAGACTCAGTTGCTTATTATAAAACAGGGTGATAACACGGCTTTACCAGGCCATGGTAAGGTGAGTGACAGTTCATTCACGTGTAGGGAAGGAGAAAATCACCCTTTCATCTACCCATCTTAGGTTCGTTGGCTGGGGCCCCATAAATTAGACCAATGAAAGATAAACGCGAGAAAAGCAAACAGAGGTTTATGAACACGTGTATGCACACCCACCCGGGAGCACTCAGCGATGAGTAACTCAGGGGTGGTTAGGACTTGAGCTTACACGGTGTCTTAACAGGAGAACCATAGATTTCTTCTCTGCCTTCTGTTCACTCACTGCCTTCTGCAGCACCTGAGTGCAGACCAGCCCCGCCCACCTCTCCATCTCCTCTCAGCTGCCTCCCCTGCCTCCCTCCCCATCGCTGCTCTGCAGCCACACTCTGTCCAGTAGGTCCTCAGCTGGACCACCTCTTGCCTCCGAGCACAGGCTTGCAAAGTGTGGTCCCTGGACGAAGAGTATAAGCGTCCCTCGGAACTTGTCAGAACTGTCAACTCTCAGGTCCAGCCCCAGACCCCAGAATCGGGAACTTTGTCGGTGGGCCCCTCAGTCTATTTAGAAGCCCACCGGGTTTGTTCTGAGCCTTTCACACTCTCCTCCCTGGGACCTGCTTCTCCCGGTCGCTGCAGGGCCCCTCATCCTTCCAGGCTTGCTTTAATCTGACCTTCTGTTCTCTCTCCATCTTCACAGTGTGCGTCACAGCTGGCGATTACAGATCATTGTTTTCTTTACCAGTTCAGCTCTGTCTCTGGCTCCCTGTGGCCGGGGGTCATGTCTGTTACATAGCAACGCATCTCCATTGCTTAGCAGGATACCTGATGTGCAGGATGCACTGGATTGTTTGCAGAATGAAAGAATGAATGAATGAATGAATGAATGAATGAATGAATGGGGGGTTTATGAAACTAGTGGAGAGGCTCCAACTGAATTCCTAATGGGAAGCAGAGACGTTTGGCGAGGTGCTTTCAGGGGGAATCCTGTCCTGGTTTCTTGCCTGTTTCCCAGTGTTGGGGGATGGGCCCTGAGTGCAAGGCACTGGTTTCGGGACCAGGCTCTGGCGGGTGCTCCCAGCTGACCCTGGACAGGGCCCTGCCCCTCTCCGGGCCTCTGGTTTTCCATCCAGAGTTGGCTGGAGCCGATAACCTCAGAGTCTTCTCTCAGCTCTGATGGTTTTACATTTTAAATGTATTGGGCACTTCCCCTAAATACCCTCTTCATGCTCGTTCCACTTGGATTCTCTGGCTGATATGGGGAAATATGAGGAAAAAGTGTTGAGTGGGCCTGTCTTGGGTTTGTCTTAATGGTGTGCAGTTGCGGTAGTCACGCTGCATGCACCAGAAACTGTCACTGGAGGTGACCAGCACTTCCCTTGACTGGGGTGGGGGTGGGGGGGTTGAGGGAGCCGGAGGAGGGAGTGTTCTGGGGGACAGCAGAGCCCAGCCTTGTGGGAAGCAGCCCGTGCCTGGGAGGCCTCCCCGCCTTCCCCTGCAGAGCCCTCTCAGGTTTGTTCCCTGCCCCCGACGGCCCCTCCCTGCCTGGACCAGCCCCTCTGTGAGGGACAGCTCTGCTGCGGGGAGGCCAGGGCCAGCAGGACTTGGTCTTCCCTTGGGCAGGGGAGGGGGCTTTTCCGAGGATGGCACAGACACGCTTTCAGGGAAATACTGTCACCCATGGCCAGGTGCAGGGATGACGGCGGCTACTTCAAAACCCCTTCATCCTGCCACAGACACCCAGATCCTTGCCTTCTAGAAGGTTCTCAGTAGCAAAGGCGGTTCTGTGAAAGAGATGAACCTCATCAGGCTGGTCCTCCCAGGGAGGGGCCGGCCTGCGAGGCTGATGGAGAATTAAAAAGCCCTGCGAGGTCCCGACTTAAAAAGAAGACGTTCTCACAGGGGTTTGTCTGTGTTGGAGGCGACACGTGGATTTATTTGAGGCTGGCGGGTACTCATTTCCTCTCTAGCTTTGGCCCAGCTTGAGGTCCCTTTCCGAGCTGGTGTCTAAGGTGGCAACAACCTGGGGGCTGGAGGCAGCTAATGAATTTCGGAGGCAGCTTCTCACCCCCAAACTGTTTTTCTTCCTCCACAGCCTCCCACATGATTAGAAAAATAATGAAATGGAAACAGAATAGCGAAGAGACGAGACTAGTTAGTGCCTGTACATATTTGTCAAGCGTTTCACTGTCCCATTGTTACTGCTGTGTTCAGTGGTTCCCCCCAAGAAAATACGAGTGCTGGGCACACGGCCTTGCGTGGCCGTGATGATGGGAGAGACTGGTCCCTGCCCTGGAGCAGCTCAAGGTCACGCTGGGAAGGGAAGGAAATAGATTGTGAAAGTGTCTGCTTAAGGAACTGAGCCTGGGCCCTGGCAGGTGCTCCAGTTGGAGGGGTGGGCTGGGAGTCAAGCCAGACCAAGGACTTCGCACTCGTGGAGAGCTGGGTCAGGCCTGGAGCGCGGGCCGGCCGTGGCCAGGCCATTGGTTTGGGAAGCTCACACTCAGAACTAGAGATGGGGGCACTAGTCAGGCTGTGACAGTGCCAGGCAGGCGCTGATGTGGCCTGAACAAAGAGATGAGAAAAGAAGGGATGAGAAGCTTTCAGGAAGACCACAGCAAGGCAGAGCCGGAGGCAGGACACAGTGCAGGGGCTCTGAGCGCGTGGCGGTGGGGGCCCTGGGAAAGGGGGCCTCAGGACGGAAGGGGAAGGGCCCGTTTTATCTTGGAGCTTTGCCAAGAGTTAAGAGCCAACTGTGATGTTACAGGGAACAGTCCCCAAGCCCGCTCTCCCTTCTGACACCATCTGCAAGTTGGGGAGGCGTCCCCCAAGTCAGTCTCAGGTGCAGTAATTCACTAGAAGGAATCACAGAACACACGGATAGCAACTACACTCGGGGTCAGGACTTACAACAGGGAAAGGGCGCAGCTGGGAATCAGCCGAGGGAAGCAGTGCACGTGGCAATACACTTGGAATATTCCCGCCCAGGGAAGCTCACCCAGGCCGCCGGTGTCTGGAGTGTTTCTTGGGGCTCAATCAGCTACTGGCTGCCTGGGCTGCCCTTTACTGTCCAGTCCTCCTGGAGGTCAGGCTGGTACTGCATGGCCCAGAGTAACTCACACTGTTTGACTGTCCAGTGGCCAGACTCCTTGGGCAGGCAAGACACTGTTGTCAAGCAGGACATTACAGGTGGCCTAGAGGTCACCTCCCAGGAGCTGGGGACGAAGGCCAGACCTCTCTCTGGGTGTGGGTAAGTCTTCACCACACAAGCTCGCAGTTTGACATGAGAGAAGGAGCCTGGAGAACATGAGGACGCCCAACACGTAGGTGAGGGGAGCGGCTTCATACAACGCTGCTTGTATTCGCATGTGCACACACACTCAAGGTCACGGACATCCGTGTGGCGCCAGGCACTGGCGGTTCCCTTTTGTGGCTTTTTGCTAGGGCATTTGTAGCTGTTTCTCACGGCTGTTGGGCGCTGGGCGTAGGCGCAGAGGCAGCCAGGATATTGTGCAAAGACCATTGGCACCGTAGGTGGGTGTAACCCTGGCCTCTCCCTTCACCTGAGCCCTCACTGTGAAGTGTCATGGAGCTACCTGCAGGGTTGTCCTGAGGATGAGTGGGACCCTGAGTGTGGGACTCCTTTGTAGGGGTTCATGGAGAAGGAAGAATGCACAGCATTTAAAATCCAACTTCTGGAGGAGGCTATTCGCGAGGACACCACTTCAGTGTTGGTTTATAATGATGTGCCGTGACGCTTTCGGAAAAGTGCCTTAAGGTATTGGAGGAATTGCTTCTGAAATAACGCCTTCCTTCTTCTTTGGTCCTAGGTGAGGCTCCAGGTCGGGCTGTACGCTGTGTATCTCCTGGACTGGCTCACTGTTTTTAATAAAGAACAGTTCCTCATTCTTCGCCTGGAAGACCACGCCTCCAACGTCAAGTACACCATGCGCAGAGTCTTCCAGTTTCTCAACCTCGGTATGAATGTCTCGCTGGAGACCCACAGAGCAGGGCTCGAGCTGCGGGGACGCTGAGTCACTCGCAGACTCCCTGAGCTGGGGAGGGTGGGGCCGAGCTGGGAGGCCGGTTCAGTGCCTATTTGTCAAGACCAGCTGCGCACAGGGCCTCGTGCACGGTGTGACAAGGAGTCTGGGGGAGGAAGACAGAGCCTCTCGTCTGGGAGTGGAGGAAGCCAAGGCTTGAAGAACTGAGTAACCGATAGAATGACGTGCGGGGAAGTTAGCGTCCTCACGGGAGGTCCATACACACGACTTCGGGTCTCAGCTGCTGAAGGAATTGTGGAAGGAAGGGTGTGAGCTCTGCCTTGAGGATGGAAAGGGTGTCTGGGCAGCTGGAACAGTTTTGCAGAGACCACAGGGCCTGGAGGAGGGGATGGACAGGTCAGTGCTTTGCTGGGGACCTTTGGAGACAGAGCCGTGTGGCTGGATTTGGGCTGCTGGTTGTGGCTCCGGGGCCTCTGGGGAGGGGGAGCCTGCCCCCAGCCAGAGGATGCCACCCCCAAGTCCCGAGTGGTACTTTGTGGCCACAGGCCGAGTTGCTGGCTGCGGTGATGGCTGGTGGAGGTGTGCGTTCAGGTGCAGGGTGCGGCCCCGCGGTCGGCACCTGGGACGGCTTGCGAGGCTGAAGCCGGATTTGCTTTCCTCCCGGGGCGCCTCTTGCCGCCCTGCCTGATGATCGCGCCTGGGGATTTTGTTAATTGAATATTTCCTGAAATCTATTTGCTCACCACTAGGAATCAGGACCCTTTTGTCATTTGATTTTCTTTCTCCTTTTCTTGGAGAGCTGGCAATGTGATGGAGTATGATTACTTTTGCCTTTTAAAGCTGAGAACCATTTTTCTTTGATTTGGCCACTGTAGATGCTGTGGCATTAATGAGCTTGTCTGTAGTCTCTAGGATGAACAGTAAGGCCAGCTCTGTCCTATTTCACAGAACCCAAGGAAACTGGGATATAGTTTTACAGGACTTTAGCCTGACTCTGGGGGCCCTAGGCAAAGAGGCAGCGATCCTGTGGGTTGAGCCAATGAGAGGCTCGTGGTCGTGAGGGCTAGGGTGGGGGTGGCACGTAGCCTCTCCCAGGCCTCTCCCCACTGATCTTCCTGCTGTAGGTGGAGGTTAAGCCAGTGGTGAACTCCCCACCCGCAGGCCACCTCACAGCACAACACGGTGAAATATGGCCCCGCATCGGGACCCTTTGCATCAGTAGCCCACAGCAGAAATGGCAGAATTCTAGTGGGCTGGTTAGCAGGAAAAATCTAAGTGGGTGGACTATCTGGCAGGTCGCACGGTTATCCAAGGACAGGCTGGCCCCCTTTACGGGCAGTTGGAAGTGAAACCAGGAGGTGAGAGGCACGGGTGGGGCTGCGTCCCAAGTCCCAGCTGTGCTCCCAAGGGTGGATGTAAAACCCCGGGCCCCAGGAGCTCTGCCATTTCTTACTGGAATTTCTACCTTCCACCCTCAGCAACTCCGAAATGGTTCCAGCCAAAGAATTTTGATCTCTGAACACATTCTTCAGGAAGCTTCTGTCTCAGCAGAAAGCATGGCTGGGATTTTCTGAAAGTTTCTTTTGCCTCCTGCCTCATGGGGTCTTTTTTTCGTATTCCAGGGCCCTTAAGTGAGAAGCAAGAGGCCTTGATGACCAAGAGCCCTGCGTCCAACGCGCGGCGTCCGGAGGACCGGAGCCTGGGGCCCATGTGGCCGGTCACACAGAGGATCCTGCAGGACTTCTACGGGCCCTTCAACACGCGGCTGGCGCGGGTTCTCGCCGACGAGGCGTTCTTGTGGAAGAAGACGTGAGGGCCGAGGGCTCGCTGCCGGCTCAGGCCGGGTTTCCGTTATTTCCATGATTTGAAATCTCTCTTGGTGGGGATCCTTTTTGCTAAGAGATTGGAGAAATCCCCTCCCCAGGCACCTGCGTATGGAAACCGTTTCAAAATCTCGTTTGTGATGTTAAACAGCCCAGCAATGGTCCCTTCACCGAGTCTCAGATGGAGGCTGTTGGAGATTCCACTCGGGAAAGGGTCCCCTTCTGCTCCAAGAGAGACTGAGCTCCGGGATGAGGCCGGCAGGCACTGGGCTCGGTGCCGAGAGGGAAGCACCGAGTCTGGGATCCACTGGAGGCCCCACCCTGGGGCTGGCCAGGATGAACTTTTCACACTGAGTTTTGAAACCCTCTGTGCAGATCACTAACCTCATTTGGGCAGAGAATGGAAGCTCTTTTATTTTTTTTTTTTCCCTTTTACCCCAAAGTCAGCCCTTCCGTCTCTTCAAATATAAACCCTGTTAACTTCACTCTTTAACGAGGGAGAAAGACCCAAGTCAGTTTTTGGCAGCACGTTCGTGTCTTGGTTGGACCTCCTCCCCGTCTGTCCTTGTGGACTTGACTTACGTTTAACAGAAGATGAGCGTGTTTGAAACAGACCACTTTCTGCGTTTCAGTAGCTAGAGCTCTCTTTTCTGCCCCTTTAGGTGTTTTCTCAAAAGTTTTTTCAGTTTATAATTGGAATATAAATTCAGTTTAAAATTGGAAGGGAAATTTTTGCTGTTAATGCCAGACTGAGCAACTTGGAGTTGATGGGAAATCTGGGCACCATCCAGGCGCCACGCACCCGAGGCCCTCAGAGACTGAGGGCTTCGGAAGTTTTAGTTGTGGGTGCAGCAGGTTGTTTGCTCTGCCTTCTTCCCAAACGAGCTTATTACCCACATTCTCCACCATGTGTGGCCGGAGGTCGTTCCTCACTCGATGAACTACAAGATTCTGGTTTCCTGATTCAGAAACACATAAGCTATGTATGCTTGGGTGTGCTGGGATTCGGAAGGAGAACGCCAGGAGCTGTGTTCTTGACGGAACTTTCTGGGCCACTTGGCTGCTTGGTTTACTGACGGACAGGCCAAAGGCCTTGCCATTTCCTGGAGACGGTGGGAAAGCGTGAACACATTCCTCACACACAGGCCCAGGCGGGACCCCCACCAAGCTTCGCGTGCAAGCGTTGTCAAGGGAAGCTTCCTGCCAGTCAGAGCGCTCAAGTGGAGATCCCGGCGGTGCACCAGTCAGACAGCGCCAATGCCTACATGCCCAGCCGCCGCCGCTCATGGGCGTGAGGGTTTGCTCAGCTGTCCGGCCCCGGCGCCGTGGTCTTTCCGCTGTCAGAGGTGCGATGCTCGGCCTGTTCAACAGCGAGCGGAGGGCTCTCCCTGGCACGGCCGGGCTGTTTCTGCTTCTGATGGAGCCGTGGTCCTGAACACCTGCTTTCAGGGACAGTCCGCCTTCCCTCCCGCTGTGGCACTCGGAGCAGCAGCCAGCAGGGAACCCTGGCCTGAGCACGAGGTGCTGGGGGGAGGCATCGCTTGCGCGTGCGTGTGTATTTATTTGCAGGGCGGGTGCGTGTGTCGACGCGAGGGAGCAATTCCAAGCAGGCCCCTTCGGTTCTGTTGCTGGCGGCCTCCCCCGCTCGGGACACAGCCCCTTCCTGGATTTACTTCCCTGCCAATTAGCTAGTCATTTGCAGCCCGTGCTTGCTCCTCCGCCCCGACCGTAACTACAACCGGGGCTCTTCCCGCGCACTCCTAGGCATGTGAACAACATGCGGCGTCATTCTGCTTCTTACAGAAGTAATACTGAAAGTCGTATTTCCAATATTATTTGGTTTATTTTACAAATCTTTTTATAGACGCAGGCCCATCCCTCGGTGCCAGTCAGCGCCATGCAGACCCGGTTTCTCCGGGGGCCTTTCTCCAAAGGGCTGGCTGTCTGTCTGTCTGTGTGTCGCCTTTGCGTTCCTCCGCTCTCCCATTCGAGGCCCCACTCCCAGTGACGGCGCAGCTGCCGTTTCCAGCGGGCGACCTCCAGCCTGTCGTCCCAAACCAAAGCGAAATGAAGCATTTCTCACAACCCGGTACTGAAGTTCCTTTGTGTCCCCAAAGCTGTGTATCGGATTGTATTAAATTGTACTCCCTTAGTCGTGTAAGGTATGTTAAGTGAACCACAGTTATGCTGTACTTTTATTAATATTTAACATAATTAAATGTGGACCCCTGTGACCGGGACCCCAGAGTGCACGCTCTTCCTCATAAGCCGCCGCGGCTCCCGTGGAAGGCTCTCCCTCGGGTCCCTTGTGCTCGAATGAACCACAGTAGTTCTGTGTCTTACCTGCCAGCATTGCACACTCTACCAGGGGGCCTGCCACTCATGGTGATGGTGAGACAGAAGATGGGAGGGGAGGGTTCCCATGTTACCAGAGACGCCCGCCTGGGGCTGCTGGGGTGTGAGGGCAGCGAGGCCCCTGCCCACAGACGGGCCTAACGTTGTCTTCAGACATTTAGATTTGAAGGTCGGGTGACGCAGTCCTGCTGCTCCCGATAGGCTGCTGTCACGTAACTGCTTCCCTCATTTACATGGCTGCCTGGCCCCTGGGGGCTGGGAGTGTGAGAGCCTGGGTGTTACTGGGTGCACGTCATCATCACTGGACACTCAGGACCCCTGGATGCAGCTAGACCAAGCCTGGGGGAGATGTGCCGTCTCAAGCTAGGGGTTCTGGAAGCCTTAGTCATCCTGGGCACAGGGTGGAGCCTGAGTTGGTCCCACAATTCTGGAAAGACCCACCCTGGGTGCGCCTCTCCCCAGCACTACCCTTCACAGTGGTGTTGGGGGAAGAGGGGCTGGCGAGTCCAGACCTGGAAATGAGGAGGACCCCTTCTTGATGGCAAAGCCAGGGACAGCTCCGCTTAGCAGAGAAAACGCTGTGCCTGTGAGGAGGTGGGGGGGCAGCACAGACAGGCAAACCTGGAGGGCTGATCACACAGCTCCTTCCCCTGGGGGCCTTTCCAGACCCCTCTCTGCCTTGCGGCCACCTCTCGCCCACGCAGGCACCAGCTCTTGGGGAACATTCTAATGAGGATCAGCTATGTTAGAAGCCTCCCCTTGGATTGACTCTATTTGGCAACTGACACAAAGGCCGGGCTTCTGGCGGAGGAATTTCAGGCCTCATCCAGCAGGGAGAGAGGTATCGTGTGTGGGTGGGTGTTTTTCTGTTGCTCCAGAATCCTCACCCTGTGGGCAGATCCTGTTGTGACTCGTAGGACGACATCACTCCCCCACAGCGTCACCCGGCAGGCCTCCCTGCAGAGCCGCCCGGAGAGAACGGGTCCCGCGGGGAGACGGCTGCAGCAGCAGTGGGGGCAGCCGGCCACAGGCCCCGGGGGGCTGCATTCACATCCCTCGGCCACTGTAGCAAGTTAGCCAAACTGAGCGGCTGAAGCCAACTCCGGTGCATCACGTCAGTCTGCAGGTCAGAAATCCAAACTCAGTCTCACTGGGCGAAACAGGATGTGGGCGGGCCTGGTCCCCTCTGGAGGCTCTAGGGGAGAATCCGTCTCCTTGTCTTTCCCAGCTGCTGGAGGCTGCCACACTCTTGGCTTGTGGCCCCTTCCTCCATCTTCAGACTCTCTGACCCGCTTCCCTCTGACCCTCCCTCTCTGGCCTCTTGTAAGGACCCTCATGATCCCTCCAGGCCCCCAGGATGCTCCTGCAGGATCACCTCCCCATCGCAAGGTCACAGCTGCAAAGGCCCCTCTGCCGTGTAACGTAACATATTTATAGGTTCCAGGAATTAGGATGCAGACATTGTCGGGGGGCCATTATTCAGCCGGCAATAGAGGGGTGGGTCCAGTGAGCTGGATGGGCAGTCAAAGGATAGAGAGGGGGCCCACTGGCCTGTCCCTTTCGGCTGTGCCCTGAGAGGCCCAAGCAGGTCTGAGTGCTTACTGAGGGCCAGGCTCCCCGACATGTCCTTTCTGAGGTGCTGAGACTTTCTGTCCAGGCAGGACCCTGAGGCTGGAGTCAGTGGGACAGAGTGTATGACCAGCCACTCTTTCATACACTTGTCTCAGGTGAGCCAAGAGGTACCCCAGCCCCAGATAGGGCTCTTTCAACAGCTTTAGGTAGAAGTGATTTTTGAGTGCTTACAAAAAAAAAAAAAAATTTTTTTAAGTTACTTTCTCAGTTCCCCCAGGAGACCCATACGAGCCCCATGGGCGGTTTTGAGTTTCTGAAGTTCAGCTGTTTTCGAGTTAGTCATGCTTCAAAAGAAGCAGCTTGTGAAAATGACAAAAATGGTTAGAATGTTTTCTGGTCCCCGAGAGAGCCTTGGGGGCCAGTGGCCCTGGCCTCATGCTCTGGGACTGGCTCTGGAAGGCAGCCTCCAAACTCACATTCAGTGCTCGGGCCTGACGGCGCCCAGCTGGCCTCGGCTCCTGAAGCCCGGCCCCGTCAGCCTCTGTCCCCAGCCCTCTTGCTCCTCCCCCTGTCCGTTTTCCATCCTTTGCAAACCTGCTTCTGCTCAGGTCTCGGGTGGCAGGGCAGAGACGGGGTGTCCCTGGGTCCCTTAGGCCTGTGGGTTGCTGTCCCTGAGAGCCCGCAGGCGACGAGGACACCGCAGAGGTGGAAATGGTAGCATCTCAGTGACTGCAGCAGGCCCACCTGGGAGTGGCTGTGTCCTCCTGCCAGGCGACCCTGGGACTCGGCTCAGGTCTGCACGTGCTCATCCCCCGCGCACTTGGGGCAAAGCGAGGAGTGAGATTAGTGCATTCCGTGGGACTGCGCTGCCCTGCCCTGCCCTGTGGGCGCCCAGCTCGGAGTCGGGCACAGAGGAGAGCACGGGCCCCCCCTCCCATAGTTGGAGGACCCCTTGCGTGGGGCAGCAGCACGGGGAGCACAGAGGCCCCGGGGGCTCCTGGGGCTTTGGGGTGCACCCCCAGCTCTGCATGCTCTGAGCTGCCCCCTTAAGATCAGTCTCTGGTCAGATCTAGAAGCGGTGGGTCTGAAGCCTGGGCCTCTCCGAGTCCCATGGCTTTCCCAAGGTGACATAGGGAGGAGGCAGTGGGGACCCAGCACTCCACCTCCCTGAGGAGCTCCCTTCCTCTCCCAGAGCAGAGAAAGGCTGGGTCCGGGGACTCACGGGGGAAAAGCTTCCAGTATCTTCTGGAGTTGACTCATCCTTCTTCCCCTTTCTTCCTCTGAAAGGGACAGTCTGACTTGCACCCCACCAAACTCGGACCCCCAAGAGGTCAGTGTGGGGAGGGGAGGGGTGAGCCCTGGGCCTGGGGCCAGATGAGCTGGGTTCAAGGCCTGGGTCCTGCCCACCCCCTGACCTTGGGGACAGCCAGGCCCTTCCCGCATCTGCAGGTCTGCGGGCCTCGTGTGTAGGTGTTGCAGTTAATGAGGAAATAGCACATGAAAGCACAAACAGGGTCAGAGAGACTGCACACCTGCCTGAGGTCACACAGCTCTGGTCTCCGGGAAGAGCAAGGTGTCAACTCAGATTTTCTACTTTTTAACTTCAAAGTCAATGTTTTCATTCATGGTGCCACGGTGTACATCCCCGACCCCTCCACAGGCTCCCTGTCCCCCGTAGCCTGTCTGCATTTCCTGTGTCAGCCCCCCATCAATGTCAGTGGGGTAGCAGACTCTGGGTCTTCTGGGCTGGAGGCATCTGCAGACCTGCCCATCTAGGGGTCTAGGTGGTGACTGGGGGCTTCTAGGGGGAGACAAAGGGAACTAAACATGATTCTGTTCTGCCAAAAGGGTCTCACAGCTGACTCCTGCTGGCAGAGGTGGCCTCCCCGCCCTGGACTGGCTAAACCTCCCACTCGCAGGACCAGGCCGACTCCAGGAGGCTGGCGTGTGGAGTCACATCAGAAGTGGATGCCTGCCCCTGGGCTCAGCCCCACCTGATGGCCTCAAAGGCACCGAGGAGACACACTCCAACTAGAAAGTGTGCAAAGCATCAACATTTAATTTTTCAGCAAGGATTCTCTGAACGTCTACTTGGCCCGAGGCCCTGGGCCAGGCATTGGGATGGAGTAGGGGGCTGTTTATCTGCTCATTCAGTGATTTCCTTCACTGGTTCCTTCACCGTGAGTTTGTGGAGCACTGACTGCGTGAAGCAGTGAGGGAGGCCAAAGGCTAGGTGGTCAGAGGGAAGGCTGGAACATGGAGCTGGTGTCCACCGTGGGGAGGATGGGCTGGGCTGGGGCAATATTCCTGAAGCATCTACAATTATAGAGCTAACTGGACAAATTGGATAAGTGGGGAAATCCTACTTAGCCACATATACACTTTAAAAATACTTTATTTTTACTTAAAATATTTAAAGTGCATTAATTTGTCTGTCTATTGATAAAAGGGCCAGAGCCTTTTCCCCGAACATGAGTCTGCAGATGGTAGGTCTAAGTCATCTTGGTTGCTGAACCACGTCACGTTGAATCAGCACTGGTTTCTGGTTTTGGTTTCTCTAGAGGCGTGTGAACTGGGAGGCACTGGCGGACATCGGAAGGCACAGTCTCCCACCTTTTATGTGCTTGTCCTCCCCCTAACGATCTCCCCCATCTGTGCTGGGACTTTCCAGAGTTTCCAACCTGGTTTTCAAAAAGCAGCTCATATCTGGCACCCATATTTCATTTGTTTACATCAGTAGTTCTCAAAGTGTGGTCCCGGGATGCTGATGACCCTCGAGACCCTTTCAGGGGCTCGACCGGTCAGAGCCGAAACGCTTCGTTTTCATACCAAGACATCATGTGCCCTTTAGCGTCTCATTTCCTCACGGATGTACAGGCAGCCAGGACCCACTCTGATGGCTGAGGGACTATGTGCTTGTGCATTTCTGTGCTTTGAAAAATCTCTCAGCTCTAATTTCTAACAGTGAATACTGACAGATATAAACCACATAAACAAAAGCTTTTTGGGATCTTCAATGATTTTGAAGAGTACAATGGGGGTCTTGATACTAAACAGTTTGAGAACTGCTGGTTTTGTAGAGTTATTAAATCCCACATGTGTAATATCAAGCTCAGCTGGCACGAGAAAGACTTGGGAACAAACGTAACTGACTCGTAGGAAACACAGAACTGACCAGAGGGCATTTTGCAGAATGGCCAAGGGCACCGAGCAGGCCCTGAGCTTCGGCTGGGCTGTTAGGGGACCAGGAGACAGACCTCTGCCAATGGGGAGGCTGGACAAGAGGGAATCTATGGTGAAAGTGGTGGTGACCATCGTAATAATGGTGCCAGGTATTTCCTGAGCATGTGCTGAGTGCCAGGCCCTGTGCTAAGTGCAGTTTTGAGTGTCTCCTTGGATGCTCACCGCCACCCTAGGAGGGGCTATAGTCTGGTCCTACCATCATACAAGTAGGGGAACTGAGGATCACAGGAGCCAAACAATGAGCCCCGATCCCCCAGCTACCAAGAAGCAGAGCTGGTCCGTGATCTCGGGTCTGCTGCTCTCCACAGCCCGAGTCTTACCCTGTGCTTCTCACCTCTGAGTCCCTGAAGTCTCCAAGTTTCTAAGGAGGCAGGTGGAGAAGGCAGAGCCTCAGGTAAAGCTAGGTGGGTGCCGGTACCTTCTGGACAGTTTGGGCTGGGAGGCCGACACGGGTACTGGGCACTGAGGTCAGGACCAGGTGGCATCTTCAAGGTCACTCCCTTGTGGAAGCAGCTAGACTGACCAGGACAGCGCCTCACACTTCGCTGCACCCCACCTCGCAGGGGCCTTTGGGCAGAGACTCCATCCTGGCTTCTGCCACCCTCTTGCTGCGTCGCTCCCGTGTACTGCATCCACCTGCACAGAGGAAGCTGAACTGAGTGTCGGCTGACCCTTGGGAGAAGCCTGTGACTTCGGGGGAGGTCGGGCAGGAGGGACCGGCTGCTCCGTGGGCCCTTCCATGCCACAGTCTGGGGCTTTCTCAGCCTGCTCCGCTTCGGCCAGTTCTGAGGGTAGTAAGGGGCCCTCTGCGGCCCCCTGTGGCCAGCAGTTCCTGCCACCAATGTGGGTTCAAGTCATGGCTAAGGAATGGGGAGCGGCCGCTTTCCTCCTCAGCACTGGCCTCCAGATCTCAGAGGGGCAGCTGGACATCCCATATTAGGCTTCATGGTCACCATGGAGATCACTTGTTTACTCCCACCTCCACATGAGATAATCTGGAGGATTGCCATTTTCTGCACTTTAAGCATAATGGAATTCAGGAAAATTCCAAAGCCAAGCCAGCCTCCATTTCTAAAGGCAGAGACCCAGGCAGCCTGCACAGACCTCAGGATATGGGCAAACTTCTCCGTCTGGCTTCTAATCTCCTGCTTCCCCTAAGAGAGCACAAGTCTCACCTCTGCTCCAGATTTCCTGCCTCTCTGCCTTTGCTCTAGCCATTACAGCATCAGGAGTGCCCCCCCTCCCCACTGTTCAACTGAGTCAGCTTCCTGCCCCACCCCAAGGCCAAGTTCAAGTGTTACCTCCTCCTCCACAAGGGCCTCCTGGATTCCACCCTGCCTCCCACCTCCTGACCTGCGTGAGGGCTCTTCCCCTTCGTCTCTCTCCTGTCTAGTGTGGCATTGATGCCTTCTATGTGACTGTAGTCATTTGTGTGTTTTCTTCTCCCGTCCAGACGGGGAATCCTGGGGGCACATGGGCTGTTCTTACCCCACCCTCAGATACCAAGCAGTGGAGTGATGACCCTAGAAGCGAGGCAGTGAGTGCCCAGAGAGACAGCTGAACTGGGAGCTAGGCAACTGGACCACCTTAGGCAAGTGGTTTAACTTTTCTGAGCCTCAGTTTCCCCAGTTACTGAGCAGGCTGGGTGCCTGGAGGATTTCAAGGGGCTGTTTCAGGTCTGCCCACCTCTTCAATGAGTTTTGAAAGCTCATCACTTTCCCCAAGCGTTTGCAGAGGAAGTGAGTGGAGAAGGGATGGGGCAGGAGAGGCAAGCCCTCCCTACCCTTCTTAGGATTCCAGGATGGCTGCTCCGCGAGCTGAAGGCACGGAAACGCAGGCCCACGCTGCCCCCATGTGGCCGGCACAGGCACTGCATCAGGAAGCCTGTCTCAGCCAGTCTTTCGCAGGTGCCCATCACTAACCTGGACGGCGCACTTGACCCCTCATTGTCTTCCTGCTCACCTCTCACTTGGGCCAGTTTGCTGGGGGTGGGGTGGGGGACCAAGGGTAAACCCAGTAAAAGGATGTCCAAGGGTGGAAGAACTTAATTCTCAGCTCAGCTAGTCAGGAGCGTGGTTCTGAAGCTGCATTATATGCAGACAAGGGTGATTGTAGGGCCCCCAGAGGGTCTCCAGGCTCTTCCCACCCCCACTCCCATCTCAGCTGAGCAGCCCGCAGACCAGGTAGGATCATGCCCATAGTGCCCACAGGGAAAAGGAAGCTGGGAGAGGGCCAGCCTGACTCCCTGTCCAGTGCTCCCTCCGCTCCATCTGGTGCCGCCAGAACGCAGCTCCGGATGGGCTGCGTTGAGACCCGTCCACCCCTTTGGTACTGGTAGTGGTCAGACCCTACCGGTGGCCACTCCCCACCTTGGTCCTCACATGGATGCCTCCCCTTCTCAACTCTCGCCCCCAATCCCACACTTCCTAGTACCCTGTCCTGAGCTGATCCGAACTTTGGCCTTGGGCACCCTCTTAGGACTGTGCACAGCTCAAGAGGGCTGAGGGAGCCATCACCCATCTCAGAGGTGGCGGTGTTGGTGATGGAGAAGACCTCTGCTTGCAGCATTGGCCTGCGGACCTATAGAGCTTCATCCTCGTCCATCAGTGTCCTGCCTCCTTCACTCCACCCAGCATGCCCTCCTCCCTGGTCTCTCCTATCTCTTTCCTGCAAAATGGCCCTCCTGGCTCCAGCTCCACCTCCATAAGTGGTGTTCTGTGGCCTCTTAGCCCTACCCAGGCAGGGTCTGCTACTCCATCCTCGGGCCAATCCCTTCCTAGATGTGGAGGAGGAGCTCAGTGGTCCAGGGAGCTGCTGGGCTCCCGCCCCGACCCTTTCCCAGGGCCCGCTGTGCTAACTGTCACCTGAACTGCCTCAGTGTAGTCGCGCTGAGGTCTGGGACCTCCACGTGGCAGCAAGAACTCCAGCTTGACCTAGTCTAAGGCGCAGACCTGACCTCCCCTCTCTGCCAGCCCCTCATTCGCCTTCGAGCTCCTTCTGTTCTCTCCTCCCTCCGCGCTTCTCCTCCCTCCCTGCTTGCTCTCCGTCTAGCAGTGAGGAGCTTGCTGGACTGGACATGGCTGGGCTGGGGTTGGGGTTCTAACAGGCAAGTCTGGAGATGCTACAGTGCAGCTTTGGGAATGTTCACAGTCTCGATGACAAGCCAAGCTTTAGCATAACCCAGACATCCCTGTGCCCACCTTGCTGGGACGTTCAAAGAAACACTGCCTAACGATTAAAGAAAATGATGCCACTTTACTAGCCCCTGATGGGAGACAGGTTTAAAGGATCTAGTTGGTAATCCTCCGCGCCCGCGCGCGCGCGTTTCTCTCTCTCGTTCCTTAGGTCCCTGCTCCTCCATCCCAGCTGCTCCCTGGGGTCTTCCCCTTCCCCAGCTGGGGACTGCCCCTTCTGGTACACATCATCTTCTCAACCCACCCCCCTCAGCTGAGAGGTGACCGTTGTCCAGGCTGCTCATGTTTCAGTGGCCAGAACTTGTCACGTGCCCCCTCCAGCCGTGGGCTAGGCAGTCTGCCCCATGCTGGATGGAGAACCGATGTCCGGAAACACTTGCTGCCTCCGCACCCCGGCTAGGTTCCAGCCTGGCCCTTCTTCCCTCCGTCTCCCATCTCTCAGTCTCATTTGGATTCGTCACCTCTTTACACCTGCATTGCATTCTGTGGGATCCCCTTACATTTATGTCTCCATTCACCAAATCTCCCTACTTCTCTACACCATCAGTTCTGCTCTCCAAAGTCTTTAGCTTTTAAATGACTTTTTGGGGGGTCATTTTTAGTCATAGCACTTCATCGTAGTTCATTTTCAAGTCTATCTGTTATTTTTTCCTAGAGCCTTGTTCTTTTAAAATGATTTTTATTCCTTCTTTATGTCTTTGATCATTTTAAACATTTGAAATACGATCTATAATTTCATTTGAACTGGTCGGTTATTTAAATATGATTTGTAAATGATTTAAATTTATATGTGATTCAAATATGTTTTATCGTCTCATAAATTATAAAACATAAATCATAAATTTAAATATGATTTATAAATTCATTTGAACTGATCTGTTATGATAAGTGCTTGAAGGATCTAATCATTTTGTGTTTTTTAATTGGCTGACTTTCCCTTGTGAATTGTTCCCCAGTGTAGTTCGGGATTTTTAAAAATTATTCTTTTTTTTTTTTTGAGTTTTTTTGGATGGTGTTATCATTTTTTTTTTCCCCTGGGAGGGGAGGTATTTCCAGGGAAGGATTTATCTTTGCTTTGGTCTGGATCCAAAGGGTCACTTCTCTGTAAACAAATCTCTGGTAACTTTTTGGTTTGGGAGCTCCTTGCTTTGTGGGAAGTATAAATTAAAACTGTCCGTTTGATTGGGTGCGGTGGGCTTGGAGCTCTGGTTTCTTCGTGGGAGTCCTTATCCACCTTCATCTTTTCTGAGCAGAGTCAAGCTTTGTTCCTGAAATTTCTCTTGGATTTTCCTAGTCCCTCTTATAAGGAGAGACTGGTCTTCCAGGAACCTGAATTCATTCAGAGTTTCCAGCTTCCCTCTGCCTCTTCTATGTCAGGGCCATGTCTCCTGTCTTCTGTGAGCACGAAAACCCAGCCCCCCAGCCCTCAGGGCGCATCCTTGCATTTGACTGCTCCCTGCTCTTCTGTGGTGTCGGCTCAAGAAAGATCCTCTGGCTTATAGTTCCTGCTTTATTTCTGGCTCAAGAATTTCCCTCTTTCCTTCTTTCAAGCGTGCCTATGAGTTACAAAGAAATGACATATTTTAGGAGGCAGAGATGGGAATTTCCTCATTAAATTTTTGTTATTAATCCCTAGGTTAATTTCGTAGCAGTCAGAAGACTTACCTCTGAATGATGCAAATCTCTTAAAAGTTGTTGAGGCTGGCTGGATGACCCAGCATGTGGTTCATTTTATTAAGTGTTTGTGCATTGAAAAAGAACGCCTTTCCCGGCCCCGTTGGATGCAGTGCTCATTAGTTCAAGCTAATTGTGCTGTCACGTTAGATCCTCTCTGCTTTTCTGTTTCTGTCCGGGGGAGCGTGCTCACGCGTCCTAGCGTTCTCATAGATTTGTCTCTTTCTCCTGTTTGTTTAGTGCTTACCTGGCAAAGTTTTCTCCCCCAATTTATACTTTCATCACTTTTTGCTCATATTTGAGGTGGATCTCTTGTATCCAACATATCATCAAGGTTAAAATAATCTGATCTGACACGTTTAGTCTTATTTGAAGTATTCAGTCCATTTATATTTAACATAATTATTAATATAATTGGATTCATAGCTTACATTTTTACTATTTGCTTTGTATTTGTTATACATGTTCTATGTTGTCTGCGTCCCACCCCCCAGTCATTTTGTCACTGAATTTGGGGCATTGTTCCTCCTTTTCTCTGATGCAGGAATAGACTGTGGGGGCCAGTCACCTGCATCCAGTCAGGGACTCCATGGAGGCTAGTGGAACACTGATCCTCAGGGCTGGGGGTCAGGATTGGGACATCCTGCCTGCCCTCAGCTCACACCCACTCTTACAGTGTGGTTTTAAGGGTTTCCCTTTGAGAGGCTGATGTGTTCATCAGGACCCTTGCCCCGTGATAGATCCTGAACTTTAATCTTGTGTCCTCAGCACAGTGAGATGATTAAAAACATCACTTAATGTCTCAGGCTCCATGCGTTCCCTTTCAGTTTGCATCTTGGGCTGCTTCAGAAATCTTCAAATATCTTGAGGGGGGAAATTGGCTGAGAGCTGGGCTTAGCTCTCTGCGCCGTCTTGTGGGGTTCTGGCTCCCCCACCCCCAGGAATCTCATTCTTTTCTTTCCAGACCTATGAGCTTATCAGCATCTTTTTCAGTTTCCTTGGTCCCCCTGGTAGCTCCAACCTGGGCCCCTTGCCTCTTGCTCTCACTCCAGGATTCCCAAGTGCCCTGAGCAGAAAAGCACCTTCCTCTGGTCTTTCCTTCTCTGGAGCCTTGGCCCCTTAGGCCTGGTGGCCTGAGTATCTCTCCAGGACCTTCAGACAAAAGCTTTCTGGTGTGTCATCAGCTTTCTAAACATCCTCAGGAAGACGGTCGGCCCTCTGCGAGCTCTCCAGGAAACAGAAGTCTCCTTCCATTACGTTTCTGCCATTTTATATTCTGGGGCCCCAGCCTAGCCCATCCTAACTCACACAAACTTTAGCAGCACTTCTGTATGTTTTAGGAGCACATGATCCACCATCATTAGGCTTCCAGGTGGTTGAGACAACTGGCCCAGTGTTGACTACAATTGGAAAACATAAAGGAAGCGACTCTAAAACTGTCACTGATCACAAGGTACAGAAGTAGTCAGATACTGAGTGAAGAGGAGTGTTTCAAAATGATGTGTCTTATTAGAAAAATTTTTAAGTTAATGCAAAAATAAAGAAAAAAATGTCAAGATCCTACGCTCTGCGGGAATTATCATATTTTTTTTCCAGTCCTATTTCTCTATATTTTGGATTAGTTGAGATCATATTATCTGGAAAATTCTATGTGCTGCTCAAAGCAAAATACACATAACACAAAACTTAATATAGCATATGCTGCGTACCTGTGGCCCATCCAGTTAATCACACAGGGTCCCACTATCTTCATCTGAAAAACGGATGTATATTGTGACAGGGTTGTGGTGAAAATCTAACAAGCTATTATATGTAAAGCTCCTAACATTATTCCAGACACATAATTGCTCAAAATATTGTAGCTGGTAGAATTGTAGGAACAGTAGTATCAGTAGTGCCCTTAAGCTACAGAGGGGTTGACCAGCTGGCCCCAGTCACACTCAAGGTCCCCACTCTGGTCTGTCTGACACCAGGCTCTTTTCTTCAGCACCTTCAGCCTCAAATCCCACCTGGTACCCTTCTGGGTCCCAAGGCTTCCTAGAAACTGAAAGCTTCCTCCAGCAGCTGGAGTTGGCGTGAATCTGTCATCACTTGCCACTAGAATGCTGCATAACAAAAATCCCCCCCAAACCCTCAGTGTCATGCTACCAGCATCGATTTAGCAGGTGGTGAGTCTGAGGATCACTGATTTGGGATGGGCTCTGCTGGGCAGTTCTTCTGATCTTGGCTGGGCTCACCCACATCTGCCAGTCAGGGTGGACCCAGGATGGAACCAGGATGGACACAGCTGGGACCACAGGTGAACTCGGCTCTACTCCACACGACTCACCCTCCGGCAGGTTGTCCCGGGCATGTTCTCACGGCCAAGGATGAGGAGCAAGAGAGTGAAGGAGAGGAGCAAGCGTTTCTTCAATCCTCTGCTTGTGTCATGTTTGCTAAAATCCCGTGGGTGAAAGCAAGTCAGGTGGGAGAGCCTGAAGTCTCCGGGGCAGGACGCTAGGCCCTCAGTGGGGACCCTGAAAGTCTCCTGGCAAAGGGGGGGGATACAGGAAAGGCGAGGAGCAGGACATCAATGCATCTGGTCTGATTCAGGCAGGAGAAGACACAGGAATCGCCCAGCTAGCCTGGAGGGCAGACGGGTCAGCACCCGCCTGTGCATCCCAGCAGGGTGACCTGTGCTAAGTGAGCTTCCGGGCTCCTTCTGATTCCACAAAACCCTCTAATTGGGCTGCTGGTCAGGAGGCCCGCGTTGCTGGCGGCAGATCACAAATAGAAGTGTGCAGGTGCCCAGTTCCTGGCTTTTAGTTTCAAGAGCCTTTTCTGGGAATAAACAAAAGACTCAGAAATCTATGCAACAGTGTCTTCCTTCCTCAACAGTAATTTCCCTTCCAGTTAGGGCAAAGCCAGAGGGCCAGGAGCAGGCCTCCTGGGAGGAGCAGCGGGAGGCCTGTTCAACAGCCAAACTTGAAGGGGAACCGAGCATGG